>NC_134707.1:118840318-119440318 GCF_043290135.1 Rhipicephalus microplus
TTCCAGTCAAGGAAATATGAAAATCGGCTGGAGAGGAACTTTGCCGCTGTAATGGTTGTGAACATGGATTTACATAGCTTAGTAGAGGTAGGTTTGTTGGCTGTAGCAGACGAGCTATGCTTGGAGGTTAGTAAAGTTATTCGGAAACCTGAAATAATGCGCAAATTAAAGTTTGTTGGGTGGGTGCCGGCGAAATTGCTGAAGCAGTTGAAGTGCAAAGGGAACGCAAAAGAGAGCGAGGACGAACTAAAAAGTGCCAATTGGAGCAACTACAAGACTACCATGGTCCTTACTACCAGTGTGGCTCTGTAGGGACTACTGTGCCCTCAACACGTGCACCCTCATGGACAGGTACGGCGGCCACGTCTTCTCCGTGCTAGACTTGGTGAAGGCCTACACGCAGATACCTGACAATCCGGATGGCGTCCCGAAAACTGCAATCATTCCCCCATTCACCCCGCCATGGTGTTCTAGTGGTCAAGGTACTCGGCTGCTGGCCTGCAGATCGCGGGATCGAATCCCGGCGGCAGTGGCTGCCTTTCCGATGAAGGTGAAAATGCTGTAGGCTCGTGTGCTGAGATTTGGGGGCACGTTACAGAACCCCAGGTGGTCGAAATTTCTGGAGTCCTCCACTACGGCGTGTTTCATGATCATGCATATGGTGGTTTTGGGACCTTAAACCCCACATATCAATCAATCAGCTGTATAGGTCCGTGTTCTCGGATTTGAGTGCATGTTAAAGAACCCCGGGTGGTTGAAATTTCCGGAGCCCTCTACTACGATGTCTCTCAGAATGATATGCCAGTTTTGGGATGTTAAATTTCACATATATTATTCAACCAATAAATCCCTCCATTCGGCTTGTTCCGAGTTTGTCTTCATGAGATGTGGCCCATGAAACGCTGAACAAACCTTTCTGCGCTCAATCGATGAAGTCATTCGTGGCCTCGACTTCTGCTTCGTGCTCCTTGACGACGCATTGGTCTTCTAGCGTGACGCTGAAGAACACTACAGGCACCGTTCTCAACTGTGCGAACGCCTCGATGACCTTGTTGTAAGTTGTTCGAACCTCCCGCGCGCATCGAGGGACTTGGAGTACGACGAGGACGAAGAAAACGTTGAGGGCCCGCTCGTTGACATGAATGCGCGGCTTTGCGTTTATTTCGTTGGGCGCCTTTATACGCCGAAGCGCGGTTTCCTCACAGGCCTCTGCTTACTCGTCAACGCCCAAAAGAGTTGCTCGGCGCTTTCGCCGTCCATTTCCTAGGCCACGAAGTTTTGTCGGAAGAAACCCAATCCTTATCTTAACGCATCTCAGACTTGCTGAACTGAAGTATACAATCAACAGCGCTGGTGAATGTATTTTCGTCCAAGCAATGTGCCAAGACGATACCATGCGCGCAGGCACGTAGCCAGAAATGTTTTTTCAGTGTGAGCACTTACCCTCCGGAAATGGTAATTTTTTGCTTTCTGTGCCATGGCCGAAAAAAGTGTGAGGGGGGGGGGGCACGGGCCCGGTGTGCCACCCCCTGGCTACGCTCCTTCTCGCATATACTTGATGCGTTCCACCGTGCTCACGTTTGACCGGCTGAAAGGGCAGCCTGCGTAATCTCGCGTCCACTATAAAAAAACTTCTTAATTTCGTCCGGCCACCTAACTTTCTCTCCCTATCACGCGTTTGCCTTTACTTTGAATCCAGTCGGTTACCCTTACTGACTACTGGCCATCCTACCTAAGCGCTATGTGCGTGACCCATGTTCCTTTCTTCTACCTGATTTCAACAATGTCACACTTGACTCTCGTACCGGTTTTATAGCGCACGTCACGGTGAACTGCGTCATGTGTCAATATTGCGCCTGTACTGTCCATTCGCATGTAGGTGGCGGCCACTCCTCCACGTGGTAGCCGTCGAACGCTGGTCACCTTGGCAGCCATGGGGCTGCGACTGCCCCGTAGAAGGCGTTATTGACTGTGCTTCCTGCTCTCACTTCACGGCCCTTGCCGAGGTTGGCACCAAGTCGTCTTCCATACCGCACTTCGACATAGTGTTTGCCCTCCTGTGCATTGCTGTTGAACCACTTGGCGTGTACATGTGCCATTCGAATTTACTATAACATAGCTAACCTCGCTGTCTTTCGTCCTCCTACTATCACTTATAATTTCCAGTTTGTGTCGGTGGCGCAGGAAATGTTTGCAGTCCATGCACGTATGATATTTCCGGCAGGTGCGCGGGATGGATCTGACTCGACCCACCACCGTTAATGACGTTGAGCGTTTCCTCAGCGAGCTGGACTTTCACAGGCGTTTCTTGACGCATGCCGCTGACTACGAGGCTCCCCTTCAAGGTGCCTTGGCTGGTTGACGAGGAAACAAACCTGTCACGTGGGCACTGACTTTAGCGCCAGTTTTCGAAAAAATGCAGAGGTGATCTCTGCACCGCCACGCTTCTCACCGACTCTGAGCTAAACAATTGTTTGGGACTTTTCATGGATGCCGCTAGCTTCACCGTCGGAGCCACCCTCATGAAACGCGTAAGCAACACCTAGAAACGCTTGGATTCCTTCTTCAAAAAACTTTTAGCTCGCAAAACGTCCTCTTGAACAACCGATTCTTCCGACTAAAGCACCACCTCTGCCTCGACAATTTCGACAGCTTACTGCTGAGAACTCCCGGTGATATACGAACCAATACAACACTTTCGCCACATTTTTGAAGCACAGCACTGCACTATTTATACCGAGCCCAAGCCTTCTTTCAGCACCGCGATAAGCTTCCGCAAGTCCAGCAGAACTAGCTCTCGTCCATTACAAAGTTTACCACCGACACCGAACATATCAGCGCAGAAAACAACAGGGTCGCTGACGCCCTGTCACAGAACGAGCGCTAAAAATTGGCGCGCCGCCAAATTCTTGCAATAACGTGCGGAGAGACGCCGGGAGGTCAAAAAAAAAAAGAAAATAAACATCCAAGGCTCCCCGGGCGCGCGCTCTCCCCTCGGAAGCGTGGCTTCGCGACGAACCTCCTCACCCCACATCGGCGGCCGAGCAAGCCCGCGAAATTTCTAGAACGGAAGAGGCGTGGTCACGCCGGGTTGAGTCATCCATAGCGGAGGGCATTCCAACCGTCTCGCCCTCTCCCCAGCCTTCGCTGCGTATCGCGCCGACGAAATGACCAGAACCTTCTTGAATGTCGTGCGGAAGGTATTTAACCGAGCAGCGGAGACGAGAGATCAGGAGAAGACGGAAGTTAGCGCCAGAGAGCGTAGGGTATACCGCCGTGTAGTTGGCGAAGGTTTTGTCCGTAGAGACAAAGCGGGAGAAGAAGATGATTTCCACCTGAGGGGTGACGACTCGAGCTACAAACAAGAGTGTGTCTTTACCGCTATCGAGCGAAGATGCGTGGCAACAGCTGCGTGTGTGAAGCCGACGGGTTACCGGCGAAGAAGTTGAAGCTTGAAGAGTGGCCAATTGAAGACGTGAGGTTCCCTGGAAGAGAAACTTCGGTGAGGTTTCCTGGAAGAGAAACTTCGAGGGCTGCGGAACGACAACAACGCTGGACTTTGAGTGAGTGATTCTCGGAAGAGTATCACCTAGACTTTTGTTCCAAGAACTTTGGACTGAATAGGTTTTCTATCTCTTTAGTCTTTAAGTGTCTTGGTTGTTCAATGCATGCGACTGCATTGTAGTGCGTATTGTTGTCTGTGTCTGTTGTTTCGAGTGTGGCTGATTGTACTGTGTAGTACGTTGTTTGATTGGTGACATATTGTCCTCATCTATTGTGGAGTGTGCATTCTTGTGTATTGTTTTCGATCTGCCATTATTGAGAATACAATTTTGTTTGTTTATCAACTCTCGGCTCCCACTTGTTCTTTGGACCACAGCCGGCGTCCGCTGGCGCGCCAAAAAGGACCACTTCTAAATTGTCCACGCTTTCGTGGTGCGGTTCGGGGGGCCGATACTTCAGCCCTTGGAATTAGCCCGGCGATTGCCTCCCTAATTAACGGGACCGGTGTGACAATTAATCTGGCGTCCGCGACAGGACCTTTTGGTGCACAGTGTGTCCAAAGTAGTAAGAAAGAGCCTCGAGTGTTGATAGTGCTATCGGAACGATTTTGTGTGTTGGTCAGTGTTCTCGTTAACGAGTGCAGTGGAGTGTTCCGATAGAGTGATTTAGGCAGATACCTTTTACACGCGGCAAGGTTTTATTTTCGAGACAAAATGGATCTCGAAAAGTTAGTAGCGCTTGGTGAGAAGATGGGTCTTTCTGGCGCCGAACTACGGAAGTGGGTAAGCCAGAAGGAGAAAGAGGCGGTGGAGCGAGAGAGGTTGGCAGCTAAGAGAGCCAAGGAAGAAAAAGCAGCTGAGTTGGAGCGAGAGAGGTTGGCAGGTGAGTGGGCCAAGGAAGAAAAATCAGCTGAGTTGGAGAGAGAAAGGCTGGTCTGAAAGGGCGAAAGAAGAAAGAGAGCTGCAATTGAAGTTGGAGCTGGAGAAAGAAAGACTGGCAGCTGAGAGGGCGAAAGAAGAAAGAGAGGAAAGGGAACGGCAGCGACAGCACGAGATAGAACTTGAGCGGCTCCGTTTGCTACAGCGAAGTGAAACTGCCGTCCAACCTAGAGTTGAAAGCAGCGAACGGGAAGATCATGGCTTCCGCTTGAACCAAGCAAGCTGCTCGTGGCGTTTGATGAAAGGAAGGATGACCTTGACGCGTACCTTCACCGATTTGAGGCGATTGCGAGGAGCCAGAATTGGCCGGAATATCAATGGGCGACTGCTTTGAGTACTTGCTTGAGTAGTGAAGAGCTCAGTGTGTACGGTAGGCTGACGCCGACCGATGCAGCCAACTATGCAAAGGTGAAAGCTGCTTTGCTGAAGTGATTTAGGTTTACTGTAGAAGGATTCCGGGACAGATTTCGGACAGGAAAGCCAGCTGATGGTGAGACGGCTACGCAGTATGCCGCCCGACTTTGCCATTATTTCGACAGATGGATTGAACTTTCAGGGACAGCGCAGGAGTACGATGAGCTTAGAGAGCTCCTAATTAGAGAACAATTTCTTACTAGTTGCCACCCAAGCCTGTCGCTGTACTTGAAAGAGAGGAAGGCTGACTCACTTGAAGACATGCTTGACTTGGCTCATCAATTCTTGGAAGCGCAAGGTGGCACTAATTTGGCCAAGGTCAAGAAGGATTGTCCCGAGGAGTCGAAGAAATTGGCTCCCGAAGAAAAGAAGCGTGTACCAGAGAGCATACCGCGATGTTTTCTGTGTAACCGACTGGGTCATCGCGCGAAAAACTGTCGAACGATCTTTACGAGCCTTACGGTTGTAAAATGTTTCAAGTATGGTCAGACTGGGCACAAAGCAGACGCATGTCGAAACGGAGCGAGTCAAACTCACCAGGTGTCCTGTGTGCTAGCAGCACCGAAATCCGATGATAAGGCCGTCACAGATGGATTCGTAGAGTTGAAAAGTGGGGAGAAAATTCCTATTGTGGGTGCGGTAATGGCAAAACAGCCAACCGGTGTTTCGAAGGGAATGCCAACGCTGCCTGGAAAAGTTGCAGACAAAAAGATTACGGTGTTAAGAGATACCGGCAGCTCCACTGTTATCGTGCGGAGAAATCTGGTACGGGAAAGTGAGTTAACAGGCAAAATGAAACCGGTTTGCCTGATTGACCGTACGGTTCGGATGCTTCCCGAAGCAGAGATTGAGGTGGAAACCCCGTACTTCAGCGGGAAGGTTACCGCTCTATGTATGACGACCCCCCTTTACGACCTTGTCATCAGAAACATTGACGCGGCGCGAGGACCGAATGATCCGGAATGTTTGGGAGAAGATCCTAAGATAGAGCCCTCGCCAACCCAGCGACCGCGAGATACGGTGGAGGAGCATCCCGTGACGGATCACACTCGAGCCCAAGGTGAAGCCGCGGCGCAAGAGACAGTGAATGAGAAAATGATCGTGTTGAATGAGTTCACGGGCCGGGCAGCTGGACTTACGTCGGCAAGACCTCAACCGACCGGCAGTGTAAAGGTGACGGAGTCGGCCAGCCGGGCCAAATGTAGAGACATGAACAAGCTGGTAAATAAACAGACAGGACCCGTCGAACGTCATGATCCGTTAGCAGGGTTGGAAGTGACAACGATAGCTGAGACGCTGCCTCAGATACCGTCGTTGGAAAAGGCTCGCCGAAAAAGAACAAGGAAAAACAAGAAGAGATTGAGCGAGCACCGCAAGAAAGGACGTAAGCGCAGCTCGAAATACACAGGATAGGTGCTGAGGTGGAATCGGAATGTGTTTGGCAGGGCTGAGTGACATATGTTGTGTTAATGTTCTTGTTATCCTGTGTCACAAGTGTATGTCGAGCGAGTCAAAGTGTTCTGTGCGATGATGTGATGTATAGTGTTGTATAATTGTTGTAAAGACAGAACTTTGTACGTTTGTATTGTTTGGATTGTGTGATGGAGTGTTGTAGTCGTGTACCTGTGGCTATATTTCATGTGTTGTGGAATTGAACTACAATGTACGATTGTATTGAGCGATCTATTGAGAATGTGAAGTGTCATGAGCGACGGTTTGTGTTACAGTCTTTCAGAGTGTGTGGTGACTGTTCGCGCTCGTTGGTGTGGTTTTGAATATTATGAGATAATATTCTGAAAGTGGGGGGCAGTGTCACAGAACGAGCGCTAAAGATGGGCACGCCACCAAATTCTTGCGATAATGCGCGGAGAGACGCCGGGAGGTCAAAAGAAAAAAAAGAAAACAAACATCCAAGGCTCCCCGGCGCGCGCTCTCCCCTCGGAAGCGTGGCTTCGCCAACGAACCTCCTCACCCCACATCAGCGGCCGAGCAAGCCCGCGAAATTTCTAGAACGAAAGAGGCGTGGTCACGCCGGGTTGAGTCATCCATAGCGGAGGGCATTCCAACCATCTCGCCCTCTCCCCAGCCTTCGCTGCGTATCGCGCGGACTAAATGACGAGAACCTTCTGGAATGTCGTGCGGAAGGTATTTAACCGAGCAGCTGAGACGAGAGATCAGGAGAAGACGGAAGTTAGCGCCAGAGAGCGTAGGGTATACCGCCGTGTAGTCGGCGAAGGTTTTTGTCCGTAGAGACAAAGCGGGAGAAGAAGATGATTTCCACCTGAGGGGTGACGACTCGAGCTACAGGCAAGAGTGTGTGTTTACCGCTATCGAGCGAAGACGCGTGGCAACAGCTGCGTGTGTGAAGCCGACGGGTTACCGGCGAAGAAGTTGAAGCTTGAAGAGTGGCCAATTGAAGACGTGAGGTTCCCTGGAAGAGAAACTTCGGCGAGGTTTCCTGGATGAGAAACTTCGAGGGCTGCGGAACGACAACAACGCTGGACTTTGAGTGAGTGATTCTCGGAAGAGTATCACCCAGACTTTTGTTCCAAGAACTTTGGACTGAATAGGTTTTCTATCTCTTTAGTCTTTAAGTGTCTTGGTTGTTCAATGCATGCGACTGCATTGTAGTGCGTAGTGTTGTCTGTGTCCGTTGTTTCGAGTGTGGCTGATTGTACTGTGTAGTACGTTGTTTGATTGGTGACATATTGTCCTCATCTATTGTGGAGTGTGCATTCTTGTGTATTGTTTTCGATCTGCCATTATTGAGAATACAATTTTGTTTGTTTATCAACTCTCGGCTCCCACTTGTTCTTTGGACCACAGCCGGCGTCCGCTGGCGCGCCAAAAAGGACCACTTCTAAGTTGTCCACGCTTTCGTGGTGCGGTTCGGGGGTCCGATACTTCGGCCCTTGGAATTAGCCCGGCGATTGCCTCCCTAATTAACGGGACCGGTGTGACACGCCCTTTTAGGCGTACTAGCTCTAACCTCCTCGCAGATGACAACAAACGTCATCACAGAGGTTCGGACAATGGACGCATAACTGCAGGAACTCCTTCATGGGTCCTCACTTCAACTACTATTCTCCAATCTTGGGTCGACAGCCACTATACATGTCCACAGCACGAAGCAGGCCCTGTGTACACAACTCGTATCGCCGTGGCCTTTTCAACCAGCTACATAATCTACCAGCATACACTCCTGTACACGCATCGTGGCTGACCGCTACATCTTGCCCCTCGTGCAAAGGAACTGTCGCAGCTGGGCATGCAATGCCAACGCACTAAAGTCACCCGGCACGTCAATGCACTCATAGGCGTATTCGCTCAGCTCTCCGGTCACTTTCAACTCGTTCACTTTGACATCGTAGGACCATTCCCCCCCAAGCCGTACACTGGCTATTGCGTCACCGCCATCGATTGCTATAATAGTTGGCCTGAGGCATGGTTCCTCGGAGGAATCACCGCAAAAGATGTCACCTCGGCCTTCTTCACCGGGTGGAAAGCTCTCCTCGACTCCCCTTTACGCGTCACCACTGACTAAAAAGGACGTGTCGAACCACATCTTTTCAGATTGCTCGAACTGACCACCACGTTTGAGCGCTTGAGCACTCTCACTCACAAGGCCTGCACTGACGGGATGATAGAGCAACTCCACCGACAGTTCAAAGCAACCATCGTGTGCCGGCAGGACTCAACCTTGCTAGAGGTCATCCCAGCCATCATCCCAGTATTCGCGTCACCATGAAACCAGACATTTACGCTACACCTGCAGCGCTCGTCTACTGGAAACCACTAGGTCTTGTAGACCATGGCCTCCGAGATGGCAGGCGTGCGCCGTGTTTCTCTGCGGGCATCCCAATCACCACGCTTCCCTGCAAATACGAGCATTGCCTTGCGCGCCCGGCTACCACGAGAGGGCGCATTCACTTTGCATTCAGGTGGTGGCGGACCCATAGGATTTCAGCGTGCGCATGGGCTTTTTTTTCGCGTATGAGCAAGACTCGCCGTCAGAATCTTCTGGCTGCACTGAAGAGAAGTACTTTTTTTGTTACTGCAGTTATTTTGGTCCAAATTACGAAGAAAATCATCTGCTGAATTTTCCTGATATAGATCATCATAAGGAGGTATCAATTCTTCTGTGGCAGTATCACCTTTTTTTTAGGGGCGAAGCTCCTTAGGGCGTGGGCTGTGCGTCCCCTGTAGCCTGTATGTAGCCACCTCTAGTTTAGTTCTTGCAGTGTTCACTAGATGGCGGTACCGTCCCCTGTATGTAGCCACCTCTAGTTTAGTTCTTGCAGTGTTCACTAGATGGCGGTACCGTCCCCTGTATGTAGCCACCTCTAGTTTAGTTCTTGCAGTGTTCACTAGATGGCGGTACCGTCCCCTGTATGTGTAATGGTTCCAGGGCTTACTTTTGGGAACTCAGTGGTGTGCATGAGGGCAGAGGTGCAAGCGGGAATGGATGTAAATCAAAGGACTGTGGGACGCCTCGCGTTGGGTGCTCACGGGAAGACGACAAACGAGGCTGTAAAGGGCGATATGGGGTGGGCAGGTTTTGAGGCGAGGGAAGCGCAGAGCAAAATAAGGTTCGAAGAAAGGCTAAGAAATATGAAGGAGAGTAGATGGACAGAGAAGGTGTTCCGTTATTTGTATAGGAAGAGCGTGGACACACAGTGGAGAAAAAGAACTAGAAGACTCACTAGTAAGTATACGGCTGGTATTGTAAGCCGTATGTCAACAAAGAGCGTTAAGGGAAAAGTCAGGGAGGCGGAGAGGATTTACTGGATGGCAGCTATGGAGAAAAAACCGGCTTTGAGTAACTACCGAAAGGGCAAAAATGAAATAAGGAGGGAGGCATTTTACGATAATTCAAGGGGAAGCGCTTTACTGTTTGAAGCGAGATCGGGTTGCCTTAGAACGCGTAGTTATAAAGCAAGATTCAGTAAAGAAGAAGAACAATGCACATGCTGCGGGAAAGATAAGGAAACGGCGGAGCATGTTCTGATTGAATGTGGAGATATCCACCCAGGTGTACGTTTGGGCACGAGCCTACAGGAAGCCTTGGGTTTTAGGGACAACAATGGAAAGCTGAACACACCCGCGATTGAAATAAGTAAGAGACGGTTAGAGTATTGGTGGCAGAAAATTAGATAGAAAGGACAAAAATAAATATTGGAAAAATAAAATATGGACAGTGTGCCGTAAATGGCAGAGAACTTAAGCTGAAAATTTACCTTTTTTTCTATTAAGATAGAATTTATCGAAGTAGAGGCATTAGGCCAACATAAAAAGAAAAAAAGGTTTTTTTTTTGTCGAGCCTGGTGGCATACTTGTCACCACCCCGTTATAAAGGGGACGCTCATAGCATCCATCCATCCATCCATGTAGCCACCTCTAGTTTAGTTCTTGCAGTGTTTACTAGATGGCGGTACCGTCTCCTGTATGTAGCCACCTCTCGTTTAGTTCTTGTAGTGTTTACTAGATGGTGGTACTTGTAGCTGATGATGAAAAGATGCAAGATGTTATAAACTAGAAAGGGGTACTTGTAGTTGATGAAAGACGGGAGATCTTATAAAATAGGAATGATGTCACATATGGCGCGTGTCATTGGTTGAAGGCAATCGTTCGATTTAGTGCGGCGACGTACGCTAGGGGGAGCGTTGTAATAAAATCCGTTCGCTGTTGGCGCGCGCTCGGAGTCGCCGGATGGATAAGGCTGCACAGCGGAGAGAGCGCAGGGCGGCAGCAGCGCGCGCTCGCAGACAGAATCCCGATGTGCGAGCGCGCGAGGCAAGGGACATCGCAAGCCATCCATCGTCTAAGAACAAATAAAAGTTGATTTGTGTATATACACACACAGCGTTTCTCACGTCTTTACATGATGATCGACTGGGCGAATTACACGGAAGATTCACAGTTTACCGATGAATCCCTCCGGAGCTTCGCCCATTCATCATCATTCACCCCGTGAATATGCCGTAATTTTTTTTGTTATGGTCCGTGGTGTCTCGGTGTTAAATACCTCGATTTGAGATATATAGAGGCATTCTAGCCTTACTAGTTTCTGGAGACGTGTATGGGGGGAAACTGGGCTACTTATTATCGTTGAATCGTACTGCCCTCCTATCATGGCACATCGTATTACTCTTTTATCGCGTAAGAATACTTATTAGGTGCTCGACTGTAGCACAGTTCCGCTCAAGATAGGTGGTGCTAGTATGCCCTGGTGTGACTGAAGTGAAATGATAAATAATTATGCCGCAATATTCTAAGAGGCTTCGATTAGCCGACTCTTTTATCGCGTAAGGATATTCATTTGGTGCTCGACTGTAGCACAGTTTCGCTCAAGATAACTTACTGCCCTGGTCATGTGACTGAAGTGAAATGATAAATAATTATGACACAATATTCTAGAAGGCTTTGATTAGCTGACCTACATTAAATACCCACTGTGAAAGCTACCGAATTGCCATCATCTCTTTTTCTTCATCAGTATTTATATTATGTTCTGATAGCACAATGGCAATGTCAGTATCATGTTCATTTACAGTACTCTCGACTGCATCCAAATCAAAGGGCCGTACTTGAATTAGAACGGCGTCTTTCTGAAGGAAAATAGCAATCATCAAGGCACACTCCTGAAGAATGAAAAAGTGCAAATTTTCACTGCTATGTAACACAGTGTTTCATACAAGATACACCAATCTCTCAATGCATGTTGCGTTTTCTTGAACAAGCTGAAAATTTCGATGTTCATTTTCACATTGCCCAACGCATCCGCTGAACACTGTAAAACTCGCAGTGCGAATGGACGACCACAAGGAACGAAAACGCACGTGTAACCTGCCCGTAGTCGTCGCAGAACCGGCGACGTTCAGTCTGGATGTAGCTTAGACGTATACAGGGCAACCACCTGCACCCTTCTTATGTCTCTTGCTTCTGCTGCGTGACGGGAGGATGGTTGAAACGGCGTTACAATGACAAGCAGGGCTAGTTCCATGAAAGGAAACAAAAATAAATTCAGTTAAGTGTAAACCATGGACGTAGAAGCGTCACATCTTCTGACTTCGCTTGCGGATCGGGCTGTCATTTTTTTCTTGTTCACCAGAGCCCCCCCATAATATACAGCCCACAAATTTCGAAGCATAGTAAGTTTCCAGCCCATACCAACCTGTTGTAGGGACATCGCAATTATAAGTGCTCTAGTATGGCCGTCGCAGTTCTACAGAACAAAAAAAGCTCGTTTGAGAATCTGTATTCCCCAGCACCAACTTTGCCTTTCGTACACGTTAGGCTGATGTTTTCAAATGTGCGCGAGGTTATATAAAATAACAAAACCATTTTTTTCTCGCCACATGCAAGCTGCGCAAGCAGCGTGGCAGGCTTTTCGATCCTCTGTGGGAGCGCCGCGCTGCGGAGAGAACAGCGTATTACGCCCAACTCTGGAAACACACCCTCTCCGTGCGATTGAGACCGTCGTAGAGAAACACGCCGCACGCCCGCCATTCTCGGAGGTCATGTCCAGACTAACTTCTCGCTGTGCAGTCATCCAACATTATGACGACAGATCCCATCGAATTCGTGGCTCGGCTATGACGCACCATCATCGCCCGTCGCCTGCAGCTCACCACTGTAAGCCTGCACATTTCGTCCTCGAGGAGCTAGCGATGGGCACGTGCGCTTTCCTCCTCAACGACTCTATCCGCAGGCCTTTCCAGCCATCCCAGAGTGGACCACACCTGATAAGCTGCATGCACTGTAAACAGAAATAAGCCGAGATGGAAGTAAATGACTTGTCCTCTAGTGCATACCCATATGGGGTATTTAAAAACACTGTCTGGGGGGAGTAAAACAATTTACTCTCCGATAGGAGGGTTTTTTGGGTGGATTTAAGGGAGGTTTAATTTACATCCATCGGGGAACTTTTTCACGTCAGTATGGGAGTTTTTATTTACATGCTTTCATTGTCTGTCGACAGATGCTCGCATGGTCACCCCCCCAAGGTACTGGAGTTTCACATCGGCGTACTAAACAAAACGCCCGTACAGGCACACGCACGCACGTCACGACCAAAAAGGGGTTTTTAAAACTCCCATAGGGAGCTTTAGCAAAGTGATCTGGAACTCCGTGGGGAGTTTAACGAGGTCAAGTAGTTCATAAACTCTCTCATTCATTTCATTTTATTTCCTTAAAGACCCGCGAGGGGGTATTACATAAGGGGTCATTAAGCAAGGGGTGTTTAACAACGACACGTGCCGAGTTCAATCCGCTACCAGGGAGTAAATGATTGGGGCAGGGCAGTTCTGTTGGCTCATATGGTGGAAAAATTACCATCTCGGCTAATTTTTGCTTGCAGTGTGGTGACGACAATAAGCTCACCCAGCATTTGCCTGAACGGGAACGACGTCCCTGTTTCGACTGACCGGCTGAAGTCAGCGTACACTATTTCTGACGAACCAGGCAACATCAGTGCACCAGAGGCTACAGGCACAAATTTTTCTTCGGGTGAGGGGGCAGGGGGCACCACTTTGGCAGTGGGTAGTGACAGAAGCCCGGCAGGCGCATTTGGTCGAGTGTAATTTTGTGCTGTATATGCTATGGCATAATATGTTGCCGAGGTGGGGGGGGGGGAGGCACGGTACCGGTGTGCCACCGCCTGGCGACGACACTGCAGTGCGCCCACCGACGCCTATATACAAAAGCCGACATTGCCGCCTGCCTGCTAGTATATACGGTTTGGACTTCGCGTAGGACCAACAGGTTCCTGCAAGCCCTGGGTTCTCCACCTCGCTATTGTTCAGCTCGGCATGGTATTCTGCACTGCGTCAAAGCGCCATCGCAGCATCGTCCGCGGGGCATACACCACTGGAGGTGGCTCTAAAACAAGGTTGCCAAGTTGGTAAGACGACTATTGCCCGGCTACCCAGACGAGCGTAGCGTTAGGATGGTCCCCAATGCCTCTGCTAGTTGAATCAACCGTTATGTTTTCGGGTTGGGATTCCTCCTTCCGTCGACGCGTGAATATACGCGTGCACTTGTTGGTAGTCAGCGCTGGTACTGTTAGGTCTTTAGTGGCAATTGTTTGCCCGGTTCTGTTTCAGCTCCTCCGTTTACTCGAAGACGTCAAACCACCTCTTAACGCATGGCTGAAAGCGAAAGTCTCAGATTACGCTGCTACAGCCTGGCTGCTTACCAAGAAATGAATTCCCGCAAGGCGTGCTTTTTTCAAAACATATTAGCGAGGTTAAGGGTCCTTCGAAAGAAATGCGAACAACGGAACGTGTATGTGTCGCACTGTTCGCACTTCTTTTTGACGCGATACAACAACAACAACAACAAAAACACAAAAGAACGACTTTTCGTCTTCGTTGTTGTTGTTGTTGTTGTTGTTTCCCTGTGCAAATGGCTCGTACCCAAAGGAGGGGATTGGCCGATTATAAGGGGAATTCGCCCTATACTTTCAGCATTGCGTCATTCTTACAAAACTTTTGTAACTTAATTTTGACTTTAAATGCCGATATCAAGTGTGCAGACAAAAAAATGAAGAAAAATAGTGACACCGTAACTTGGCAAGAAAATCATTTAGTCGCAGTGATGTATTCCTGAACGGCGAATAAAACATCCCTGTGGCTGAAACCCACTGTAGAGGCTCGAAATGAAAGATCAGGTTGTGATAATTGCAAGCCCAGTCTTTGAAGAGGTGGTGCTAGTATGCTTTGCCTGAATAAATCGAAACGGCGACAATGCAATAAAAATGACTGATCGTTTCCTCTTGATTACAGTAAATGCACATAGAGGAATTCAATATGCCTGACCTATGCAAGTAAAAATTGAGGGAGGTAACGCGGCAACGAAATTTCGTGGTGACAACTTCCGTCATCCTTGAATTGGACAGTTCACTGTGCCAAGGAAATAACAAGTGTTTGTACTCTGGAGAAGCCGTCAGTGCAGGGTCAGATAAATTTTGCCTGATTTTAAGTGTGCGAAATCGCGCCACCGGAATGTATACTGTATGAGGGAAAATAGGAATAATTGGTGTCGAAAGGGATGCCTTCGCAAGAGAATCAGCTATTTCGTTTAACAACAAACCTTTGTGCCCTGGTGTCCAGATTAAATGAATACTTCGGAGATGACAGGGGATCAATGATTTAAAAAGTTTCACTATAGGTGAGTGACCAGATGCGGACAGAGAAGAGCACACTGATAATGAATCAGTTATGACTGCTACGACTGGAATGAAAATATTTACCTTTCGCAAAGCTAACATTATTGCCATGAATTCAGCCAGAAAGACAGGAAGAAAATCTGGTAAGCAAAGTGAAAATGACCAATCAAGTACGGGGCAATATATTCCAACGCCTGATTTTTCATGTGATTGAGATGCGTCCGTTGCTATAATGACATTTGTTGGCAGAGTACTTAAATGGCCCTGCAATAAACCATTTAAAATGCCTGTAGGTAATAGTTTAGCGTGAGTTGGGAAGATATCATGGTAAAAAATTTCTGGAGAAATTTGTTGCTCAGTTAAAGGAATCAGATCACGAACTTGTACATTTAGAGGCTCAAGTAACGATTGAACAAATACTATTTGTGGTTTGTGAAATCGGGGCCAATGCACGGAGAAGAATAGGTCAGGATTGGAATTAAAAATTATTTGTTCAGGGTTAAACGGTGCTTCATATAGTCGTTAAAAGGTCTGCACAGTAAGAATGTTAAAGCGACATAATAAGGTTGGTATTCGTGCTTCAACGTTTAACACTACATTTGCAGTATACTTTGGAAGTCCTAAGCAGAGCCGTAAAGCCTCTCTTTCCAACAGAACGAGCGGCCGAAGTTTGTAGGCTGGCGCACCAGAAAAAAGAACGCAGCCAAACTCTAACACAGGTCGGACATACATTTTATATATAATCAAAAGTGCCTTACTTGTCATACCTGATCTACAATTGCTCAACCTCCGCAATACGCCCATCGCGCGCACTGCTTTCGTCGCGATGTATTCAGTGTGAGAGCGCCAATTTAGATGTTCATTATACATAACTCCAAGATATTTCAATGATTGTACTTTTGTGGGATATCTTGAAGCTTGTAATTAATAAATATGTGCACGGGATCTTTGATTGAAACAGCGAGAATAGCACATTTACCGGTATTCAGGTTCAACATCAATCCATCCAGCCAATGTTCTATTTCATTAAGATATACTTGCAAGATAGTGTAGAGAGAGTGGAAGCCATGTGCCATAGCAAAGAAAGCAATGTCATCGGCATAAACATAGGTTTTCACATCTGGATGAACGGGGATGGTACTAAGCAATATGTTGAATAATACCGGGGAAAGTACTGACCCCTGAGGTACACCTCGGGTTTGCTTGTGCTTACAGGAAGAGAAGCCGCCTTGATAACAATAGAATTCTCTTCTACTTAAAAATTCCGTCACCCATGCTACTATATAAGGTGGAAGTCTATGACTACATAAATGATTAGTCAAGATAGAATACTCTACACTATCGTATGCTTTACATATGTCTAACGTTACTAAAGCCGCAAACTGCTTTTTGTGACGGGCAATATGAATACGACTTTCCAGATCTACATGTGCATGCCATATGGAATATCCAGATCTAAAGCCAATTTGGGAAGAACTCAGCAGTTGTTTCTCGTTAATAAACCTAATTATAGGACCATGAAGTACCCTTTCAATAAGTTTTACTACATTAGATGTTAAGGCTATCGGTCGTATGTTGTCTAAATTATAGCCTGCCCCCTGTTTCTTAAGCAATGGTATAATTTTCGCAATTTTCCATTCAGAAGGGATCAATGCTCTTCTAAGGTAATAATTGACGAGACCTAACAGATCATTCGGATATTCCCTGTGTAGTATTTTTAGCATTGTATTTGTTATTCCATCGGGGCCTGGTGCTGCATTTGGCAATCTTTCCATAGCCTGATTTGATTCGGAAGTCGATATTTCTGTGTAGTCATAGATGGTTGTTGTGTAAACCGAATTATTCTAGCGTCCCGTTCGTGCTCATACGTCTTCGTATTCTTGCTCTGTCCTGTCTATATCGGTACACTTAGTGTGGCAGTATTCTGACGACGTCGCGCAAGATGCGAATACGAGATGCGGGAAAGAAGACGGAACAGGACTGTTCTTTGTTGCTTTCCTTGAAATGTCTTCACCTTTTACATTAAACCATCGAGATGTAGTGATTCGTGCTTAAATTATGGGTAATACATTAAAGAAAATAACGAAAAATTCACCCACTAATCTCTGCATTGCGTATTAGCCATGAGGTGAGAACAATAGCAACCAGGACCAGTACTTTTGGGTACGTTTCTTCTTTTTGATGTCTATATTTATTACTTGAAATGTAGCTGCGTACCGATTCAAAATTTACCGATTAAATTGATTCTTGGCCAATACCCCATGAGCGAGTATGAGCCATCATCATCATCACCACCACCAAGTCAACCAGATTGATGCTGCTCAGTTTTCTAACCTATATTAAAAGATTACCTGGTAATTACGTCCATGCAAGCAGTCACAGCGACTGATGCGTCACAAAGTGAAGAAAAATGTGGCATTGGTATTTTTTCGCCTACCCTAGATTGGTCCTTTTCGCTTTGCCTTCCAGATTTTGTGCCAATTTTTTAAAGCAAAATTTATATTTACACAGAGATGGTCTGGCAGCCTCCCCTCATCGTCCTGTTTTTGAAGTAAATCAGTCAACTGAACATTACCTCATTTCCTGTAATAGATACTCTGCCTTACGCAAGAAACACTTTAGGTGCCGCTTTCCGTATTCTCGGAATATACCTAAATGCGCAAAATGTGCAATATTTTGGGGCTTTGTCTCTTGGCGACAGTGACGGGAAGATTTTTGACGCATTACAGGAGTTCGTCAAATGTTCAAAGAGGTTTAATCGTTGAAATAATTATTCGGTAGATCTTATGACTTTTCCCGAATTCACTTTAAATAAATTGCGCCACTCCATTACATTACACCACAGTTTATTTACTATTCTACTATCAAATCTGTCCTGTTGCATCTGTTTTTTATCGTAAATAGAGCAATCGTAACCTGTTATTAAGGAAGTAATTCATGAAAACTATCGGGTTCTTGGCCAATCGCCCAGCATGGGTGTGCGCCACATCTTCAAGGAACTTGAATGGGCTTGAGATGTTGATTTTTCCGCGGTTGTCTCTGTGGTGCAAGACTGTGCTTACCTACCGTCAAGTGCCAACTGACAGAGCTACTGACGTGTTCGGGAGCGTGCGAAATTTTGTGGCGTCCACCTGTTTAATAAGAAGTGATTGCGAGACACGCCGTAGTGGAGGGCTCAGCGATTTTCGGGCATTTGGTGTTCTCTAACTGGCGCCGACATCGCACGGGCCTATAGCATTGTGCGTGTATTCAAATGCGACCCTCGCAGCCGAAGATCAAACATGAATCGTCAGGGTCAGAAGTCAAGCATTGTGACCGTAGGCGTATCAACCGGTGGGGGCAAAAGGGGGCTAGTCCCCCATAAGATGAAGTAAGAGGACTGAGCCCCCCCCCCCCTCCCACTTCCGACAATGGTCAATGTTTGCTGCGCGATGGGGAAACAAACAACTAAGGCGATGTTTTTTTTTTGACTACAGTAATCACTCAGTTATAATGTTACGAGGGGATCAATATATTACGAGAAAATATTACATATTGTTAAGAGGTTTATTGGCGGACACTCCGCGATGATTCACGACAGCGACAGTCAATGCGGGGACTCTCTGCACGAGCTGCTCTTCTTCCTATTAAAAGGGCGGCCCACTAGAAGGCGCTGGAGAGGACGACCCACTGTTCAAAGGCTTCACCACAATATAATGAAATATTTCCAACAATTCTGCTGTGAAGATTTCTCTAGGAGACTCTTTGTGGTGTGGACCGCTGTACAATGATTTCGCGACTTGTGCTGTAAATTGCAGAGCAGGCTAGCCCTAAACAGGGCCCTATAAGATTACATCACAGGCTCGTGCTTTTATTCTGCTGAGCCTGGCTGGCTGATGCAGGCAGCTACAGATGGGAATGAGCAAAGTTTTTATGGACTAATGAAAGCATTTGCTGCTGCACGAAAATAATTTTCTTTCATAGAAAAGGAACAGCATCACCGCTACTCTGTCAAAGCTGCTGTGAGCCTATGAGCGTGATGAATTATTTTCAATGTTTGGTTTTGCCATACTGAAAGAGGAAAAAAAAAAGACGTTTGCGCTTAAGTCTCCGATCGACCAAATCAGTGATCAGTTTTGTTCATGGTACCTTGGGACGGTGGCTGTAGCTTTCAAAATGGCGACGAATAAAACAGTGGAATCAAGCAGTGGGAAGCTCAGCTGATAATCTTTCCCTGGAACTTGATCCCATGAACCAGGAAGATAGGTAAAGTTTATGGTTTTTGTACGAACTAGACTTAAAGAAGCGCACACGTGCAGCGCTGCTTATTCCCCTTTCTTTCTCGGCAAGTGTGAACTAATTGTATTAATACAGAGTGTTGTGAGGTGATGCAGAAAAAATCGCCGCCATATCCACCTAGTGATGTGATGTAAGGGGCGCTTGCTCGGAGATAATAGCGCAACCCACGAATACTTGGTGTACATCTCCCACCATTATATATAGACGTGACAACGTTAGTATATATCTTAGCACTGTCCGTTTGCGTGTTTCTGCGCATACCCCATACTTTGTAGTAGAAAAGTGTGTCTTGTTTGCAATTTTTTCATACATTCATAACCATGTTGCACAAGTGCCTATGTTTACTGATAGTGACACGATATATGCCATATCTATGACGATAATAGTTAAGCATGTGTTGGGGGCTCCCACCGTACTCTATTAAAAATAATGCATTTTTGCGTGTACACTCTATTCCCTGACGAAGGCAGACTTTCCTGCGGATACTTTGGAAGGAATAAACATTTTCACACGTTCGCCCATCGTTTCTTGTCGCAGATGTATATATATATATATATATATATATATATATATATATATATATATATATATATATATATATATATATATATATATATATATATATATATATATATATATATATATGAAAAAGGTGCCCTTGGTTCCAGTGGAGGACGGGCAAAACGAACACTTTTTATTGTTCCTACGTTTCAGCCGGTGACCGGCCTTCATTTTTTTTTCCCTGATGAAGGCCGGTCCCCGGCTGAAACGTAGGAAAAATGAAAAGTTTTCGTTTTGCCCGTCTTCCACTTCTTGGTGTATATATATATATATATATATATATATATATATATATATATATATATATATATATATATATATATATATATATATATATATATATATATATATATATATATATATTCCGGGAACAAATTAGTTAAGCTTGCCCCCCCCCCCCTTCCCACTCGTCAAGGAGTTGGTACGCCACTGATTGTGACCACAGAGACGTACATCCAACTATTTAGGCCAGACAAGAAAGACACGAGGGTTTTGAAGGCGTTTCTTTTATTCATACAGTATAAGTCACTGAGAATCAAATAAAAAATTGCGAAAAATAAGAACAAGAAAAAGAAAGAAACACCGTTTCGCGCACACATTCGTTGTCCAAAGAAGGGAACACTCGTCTTGAATTGGCGAGGGGGGAATCTACAGGAAATGGGGAAGACAAAGAGGAGATGTTTGCTACGGCTATACGGAAGCACGCTGGGAATGATAGCTACGTCGAACAACGGTACTTTTAGTTTGTTAAAACTCAACCACCCCTTCTTCCGCGCCACAACACCGTTAAGTATGAGAGTTGGAGTATGAAAAGGCTCGATTACGAACAGTACAATTTGGCTGGGCCAAGCTTATCCGCCGACCCCGTCGCTCCCATCTCTTCCGCCTGGAATGACACCGACATGCTCCATTGGCACAACGAGTAAATGCGATAAAATCGGAAAGACAACCGCGAATTTGTAAGTGTACGCTTGTGTGCGTTCTATGAAGCTAATGTAGATCAACGGCAATGATAAGAACAGTGAGGTGTCAGCTCGATAAAGACGATTGGTTGCACTCCACTAGTAGGTTGGAGCACTTCACTATCAAGATGGGTGAACTGCCCGCATTGGCCTAAAAGTGAATTACATCCTGAATGCTCGAAGTTCAGTTGCGTGCCGGAAGAGTTGCATGGTGGAAGCCTTGCATTGTATATGTGCAGCCTTGCACGGTTACACTGTGAAGCTCAGTATTCTCGTTACATTTTGCCTTAAGCAGCGAGCTTGTAGGGACTCGCCGTCGATGTATTAACAGCGTTACGTAACGTAAGACCATTATGATGTTTCCGTATCACCTGAGTAAGTACTGCCAATAAGTAGTATTTCCACTGGCAAGTTCGGACATTATACCATAATTACTGGACAGCGCAACTAAACACTGCGGAAAGCAGCAGTCCTTGAACAGCCTTCGAATTTGCGAACGCTCTTATGCTTTTTGAGCTGAGATACTAGGGTATGCGCTTGTTTTTAAAACTCACGAAGCTCGTTATAAAGGCCGGTGCATTGCTTCGTTTTTGTTTGATCAATTCTATTGAAAGCTTATTCACATAGCGCGACCGGTGGTGATAATGTTGACGCGTCGACGCCTTCATTGATGAAGAATTGTGATAAGAACAGAATTGAAATAGAATAGTTACAATATTCACAGCATAGAGTTTGTGTAAATGTGAGAAGCGATCGCTGATCAAATACTGGTGCGATCTCAAATAAATGCATCAGACTGTTAGGAAGTATCGCACGCTGGCTACAACAACTAAGTCGTCATTTTCAATCCTCATGGTGGCTCCACAATTCACTTGTGAACTATAATAGGTTCAGCACTTGTAGGTGTGCGCACATTGGATTTGGCTTTTATTGGGAGAACTTTGACTAGGTCCGAAATCGCAAGAAGGCTTCATATATTGTGGGAAGAATAGAACGGTGTAATTTTGTGAACCCGCCTATATAGTTACTAAGTTGGCTAATGACACCACCGAATGAACGGCGTACACTGCTTTGAAAGCTCTGTTAGTTAACTATAATAAGCAGCTTCACTACCTTTAGCCACTACACACTGTATGCCTAATGACACATTCACGGCAAAATGCAGCGAATGATTAGGACGTGTAAGTCGCCTCGTGTTTCGAGATACAATGAGAAGGCAGAGCGTGATGTATGAAAACAAAATTAGGCAACCCGATGCTATCCGAAGAGAGTAAAACGGGAGCGATTCTGTGTTTGGCTTTCAAATATTTTTCGAAATTGTCACCGACATTGTCGCTGTCTTACAGGATTGCTAATTGATATTTATATCCGGGGTCTAAGCGCCCAAAGCAGGATATCAATATGAGCCAAACCGCATTACAAAAGGTTCCGGAAATTCTGACCATCTGGCGTTCTTGAAAGTGCACTGATATCTCAAATACAGCATCTGGCCTATATGGAAGTGACTGCAAATTCCATCTCAAATCTGCTCCGCTTGGGTCAATCACTTACATGCCAGCGTACAGGTGATGTAAAAACAGGACCACTACAAGAACGACATGATAAGGGCCCGAAACGTGAGTATTTCTCTCTATGAAGTGTGAAAAAGTGTTGTCGCGTTTGCTGGAGTTTCTTCAAAATCGAGCAAAGTGATTACGGATTACGTGCGAGTGTTGTCGCGGGTTTATTCATGTTCGCACAGAAAGATACGAAAGGCCCATATTCGCAGTTCAATATATAGTTGATAATTTGGCAGAGTGAGCCACACTTCCTAACATCCTCAATTTAGGTCAGCGCCGCAAGAAGGGGGACAGAAGGGGATACAGACAGCGTACCTTCAGCACTTACTTCATCACGTCGTTCCAAACTTGAGATGCACGAACCGTGCAGACAGCCGAACCTAAATTTGACTCAATAATGAACACTTTGGCCGCTTGCTCGCACTTGTAACGACGCTACGAATTAGGCTGCGCGTGTTTGCTTTTCTTTTTTTTGGAACCCGCCGAACGCGGGTACCCCTGGATGCCCCTTTAGATAGCCTACACGTGACGTCACGAACGTAGCTGATGACGTCAGAGCAGGCAGTTTTTACATCCGGTGGCGCGGCTCGTCTTGCGTTGGAAGGTCACCGCGTCGACTTCGAGATGACTGCGTTGTTTGGAGTAAACAGCCCCCTTGTGCCCACGTATTTTTCGAAAGATACTTCCCGGCTGCCTTCTCTCCACGGAGCCAGGTCAGCTCGTTCACTCTTCATCCTCCTCGTCTTCTTCATCTGAAAGCAATGGTGGCATTATGTAGTTTATAAGCTACAATACACTATATTGTAGAATGAAGTACACGTTACACTGGTATAATGTATGTACTAATACTATACTGCAAGTATACCCGGTTTTTCAAGAAACGCGTCCAAATTTCTAAAAAAGTTAGCGAAATGCGCTATTTGTTCCACACCTTCACAATTACTTGTTAAGTGGATCCAGGCATCTTAAGATGGCTGGAGATATCATTTGGTTGCTTGAAATACGAGCGCATAAGGTCGACAAGCACCGCTTGTTCGTGTCTCAGCTGTCTTCGCCTACCTTACACGCTCACATTTCAAGCAATTGTGTATCATAAACTTGGCAAACCAGCCATTTTGACATCGTTTTGTGCGGTAATTAGGAAAAGTACATTAATTAACATTTTAATTAGTGCAGTTGTATGGCCACGTTTGATAGGCGGATTGAAGTTCTGCATACGAAGCACGCGTACCGGCTTTCAGATATAGAAAAAAGTGGCCTCTAGTAATTATTGTGTCGTAAGCGAATTCAACCCAATTATAAGGTGAAACCGAAACACGTCCCATACACGCAACAAGCAGATGACCAGAATGACGTCGCTTTTCAAGGCGACAATTACAGAGGTGTAATTCTTCTTCGTTCGTTAACGTATGCGCGACACACGTGCAATAATCGCAAGCGCAGACCACACATAAACACAACGAAATCGGTTGATGGTTGACAAAGCGACTCTCAGTCCTTCTGAACGTCTCAGAAGGATATGGAAGTTGTGCTCTTCTACGTTTTGTTTTCGCCACCGAATTTCACTTAATTTCACGAATTCACAATTATTACCAGATACAATTTTTTTTGTAAACATGAAAGCTGCAGGGAATTCTCGGCACGAAGGACTTCATAATTATCCTATTTGACATTTAAGCAGAATCTACTATTGATAAAGTTGATCAAATTATTTCTTACTGTTTCAAGTGATGTCTCTCTAGCAATATCAAGATTCCTTAATCTACAAAAGAAGTAACCGTGAGTGTATCAAACAAATAACCCATTTTACTGATTTCTGAGAATTTCGGACGCACTTCTTCGAGCCCCCGATTTGGCGATTCGCAGAGGAAAATATATCAATAGAATCGAACGGAATATTTGGCAGAGTACTCCAACGGAACTTGCAATACGTACAATCTTCTCCACGGTACGTGATAAAAAAAAAAGGCTAACTCAAGAGTTTGATTATGACCTTGTGCTCTTTAAACGTCTGTCAAGGCAGCTTCCCTCAATTCGCAGAAATACAAAAGTCTTCCAATAGAGAGAATAAAAAAAAAAGGCGTTTTACTTTTTTCTTCCGACAGAGCACTAGAGCGACACTCGATCACTCAGGACAGCGTATGCTACCTTTCGCGAGCCGAAGGATTCCCAATCGGTATCTTCTTTTATTTTCCTGGATTAAGTTCTATCCAAATAGATCTGTTCTCTTGCTTTTTAGAATAATGAATTAGGTTAATGAATCACTAACGTGAACCTCTTCAGTAAGCACTGCGATTCAGTCGTAATTAGGAACAGCCTCAATTCGCAATTAGAACTAGATTAGGCAACGTCTTTCGCGGCTGAGGCTCGGGAAATCTGCACTCATCGCAAGAGTTCTACAAAGTTGAGATCGGGACAACTCGGGTAGTTCCACGTACTTCTGTGTCTCTCTTTCGTTTAATGTAATGGCTCGTTGATACCACGACGCCAACACCTTCAACATAGGTTAGTACAGACTGAGAACTGTCTCAAGGTCTCTCCACACCAGAAAGAACAGTAGACACAAGCTATATGCGTTTTAGTATAAGGGAAGGAAGTGTACACTTAAGGGCTCGTTTTTTTTTTCTTAGACACAATATTAATTAGATCTAACAGACAATCATGCCAAGAAGTGTATTGGGGATGTTGTATGATGTAATCGTAATCGAAATGTGAAGAAAGATAAGTGGAAGAAAAGATAACTTGCCGTGAACAGAGACCGAAACTGCGACCTTCAAATAACGCGTCCGATACTCTACCCACTGAGCTACCACGGAGGCCGTTCACCCATCCACTGCATCAGGTATATATGTGAAAAAATATGTGATTTCTCATTTACATTACAATTACCTCATACAAAACCACCAAACTTTCCTTGGACAGAGTGCCTCTTGGATCTCATTAATAGTGTTCTAGTATAGTGTGACACACTGTTTGTAAGTAGGTTGGCCGGTCTGTCACGCTTAAAGAGACACTGAAGAAGACTTTTCGCGTTTTAGTAAATTACAATTTCACTATAATTACAATTTCACTATTCCGAAACGTCACTCTTACTACGACACGATGCTTGATAAACGAGAAAACGTACCCGTACAAAATGCGGCTGGACACGCCCCGTTCACATTCATGTACCAAACACCTTGGCGTCATAAACATTGAAGGCGTCTACTGGGTCCTACGTAGCTTTAACCGATAAAAAAAAAAATAAAATGAAGCGCGCTCTCATCTGTGAGCGCCAGAGACCTAGCATACGAAGTTTTAGAAAATGTTGTGGAGCCAACGTCGCGAAACGATGGCAAATACATTTTGAAAAGTTTGACGCTACGCGCGGAGATTTTGGCGCGAAATTCCAAAATGAAACTTCACACTTAAATTTGCTCCGCTAATAATGAACCTATGATGGCGAAAAATGTGACATTACGGTTCTCAGAGCGCAGTTTGTCCATCTAAACCAATGTAATTGTTTCTCTTTAGTGTCACTTTAAAGTACCAAGGTGACTCAGGACATGAGCGATCCGATTAGAGAGGAGAGAGGGCTTCGAATAGTTTCGCTAGAATGGTGTTCTTTACCGTGAGCTGATATTTTTTTTTATTTAGCAATACTGCAGACCACCACGTGGTCAATGCAGGAGGCGTTGTGCATTGATCGCAGAATAAAGAAAAAAAAACATCGAAATCACAGCAAAAAATAAAAAAAAGGCAATGAGAAAAATGAGAATACAGGAAAATTGTCAAGTACCAGTCACGAAAGATAGCACAGATTTTCCAGTTCGCATACAAAATCATTACATTCTCAAAAGTGGAGAGCAGAGCATTCCATTCAGACACATTTCTAGGAAAAAATCTGTACTTATGCGATAGTGTTTTAGCAAAAATTGGGGCAAGTGCCATACTGTGGGTGTGTCTAGTATTCCTATAATAGCTGTGTGGGGACGTACGCAATCAGGCATGGTTAATTTCGCATTCCCGGTAAGGCAATTTTAAAGAAAAAGCAACCTGTTGACCTGTCTGCGCGATTAGAACGATGGGACGTTGTTGCCTCACTAATGAGCAAGGCGAGTCGGTCATTCTATACATATTGAATATCAAGCACACCGCTTTTCTTTCACCTCGTACGCGGGTCTCCAGCGCTTTGCGTCACAGGAGTGAGTATTGCTGCTGATACTAATAACATTTCGGCAACATGCAACTAAAGAGAGATCACAGTAGGCACCCTGCTTTGGCTTCCGCTTCGCCTGGCGCTGGTCCCCGTTGGTGCGGCAAGGCTTGGTGACCACCTTGTGGCTCTCGCACGACGCCGTGTTGCCGCTCACGAGCGGCATGGTCTTGGTCCGGGTCTGCGTCGCGGGGTCGCACTCGCTCCACTTGACGCTACGGTTGTAGCGGCAGCCGAGACCTGCGACGAGCCACGGTTTGAAGCCGCAGTGTTGCAAGGAACTGCAACGCTATTGCGTATTGTGCCAGGCATAGTATACCTTGGATAATCCCGTGATGATGAATATATGTTACCCATAGCCGTATGCGTCGAACAAATGCTAGTCTTGCGAGGCCTGGGCAACTTTGGAGTACATGCATGCTGCAGGAGTGTGAACGGGAGGGCAGGGGGTTGGAGTGGGGGTTTCGGACTGAACGTTGCGTCGAACTGAGTTTGACCAAATGCGCTGGGAGGCTAAGCCAAAATCTTTGAGCTGTCCAGTGGGTCGATAATCTCATTGCAGCTCAGGGGCTGGTGACCGACGCCTAGGCGGGAATATCCCCCAAAATGTACGAACTTGTCAGGCTTTTCAATTCAGTATATTTTTTTTCGTGATTCTAACATTTACTCAGACTTAACACAACAACAACAAAAAAGTAAGTTGACCTGAACGCTTGCCTGTATTAAAACGTTTTTAATGCATAGATACCCTGTGAGAGTGACGCTTCTCACTTCGATCATTACCCACGCTTTGACTAGGGAGTGAGTCAGCTTTTATTGCCACCGCCATCATGTTCCGCAAAAACACCTTATCGGTAACATTGCCCCGCTCTTGTTTGTGGTATGTTCTTTGTGCTCGTTATTGGCTGTAAAGGTTATAGTTGGGGTCGTTCGAACAAGTAAAGAAAAACTGGGGATCGAGGGCGAAGAATGTATAAGGAAGGGTGTCCCAGCTCCAATGACGTAGAACCTGGGGAAGCGCGAAGTGTGTTACGAGAGATTTCTTTGATAAGGCACTATAGTGGTGAAAGCCTGAAACTGGACATGTAGGCAAGGGTGTTTTCATTCCATTAACGTCGTCGGAAAACTGCGTCCACGAAATGCCGCTTTACCCTTCAGTTCTTATTCTTCTCCCCGACAGGCCTGGTTTCAGTTTCACACAGCATGTAAGGAAGAATGTATCGGCTCCATCAACGTCACCGGCAATTTGCACGACTAACAGCCGCCTTCTTCATTTTGAGTGATGGGATTTACCAATTCTGGCACACCCCTTTTCTTTATGACTGCATATCGCACCGTAACGACAGGAAACGCTGACAAGCCTGTAGCACCCGAGGTGCTTTGCACTTAAACTTGGAGAGTGAGCTAAGCTCGACTTCCTGATACGACACCAACAGGGGGGGGGGGGGGAGGGAGGGGCAAGATCGTTGCAGCAAGAGTGTCTTCGATCGCGTGACTGATCTTTCGCCGACAAACACCGGCCAAGTGGTCATGCCTCCATGTTTCTAAAAAAAACATCATCGTAACGGCCGCGAGCCACGACTCACCGGACTTGCACTTCTTGGTGACTGTGCGGTTAGGCTCGCACGTGGGGTCACTTCTGGGCTTGAGCTTGTCCACCCGGGTGCGCGTGTTGGCTGTCACGTTGCAGGCATTCCAGGCGCCCTTCTCGTAACGGCACGCTGCGGATGAAGAAGCAAACAACATACGACACATTAAAGGGCTGGAAAGCAGTGAAGCCAACTGTATAACAGACAGCTCGGGTTTACTCATTTTTCTGGGTTAGGTTTCACCACCGAATATCATGCCCTCGTCTCGCATATAGTATCGCAGAAGACATCGGCAATGATTTCCACGCCAACGTACACAAAAATCGCCCTGAAAGTTGTTGTTGTTCATCCTACGTGCAAAGGGATACAATCGCCTTTCTTGTACCCTTTTGCAATCATTGACACGATAATCGTCACCGTCACCACCGTCATCATTATCAGCTCGTTCTATGTCCATGACGGGAAGAACGCTCCTCCCAACAGTCGCAAATTCAGCCTATCTCGCGCAATCCGGACACCCATGCCAACACTAGGCTGTCTTTCCCATCCCTTAGTGTCCATTTCGCCCGCTCTCACTGATCAACATTTATATGTTCTTTGCAATGCGTGACCTGCCGATACGTGACATTCGCATTAGGTCACATGACTTATCCTTTGTGTTCCGTTCGAGTTCAGTTGTCCATGGATTTGCTTCCCCCCCCCCCCCGATAATTGCAACAACGAAAAAATCAATAAAAATAGCGCTAGCTGACCGTAGAGATTTCACGGCTTGCACTTTCGCGATTAGATTTCATGTGCAACACTTTTGCAGCTCTTAGCCTGCAAGCAGCCTCACACCGATCGCATACGTATTGCGACAATTAGGAGAAAGTGGCCCTGTTTCTTATTGTGCTGGTTAGTTTCATTCCCGGTGTACGTACGTTGCAAAATCAATAGGCATGTTCATAACCAGCCTAATGGCAGTAAGGTTTTCCGGACCTCTGAGGACCACACATACACAACATTTTTTTTCTAGAATCATTATTGCATTGCGTCGTTTTCTGACAAGCAATAAAAAAAAAACGAATGCCATTTCGTGCAGTGCTCTTATGCTTCCAGAACTAAATAATACAGAAACTACATGCGACATGCTCTTACGCTTCCAGAACTAAAGAGTACCGGAACTACAGACGATATCGACAGGGCAATTGATGGAGTATTTGCAATAAGTGCAGCGATCTAACAAAGAGTAGCGGCAAGAGATGCGGGGTAGAAAGATGACGTGTTCGATGGTAGTTTTAACGTCAGAACAGATCACAGACGTAATCCACTCCCCCATAATTTGTAAATCGATATTTTATGTTCACGGTGGCACCATAAGATGCTCTAAATCAGAGTGCAGTAATGTCCCCGTGTAGTGATGAAGCAGAAACACTGTTAAAAACGGCAATCGGGCTGGGTCCGATACATTTGACCATCAGCACTGGGTACATAAGTCGACACTCGGGCACATTTCATAAGGAGCTCGAGAGCCGCCAGCTCTGCGATACATTTATAGACGGTGCGTTTCGAAACCTTGGCCGACTCTGATCGACCGAGTGTCACGCGACGGCGAAGCATCGAGCACAAATCGAATTTCGCTCTCTGGGAAGAGCACCGGCACATCGGCAACGAAAACGGAGAACAGTATGGATTCTTCGGAAATTCGCTGTGGTACGTGTTTTGAAAGTGCAAGTCATGCAGTTAACAAAAAAAAAAAAGAGAGAACGAACTCTCAGATTTGGAAGCTTCGTCTTGCGAAAGACGTCAGTGTTGAAAGCAGGCTTGGGATTTGTGTCATGTGACGTTTCACCAACGGATGATCTTCTGGGCTATTACACTATACCCAACCTATCCGAATGCCAACGTAATAGAAGAATGGCTGCAGCGGTGCAAGAACGTTCATTTCGTTCACCCGAATGCATGATTGAATCAAACTGAACAGATCAAAACGACAGATACATCACTGACTAATTGCCTTGTTGAGCATAAGAGGGACTGGAAATTTTGGAAAAACTAGTAAGCGAAAAATATTGCGTCTTAAAACACAAGGCGACAGCTGTGAAAGGTAAGTTTTTTACTTATTGAAATTCGGTGGAGACGTGCTTACACGAGGAAAAAAAAATACTTACTTGACGTTGGCACTGTCAGAAGCGTTGGCAAGAAAGAATAGAACATAATAATTTTAATTAGGGTATCAATAACTTCTTGAAGCGTAGATAAAGGTGTTCACGGCACTTCATCATTGCATGCGAGTGACCTGCACTTTTGCTTTAATCGTTTAAAGATTGATGCACACGTGTTTGAAAAGTTTTAAGTGCTTGAAAGAAATGACAACGCCAATTTGATGCCTGTATAAATAGTTATTTTTTCCTGCACACTTGCCTATTTTTCCTCCGACCCTTTGCATGCGTTGTTTATCGCCATGTTCCTCAATGATTCGGTTATTTACCTAAGGTTTTTTTTTTTGCATCTCGTGTCATGAAATTCAGTTTAATGCCAAGTGTAGATATGCTGCAGGATTTCCACACACATCCCGAGTACATTTCTAGGACGTTTTATTTGCGTGAGATGCAAAGCTATCCAGCACGCACTATCAAGGTTCGACTGTACATAAGTACATATGCATATACATATATGAGTAACAATGTTACCCGAGTTACAAGACCTGCGTAGATGAAAGCATAAGCTTTGACTCGGCTTCATTGCTTGCCTGCTACTGAAGTTGTCCAATCGGCTGGTACATACGCACCAAAGCGAACAGGGAACATGTGAATCTACGTATTCAAACGTTGTTCGTTCATGCCCTGTAAGGAAGATGTTTTTTTTTGTCGTTCACTTTATTTCATTTAAATTCATGCCATATTCACTACACAATAATAAAAAACAAAACATTATGCACCCTTTGCATTCCTCAGCTTAACTGTGTATCAATTTTATTTGGTTATTTTTAGCAAAGAAACGATCCCTCGGAACAAATTCCTCATTCTGACGTTATTTTATTGCGAAGGCCTCGTACCCGGTGCCTCAGGTAGCAGACGAAGGTTCGCGCTCAACTGCTGCCTCGCACAAAAATCACGTGACGCGTGACGCCCTCTGGTAAGAAGTGTGTTCGACGCTGGCTTCGTCCGGCGCGCTGACAATGCTAGAGATTGGGCCCACATAAATACCCGACAAAGTGAACGAGGGAGTGCACTCCGTCGCAGGTATATTGGTATTCGAAGTCCAAGAGTGACCGTCTTTTGTGATAGTTGGTTAGGTACATTCAACAAAGCCGTAGTGCTCTGTTGTGGGAATGTGAAGCCATCGGCCCCGCCTTCAGCGAAGACAGGTCGGCAGATATGTTATCCCGGACTCAACTATCAAACCCTGGCCGTTCAGAGTGCCAGCGAACGGGCCGCCAACTTAGCGGTCCCTACGTGAGACTAGCGGGTATGGCGCGGGGCTCCCCTGCGTTGATCTTCTCTGGACCCCATTAAAGTTTTCATGACCATCATCATGAAGCCATAAGTATAATAGCACTGAAAACACGGGCACCAAGGAAAAGAACAGGATGTCTTGCGCGTCCCGTCATCTTCCTTAGAGCTGTGTGTGTGTTGTGTTTCGTGTGCTATGTCCCGTCGTGGATGCGCTGTACATCGGATGCTCGGGTGTTGTGCAATTGGACGCTCAGAGCGACTCAGCTGAGAATAAGTAATGTTCAATAGATGAGCTTGACATTCGGGATATCAATGAATCCCCTTTTTTTTTAAACTCTGAGCATATGTTTGAGTTTGTTGGCCAGCACACCAAAAAAAGCAATGAAAGCCTTGAAAAAGGAATGAAAGGACCTTTATTATACACAGCCATACAACCAAGCAATGACTTGCATGCACAATTGCATTGAAGAATTTGGAGTTGTCAAACTTCCGAACGCTGTAAAATTTGAAATAGCTTCTTATTTTTCATTTCTCGTCGACTTTCATTACTTGAAAGGGATCAGTATTCCTACGGAATAATGGTGTGTGTAATAAATCCTGTCTTGCACCAATTTTTTTAATCATTTCTACTTAGCTGGGTTAGACAGGGACCTCGATGAAGCATTACGAGGGTCGCAAACTGTCGAAGTTTTCCGTGTTCTCAATAATTTCCTAATATTTATTCCTAAGTGCAGTAGCACGCGCATTAGTAAACCCTCTGTATACTTATTAGATGTAGAAATGGAATATTTGTGTGTAAGATGATGATATAAATTCTATGTACGATTGTTCGTTTAAGCACGTGGCTTAAAGACGCACCGCGTTAAGGCTTGTGTACTGTTGATTCTCGGAATAAACTGCAGTGTAGTAAGTTAACAGTGCGGGTGAGTTGTCGTTTATCTTGAACACTACTAGCGCGACAAAAACGAGAAGAAAGACATACTACAGCGCTGTTGCATTGATCGCTTGATTGACTGATATGTGGGGTTTAACGTCCCAAAAGCACCACATGATTATGAGAGACGCCGCAGTGGAGGGCTCTGGAAATTTTGACCACCTGGGGTTCTTTAACATGAACCGAAATCTTAGCTCAAGAGCCTACAGCATTCTCGCCTCCATTGATAAAACAGCCGCCGCAGCCGGGATTCGATCCCGCTACCTGCGGGTCAGCAGGCATACCTTAGCCACTAGACCACCACGGCGGGGTAGCGCTGCTGCTCTGTCCCGTCTTAGAGGCGTTATACGTCGGATGCTCATACTTGGCTGTACAAAAAGGAAAAAAAAGAAGAAGAAAAATGAGGATCTTTAAGCTTTGCCTTTAGGAGTTGAACGAGACAGCGATATCCAAATAGGCTTAGGGCTTAGTGTTGACATTCTTGGCGTGTTTTATGAAGAGAAAATTGGTTATAGGAGGAAATAGCGCTTGCGGGTAGGTAGGAGAAGGGGGGAACGAAACCACTGTCTTGTATTTTTGAACACGGAGTGCTTTACGGGCACTTTAACTGAGTTTATCATTGAGGGTGCCTTTGATCTTATCTTCCCCACGAATGTGGATCTCCTCTGGAAACCCTTGCGGGTGACAGCCACGCCTGCAGGATTACCGAGCACGCAGGGACAATTCGCGAACCGTACGCGTGATATTGGGCAGGGAACAGCAGCTTTATCGCGCAGAACGGGTGGCGTCCGCAAGCCCGCGCGGTGCCCGAATTTACAGCTTTCACAATTTTGCCCCGCCGCGCGGTCTCTGCATTCTGTCGACGGTCATCCTCGCTGACCACGGTTGTGCAGAACGTGCGCGTCATGGTCGTACAATTCCCACTCGCGCTCCCCATAGCAGTCGCCCGTCCGCGCCGAAATGAGGCGCATCGTGATTGGGATGTAATTGGAAAAATCGATCCCTTTGGTGCCCACGGGCAAAGCCCACCCAGTCATGGAGCGTTCTCTGCACGGCCCCACCGCCATGCTTTCCTTCCTTTTCCTCTCGGCTTGCCGATGTCTCGCCATCGTGATTTAGAGCGATGGCCCGACAGAACTTTCACGAAAATGAGAGTGGGGAAAACTGTTCGTGAGTACTTTATTAATGTGCGGGTAAATGATGTACAAGGGTGCATTCGCCCTGGCGACCATCGCGCGACCAAGTTGGTTGAATTCTAACCGGGTGCATGTTTGGGCACTAGCCTACATGAAGGCTCGGGCTTGGGTGCGGGGGAAGGGGCAAAATGGACGGTGAACACTTTCGGAATAGAAAAAAAATAGGTCGGAACAGCCTCGCTTTTAAAGAGGGAGAAAGAGAGACAAGGACGGATGATGTCCTTTTCAAATATAAAAGTAACTCGTTCAACAACCTCATACTGTGTGTTGAATTTGCGTAACGAAGTTTTGACGGTGTGTGTATTTTTTAAAGTGTTCCGGTAACCACTCCTGCATGGGCCAAGAAGGGCAAGCGGTGTATTAGACAAACAAAAACGAAAACAAAAAAAAAAGACAGTTGGAACACGAAAATAGAATTGCGAATATTCGGGCTACCTGGTGGATGTTCATCAGGGAATAACTAAGATTTCAACAATGTCACAAAACAGACAGCGCTCGCGTCTGGTCCGTTTTCAAAGTGCGACTTGCTATGTAGCTATTTCACGATGGCACGAAAGCGAGAAGTGTCTTCGGGGATGTACTTACGGAGTAGATGGGCGTTGAGAAATTCATGACTATACATTTGCAACGTGTGTAGTGTACTTAGCTGTCTATTAATTTTAATCGACGAGTTTTAGCGCACCGCCGAATCGATGTATGGACCAAACGGTCCGAATTTCCTTGCGATAAACAGGTATCCGAAGAAGCATAGCTCAGTGTGCTCGTCGCAAAGCTTGGCAACGTTTATGAGCCAATTACAGGTTTATTTCATTTACTCCTCTCTTACTAAAAAAATGGCAGCATATCCACGGGGCGAATGATGGAGAGTGGGGCGAAGCATCCGTTCCGTCCATGCGTACGTCTGTGTGACCGTCCGTGCGTCCATCCGCCCGTCCGTGCGTGCGTCTGTTCGTGCGTTCGCACGTGCATCCGCCCCTGCATTCATCCATGCGTCCATCCGTCCGTGTAGCCATTCATGCGTCCGTCCATGCATTTGTCTGTGTGTCCGTTAATCCATCTAGTCAACGCTCCATCTACCACCATCTCGCATCTTTTCATCATATATTCCGCATATAGAAGCGCCGCCAGCCAGCGGAAATCCCAGGGACTAAACGAGAGGTGGCACACGCACACTTTCTTACGACTTGCACTTCGTGTTTACTTCCCACCTTTAAGCACCTCGAGTTCATGGTATATATTAGTTCACTCTATTCATGGCACTGTGGCCCAACGCTCGCTAAACGTTTCTAAAACCAAAGAGGTTACACCCAGCGAGTATAACGTAGCAACCCTTTCTTGTTAGATAGTGCTCAATGTACATGCCAATGGCTGCTAATGGGAAATGAGAGACGCGAGAATTTGGCTTTTGCTTCGTGTCTAATTGCCCCCTCTAACTACCTTGAGTTCATGGTATATACTAGTTCACTCTATTCATGGCACTGTGGCCTAACGCTCGCTAAACCTTTCTAAAACCAAAGAGGTTACGCCCAGCGAGTATAACGTAGCAACCCTTTCTTGTCAGATAGTGCTCAATGTACATGCCAATGGCTGCAATTGGGGAATGAGAGACAGGAGAATTCGGCTATGGTGGCTAGAATTCTAGCCACCATAATTCGGCTTTTGGTTACGCGCACGCTGCGAAGTTTTTAGAGGCGAAGCTTCTTATAGCGGCACCCGTTCGTCCCGCGTCCCGTCGTAGTATGTAACCAGTCTTACGCTTTGACCTGCAAACATTTTGACCTCCAAGGTTGGGCCGGTGAGAGATTCCTTCTGTGCGTTGTTGAACAACAAAAAATAGTGCTCAATGTACATGCCAATAGCTGATAATGGGGTATAAGAGACAGGGGCATTCGGCTTTTAGTTAACGTGCACGCTGCGATTCCCATTAGCAGCCATTGGCATGTACATTGAGCACTATCTGACAAGAAAGGGTTGCTACGTTATACTACTCGCTGGGTGTAACCTCCATAGTTTTAGAAAGGTTTAGCGAGCGTTGAGCCGCAGTGCCATGAATACAATGAACTAGTATATACCATGAATGAACTCGAGGTAGTTAAAGGTGGGAAGTAGGTACGAAGTGCAAGCCGTAAGAAAGTAAAAGCCGAATTCTCCTGTCTCTCATTTCCCATGCAGCCATTGGCATGTACATTGAGCACGATCTGACAAGAAAGGGTTGCTACGCTATACTCGCTGGGCGTAACCTCCTTGGTTTTAGAAAGGTTTAGCGAGCATTGGGCCGCAGTGCCATGAATACAGTCAACTAGTATATACCATGAACTCAAGGGGATTAATGGTGGGAAGTAGACCCGAAGCGCAAGCCGTAAGAAAGTGTGCGTGTGCCACCTCTCGTTTAGTCCTTGGAATGTCCGCTGGATGGCGGTGTTTCTATATGGGGAATATATGATGAAAAGATGCGAGATGGTGGTACTTGGAGTGTTGAATAGATGGACGAACGGACACACAGACAGATGCATGAATGGACGCATGGACGAACGCAGGAACGGACGCACGCACGGACGGGTGGATGGACGCATGGACGGTCGCACAGACGGAAGGAAGCAAGAACGAATGGACGGACGAACGCTTCGCCCCACTCTCCATCATTCACTCCGTGGATATGCTGCCAATTTTTTTTTATTGTTCAACAACGCACAGGAGAAATCTCCCACCGGCACCACCTTGCAGGTCAAAACGTAAGGCTGGTTACGCACTACGGCTACGACGAGGGACGAACGGGTGCCGCTTTAAGGAGCCTCACCCCTAAAAATAAATCTGAGATAGAAGGCATACGCAGCAGTCGAAGCGCTTCCAAATGCGAATGAATTCGAATAGAAGCAGCAGTTATCCGCGCATGCTATAAAGAAATGAGCGTATTCAAATATCAAAGCTTTGAATGGTGCGTAGAGTTGCATCTAGAAAATGGCGTACATTACAGTTTGTCTCTAGCAAAATCGGCGGTCTTCGGAAGTTCCTGAATCTCTGGAAAATTTGCATGTGAGACCCACGGGACGGGTTTTATTTCTCCCATAGTAGAGTACCAAGTACTTTAAATCATTGAAAACTTTTTTTTAAACACACAAAAATTTGTAAAGGACTTAGTCTGTCAGATGTTCCGGCATGTACAAAGGCACTTGCAGCTAAATGTTTACGAACTGTTTCAGGACAATGACTATCCTCGTCATAGCTTATCGTTATACTGGACTGGAACTTTTGGAGCCTCAGTCACGTCAGAAAGGCACCGGCGAGCAGAACACCCACATACCTTTTGTAAAGCAGCAGCGAGTTCGAAGCGTTCGGTTGATGGCGACACCGCCGACGAATGCTTTGCAAAGTTTGCACCCGCGCGCATTAGCGAAATGCTGATAAGTCGCTCCATTACCACCGTGGAGGAACAGAGATGGATGCTCAGCAAGTAGAACATTTCGTGAAATGGCTGACTTAGCCATGCAACGAAAAGCAGTTTGAGCAAAGTAAGCACGACAACGTGCACGCTATAATAATGAATCAGGCTTCGTTCGACTACGCTGTGCGAACGGAAGATGGTTGAGTATGCTTGTTTATCCTTGTAGTCGAAGCGCAGTTCCTCAATCGAATGATATGACTAGTCGAATGTGTGGTCCTGCATGCATTCACTATCTGCACTTTGTCGGTTTCCGAAGCCGTCGCTGCATTCGTCGCGGAAAACGCCCGGCCCGTAAACCACCTACAGACACTCCCGTTCGCGTCTTCCTTTGCTGGCAGATGTTCGCATTCCTGCAATTTTACCTCGGTTACTGAGGAAGGGCATTTGGGGAGGTAGACAGACGAGCCGATGAACGCATTCCCTGTAGGTGCTTGTCTTGCACAGTTGCAACGCAACTAACTTTTTGTGTGGCTTGCCATGGGGTATTTGTTCTTCGCTTCAATGACACGCGCAACCACACCGAAACTCGCTCAATGATTGCAAACAGGACTTCACTTTAATAACATATAATGCGACAGATTTATTGTTCGTGTCCGTCCATCCTTCTGTCTATCTTTCGGTCCTGAACGGAGGAGTATATGTGCACTAAGCAAGTAGGTTGTCAGCCCATAACTCAAATATGCCCTATGTGGTGCATCGTTATTTGGGTCGTCCTTTTGTTTCATAACCAGACACACACATGATTTGATATCGTAAACTCCACTTTTATTTAGTGCTTGTAGAGAAAATGCGTATGGTCTCCGTATATGTGGTCGGAGCCGTGTATGATTTTTCGTCTTATTGCTTTACTCTAGGCCCACTACGAGGACACAAGCTTCCAGCAAAGGAGGCAGGATGGTTTGAAGACACAAGGCCCCTTTGCTTTTCTTCTAGCCTAATATACATACAGGCTTCTGGGCATAGGGGAGGACGGTGTAATGTGATTGAATGCCCTACTTTTTCGGGCAATGCTTACAGCTTATAAGGTTTTTAAGCAGTCATTGTACAGATTCGTTCACAGGAACCAAACTTGCTGTAGGATATTATATTACGGAGAAACGCAATGCTTAGGGTATGAGAAACAGGCTAGCTGAGCTATTCGGTTCACAGAGAACATCGCGAGCTACCCGGTTGTTTGTTCTGCCTTCCCTGTCGTTACGAGTTCCATCATATAAACAGCACGGTTTCGAGCCTAGCACTATGAGGCCTTTGAGGTATTGGCAGTGCTAAGGTAAATATGCTTCATGAATGGCGCGCAGACATTGAAGTCCATTCATTGTGACATCGAGGTTCTCCCCCTCGCAAATATAGGCTCCCTAAATAACCTCACTCCGCCAATGCGGTGGGTCTACCAAGTGGGAGAAACGAACTGTTTTTACAGTATTTTATATAAACCCGAGTCACGAGCATGTCTTTCCTGTTCTACTAAACCACGGCTAACTTCAGAAAACAACCCTTCAGCCTTCAGCACTTCCTATACAAAAAAAAAAAACCGTCTTTTCGTTGAAACCCACGCTGCCGTCAATGTAAATGAGCGACCACTGAGAACCAACATGGCGGCCCGTCAAGTATGGGGGCCGTTCTAGCCAGTTGTAAGAAACCATGATCGGAGTTGTCATCACCCTAAAACACGGAGACGCGCGCACATGAAAACTCCCTAAGTATATGGCAGGACCAGCGCCTTGCGTGGCAACGCCGGCGTGACGCTACGAAATGAACGCCGGCGAGCACGCGCACTGCGTCACGTCGAAATGTGTTGGCGCCTTGACTGTAGCATGCAGTCGTGTTCTCACATGAGACGCATCTCATGATTATCATGTTTGCGCCTGTGCCGTACCTTCGTCATCCATTGGCGTCACATAATACCGAATTCGCCACATGTGAAGCTAGCGAAGTGGCCGCGAGCGCATCATCAGTGTGGCATGTAGTCATGTTGTTACATGACACGCATGTCATGATAATCGTGTTTGGACGTGTCATTTGCCTATGTTGTCCGTTCGCATCGCAAAATACCAAGTTTGGTACACGTGAAGCTAGCGAGACAGCCGCGAGCGCATCATGGGCGTAGCATGTAGTCATGTTGTTACATGACACACATCTCATGTTTATCATGTTTGCACCAGTATCATACCTTCGCCATCAATTGACGTCTCAAAATAGCAAATTCGGTATAAGTCAAGCTTGCGAAACGGCCGCCAGCGCATCACGAGCGTGGCATGTAGTCATGTTGTGACATGACACGCATCTAATGATTATCATGTTTGCACCACTCACATACCTTTGTAGTCTATTCCCTTACCGTAATACCGAATTTGGTATATGTGACGCTAGCGAAACGGCCGCGAGCGCATAATGATCGTGGCATGTAGTCATGATGTTACATGACATGCATGGCATAATTTTCATGTTAGGGTCGGTCGCTTGTGTCCGGCATGCAATCATGCCATACCATACCAGTTTTGCAACATGCCAAGTGAACGAAACCACCGAAAGAGCTACGGGACCATGAAATGTAGATCATGACATGCATGACATACATGTAATATGATTTTCATGTTATGACTAGTCAAATATGTTCTTCATACAGTCATGTTCTGTCGTACCAAGTTTGCTATTGATACCATTATCGAAACGGCCAGGAGAGTTTAATGTCGTAGATAGATAGATAGATAGATAGTAGATAGATAGATAGATAGATAGATAGATAGATAGATAGATAGATAGATAGATAGATAAATAGATAGATAGATAGATAGATAGATAGATACACTCTAAGTCACCGAAGTTCGCTAAGAAATGCTTCGCATATAAAAGGAAGGCAGTATATCTCGAACAGTATAATAGATGGCGCTGTCTTATAGGAGTACATACGCAGTGCATCGAAATAGCAGAAAAAGAACACAGGCCCCTGTGGCTAGCATTTTTGGATATCAAGGGAGCGTACGATAGCGTGGTTCAAGAGGAATTGTGGGGAATACTGGACACACTAAGCGTGGAACATGTAGTCACTAATCTTTTAAAGGGTGTCTATAAAGGTAACAAGGTAGTTATAAAGTGGGAAAAACAGGTATCCAAGCCTGCAGAGGTAAAACGGGGGCTTAGGCAGGGGTGCCCCCTGTCACCTTTATTATTCATGATGTACCTACAAGGATTAGAGGCAAAATTAGAGGGAAGTGGACTGGGCTTCAACCTCTCTTTAGTCAAACAAGGAAAACTTATTGATCAGGCACTACCAGCATTAATGTACGCAGATGATATAGTGCTAATGGCCAACAACAAGGAAGATTTCCAGAGATTGATGGACATCTGCGGTAATGAGGGAGATAGGTTAGATTTTAGATTCAGTAGGGAAAAATCAGCAGTCATGATTTTCAATGACAACGAAGGTAGTGAGCTTAGAATACAGGAGGTCACGCTAGAGATAACAGATAAATACAAATATTTGGGCGTATGGATAAGCAATGGAACCGAGTATCTGAGGGAACACGAAATATATGTGACGACTAACGGTAACAGGAATGCAGCAGTCATGAAAATTAGGGCACTGTGGAATTACAATAGGTATGATGTTGTGAGAGGAATATGGAAAGGGGTCATGGTTCCTGGGCTGACGTTCAGCAATGCGGTCTTGTGCATGAGATCAGAAGTTCAAGCAAGATTAGAATTTAAGCAACGTGGAATAGGTAGGCTTGCTTTAGGAGCTCACGGGAATACACCAAATCAGGGAGTACAAGGTGATATGGGATGGACATCATTTGAGGGCAGGGAAGCTAGCAGCAAGATAAAATTTGAGAAGCGATTGAGAGAAATGGGGGAAGAGCGTTGGGCTAGGAAGGTTTTCAGCTACTTGTACATGAAGAATGTCGATACAAAATGGAGGAAGCGAACCAGGAAGTTGACTGGTAAATACTTAGAAAACAGCAGGTGGCCAAACCAAAAGGAACTATCGGTTAAGAAAAAAGTGAAGGAAACGGAGACTGACATGTGGAGAATGGGCATGATTAAGAAGTCCGCACTAGAGATCTATCGAACTTTTAAGCAGGAAATTGCCAAGGAAAGGATCTATGATAATACTCGGGGTAGTTCTCAACTATTTGAGGCCAGGACGGGAGTATTGCGAACCAAGACATATCGGGCCAAATACGAAGGGGTCGACACAGTATGCAGTGCGTGTGCAGAGGAAGAAGAAACTGCCGAACACTTGATAATGTTCTGTAAAGGGCTTCACCCTATAGTTCAGGATGATGGCGCAGAGTTTTTCAAAGCACTGGGATTTAGGGACAGCGAGGGCAAAATAGACTTTAAGCGGGTAGACTTAACTAGAAGGAGGTTATCTGATTGGTGGCTAAAGTCAAGGCACGAGTGAAAATTAAACCCTTCACTGCGAAGTACGAATCCTCAACTTCATTATTTAAAGGAAAAAAAAAAGATAAATGTAATGGTTAGTTCACTAAGTATCACGGCTAGGTGGCGTTAGCCGCCGCCCGATCTAAAGGGTACGGCCACATCCATCCATCCATCCATACATACAAACTGCCGTTGAGCGGAGATATTCCAAGTGGCGCTGTACCACTGCTCTACGATTGGCTGCTGCGCGGCCTGTGCCTAGATGCCCGAGGAAGGAGTGCCTCTCTCAGCCTCCTGGATAGTCTCCGTACGTGGCGCATCGTTGGTGTGGCATGGACGAAGCAGAGCTGCGAGCGAAACAGAGCAGCGAGACGCTTGCGCTCGGCTTCCTTGGCTCACGTCTTGTCGGTGTAACCCGCTCGCTGTCTGCATTCTCAAAAACGATCGGACGCATGGACGCACGGATGGACGGACGGACAACTGGACTGACAGACACACAGACAGACGAATGGACAGATGCATGAACGGACTCATGGATGGACGCACGGAAGGACCGATAGACGCATGAACAGGCGCGTGGGTGGACGGGCGCACGGACTAACACACGGACGGAGGGACAGACAGAAGCACGGATGGACGTACGGACGCTTCGCCCCACTCATCATCATTCACTTCGTGGATATGCTGTGATTTTGTTTTGTATTACGGAATGGGAATATTTAATTTCCATCACTACCGTTTTACAAGTCACTGGCAAGAAAAACAAATTGAATTTCTTCGCAAATACCAGGTGTTTCTGTTCAAATTTAGCGCTTTTTTCTGTTTACTTTTCTCCTTAATAATTACTATCTGGGGTTTAACATCCAAATAATTTTCTCCTTGTTTCTTTCAGTGATGCGTGACCTCTAATGGTATTGCGGTGCTGTAAGTTACATTGTGCCTATGTTCTCTAGTTTGTACGTCCCACTGAAGTAATTAATTTACACTGGACACTTGTACTCACCTGAAGTGCTGTTACTAGTGTGCAATACAATTCCCCATTTGAATATTGTTTTCATCGTTAAGTTTTTAGGGGCGAAGCTCCTTATAGCGGCACCCGTTCGTCCCTTTGAGTCGTAGTCGTAGTGTGTAAGCAGTTTTACGTTTAGACCTCCAAGGTGGTGCCGGTGGGAGATTTCTCCTGTGCGTTGTTGAGCGATAAAAAATTCGTAGCGTGCGCGTTAACTAAAAGACGAATTCTCCTGTCTCTCATTCCCCCTTAACAGTCATTGGCATGTACATTGAGCACTATCTGACAAGAAAGTGTTGCGACGTTGTACTCGCTGGGCGTAACCACCTTGGTTTTAGAAAGGTTTAGTGAGCGTTGAGCCGTAGTGCTATGAATACAGTGAACTAGTATATACCATGAACTCGACGTGGTTAAAGGTGGGAAGTAGACCCGAAGCGCAAGCCGTAAGAAAGTTTGCGTGTGCCACCTCTCGTTTAGTCCTAGGAATGTCCGCTGGATGGCGGTGCTTGATTGATTGATTTGTGGGGTTTAACGTCCCAAAACCACCATATGATTATGAGAGACGCCGTAGTGTAAGGCTCCGGAAATTTCGACCACCTGGGGTTCTTTAACGTGCACCCAAATCTGAGTACACGGGCCTACAACATTTCCGCCTCCATCGGAAATGCAGCCGCCACAGCCGGGATTTGATCCCGGGACCTGCGGGTCAGCAGCCGAGTACCTTAGCCACTAGACCACCGGATGGTGGTGCTTCTATATTGGGAATATATGATGAAAAGATGCGAGATGGTGGTACTTGGAGTGTTGTATAGATGGACGAACGGACACACAGACAGATGCATGGACGGTCTCACGGAATGCTGCGGTTGCTGCACCGACGGATGGACGCATGAACGGACGCAGGGGCGGATGCATGGACGAACGCAGGGACGGACGCACAGATGGACGTGTGGACGCACGAAAAGACGAACGCACGGACGGGCGAATGGACGCACAGATGGTCGCACAGAGGGATGCATGGACGGACGGAAGCAAGAACGAATGGACGGACGGATGCTTCGCCCCACTCTCCGTCATTCACTCCGTGGATATGCTGCCGTTTTAGATGCGGAGCATCTTATACTCGCGCCTTGTAGTGCGCCGTCCGCGCCGTCCGCGCCGTCCGCACCGCTTCTCGAACATTCGACAGCTGACGCGCGCGCCTGCGCCGTCGCGCCGTCGCCCACTCTTCCACCATCTGTGCATCCCTTCCTCCTCTACACACCGCGTTCGACATCTACAATTCTCCTGATTCTCCAGTGGACGCGCATGTGGCGTCGCGCTTCGAGAACATTCAACAGCTGACAGTGCATGCGCCGTCGTGCTGTATATATACTCAAGGTCGGCGCTCGCTCACTCAGTTGCCGCTCGTCGGTTGGTTTGTACGGCGCGTCGACGTCCAAGGTCGCGGTGAAATGAATTCCAACGAATCCACAAACACAATGCTCGACGTCCCTTCGACCAGCGCCGCCCTTTCGCATACGTGTGTACGTGTTCACTCATATAACACCCCCTCCTACAACCACGTTAACCAATTTAGCCATCGACCCAAGTAAGTCGCAATTTAACACCCCATTTCACAACCACGTTCACCAATTTAGCCATCGACCCAAGTAAGTCGCACTTTAACACCCCGTTAACCAATTATATGGTCCGCATCCTCCTCAGTGTTCCCCCGAGGGAAGCTGCGGGCCATTTTTTTAACGCACTACCCAATCGCTAAAGCACATGGCCGAAACCTCCTTGCGATAAAAACGCATCTGCTCAGCGCAGAGCTCGGCAAACTTTATAAACCATTGACAAATTAATTTCATTTGAGCCGGTTTTAGTAAGAAGAGTATGAGATAAAAGTCATGTGCCGTGGTTGAAGTGCTCCCGAACTAATGTGAAGAAAATCAAATTCAAGCAATAATTATTTATACCAACTAAAAACGTCGGCGTACTTCACTATCATAGGTTTAAAGGGCGCGTAGAATTGCAGCTGGAATGCGGCACACGCAACAGCATGACTGATGCTATATGCCCTTTGTGGAACAGTTTCCCTTGAGGCCCACGGGACGGTTTTAAGCTCTCCCATACTAGAGTACCATGTACTCTGAATGGTAACCTACTTTTTATACCCCCCCCCCCCCCCCACACGACATTAAAACCACAGGACATTTCTATGCTCTCCCAAAGTAGAATGCAAAGTACTCGAAATTGTTAATTATTTTTTCTAAAAAGGGCTATTAGGCGCTTTCAAGTCACTGCCTTACGCTGTCTAGCCCACGTATAGGGACCGCCTAATGCTCTCCCGTAAGTACGTCGTATGCTAAATCAATAAACATCTTTTTTTGTAGACACATGGTCCTCCCGTCTAGCGCTCACAATTTTTCCTAAACACCCACTGAAGTCGTTTTGTCACTTGGTGCGGTTGTGCTGACCTGAACTGCGCTCACTAGTATACAATAAAGCTCGCTGCTCTAATTGTTAAACACTTTCTTTGGCTCTTCGACAGTATAGTGCACTAAAGCGTTCACAATATATTCTCAACACAACTTCATTGAAAAAATAAAATAAAACACCCTCTTACGTCATGGTACTCGCACAGCTCATTGCTCTCCCATAGTGTAGTTCTGCGAACCTCGAATCGTCGACCTACGCTAGTTTGCTAAACTTTCCAGTTTCGCCCACGTGCTGGAAGTGCTTCGCGAATATTGCCAGCAGCCCGCCACGGTCCTCAGTCCGGCGAGCCATCTACCGGCATGCCGCAAACGAGGACACAATCGGTCCCTTCCCGCCAAGCGCTCGCTTCGCACCGTTCGCTCACCTAAAGTATTCTCGCACCGTGCTTTCGACTCAGTCAAACTGCGACGTGTTTTGGCTGTCGCTAGGCAAGCCCGTGCTTTAAGCCGGCGTCACCGCAGCACCGTATAATCCTGCTCTGGCTTTCATTTTCGCACCACGAGTGTAATCGGAGTGCCAGACATGAGTGGCGAATGATGAGCACATGCGGTGCATGATCACCAGCAAAACGAGGATTTTAGTGCCACGGGGACGCCGGCCTAAAGCACAAGTTTTTCCTCGCGATAGTCAAGGCAGGCTACAGTTCGACGGAGTCGATAACCGTGCCCGCTTTCCGCTGTTCGTGTTTCTATCCTGACAGTACGTACGCGACGAAGTTCCTTCCGCAGTATGCAATAAACGTGCTGTAGACATTCTAGAATGTCGAGGAATGTCTTCTGAGCGCTAAACAAGAAAACAGCACCAATATACACGAGAAAAAAAAAACGCGCAACTTGTTCACCATCGGACTATGGTTGGGAAGTATCGTGTTTTATTTGCGGAGCGCCTGCTTGCATGGCAGTTCAAGGTGTTGCTTCACCGCGCTTGCAACAGATGGCATGACGCTCATTTAAAATATGATGGACGCACTGAACTATACAGCTGTGTTTTAGTGTATATACTTATGAGCCATCCACTGAAGATGGTTTACGTAGCACTAGCCAGGGGAGCTATTCTCACCGTGTCCAATTCGTGGACATGTCAAATTCACCAGAGCGCGTTTAGTTACGCAAAGAAATGGCGACTCGTGACGCAATGGCACGTTTGGCCACGTCGGCGAACTGAAACCACCGGAACGTTTTCAGCGTCAAAAGAAACTAAGTGGACGAGATGTAGAGTAACAGGACTCTTAAACAAAGTTGACAAGTCTGAACATGCCTATGAACGTGGTGAGATGTTGGAAGAGCAATGAAGGTAATGCGTGCAGACCTTTCAGAGGCGTCAGGTGGGCGGTCGTGTTAAATCTAATTCAAGGGTTAACGTGATTATAGTTTATGCACGGCCTCGGAGATGGGCGTCTAAAAGAGGATCTCTGGGGGCCGCATTCGTGGTGACGAAACGCATTCCGTCTTTCTCATTTGTGTCGAGTGCTGTGAAAGCTCCGTGGCCTCAAAATGACGTTGCGGAAGACCGGAAACAGGTGGTGCGCTGCTCACTAGCTCCAGCCAATCAGTGGAGGCTGAATTGGACGTGTGCACGAGCTGGACACAGCGAGAATAGCTCCCCGGGTTTACCGTACTTACAAGCGCTACATAAGCTTACCGCTTCTGGTGGCGGCAATACCGATGTTGTTATCAGTCATAATTACGTAACTTTAAAGAACTGTTTATTATGCGACTGTCCAACACACACGCACACACACACACACGTACGCACACACGTACAAACAGACAGACAGACAGACGTACAAACAGACAGACAGACGTAAAGACAAACAGACGTACAAACAGACAGGCAGACGTACAAACAGACACAGACGTATAAACAGACAGACAGACGTACAAACAGACAGACAGACAGATATACGAACAACACTTGTACCTATCTTCAGCGTTATCTTGTAACGTTTCGCTCAATGAAAAAAAAAAAAAGAAGAGGCCTCACCACACGTATCCGCTATAGCGTTTCGGCGCCCGGGTTTTCCCCACGGCGCCGCGACCTCTCCCACATGGAGAGAGAGAGGGCAACAAGCTTCGCGCAACTATTCACTCTCTCTCATCATAGGGAGAGGGCGCGGCCAGAAAGCCAAGCGCTGACGCGCGGCCAAGAGCACGTGTGGTCAGCCCTTTACGCCACAATCACCTTCCCTCCGCGTGCTTCAACACGACGTCAATTCCCATGGTACGAGGGACGTGCCAAATGTTTCATTAAAGCAAAAACCTTGGATGCCTCATCGAACACAAAAATTTACCTCGAGTGCACACGGAGTCGGCGTCAGCACAAGTGATGCTAAGAATAATTATCACGCGATGGCGCCACCACGTGACGTCACATATTGCCAACATCTGTGACGTCATTTCGACGCCGTATAACGTAAGGCCAAATGTCGTAGATGGAGGTAATGACGTTGATAACATGTAGATCGAATACAAGGAGATGAATACAGGATGGCTCTTTGCGCATTGCGGCTTTTTGCGCAGCAACGAAGCGATCACTGGTCATACACGCCGTAAAACTAGGAGTCATTTTAATCATGGGGATTTATTTCTCTTCATTAATACTCAAGTATATGAGCTTCTATTTCGCGATTCTTGTGTTTTTTCAATATGTCCTTCCTAAGAGGGCTGCTTTCTTTTCTATCTCACACACCAGTGGTGAAGGGAGGAGGTTGTGATTCACACAACAACCCCCTTCCCCTCGTGATTGTTTTTATATTTTGCTTATGCACACGCACATATACAAACGCGTGCACCAAAATAAAAAGCATGGTTTATACCCCGCCCCCCCCCCCCCAACCAACCTCTAAAAAACAATAGGACTACGTTATACTGTCCCGCACTTTATTATAACTACTGGCATATCGTACATTTTTTATGCTTAATTGTTTTTATAGTTGTGTATTCTTTTGTGGCACTTTAAGCGGCCAGAACTATACGCATTAGTTTGCTTTCCTGCTGTCTCGGGCAAAGTAATCAGTGCGGTGCCTGTAGAGCAGAAGCCTAATCACGAGCTCCTCGTTTCCGTAATGAAGCAAAGTTTTAAGACTCAACTTTATCTTGCGTGGATTAAAGAGTAAGACAGAGAAGGAGCAGTCTAGGAAAACTCCACTACTGTAGTCTCGCTTAATCCCTTTGAAGATATTTTCTGAGAAACGTTTGCTTCCCTCCCCCCATTCTTCGTCCCATCTACTCTTGCGGATACGTTCCAGGTTCTAATAGATCACCATAATCTCCCAACAAAAGTGCCCAAGCTATATTCAGCGATGTTTCACACACCATAATTATTCATGCAACAGCATTACTTGGCTCACTGCGTTGCACCATCGCACTCAAAAAGTGGTGGTATAAAGAAAAGTAGCCCGTCGATCGCAAGGGCGAGGCAATGAATGCCACAACAGCGAATTAGAAGGCTGTGAGAATTAAGCATCGCTCAGCATGCGACCTGGTGCAACTCATTGAAACGCCTGCGCAAGCAAAACGCGGCCGCTATTGTGAGCCAAACGACCTCTGACCAGCCTATCACGTCAACACAAACTGTGCGGTGAAAACAGAGCGAGTGCAAAGGTATGAACTGTCTTCTCCTCGATGTAAAGCTAGGGCACGTACGACCACGCCTGGCAGTGAAAATGCAAGCACGATTAATGCACTTGCATTGGCCTACGACTGGTTAAGTATCCCCCTCGCAGCATTCATGATGTTTCTGAGAGCAGAGAAAACATAACAGCAACGACGCAGCCCTTTCTTGCAGCTAAAATTTACTACAAAGACGGACATCAGCACCCGGGCCTGAAGGGATGTCATACAGAGCACTGTGTCACCTTGGTAAGTGTGCAAGGAGTGTCCTCCTCGAGATATACAATGATTCGTGGCGAGAGGGCACCCTCCCAAATAACTGGAAGACCAGCCATTTGGTTCCATTCCTGAAGCCTGGCAAGTCACTATTGGTGCTCACATCGTACCGCCCGATCGCACTGGCTAGTTGCCTGGGCAAAGTGATGGAGAGGATGGTACTAGGACGGCTAGAATGGTTCCTGGTGCATCACAACATCTACCCGGACGCTATGACGGGTTTTCGCCGTGGCCGGTCACCAACTGGTAGCGTCATAGACCTGGTCAGCTACGTGCAACACGAAAAACGCCATAAGCGTTTCTGCGCTCTTTTTATTTTTTGATGTTAAAGGGGCGTACGATAACGTCACACATGAAGCTGTCCTCACCGCTCTCAAGGAGGTAGGACTGGGCAGTCGGATGTTTCAGTGGCTACGCAGCTATCTCTCTGAGCGATTCTTTTTCGTGAGAACCGAGGATGGTGACACTTCACTACATTACAGCCACCGTGGTGTTCCCCAGGGTGGCATACTTAGCCCAGTACTATTCAACCTGACGCTAATAGCTCTCAATGAGCATCTGCCAAGTACTGTCAGATTGTCAATGTACGCGGACGACATCTGCGTTTGGACGTCTGCAGTAACACGTCTACAGCTGCGAGCGCGAATTCAGAGAGCTGCCACTCAAGTTGCTATTTACCACCGTCAACGATGTCTGGAAATTTCCTCTGAGAAATGTGCACTTGTGGCATTCACGCGCAAACCAATGCAGAACTACAGCGTTCTGATAAACAGGGAAAGGATACGTCAACTCCGGTCATACAAGTTCCTAAGTGTTATAATTGACAGAGACCTCTCATGGAGCCCACATGTATCATACATGAAAAGGCGAATAACAGGCATCTGTCATTTGTTTGAGTTCTTCGCTGGAAAGAACCGGGGAATGTCCACAGCTGCTATTGCGACTATACAGGATTCTTTTCCTTGGATTCCTTCGGTTAGCCTACCTGCGTTAACCAACGCAAGTAAAACAAGCATAAGAATGCTTCAAAGAGTGCAGGCTCAAGCGCTCCGGATATGTTTAGGCTTGCCCCAAAGTGCATCAACAGCGGCAACTATCGCCATCACAAGGGACCACCTCATTAAGACCCACATTAATGTGGAAGTGCTGAGGACGCATATACGACACCTTGCTCGAACTCCTCGACATCACCTAGCCTCTCTACCAGTGCATTGACCATGCACATCTTACTGCAAAACAGTGACCGCACATGGCGAGTCGATCTCAACTTCGTTCTCTCCTGCCGCTAGACCTGTGACTCCGCCATGGTGCCTCGCCCAACCAATGATTAATATTAACATACCTGGCGTCCAGAAAAAGACCAATTTGTCGTCACCGGCTCTTAAACAGCTCACACTACTTCTCTTGTATGAGAAATACCAAGAATCCACACATATATACACTGACGGATCGGTTAAGCCGGACAGCTCTACAGGAGCAGTAGTGATACCAAGGTTGGCCACGACAATTAAATTCAAGATATCTCACGCAACAACATCAACGGCAGCAGAATTGGCAGCACTTCGTGCCGCGTTGCAGTTTGTCGTTGATCAACCTACACGCAAGTGGACTATTTTCTGCGACTCGAAGGCAGCTCTGCAGTCTCTACTATCAGCCTTACGCCGTGGACCACACGAGCAGCTGGTACTAGAGATAGCAGAGGTTATACACCACCTGACTGAGAAAGGTCACCAAATTACATTTCAGTGGTTACCCAGTCACTGTGGAATCATCGGCAATGAACGGGTTGATCAAGCTGCCCGTTCAGCCCACACAGAAGATTATAAACTACGACTACAACTTTCTAGGACAGATGCTGCACGAAAGCTCCGCAGGCTTGCTCGCCAGCAAAACACATCACAATGAAATCAGCCACACTTCAAGCATGCCCGACTGTACTCGCTTGACCCTACGCTAAGTCTTCAAGTCCCGTCGAGGCTTTGCCAAGCAGACGAGACCCTGTCATGTAGGCTGTGGTTGGGCGTTGCGTTTACCAACGCCTACGCTTTCCGCATTGGGATGACCGACACCGCAGCCTGTGGCCACTGTGGCAAAGAAGAAACGATCCAACATATTCTTTGTGACGCGCCTAGAGTATAGTAAACAACGACTATGCCTTCGCAAGGAACTCAGCAAATTAGATAATCAACCTCTGTCGGAGCAAGGAATTCTACAATATCGACAAGATGCAACTTCACAGAAGAAGGCCCTGAAAGCGCTACTATACTTTTTGTGATCGACCGTCCTTACTGAATGGTTGTAGCTAGAACGCCCTTCCTGTGTGTGTTTTTCGTTTTCACATGAGTGCGCGCGCGCGCGCGTGTGTGTTTTTTTTATCTACCCCCTCTTTCTTGCCCCTGTTTCCCCGCCCCCAGCGCTGGGTAGCAAACCAGATGCCAATATCTGGTTAACCTCGCGGCCTTTCCTTTCTCTCTCTCTCTCTACTACAAAGACGCGCGCGTCTGCGCGCACACACACACACACACACACACACACACACACACACACACACACACACACACACACACACACACACACACACACACACACACACACTATTGTCACGGGGTCGTGACGTGAACGAAAAAATTGATTAATTGATTGATTGATATGCGGAGTTTAGCGTCCCAAAACCACCGTATGATTATGATAGACGCCGTAGTGGAGGGCTCCGGAAATTTCGACCACCTGGGGTTCTTGACCGTGCACCCAAATCTGAGCACACGGGCCTACAATATTTCCGCCTCCATCGGAAATGTAGCCACCGCAGCCGGGATTTGATCCCGCGGTCTGCGGGTCAGCAGTCGAGTACCTTAGCCACAAGACCACCGTGACGGGGCATGTGGACGAAGGAAGCAGACTCGGTGCTTGGATGAAACTGTTTTTTCGGCAGAGCTTGTGGCCAGAAAACTGAAGGTCATATTGCAGCAATACACGGGCACTGATAGCGGCGGACAGAGCGTCGGCAGTCGATCAACTGACAAGCGGCAAAGCGCGGCGCCATTTATGCATCTGTCGTTGAATGTTCCAGCCTTATCACTGGTCTTCGCGTGAGACCGGGAATAATCTCTAGGGTTCGCGTCTTGCAAGCGATCTTAACTGAACGATCTACAATGATCGCCACCTTTCTGGAACAATGAGTCACAGTGTGCACTGCGAATTCCTGACCCAGGCTTTGTAGTCGCCAACCGAATGAAGTAAGAATGAAAATAAAAATAAAAACGAGCGTGGCAGTGTTCACATGCATACTCGCACAGAAAATAGACGCTGTAAGTGCCTGCAGGACGCAAAGAAATGTTTCGCATTAATAAAAAGTGGAAAACCACAATTTAGTGCAGGCAACGTGCAATTCAAATTGGCATCACCCCTGTATATCACGCCAGAAACGCAATGACTTCTTATGAGAAAAATTCGTCGGTAGCAAGCTCAACGCTTCGCAAAAAAAAGAGCGATAGAGAGAGAGAGAGAGAGAGACAGAGAGAGAGAGAGAAGGAGCAAAGCAAACAACAACAAAAACAAACCGGCATATACCAGTGACAGCTATAGTTGTACCGTTATTTCTAATATTTTAGCTACTCGACGACACTGTGAGTCCGCGAGCGTTGCGAAAAATGCTCCGATCATCTCAACCTCAACGACGAAGTATCTTTCACGAAGAATATACTAGAGTAGATGTGCGAGTGTTTGTGAGAGTGAAGGTTGCGCTGAATATCTTATAATATGACGAATAACCAACTAGCCTCACAACAAATTTTATTGAGCTATATTTCTTGACCAATGTTAGCGCTACTTTCTCATGCGCTGCGCTGGCGTAACTGGCGTTTAGATGACGTCTCTAGCGCACACGCGTTTGCGTGCCTGTGTTTGTGACGTCACAACAGAAGCTGGTTTGTCTATCCACGTGGTAGCCACCGTCTCGTACTAGCAGCTGAATTTCGCATGTAGAATCACTGCGGCATGGACTATCGCAGTATCCTAAACAGCGCCCAAGTGGCAAAACTTCCGGTAACTTTCTTATGCGGGAAATTCACGCGACCTGAACAGAAAGGTTACGGCTGACGTCAATGGCAGAGCGGCCCGTCACCATTGACTAAGGTAACAGTGATGCCGGCAAATTCGCGAGAACCGCGAAGCAGCACGATGCAAAATCCCGCTGTAGAACTTTCAGCGTCGATATTGCCGCCAGCACGTAGTGGGTTGACAGCAAGAGCGGCTCTAAATCTGGAGGAAAAAAGAAGATCGCGTTCTTCTTTGCTCGAGAGCCAGCCACGACTGACGCATCGTTCTAGTGCTAGCTACCTGGTGGTTTAATAAATCCCCCAATACTTGTGACTCATCGTGACAAACTGGTGGAAGTGCTGGGTAGTCTCACGGATGCTGCAGACCCCCCCAGAAAGCCGCGATACGAGTCCAGTGCCAGTCAATACTCCCGTGCATCGGACCAGCCGCCGAATCAAGGAATTGCCTCCGGAAGCCGACGATACTGCTCCCACCACATCGACAAATATGACCAGCGCTTCGGTGCAAACCTCGGCAACCGGCACGGGAAGCGCGACGTCGAACCGCTACACGTTGGAAAGCCCACGCGCACCGGCGACGTTCCATGGCTCGGAGCACGAGGACGTTGAGGACTGGTTGGCGGATTTCGAGCGCGTAGCCACCTTGAATCAATGGGACGACGCGGCGAAACTGGGTCGTGTCTACTTCTACCTCGAAGACGGGGCACGTACGTGGTATCAAAACCGAGAGGAACAGCTGACGACGTGGCCCGAATTCTCTCGTAGACTTCTGCAGACGTATGCCAGTGCTGATCGCCAAGAACGAGCTGAACGAGCTATTCTGGCCCGCGTCCAGCTGCCAAACGAAACTGTGACCACGTTCGTCGAAGACATGACGCGCCTCTTTCGACGGGCCGATTCAAGAATGACGGAGGACAGGAAGTTGCGTCACTTGATGCGCGGTGTCAAGGACCAGCTTTTTGCCGGCCTCGTGCGAAGTCCTCCGAAGACGGTCGCGGAGTTCTTGTCCGAGGCCGTGACAATCGAAAAAATGCTGCAGCAGCGATCCAACCAGTACGACAGGCAAGTCAGTGGCATGTCTACTGCCGACATTTTCACCGCCACTTGAACCAACAACGACTGTCTACGTGAACTCATCCGTGATATAGTACGTGAAGAGTTACAAAAGGCTGGTGTAACACCTCATCCTACAGTCAACTCTATTGCAACTGTGATTAAGGATGAGCTGCACCAGGCCCTCCGGGACACCTTGCCTCATGATACAGCTGTGCCAGCTCCTGCTGAATACCGCCGTGAGACAACCTACGCGGAAGCCTTGAAACGCCCTGCTGCAACGCCGCCATTATTCGTCCATCCTGTTCCTGCTGTTTCACTGCAGTCATCGCAGCACATACCGTACTACGAAGGCACGTACACGCCACCACCGTTGGCCTTTGTCCCTAGTGCTTCTGTCGCCCATTGTTCAGTGCAACCAGTTCAGTACATCGACGATCGGCGCACGTCTCCTCGAAAGTCTGATGTTTGGCGCACACCTGATCGCCGGCCTCTGTGCTTTCACTGCGGAGAAGCTGATCACTTGTACCGCCAGTGCCCATATCGCCGTCTTGGGCTTCGCGGCTTCTCTGCGTACTCACCGCCACCCCGTTACGGCCAGAGACCGCGCGACATTGAAAACTACCTCTCCCAGCAGCATGCACCACCATCTGCCGGGCGCCAGTCGCGCTCGCCATCACCGAGGCGATTTTCATCAACGCCCCAGCGGTATTCTACCACACGGTCTCCCAGCCCCCGCCGGGAAAACTAGCCAAAGCTACCTCTGGGGGCGGGGTCGCTGAACGTCGAAGCGCTGAAGACCTCCTATTGACGCAGACCCAGCGGTATTCTACCACACGGTCTCCCAGCCCCCGCCGGGAAAACTAGCCAAAGCGACCTCTGGGGGCGGGGTCGCTGAACGTCGAAGCGCTGAAGACCTCCTATTGACGCAGAACTGTACAGAAACCGGTCCGACATCACATACTGCTGCAAAGGATGGCCGACTTTCACTCGACATAGCAGTGACAATTGATGGTTGTGCAGTTAATGCGTTAGTGGACACCGGCGCAGACTATTCCATACTGAGCGGGAAACTGACAACACAGCTGAAGAAAGTCATCACGCCGTGACATAACTCGCAGATTCGGACAGCTGGTGGCCACGTCGTTACTCCGCTGGGTGCATGCACAACTAGAGTACAGATTCAAGGGTACACATTCGTAGCAAGCTGCCTTGCTCTACGCGAATGTTCCCGTGACGTCATTCTGGGAGTTGACTTTCTACAAGAAAATGGAGCTATCATTGATCTGCAAGAGCGCCGCGTCACGTTCTCAGCCCAGCGAGCAATCAACGTGCAGGATGGTGGAAGGCGTGTCGACGTACTCCGTATTTCTGAACAGAGTGTGACGCTTTCTCCACGAACAAGTGTTCTAGTCGACGTAACATGCTGTGGTTTGGGCGATGGCGATGTGGTGGCTGAGACAAATTTAGAACACCTCTTGCAGCAAGGCATTTGTGTAGCTAGAAGTGTAATACACCTTCGTGATGGTCGATTTGAATTGCTCGTAACCAACTTTAGCAATGAGCATCGACATCTTTTCCGTGGCACTTCGATAGCGTTTGCCCACGAAGTAGCAAACGTCACCAACTGTTTCACGTCGGAAATAGTGGATACCGCCGACGCGTCAATGAGTAATATTGACATCAATCCTGATATGTCCACCGTTAACCAGACTGCACTACGAGCGCTCTTGTTCGAGTTCAGGTCTTGCTTCGCAACTTGCTCAAAGATCCGCCAGACGTCCATCACTCAACACAGGATCATCACGTACGAGGACGCACGTCCGATACACCAGAACCCCTACCACGTGTCGGCCAAAGAACGTGAAGCAATACGTACGCAAGTCACCGAGATGCTTGACGATGGCGTTATTGAACCATCTAACAGCCCGTGGTCATCTCCAGTCGTACTTGTCAAAAAGAAGGACGGGTCGCTACGCTTCTGCGTCGACTACCGAAAGCTTAACAACGTGACGAAAAAAGGATGTGTATCCGCTGCCACGTATCGACGATTCGCTGGATAGACTTCGTCGTGCCCATTATTTCACTTCTCTCGATCTCAAAAGCGGGTATTGGCAAATCGAAGTAGATCAGCGAGACCGTGAGAAAACAGCCTTTGTGACTCCAGACGGCCTATACCAATTTCGAGTGCTCCCTTTTGGCTTGTGTTCAGCACCGGCAACTTTCCAGCGAATGATGGACACTGTCCTCACAGGGCTCAAGTGGCAGACTTGTCTTGTCTACCTTGATGATGTGGTGGTTTTCTCTACCACGTTTGAGCAGCAACTTCACCGCCTGCGCAGCGTGCTGGAGGCTATCCGATCGGCGGACCTCACACTAAAGCCACAGAAGTGCCACTTCGGCTATAAAGAACTAAAATTTGTTGGACATGTAGTTAGCGCCGAAGGAATCCGTCCCGATCCGGACAAGCTTGCCGCTGTTGCCGAATTACCAGCTCCTGTCGATAAGAAAGCCGTCCGGCACTTCCTTGGTTTGTGCGCCTACTATCGCCGATTCATTCATGGCTTTTCACAGATAGCAGAACCTCTGACTCGTCTCACAAGGGACGACACGCCGTTTGTCTGGGAAAACGAGCAACAAGCAGCTTTTGATGAGCTGCGACAGCGCATGCAATCAGCGCCCGTTCTCGCTCATTTCGACGATGATGCTGACACGGAGGTCCATACCGACGCTAGTAACATTGGGCTCGGTGCTGTGCTCGTTCAGCGTCAAGAGGACGTCGAAAGAGTGATAGCCTACGCCAGCCGCTCTCTATCCCGTGCCGAGGCGAATTATTCCACTACGGAGAAAGAGTGCCTCGCAGTCGTGTGGGCAATCACCAAGTTCCGCCCGTACCTTTATGGTCGTCCCTTCAAGATAGTGACGGACCATCACGCGCTCTGTTGGTTGGCAAGCCTGCGTGACCCTTCAGGTCGGCTAGCACGGTGGAGTTTGCGGCTGCAGGAATTTGATGTCACCATCGTCCATAAGTCCGGCCGTAAGCATGAAGACGCTGACACACTGTCACGCGCACCCCTTCATGTCGTCAGTCAGGAAGCAGAGGAAGACGAAGGCTTTCTGGGCGCCATTAGTGCATCAGACTTGAGCAAACGACAGCGAGATGATGCAGAGATTCGTCCAATCATTGATCATTTAGAGGGCCAGGGCGCAATCATACCACGTCATTTATCCCGCTAGTTGACGTCGTTCTGCCTACGAGACGGTGTGCTGTACAAGAAGAACGCTCGTTCGAACAATCGTGCTTACCTCCTGGTGGTTCCTCGAGACATGCGAGACGACGTCCTCTTCGCTTGCCATGACGAACCCACATCCGGTCATCTGGGCTACTCACGGACACTTGCCAGAGTGAGTAAGAGGTACTATTGGCCAGGACTTTCGGCAAGCGTCAAGAAGTACGTAAAGAGCTGTCGGGAATGTCAGCGCCGAAAGCAACCATCTGTTAAGCCAGCTGGTTTGCTTCAGCCCATTGAAGCACCCTGCACGCCGTTCGACCAAGTCGGCATGGACATTCTCGGGCCATTTCCTATGTCTGCGGACAGCAACAAATGGGTGATCGTCGCGACCGACTATTTGACACGCTACGCTGAAACCCAGGCGATCCCACGAGCCACGGCTTCTGAGGTAGCACAATTTTTCATGCGCCACATCGTGTTACGACACGGTGCTCCTTCCAGTGTAATAACGGACAGAGGGACGGCATTCACGGCGCAGCTTACGGACGAAGTTTTCAAACTGAGCAACACCAGACACCGAAGCACAACTGCGTACCACCCGCAAACCAACGGACTTACTGAACGACTGAATAAGACCCTCGCAGACATGATCTCAATGTACATCGACGTACAGCACAAAACATGGGACCGGATCTTGCCTTACGTGACCTTCGCGTATAATACCGCCGTGCAAGAGACCACGCGATTCACGCCATTTCGGCTTCTCTACGGCCGCGAAGTGCAGACCATGCTAGACTCAATGCTACCGTGTCAGGACGAAGACGAGTTGGCAACAGACGCCGAAGAATTCGCAGAGCGTGCCGAGGAAGCCCGGCAGCTCGCGCGACTGCACATCGGCCAGCAACAGCAGGCAGACGCACGACGCTATAATACCCGCCACAGAGAAGTGTTTTACAGCCCCGGAGATCAAGTTTGGGTGTGGACGCCCGTCCGCCGCCGTGGCCTTAGTGAAAAGTTGCTGAGCCGGTACTTTGGCCCATATAAAGTGTTACGCCGCGTCAGTGACGTGAACTACGAAGTGGTTCCGGACTCAAAACCTCATGCACGGAGCAGGACACGGCTGAGGCCGGACGTCGTTCATGTGTTGCGCATGAAGCCATTTATTGCGCGTTATTCGTAACTTTTACTTTACCGTACAGCGTTCTTTGTGTTTTTTGTTTATTTTTGTGAACTTACTTTCTCGTTCATTGACGTTTCCTATGTTGGCACGCTCTTCAATTTTTACTTTCACTTCATCCGAATTTCCATTTTTTTTTTCACGTGCCTATGTAGTAGCATCGCGGTGCTGCTACGTACTTTCCTTTCCTCTTTTTGGTACTTGTTTGTTTTTCTTTTCGGAAGGGGGGATAATGCCGCCAGCACGTAGTGGGTTGACAGCAAGAGCGGCTCTAAATCTGGAGGAAAAAAGAAGATCGCGTTCTTCTTTGCTCGAGAGCCAGCCACGACTGACGCATCATCCTAGTGCTAGCTACCTGGTGGTTTAATAAATCCCCCAGTACTTGTGACTCATCGTGACAATATTATTACTTGAGGCTTCGTCATATAAACAGCGCGCAAGCAGTTCGGATCAGCCAGCGGCAGCAACTTCCCGTCGCAGTGCATCCCGGCTTCGCCAAAGGAACCGAAGAGTACGTAAGTTTCCGAGCCCACACTTTCGACGCGATCGCGTGGGCAGAGCACGCCAAAGTTTTCTTTCTGGTATTCTAAAGCACCTGCTGCAACAACCGCGGCGAAAATTGGGACATCGTCGACAATAGTGTCAGTTCTTGCTAACAACGAAGCTTTATGAATTTCTAAAATCTTCGGAGCTTTTAAGGCCGTGCTAAGACGCCTTAGGTCACGTTTCTACTTAGCTCACCTGACAATTCCGCATGTGGCGTTGACCAGAAGCTATGCTGCTACGCCCTTTCATGTCGGAAACACGTTACCGCGTCTCGTGCGCAGCCTTTCACTGACCGAATGAGTCGCTGACCTTTGCAGAGCGCGCCACCCGGAAACGTGACACGGCTGTGCGACGTACTATGTTTTCCCGACGCAGACGACCGTATCTGGAGCCGTGCGATATACTTGCGTCGCTGACCGCTTCAATCCGGGTGGTGATGGTCTCTGCACCCCACATGCGACCGCCACATGTGATCAGCTGACTGACTTGCCAGATTCCCCTACGCCACCAATGGTCACTAGTGCTGTCACCATAATGAGCGCACAGTACGTAGCTTACTGCGTAAGTTTCACAGATAAAGTCTGGGAGGTTAAACCAGGTTTTGCACGGTTTGCTACATTGTTTGAGAAAAAGGGGCGTAGCAATCGATAGGTGCGCACGCACACACAGCAATGGCCACCACGCGAACCCAGATGGTCAGACAAGAACCATTTGAGAGTTTAGTTTTACTGCGATTATCATATATAAAGTAGATCGGAATCCGTGGTGTTCATGAAGGCCTACATTTCACTGCGATGGATGTGCTTCGGGCTTGGAAACACATGACTGTTTTCCAGTCTCTGTGTGACGGGGCAAACCCCTCATTTACTGGCAGTCGCAGCTAACACCCTGGAAGCCCCATGTACTCGGATTTGGGTGCACGTTAAAGAACCCTCGGTGGTCAAAATTTTCGGAGCCCCTCCACTACGGCGTCTTCATAATCATATGGTGGTTTTGGGACGTTAAACCCCACATATCAATCAATCAATCAACACGCAGGAAGCAATAAAAAAAAGAAAGCACGAGAAACAAGGAAAATTTGATGTAGGAATCCTAAATGTGAAAACAGCACTTTCTCCTCGTATCAGCTGTGTGTGATGGTATCATGTTAAAAAAACGTCGAGTATTAGAGGGGAATACACGAGTGTTAAAAAAAAGAAAGCTATGCTTGAGTAGTACAAGGAGTACTTAAATTTGAAGTTTGATCATACTGCTCTACGAAGGTAATTAGCAGCGCTAAACAGACAAGGTATACTCAAAGGACTAAACGCGAAGAGTGCTTGACCTATAGTATCTCATAATTATCCTGTATCTTGTCTGTTTCACACTCCAGAGCACTTTTATCGATCAGTATACAAACTCGCCCAAATATCTGTGCTTCTAAAGCGATCATACTGCGTCCCGCAAACAAGTTCACCCATCGGTAGCTCTAACGAAAGGGGAACCTTTTTCGAGGGGCTTGTTCCTTCGTTAGACACAACCCAGTACACAACAGACACCAGACAGTTATAGTTTGCCGTTAGCGTGATAGTGGAGGTTAAGAGAATGGCGTTACCATGCAGCAAACGTTCGTTGCGGAAAGCGTCTGATAGTTTAGCGGAATAGCGTTTATGTGGTTTACGTGCCCCAGCTGTAATGGAGGCGCCACATATCGGAGGGTTGATAAGTAAAAGAACAGTGAAAAGGAAAAGAGAACGGGAATGTTTGCCTATATCGCCACGTCAAGCATTGGTACAAGTTTATATTAGTTAATAATAAAAGTAAATAAATATGAACCATGCAGGAAACATGAAAAGCAATAATGTTGCCGATTCGTTTACATCGATTTTCTAGTTAGGCCTAGAGACGTTCGAAACGGGAAGGTTTCTCAAGAATTACGCCAACTTATCCGTAATACTAGGTCATCGAAGATAACTGAAGGCGAGCGAAGCCATTTTAAACTGTCGTTTGCTGCGAACGAAGTGAATGTTTCGACAACTACGCCAAAATCATTTCGAAGCGGGCGTCCGAAACCACCGCCATGTTTACGTACACTACGCTAACACGGTAACGTTAATCTGAAACATAGCGCATACAGTATGCGGTACGAGTAACGTACGTATCTGCACATGCGCACTTCGATCCTGCTATCACGGTAAGCCCACTATCCCGCCATGCCCGGTATACTATAACTGTCTATTTAGGCCACGGAAAGCATAGCAGACATTGACTGTATCCTTTAGCAGTGGTAATTGCGATGTAATTTAAAAATGAACTGAAGTTGACGACATGCACCCTTTCTGTTGGTGAAACCAGAACTCGCATCCTCCGAGCATTGGAAGTACGCTTAAATTGCAGCATTGTGTGTGCGCTAAATATGCGGTCCACGTTTGGGATGATATCACGTTTATATGGTACCACTATATCATCTTTGAAAGCGGAATCAGGTTTGCAAAAGCCTTCCGTTGACAGGCTGCCACCCTCCATCTTTTTTGTATGTTTTATTTAGGTACATTCAATCCTCTCCCGTAGATTACACATATCCTATCGCACTGGTCGTCCGCTTCAAGTCGCACTATCACGTACGCGGACCAGTACATTTCAAGCCTCATTTTTCGTACGAGTCGCAAAAGACTGGAACGTTCTTCCTCACGCCATTTCTTCCATTTTTAACATATATGTGTTTTAGAAGCTATTAGTAATATCCACGTGTATTTTATTAAGCATCAGCCCTTACGTAATACCCCTAAACGGGGCCATGCAATATACCCTTGGTCCTGTCAGGGCCTTCCGAAGGCAGAAGAATGCACAGTCCTCCGCCTTCAAGTTAAAACCAAGCAAAACAATGACTGGAAGTGTTAACATACTGTTATCTTGCCTGTACAGGACACGGCTCGCAATCTGAACACACGTCTTCGGACACTTTCCATTCAACGGACACTTGCTAATTAACGCCGAACCTCGCCTCAAAACTAAACACCGACCGAGAAGACTGGGAGGCAGCCCTGCTCGGCTGTTGTGGCCTGGCAAACCAGATAGCCCTGGTCGACCGAGCACGAGCTGCAGCGGTCGCCAATGGGCTCCTGTATTTAGAAGCCCACCTGGTGGTTGTGAGGAGTGACCTGCTCCGGGCCAGTCGCTTAAATGATGTGGGATCCGGGAGGGGAGGGGGGGGGGTCAGGACTTTTTTTGTGTTCAGGCTGGGGCGGACACTCCATGTGAGTGTCCCCCTTCGAGATTTCTTTTCCCAATGTCCCATTTGAATTTGTTGACAGTCGAGGACTACAAATTTCCGTAAAACCAACACTGAAAGCTGAAGCCCTGTCGTTGAACGAAAACGAAGTATACTTTTAGCCTGTATACACGATGGCCAATACCTTTATGCGTTAGCACAAGGGGCGCTACTATATTTATTGCATGCTTTAACCTGAATGATGCAGCTGAAAAGTGCTAGCGCCTGCCTTCTTGTTGCTATTAGAAACTAACTTCTCCATGCGATGTCGCTTACATATTGTTGAATACAAAGTGATTTTTCCTCTTACCAGGAGCCGTTGCCCATGCTTGTTTTGTGGTATTATTTTTATGTTAATATTCGTGAATGCGTAACATTAATTTTATATGACTAAAGCAATTTAAAAGCCAATGAAAAATCATGGACCATCTCCCCGAAGAGAACCATGAATGGATGCGAAGGAGCAACGCTGCGCACGCCGTTGACCCGGCTGAAACGGCCATCGACGCCGGTGCTGGGAGAGCGGTTTGAAGCGGAACTCGGTGTAGGCTTTAGTTGAGTGAACGTTCCTTGGGAGCGCAAATACACGGTAGGCGGGTTGTGTTTCGTGTTTCATTGCAGATAAACGAGCCGAAAGCGTTTCCACTCGACGTGCGATCGAGCGTTATGGGCCGCGGACAGGGTGAAGCGAGAGCGAAATGTGTTGCAAGAGGGCGGAGGAGCAACAAAACCTAGGCGTGTTGCGAGGAGCCGGGAGCTGTTGTGGGTGAGAGAGAGAGTGACGTCTAGGCGCTGTTGCGACTTGACCTACTTGTCATCGTTCCAACAACTGCGGCGCGTAGGCACGGAGACACAGACGGACAGCGTTACAAAGTCTGGTCAAAGAGCTGTTTCGCATCTAATAAAGCATATGTATTAAAACAATGTGGCCGCCATTGCAAGGTGTGTGCTTTCCCTTATGGTCTTTCTTTAAATTTACGCCACTGCTCCGCGCCACCTCGAACTTTCTGGTATTGCACTAGACATTAAATTTTTTTCAAGCAAAGGGCCCTTTAGAGGAATCGAGTGAAGTGAATAATGAAGGCGACGGGCAGATCCGCGCATGCGCACACTGCATAGCCGCATCGCCATGACCACTCTCACCTTTTTTGCAGTTCCTGGTGAGCTCCTTCGTGGGCTCGCACTTGCCGCTGCCGCGCTTGAGGATCAGCTTGCGCTTCTGGGTGTTGGTGGCACGGTCGCACTCCTCCCACGGCTCCTTCTTGTAGCGACACTCCTCTGCACACCGGCGCGTAACAGGAAACAGGGCGTCAGTTATTGTGTTACGCCTAAAGGTACCCGTAAACTGAGGTTGAGTCAAGCCGACGTTTCGAGAAGCGGACTTGTCTTGCTCAATTCTCGACACAACGTCGGCTTGACGCGACGCCTGTTTAAAAAGCCTCGAGGAAGACCAGTCCACTAGTGTAAACGTCGGCTCGACGCAACCCCTTCACTGTACACCAGTTTGCACCCTTAAAAGTGGTTTGCCATGTCTTTAACAGCCTTTAAGGGCGTTTTCACGAACCAAAACACCTATGTCATGGGTGTTTTGGTGTTTCAAAACACTCATGCGTGGGTGTTTTGATTTTTGGTATTTCAAAACACTCGTATCGTACGATTTTTTTTCGTCAAAACACCTTTATCGTAAGGTGTTAATTATAGACCCAAAAAGCACCTTTAAGGATGCAGACTGGTTTACAGACCACTTACGGATTTCTTCCTCGCAAGTTTCCATCTTCCCTTGCTGTCGTTTGTTGTGTTACGCATAATTATATGCACGCGCACGAAAACTAAACAAACAAATCGAGCAGGGAAAAATAAACGGTATGAAACCTCACTCTATGAAGCGTCGTCGTGTTTTAATGGGGCAGCTGTGAAAAATATCAGGTTTACATTACCACGGCTACTTCATTTTCGTAAATTCGGCACCGAAATAATAAAGAAACCCTTAAATATTTAGCGAGAACGAGGATTTTCTCCACTATGCACGGATGTCTTGAGAGCGTCTTGCATATTATATTATGTTATTACATAATGAAGTGTATTGTAGCGTGTAAAACAAAGTGTGTTTTTCGTATGATGTACATCATTACGACTGTGGTATGCGTGACGTGCCTTTCCTGCTTGGACCACTTAGTGTCCGCAGTATGTATTAAATAAAAAAATAAATATTGTACGTCATGAGTCTCAAACATGACTTCTAGCACGCACACGACTGCCTTCATCGCGTGTTCTTTAAAATTTGCCTCATAGGTGAGCTACACAGATGTGACTAGTCCCAAGCATATCTTTTTTTTTGGGGTGGGGGGATGCGTTCACTATCTGTTAAAACATAACCGTAGAATAAAAAAAAAAACTATATTCCGAAATCAGCGTCCAGATTCTATCCCCCCCCCCCCCCCCGCGAGAAGACACATTTGACATATGAGAAACGCCTTGTATCACTTGTCACCATCGGCTGGCACTTTATAGTTCATAGTCAGATTCAGATTCGCTTAGTCTATAGACCACTTTCTTTAAGACAAATGGGCGCTGCCATCATGGCCTGTTAAGACGATGTTTTTGTTTATCTATAGTGCGACGTGTATTAATAAGGCCATGAAACATCGTATGCACCAACCAAACCGTTTTTATGCGTACGCGTCTACTGTAACAAGTTGTTAAATATGCTAAACATAAAACAAGCTCAATATGACGGCACTCAAACCCATCCTTAAAGTAATCTATAAAACTAAAGGGGTGGCGCCAATCGAACTAGTACTGAACCGGTTCAGCGCGTGGGCCATCTGCGTGTTCATATCGTGCATATAGTTCTGTTTCTCTCGCTCTCTTTATTCGTTACTTATTTTTGTTTTTTCCACTACCACCTTTTGTCATGGTCGAACGAATTACAGCAGTGCAGGTATCTGTGTACTTGTTACGCAAACCTGCACTTAAACTCGGTGCAAGTGTACAAACATTGTGTGATAAACACAGACCGGTCATTGACGGATAAATGAGAATAAGTCACATTTTTTTTTACTAAGACTTCGTCTTCATTTCCTCCTTCACTGAATAGCCGGGGATCCTCTCTTGATAATCTGCATATGAAGCTTCCTTTACCATTTTTTACTTATTATTCTGCTTTACGTCGCATTGTTGTTTCTTTACATTTTGGGTATTTTTACGCTTTTTATCTCATTTAGGATAAAAAAAGCAAGGTTCCCTTTTCTTAAATAACAGCTAAAAACGAGCATGTTGCACAAGTTAAGCCATATTACCTATGTAGGTGGCATTGTCGATGATCTCATAACCAGTCATGTTGCCGAATGGAACAGCGCTAGTGTTGTCGAACGAAGTCTGGTTGTGATAGCGGTCGTATGAAGAGCCGTAATAGCGTCGTCTTCCGTAGTAACCACCATAGTAACCGGAACCGTAGTAACCGCCGTAGAACTTGGGCTTCCATCTCTTCCTGCGGTGACTCAGCGTCTTGTACAGCAGTGCAGCGCCGATCGCCGTGGCGATATGCTTCTGCTTGATGCCTTTTCTCTTGAGGGTCCTTTCGACACCGTACGCAGTTGCTACAGGCATGCCACGATACAAAGGATTCGCAGGCGCGAACACGTGACCACGATGTTTCTTACCACCGCCTAACAAGCTACTCCCGCCCAAGAGCGTTCCTAGAAGGCCTCCTGGCTTTTTAGGTACGTAGGGGTTGTACACGGCTGATGGGTAACCACCCGGGTATGCACCCGGATAACTACCACCAGGGTAGCCTCCTCCACTAGGGTAACTACCTCCGGGGTAGCGACCACCTGGGTATTGACCTCCAGGGTAACTCTGACCTGCACCTGGATATTGACCGGAAGGATAGCCCGGCCTTCCCTGACCAGGATACTGGCCCCCCGATGGATAAGGGTAACTCGGCTGCCCTGGTGCGGGATATCGACCACCGGGATAGCCGGGCTGAGGTTGTCCTTGTCCTGGATACTGACCACCAGGGTAGCCAGGTTGACCAGCGCTAGGATATTGGCCTGATGGGTAACCGGGCTGGCTCTGTCCTGGATACTGGCTCGGAGGACGGCCTGGTTGACTCTGGCCAGGATATTGCCCGCTAGGATAACCGGGGTAGCTTCCACCTGGATACCCAGGTGCTGAAGCCCTCCCGCCTGGGTTCCCGGGCTCCGCAGGAGGAGCGCTAGGGGGCATCGGCTTGAAACCCGGAGGGTGTTGACCACCACCGGGCTGCTGTACTGGGTTGACTTGACCAGGAACTATTTTTCCTGGCTCCATAGGTGGCGCGCTGGGAGTCTGTGGTCGGTGACCTGGTACATTGGGATAGGAACCTCCTTGGCCCGGGTAAGACGGTGCACTTGGAGGCACCGGCCTAGGTTGCGTCGGGTAAGGTGCGGGTCTCTGAGTGGGATACGGGGCGGGCCTGGGGGTAGGTCTTGGGGTAGGCCTCTGTGTAGCGGGCCTTCTGGTGACGTATATCGGTCCGGATGGCTTCGGTTTCGATGGCCTGCCGCCTCCCGGTCTCTTGAACAGTGATGAAAACAAACTGGAAGAGGAAGAAGAACCCGAAGAACCTCTGGAGGAACTTCCAGAAGATCCGGACGATCTAGATGAGCTTCCTGATGACCTAGACGAGGAACCTTCAGACAAAAAAAAGTGAGAAAACAAGACTTGAATCTTGACAAGAGTTACATTGTACGTTGCAAGAAGCGTCGCAGAAAGGAAGCCGAGAAAGGTTGTGGTATATCCGGAAGCGAGCGATGTCGAAGGAGGCGAAGCAAAGAAGGCATTGCAGTCCTAGGGGAAGATGGTGCTTGGCACGTTGAAAACGTTGTCGAGCTACGCAAGATTCCTGCTAGGCAAAGCCGAATGGTTTCTTTCGAGAGTAGAAGTAAAAAAAAGCAACATTGGCTGAGGCTTTGCAAACTTGAAAGATAGGAGCGTAGAAAATGACGTCGAGGCAGGCACGCTGAGAAAAGTCTCGAAATAGTGATGAAGTCAATTGCTTTGTCACAGGTGATTTCAAATAACGTGGACACTGCAAGCGTCTCCCCAAGATGACAAAAGTAAAAAAAAAACAGCTCTCGCACTACGAAGTGTCATGGAGGCAATCGCTGGATGATGGTAAAAGCAAGAGCGCCAGAAATTCGTGAAACTTGAGGACATGGTGCTGTTCGTCAACAAATGCGAAGTCCATAAAGGAAGTGAGGTTTTGTTCTCATCACGATCAGTGCCAAAAAAAAAACACAAGTCCACGACAGAAGCGTTTGTGTCGTGCACTTTCTTGTGTTTTTTGTGCGCTGATCGTGATGAGTATGTTCCAACTAGCCCAATTTGATACTTTACTTCAGGTTCCGTTTCACAAACTCAGGAAAAGTCGCTTGCTGGTCACTTTTCTATGCTCCCAAAGCTGTGTAATCGCTCCTTGCGCACAAAATAGCAAGCAACGAAGCGATGGAAATGTTGCGAGCGGAAACCAGTTTGTGATGCTTGTCTTTCAAAGCTTTTATTCGGAAGCATTCAAGCAAATCAGCAGGTAGCAGGGTGATTCACAGGAGGTGAATTCACGCGTTGTAAGGTCAAAAAGTGGCAACTTCATAGTCTTGCTTTTGAAGAAGAAATTACGATACTTTTATTTTCATTTTGCTTTAGGTGCTACTTCTCGTAATTGGATGAAACTCTACAACGGTCACACCAGCATACCGCCAAGTTCAAGCGAAAATAAGCGGGAACAAAACACACAATTTTTCTCTGTGCACTACAATTTAAGTCTACGTTTTTATTTAACTCTGGAGTGTTGCCCCACTATAATTGACCAGGATATGCGATTCAAATAGTTCCATAAAGAGTAACCTAACTGCACATCGATGTTGACGAGTGTAACGTTAATAAATAAAATGCACAAAATGTTATATTTCGACCTTGTTACGATACAACTCCCTTATGGGTTTATGCAATGACCTTACTGAAGCTGGCTGGCACAAAAAATAGCGAAATTTCCAAAAGATTTCAAAGGGTTTGATGTGTTATTCCACAAAAAGTCACAAGCCACAGCTGTGCACTCTTAAACTTAAAAGAACTTGCTAAATCACAAAACTTGCCGATTTACTCCTGTAAAACTGTAGTCACTGTCGTAACGTGTGGAATTCTGCTTTGTGTATAAAAAATCCTTCAAGGTGTGACACCACTGCTTGTGGTACGCATATAAATAATACGAGTAATTTGGAACCCCAACTAAAGAGAATCCTAGCAAGTTCGCGTTCAAATATTTCGAGTCATTTATTCGTGGTTTGTATTATCTTTATATAGTGGTCACTCGGAATGGTCAGGCTGTCATGATACTGACCCATGGTGCCTGTGTGACCGTAACTCCCACCAGGATGCTGGCTTGAAGAATAGGCGTTTTGCCTATGTCCAGGATACTGACCCATGGAGCGGCCCGGCTGGCTACTTCTCTGATAATGAGCGCCAACGTAACTCGTATGTCTAGCTTGAGGAGGAGCTGGATCTGTAGGGGGAGCACTAGGGATCATCGGTTTAAACTGGGGCAGGCGCTGCACAGCACTCGGACTCCCTCCCGGGGGTATATTTTTCGCAGGTACCCTTCCCGGTTGCATTGGCGGTGCACTTGGTACCTGCGGTTGGCGGTTATGTGCTTGAGGGTAAGGGACTCCGTGCTTCGGATAAGATGGTAGACCCGGATAAAAAGAACCCACAGAAGCTGGTTTGTTAGCATCTCCTGGATAAGGGACTCCTGGGGGCACGTATCTCACAGGTGGCATTGTGGGATATGGGGCTGGCCTCGGAGTGGAGACTGGAACCGGCCGTATTGTGGAGGAGCGTCCAGAGGCTGCGGGATTAGTCGCTGGTCTACTTGCTCCTCGGAAGCTTCCTGGTTGCCCCGGGGCTGGTGTCGGATAATGTCCACCAGAATACCCTAGCTGACCATGCCCTGCACCGGGATACTGGACCGGTGGGTATCCGCGTTGGCCTTGTCCAGAATGTTGGTTCGAAGGGTTACCAGATTGTGCGGGTCCTGGGTACTGACTACCAAGGTAACCTGGAAGGCTCGGATATATACGGCCTGGCACAGAAGGCCTTCCAACTGGATTGCTAGACGCAGCGGGAGGGGCACTTGGAAGCACCAGTCTGAAGCCAGGGGCAGGCGGGGCACCCCCAGACAACTGCGATGAACTGTATCGTCCGGGAACTACCATTCCAGGTGCCATTGGTGGTGCACTAGGCGTCTGTGGACGGTATCCGGGTGTTTGAGGATGCGCAACACCGCGTCCCGGGTAACTGGGAGCACTGGGGGCCACGGGTCTGCTTCCATGTCCGGTGTAAGGGGCACTCGGCGGTACTATTCTCGCCGGTGGCATTGTGGGATATGGAGCAGGTCTTCTAGTGTTGTACACAGATACAGAGGGCTTGCTGCCGCCTGGTTTATTGAGGAGTGATGAAAACCAGCCTGATGCCGACCTAGATGAACTTTTGGAGGCACTTGACAAGCTCCTAGAAGGTCTGGAAGAGCTTCTCGAAGACGGTGAGTAACTGGAACCTTGAGGTGAGGTTGGAAAGAAAGAAACGGTCGAATCTTGACCTCTGTTGTGTCTTTACTACGCCCGAAGCATTGTGGAAGCACATCAGCGGTGAAAGCGCTAACAGGAATGGTTTCTTGCTAGAGCAGGCCACGTCGGGAAGGAGACGACCCCGTCGGGTTCAAGTCTCCTGCGCTAGGCGTAAGCATTTTGAGATGTGCATTAGGAAGGTAGCTGTGTAGCTTTCCGTAAAGAACGCTGGAATATACTTTTGTGTGGTTCACACTATCTCTCGAGGAAACTATCGGTGGGGGCCATTAGCCTTGAGTTTGAAACAAGAGTATAAAATCGTTGAAGCATACTTTGAGTTTTATCCAATGACACAAGCCTGCACCGATGCCAGATGTCATTTTACTGTATTCGTTTCCAGGGAACTTCCGTGAAGGAAAAAAAAAAAGCCGGAGAGGCTTACGACGTTGAGTGTAGCGTCGAATTGCATGTTCTCTGAACTCATATGGCAGCTTTTACAGGAGTATGCTTCACTGAGGGCTTGAAGGAATTTTCCAGAACTGCACCACTAACATGTATATTTAACCTTGACAGGGATGGCTGGGTGATGGACGGATGCAGCTTATTTGAAGTAGGAGGCAGACTTATGCAAGCCGATATCGGCGACAAATGGTGTTAAGTAGGGAAACAAAAATTATCGAAGTTCTGAACGCTACGAAGTTCTTATCCATTTGTTCTCAATCATTAGAAGGTTTACATTTTCGAATTTCATGCGGTGATTTCATTCCACGAGCACATTTAACTCAATCTTTGCGCCGAGAACGTGCCGATAGTTGTAACGGGAACGAACACATTGGCCTGCACTGTTGCACTGTTGGCTCGCTTGGACCATGCTCAGATTTTGTATTGACTCTTTGCTTATAGAGAGGACAGCTGTGTTCCACACATTGAATAAAAAAAAACAGCTTTTGCGGTGGAAAAAAATTGGCACACATTGAGCTTAATAAGGTAAAAGAAAACTGCCTAATAACAATGAGCGTTCGTATACATATAAATCGCAGTTGTTCAGGCAACAAGAAGCTTTCTGCATAGCAGCTCCGCACAGGAACAGAAAGAAGCAGGCTGCAGAATTTGCAGTTGCCACTGAAGCCGTGATGCGCACGCACCAGAGTAAACATCGCAGCGCGTAAACGAGAGAAAATTGCATGGACATCAGGTAGAGCACACAGGTATATGAACACGAATTGATTGTTTGGCCTACGAAACGTGTTTCACCACTCTAGGCGTTCATCATATTTGAAAAAGTAAAAAAAAAACTTGTCGATCGTCAGGATGCAACGCCGGAAAGAAAAACCTTGCAAGGGCTGCTGCGTTTTTAGAGATCAAGCAATCTTTCTGAACGATTGTAAGCAAAACGCCCTTTCTGTGTGTGTTTTTAAAATCCTGCATGTACGTGCTTTCCTTTCTTCTCTTCGTTTGTTAGAGAGTTTTAGTACTGCGGAATGGTGCAACGTACGCATCACGCAAGCGCCTTGCGTTACGTGGCGTCGTTTGCCACTAATCGACTTTTAGTACGCCGTAGTACCCGCGTACGTAACGAGCGAGAAGCGTGTTGCGCCATATGGTAGATCAAAATAGAAGCAGGTGTTGTTGACAGCCAATGTGAGCCAATCCAAGCGTTATAGCCAGATTATGGCCATATTTTAAGCCACAGAGCCGGTCGGTGCTTGCCTTTGATGCCGCTATTTTGCAAAACGAAGTCTCGTGCTGTCGTGAACTTGTTCGAGAGCGGCGCGATCACCTCATACGTACGCACGCACGCATCTCATGCGTGCGTACGTAGCGGCTGCGTACGTAATGCGATACGTGCTTGTTGCGGTCTGCGCATGCGCACTACTCAGAACGTGGCATCCTTACGTACGCAACGCCGCCACGTATACTAAAACTCTCTATTATCTCTCTCCACATTCATTTACTTTCTTGCTCCTAATTACCGACCCCGATAAGCTGGTTGGCAACGCCTTTGCTGGTCTCACGTATAGCCTCTTCTAACACAGATTAGAGGCCATTGTGCACTTACGTAGTACCTGCTCGCCGAATCATCTTTAGACTGAAATACAGTCGCAACAAAAACATATGAGAACGATTGACCAGTGGCCAATGCGACGAAATTGCGCCACGAGGCGCTATTGTTCGCGGTCACGCCAACAGCGAGTGGCTGATCTTGAGGCGTGAAGGTATGTCATCGCCGCACTACCACAATGCTCCGAACTTAACAACGCCCACCAGGCTAGGTTTCGTGTCAAGGAAACATCGAGTTTTGCTTCGGAGCACCTGAGGGAAGTTCCCCCGCCATCACGCATGTTCGCGCAAGCACGCTCGGCGTTCTTTCGGAGCGCCACTTCCATCATGCACAGAACTCGTTTTAACATCAGGGATGCTACTGCTACGCGGCAGTAGTGACGTACAAGCACGGTAGCTTAACGAGCTCATGTCGGTTGCATGTGTGCCCAGCAAATGAGATTTTCTGCTCTTTAAAGAGGTGGCGCATGTTTGATCTTACTAGAACCACCAGTCAGGGAACAACCAATTCGTCGAAATTCTGTATTTGGTTCTCTGATAGCGGCAACTCTGCCCTAGAGAATACCGGAAAACAGCAACAACTACGAACGTCGACGTTCTAATATACATAAGATATCCCACGAGCACGCGTAAACACTTGTCCTTGAATGAAGACTTCGCCAGGCATCTTTCAACGAACACGACAGTAATGCTAACAGTTAAATTTCACTGTTCGCCATGGTGGATCGGTGGTTACGATACTCAGCTGCTGTACCAAAGGTCACGGGTTCACTTGCGACCACTACAGTCCCATTTCAGAGGAGGCAAAATGGTACAAGCCCCTGCACTGTGCGATGTGATTGCACGTTAAGAAAAAAGCATGGTGGTCGAAATTTAGGCACCCTCCGCTCCACCGTCCCTCATAACCGTATCTCAACTTTGGGACTTCCAACCACACATATTAATTAATCAGTTTCTTGATTCACTCAGTTCTCACACGTCGGCTTGCATTATCAGGCGCTATCTGTATCATGTGTCCCTTAACGGAACAAGCACCCAGACCTGCCTTCAAAGTAGGCTCGTTGAAAAGCTTTATGCTGCCCTATAGGTTATGTACTTGAGAAGTGACGCTGCTGTGGCTTGTCACTCACCTCCTCTGCTCCTGGAGCCTCCGCTGCGGGCTCCCCGCGGGAAGCGGTACACGACCTCGTGGTCAGACTCGGCGAAGATGTCCGCGTCCCGGTTGGCGCTGACCACGGCGAGCACTGCAAGAGCGGCCAGTGCCGCCAGCAGCACGGCTCGGCACATCGCGTCGCCTCGGATTCTGCGAATAGGAGAGAGTAAGCAGGTGTTAAATCGCTGTGTCGAAAACACTTCTTCAATTCTGACACAACCCGGTACCTTAGAGTACACATATGTTAGACATTCGGCTCCTTCCTCAGGGGGTTGACTATGTTGGCTATGGAAGAAACACCGGGCGTAGCTTCACCAAGCCCCCGGGTTTTCCTTTTCGTGACCAAGACAGTCACCCCCCGAGAAAGGAACCCAATTGGTCCCGGAACGTCGGGCTCTCCATGAACTTGGCTGGAGCTGTTTCGACTTGCTAAATCTTCCACCCAGCCGGAGAGATTTCCGTGAGGATGTTTACATTTAATTACACTGCAGTAGCAGTTTCGAGCAGAGGTGACAATTTTGGTCAAGTCAGTTTTTTCTGCAGCTCATTCGAAGCTGTTTCCCTATGTTTGCGTGACGACTACATTGTATTACAGCGCTATGTAGTTGCAATACTGCACTGGAAAAAAAAAATACAGTGCAGTGTGATGCAACTACCACAGTGCAACTCCGTTGCGCCACTGTGCAATGTAGTGCTTGCACTGTGCGTATACAGTTCTGTTAACGTTCACTTTCATTTTATTTCATCAAATATTTTCTTATTTTTTTATTTTGGCAGTGCTGTCTTTGTAACTGTCACTCCTGTTTTTAAGTTCAATCGGTTGACGAATAGCCTCGCAAAATAAACAAGTCGAAACATCATTTAGAAAGTGCGCTCTTCAGTTCTATGTTTCAATGTCCCCTCGCATCAACCACGGACAAGAATTATTGACCAATCTGTGGAATTTTTAACGTCCCAAAACCACCTTATGATTATGATAGACGCCGTAGTAGAGGGTTTTGGAAATTTAGACTACCTGGGGTTCATTACCGTGCGCCCAAACCTGAGCACAGGGGCCTACAGCATTTTCGCCTTCATCGAAAATGCAGCCGCCGCAGCCGGAATTCGATCCCGCAACCTACGGGTCAGCAGCCGAGTACCTTAGCTAATAGACCACCGCGGCGGGGCGAACGATGGACGATCAAGAAACCAAAGCACTTTATTAAATGGTATTGTGAGAATTTTGGACAATGTGACGCCTTTACTGATTGCAGCCGTCACGTTACTGACCTTTCAGCAGTTAAATCAGCGGTGCTTTGGCGTACTCTCTCTTGTGTCTAGCTTTAGCACTCATAACTGCTCCTCTCTATGAACACGAAAAATGTGCACGCAGTGCCTGCAGTGATAAATCGACTGCGGACTCCGGGAAGTTCTCTGCGCCAAAAATTTACCGGTTGTACCGCTGCATTTCGAGAAGTGTACTCTTAAACGAGTGCATTTCTCGAAGTGTGTCGACCTGAGTATCCATTCATAGCTTCCCGGCACGTTCTCCAGCATGTACGTACGCTACCCAGCCTGTTTTCATCCCAGCCTGTCCATGCCAGTGCTCGCAGTTCTTTCTACAAACGTTATGCAAGATTGCTGCGAACTGTCGGAGGTTTGACGATGCTGCCGATTCGGCGCCATGTTGGAGGTTAACGTCCGAATCGTATCAGTGTCACTAACTCTCACTGTTTAAACTTCTTGCTTCGCCCTGACTGTCGCCATTGCCCATTGTCGACTGGCGCTTTCAAATAAACCTCTTTACACAATTGTGGAGGTGCTACAGAATATGGCTGTTTATTTTTGCTTGATTAGAGTTCTTGAAGTATGTCTTTGGTACAAGTGCAAGATCTGCAGGGAGAAAAACGTAGTTCATCACCCTGGGCCACTAAATATTAAAACTATACGAGTGTCAATCCCGGCCGTACACTGTAATTGGCAGCCAGCGTCCCAGACGGAACGCTCGCGAGCCTTTCGATCCAGTCTGGCAGTGGGCGAATCTTGACAACTTGGGCGCGCGCAACGACTCGGCCTATTGGCGTTCGTACGCTCCTTCCGGACGCGTTCAGACAGTGCGATAACACGAAGACCACTTTGTTTCCCCTCCGCAGCCTTTTCTTGCCTCCGTGCGATAAAGGGGCCGTGGAAAACAAAACAACACTAACGAGGGTGTCGCCTTCAAGCGCGGGAAACGTTCAAGGTCCCGCCTGAGAAGTCTGTGAACTCTGCCACGCTTGTGAGGAAAGCGGGCGCTGGGAATCTCTGGGAATCACACAGCAGCGCACGCAATGCACCGCGAGTGGGGCAACACTGAGGATAAAAACTATGCAAAAGGTCAGTGACAAAAAATAAAAAAAAAAAAACGGAAAAAGAGGCCGCTGCCTGGGGAACTGACGTACGAAGGAGCGAACGCGCACATCAACACGCCATGGAGCACGATATAGCGCGGCAGCTTTAGCAACAGAAGCGACAACTTCAGAAGCAAGAAAAGGCGCCTTTCGAGATTAACAGCGCGCGGCTAATTGCTTCCTGTCGCAGCAAGAGAAACATATGCTGCGGATATTCAAGCGTACGTCTCTCAACGTGAGGGTATACGCGTTTCTTTAATAAACGGAACGAGAGTATCGCTATCTGCGGGAAAAAGAACACACGTGTAAGAAAGGGCGAGGAAGGAAACCAAGAAGTGGTTGAGAAAGAGAGAGAAGAGACCTCGGTTATCGCGGCGCCACTGCCTTCACGAACGCAACCCTCGTGCGCGTTAATAGTGCGACAGCCGCATCAGAGACCGCACATTCTACGCGACCCTAGCGGAGCTCTTTATATTCGAGCGGAAACGTCAAATTGGCTCCCATTACGCAAAGTGGTCTGTCTACACTCTTCTCTCTCTCTTTTTCTTTCATACTCACCCCCAACCGTTGTTAACGCTCCGGGCGTTCGCGAGACTGGACGAGAGAAACACGGCGGCATCCCGGTTTCTCCACAGCCCGCAAAATTTGGCCCACCGCAAATTGTACGAGGCTTATTTTGAAAGCCCTTGTGCTCGAGGTGGAGGGCAGACGGAGTAACGCGGGTATCGTTTTAATGAAAAGCTATGGCGCTCCGCCGGGTTTAAAGACGTTATGAAATACGACGAGCGGTTGACGAAGGCGTTCGCGTAGAAAGTAGTCGACGAAGAGACGTGACAAGAGCGCACGATGTCGCATCGTCACGATGAGGATATATTCAAGCGAATGGTAGTAGTCACAAGGACAGTGCCAGAGAGCGTGTGGTTACGTTGGGTTTCTAGGAAGTAATCGCTCTCTGTCGGGGCGTCTTGTTGCCTATAAGCTGTCTGCATATTTGTGTACAGACCAAAGACGACGAAGACAGAAGAGTACAGAAATGATTCTGTTGGTGATTGTTTTTGCCGATACAGAAATTCTCTAAAAGCATAGTTCCTAAATAACTAGAGAAGTTATGGAACCATTAAACATTACACGGATGGATGACAAATGTGTAAAAGAATAATGAATGTCTATTACGGATAAAAAGTTCGTTTATCTTCTCAGCACGTACGTGTGCCATTAGTAATGCACTAGGTAACATTTTCTATTCTATTGTAACATTTCTGCGCAATTTTCTTAGTCTTTTTGTTTTATTGCTTTTAAGTTCCTGTATTCTCCAAATGAAGCTTGAGTTGCAAGTCAGCACTTGCCTGTGTCTCTGACTTACTAACTAGTCCAACCTTCAATAAAATTGTCATATGCTGTCGCAAAACTGGACCCACGGTCAAGAGAAAGAAAATTCCTACGCTAGAAGTGTTCGGAAGAGAAAATTACAGTCAATCCTGATGCTCACAACGTACCATAGGCCAAATAATTATACAGATTGGGGGGGGGGGGGCTTTTCATGCTAAAACAATGACGTAATTACGAGACATGGCGTAGTCGAGGGTTTCCCAAATTGCGACCATCTGCCCTTGCTCAACGTGCATTTATATCGCAAAGTACGTCCATTTTAGAATCTCGTCGGCATCGATATGCGACCACCACGACCGGTTGGCGATCGACCGGTTGGGACCGGTTGGCGACTCAACACCGTAACCGCTGTCATGAACCGACCCATCTGGGAAATGACAAGGAATATTTAAGAACAAAACGCTCACTCTGCTTTCAGCTTCTGGAGTTTCTCTAGTTGTTAAAAAAAACAAACAAATGAAATCATTGCACCCACGTGTGCAGCGAGAATTCTTCAGCGCCACCTATAAGCGACACACATTTGCAACTTTCACTATATGCTAAACATTTGCAAACTTTCACTAAACATTTGCAACTTTCACTATATGGTTATGACAATACAGCCCAGCACTTGAACATGTATTGAAGATTGGCAACACTCGTGCACACTTTAGAAGCACTGTGCCTCAAGATTATTTTTAGCAGGTGGTACACTGCTATATGACTATTACCACGAAGTGAGCATAAGATGGGAGGACGCAAGCATCGCGTGACTCCATCCAAGCCCAGCCAGGCTCTATACAGCCCGCCATGAAAGTGAGCAGAGCCCAAAAGGAAAGCAAATTCCGTGAATTCTGCAAGAAACGTGCGTCCGTGTAAAATGAGCGACTGGCAATGCGCTGTCCACTTAGCTTCGGCGCATGCGTGTCCCCTGCGCTGGACAAGGGGGAGGGGGAGGTCATTTCCAGGGAAGGAGCAAATATTTGCCGAATGGACAATGATGTACAAACTCGGAATAAAGATTTTGCTTATTAAATGCGAAGCGTCTTGTGGTCGAGCTCAATTCGGCGTGCGCCGTGACCACCCTTACAGCGCATGCACTACCCTCCCCATCTCCTACGCTCCCACTGTCTCGCTTCGCAACACCGGCGCAGTCAGCGTAGCCTACGCTGACTGCATCGCTTCGCATCTACACATAGTTCCGCATCTATGCATCGAATCTGCACATGGTCGCCTTTAGCAAAAGATGGCGTAATTTATTTTCACGGTTGTCGCAATGTTACAAGTAGCCGAGTATAGTTTGCCAGGGAAAACACCATTTGAGGTCGAAACTGCCATGTATGCTTTCAGATAGGAAGTCAAAAGAGAGCGTTGGAGTAGGGGGTTTTCATATAGTGCTGAGGGCCGCATAAACTGTTTCGCGGGCCACATGTTGCCGACCCGTCACACATTGTGGGAAGACATGCGTGCGTGTGAATGTTTTATTGTAGTGTTAACTTGAGAAAAGAAACTGCACTTTACTATGTGCACCTATTAGTGCACCTTTCAGTGCATAATAGAACACTGGCCCTTTCAGTGTGCTATTATGTCTTTTTTTCTGCTCATTGTTAAGGTTATGGATAACATTTGTTATTTTGTCAATTTTTTCGCTGCAGAACTTGATGATATGGAGTATCCGAGGTAATATGAACCTCAACCTCTCCACAGAAAGACAGTTACTTAAAAAAAAGAACGTACGGTGATAGGGAACCATGTCCGAGCCTGTGAAGTTGTCCCAGGAAGAATTAGTAATTCACTAAACTCCGTTTCAGAACTCCCTCGGTCTCAGGAAGATGATCATGACGTCAACGAGAATGACAAGACTTCCACCATGTTACTAAGACATATATAAAATGCTTTGTGAGTGCCATATAACTATGCTGTGTTTTGCTGTGAGGTTTATCTTTAAATCAACACGCGTTATCGTTAGGTCTTGCTAACCATTCCGTAACACACACACACACACACACACACACACGCACACACACACACACACGCACAAACACACACACACACACACACACACACACACACACACACACACACACACACACACACACACACACACACACACACACACACAAACGCGCGCGCCCGCCAAACCCAACAAGCAGTCCATGGTTCCCTTGCTCTTGCGAAACAACATAGGCAGCGGACGTGCGTTGCATAGCGGAATATCCTGTTTCAGCTGCTGTCCTATCGATTCGCTAGAAGTGTAATCCTTCATTTTAGGCTAAGAGGCTTTGTGGTTGGCTTTACACAGGATATACACAGAGTCGAACGAATTTGCCTCGTTGATGCCATAGCATTAAGTATCTTATTTCGCTAACATTACGGCGTCGTAATCGGTTGCCCTTGGTTGCGAGTTTTTTTACGCTGTGGATATGAGCGAAAAAATAAATGTCGCCACCTCCCCGAAGAGAATCTTAAGGAAATGGGAATGCATTTGTTGCGCCGAGAGTACACGGAGCAGTAAGTTTATTGGTTTAGACGAAGGAAGTGCTTAACAGCGCAAACGACAGGAGGGGATAGAAGAGACGAGAACAGAGCGCTGAATACCCTCTATTCCTTCGTGTCACTTGCGCTGTTAAGCACCTTCTTCGTCTCCCATGCAGCAGCAACCAGCCGAATCAAGCACCTTGTTATTCGTTTAAATTGTTGTCGAAGCGGAGATTTGTACCATAATAATTTATTTATACATTCACCCGCCAGCGAACTATCGAGAGAGAGGCGCGCGCTTTACTACATTTATATATACGTACGAGCGAGTGCACGAGAGAGTGGGGTGCAGGGAGGAGAGAGAGCGAACGGCGAGAGAAAAAGCGGTGAAGCACTGCACCTGGTTTTGTATCCGACAGTCATACTGTCGGCGTTTTATCACCACAAACGCTACAAACGCGTTTCAAACACACTGCATTGAGGCGATCGCAAGTATCGCTCAGTCAAGGAGGTGCGGGCTCCGGTTGCTAGGGGCGAGGATAAGCGCGCGGCCCGCAGCTGTTGCTGGCAGCTGCCGACGCCGAAGCGCGAAATGGTGGGGGCTCCGGTTGCTAGGGGCGCGTGCGTCCACAGTTGTTGCTATGGGAGAGGGCGGTGGATGGATCCCGACGGATGCCTGACATAGCTCGACTAAGAAATGCATTCTGACTGCGCCGTGCTCCCTACCGGGCTGCAGAAATGAGGGCCCTTTTTCCTCTTCTAACCACTACCACCATTTAAAAGTGTGCATGTGCGCGTATCGCCTCACGGGCGCCTACATGGCTGCTTCGCTGATTACTAGGACGAATTATGGCGTAGAGGGCACTTAGTAGCTGCCCTGACACACACAGGCGTTACCACACAGGCGTTTCACCTGCGTTACGCACGCAGACTTTACCTACCTAGCAGCAAAGACGAGGTGTCCGCTAAAGAAACAAAGAATAGCACGCGAAAGAAATGGCCATGCGTACTGGACCCGGTCAGGCTATCGGGTCATGCACTTAAGGAGAAGTCATCAAGTTTTTTTTGTTTTTGCTGTGATCAGCAGCGTTAAAGGAGGAGAGAGAAGGGAGATGTAATTAGTGACTGCCACTCTATAAGCCGGATTTGCAGGCTTGGCATCTTTACAACCTTGGAGCACCCGCTGATGTCACGATCACTGCAAAGCACCCTTTAAGTGGGCTTTCGTATAGGCCTGGACAAGTACTGACAACCCGCTCGCTCGTGAGTCATTAAAACTTGGCGCGGGTGAAAGGGGGCAAGCAGGAGAGGAGATATGGAGAGCCAGGGCTAAAAAAGAAAAAAAGAAAACATGGAAGCGGGAGAGTACGCTAACGTCAGCGAGATACAGGTCACTACATTAAAGTAGAGATGACTAGTATGACGTCACCAACCGGAGACCTTCGTTCAGGGGAAACACCGCCGCCATAGGCACTGGGAACACGGTCGCTGCCTACAAGGACGGACTGCGAACGAAAATAGGATCCACGTAATCTCATTTATAGCAGGTACGAATGTTGAGGCGCCCTTTCTTGGAAGCAGGAGAAGGTCAAGCATGTGTTTTCACGGCAAAGCGTTATAGTGCAGATGCGGACGTAGATGTAGATCCCAAGCTTGTCTCACACCCATTTGGCCTCGTTTTGTGCAAAAAGGAAATGGTTGATTCCTGCGTCTCAAAAATCGATATAACACGAAAGTGAAGCGTTTTCTTGCAGAAGTGATTTAGTGCTTACTGTATATTGATATAGGAGATCTTATACAATGTCTGAAGTTTGACAGCGAAATTTAAGCACAGTTTTTCGTAAATGCATGCACGTTGACGCTTAATGATACATCTCAATCCCGCCGACTATCGTTCATGATTAATGGGTGATTAATGATTAAACATGCCCTTCACGTCCCGGATGCCTGTGGTAGCTCCAGTCAGTAACGCTGAAAGCGGAACTAAAGAAAGCAGTGTGACTGCCAGAAGATCGCGACTGATTGTACGCCACACTTTTGGCTAATGTCACCTACTCGTGGTATGTAGGAGGAGTTGAACGCCACTTCCCGATTTTAGGGAAACTGAACGCGCACTGTGTCTTCGCTCCTGGCCGGCCACGATTTTAAAGACTAGAGTCTTTCTTGGGATACTTCGACGCAAAAGTTTTAGTCAGTCGACTTGTATGTTTGTCACCCGAAACGGCTAAAATCCAACCACATCCACACTGCCCACCAATATTGGTCTGGTGTCGGTGTTCATACTTGTGCGTATTTTCGATTAGAAAGAAAATGTTGCGCCTATCTGGTGCACAACCTCAACACGTCAGTCGATGAAAGTGTATCGCCGATCACCACTCGACGTGTCTGGCACGTCAACAACCAGCGAATAAAAAGGAAACACCTGATTTTGGAACTGCGCCAAGGGAGTTCAAAAGCATTTTTTTAGCTTTTAGGTTACGGAAAGCGCAAAGACGTAGCGGAGATGCTGAACAACATGCACCGCCACTGTCGCAAGGTCGAGTAGCGCCATCTATGGATGATAATCCACAACCCACAAACACAAAATATATGCCCTCTCAGATTTAAGGAGCGGCCAGTAAGCCTACGCCATTGATTATTTTATTATGTTTTTCAGTATGCTTTTCAGAAATGGTGTCAAGTCCACGCCAATACTTTGCTGTCGAAGCTTAAGGACATGAATCTGAAGCTAATAAAAGCACCAGTTCGTAACTAACGAGCCACAGAGCACACGACGGTCACTTGATGGATTCCAGGTCGATGGCAGCCGCTTTCGGCAGTGCGGCCTGTGCACCAACGTCTCCGCAGTGCGTGACTGCTAGCGGCGTTGCAAAACAAATGCGCGACTCTGCGACACAAATAATGGCATATACAGTGACTCTAGCTAAGACGATGCGGTGGTGGCACCTACCCGTCACCTTGCATACCACAAAATACGACCTCCGAAATTGCGCGCACACGCCGCGCACCATGCACCGCACTCTAAATATCAGGGGCCATCCTTTCAATTTCCAAAGGATCGAAACCCGACTGTAGTGGCTTCATTTTCGACGGAGGTGAAACTGCTGTAGGCCTGTGTGCTCAGATTTGGGTGCGCGTTAAAGAACCCCAAGTGGTCGAAATTTTCGGAGCACTCTACTACGGCGTCTCGATTATATTGTGGTTTTGGGACGTTACCAATTTCAATTTATTGTCCAACATTAATGCCAGATGGCGCTCGTGGCTCACGCTTTAGCACAGCGCCCACAGAATCTCATTCACCAATTTTATCGCACAGCAAATGAAATAAACGTTTTATTCACCCTTTCCAGACGCAAGAATATTGTCTTTCGACGACATTTGCAGTGAATTATGAAGATACGGGGCCAATTTTTGCCTGGCAATCATAAACGGGGAGGCGAAGTTACATCCAGGCGGCAAAGCAAGCGCGTTGCCCTACGCGTTGCAGAACTATTGTTGGTATGGATGGATGCTACGACACACGCCTATGCTTCGGGTGAGGTCGCCTCCTGGAAATGTGTTTAGGCATCGACACAAGTGCACTTCTATTGCATCGAATAGGACGGACGCGTAGAAATGATGCGTCGAAGGAACTAATCGTGGATTCCACAGGCATGATGCATTGTTACACTTTACCAAGAGAACTGTGAAAGGGCAGTGGTAGAGATAAAAGACACATTTTAAAAGCCTGCCGAGGATGTGCCCGTGGCGTAATGAATAGTGCACGCGGCAGCTGTTGCTGTCGGCCGAAAAGTCCTGGGTGCAACTCCCAATAAAAAAACTTCTTTTGTTTGCCTTTTGAAAGTTGCATTTTAGACGCCATCACTGTGGCGGAAGTACGTCACTGAGGTTTTGGTGGACCCTGGCCACACCATGATCCTGGCATGAAACACTTTTGCCTGTTGTTCTTGTGTTCTAATTATCCCTGTTATTATTTTGTTTTTAAAATACTTCTTGAGAGAAAGAAAAAGGTAGATGAAATAATTCATACTGAAATAAAAATAAATTATTGATATCGAACAAAATTTCGTGTAGCCTACATTGGTTTGCTAAAAAACCTTTGCAATTGAGGTTATTTGTAAATACCATGCGCCACCACTGCCGGCGTTTTCATCCTCTTTATATTATTAGTTAATAGTATATAGCTCTTGGTAGTAGTAGTACACCACTGCACACATACCTCTGCTCGTAATGGTTCCTTCACCACTCTCAAAATGGAGAATGAAGCTGGAAGTTATCGCTGCATCCGTGTAGTACTGTATATTACGATGGCCCATGAGATGGAATTTCCAGGAAACTATTACAGACATTAGGCACACAATACAGTTGGCCGTAGTAAATTTTCACAGCATTAACTGAATTGATTACTAAATAAAAGTCTGCGTAACGTATACAAGAACATTGAACACCTTATGTATTATACCGATGTAAACAATATGTACTTCACGTAGTGAAATGATATGGTGTCTTTCGTGTAGCACAGTTTCGAAATCCGCAAGGCACCGAAACAGACACGCCTTGGTGAGAACATCGAACAACGCCTTTAAATCAGGCCTGCTGCGCGAAGGGTGCACGCACACATTATTACTCACGCCTATATATAGGCCGAAAAGCCAACAGCTACGAAACGAGGACTGTTAACGCTAATTAATCTAACTGCTGAGCAACTAGTGCTAATGATGCGATACTAATGGCACAAGACGGAGGCGCATTTCTCTACCGGTTTCACTAACTATGACACCAGTGCAAAATCGAGCGTTGTGCCTTTGTGCTTTCTTAGCGCCACCATGTCATTTCGCTACTGCAGCGCGTATGTCGTCGACGGGATAATTAAACACCCCGCAAAAAAATTCGAACCCGGTGGTGCGGCCACAACGCGCTTAGAGCCCGTCTCTTGCTTCCCGCCCTTCTACTTGTAAGGGCATTCTTCGATGGTGGTGTTCCTTCAAGTGTACATCCTACGCGGTTATATTTAGTTTCGTTTTCCATGTTTGTCCCGGTCCTCGTTTATACCCTTTACTGTCCACCGCACAGCCGCGGGCGTTGCAAAAGTTAAAACTGCGGCAGGCCATACTCCGGTCCCTCAGTATTGGCCCTGGGCTGTTAGAGGGCCTTGTTTCACTGGCAACACGCCGATAGCTTCCAGAAAAGTGAACCGCCCGAGCTAACCCTCTCACCGCTTCGCTTGGAACATTTCAATTAGGTTAAAGTAAACACGATCAAGCTCGAACGACGTGCTCAGCTTCCAGTGTTGTTTTCAATGAAAGAAGAAGAGAAAACAAAATAACAGAGGCTCGTAGAGTGTTCCGTGGTTCGGGTCTTAATGAATCAAAACAGTCAAGAAGTAACAGATTCGCTGGTGTCATTACAGATCGAAGTGGAAGTGAACTAAGTGGGATAGCGGGCACAGTAAAAAGTACAGAACAAAGAAAAAAAGAACAAACAAGCAAACAGCGTCTCTAATGCAGCGTCACCGCACGAAGCCAGGATCAATATTTGTTGTCCTTGGATTTTGTCTTCATGACTTAACAGAAGGAGAGTGGATGGTAACATGTTTCGTCTTGACTTTTTGTTTATTGTTGAATGTATATCTGCACACACATTTTGCGCAATCTCTGAAAAAAAGGTCAAGCACGCAGTACGTAACGCTGTACCGCAACGCACTGCACTGTTGAATGAGTGTTTTTACGGCTGCGCTAATTTCCGGTTCTTTTCGATGTCCACTCCCGCCTGTGGAGGGCTCAATTACTCCTTACGTGTCGGCTAAGTGCAGTTCTGGCATCGCTACAAACCTATAAATGCCGACTCCTAAGCTGAACCCATGATATTAACCTTTCGTGTCAAGCTTGTTAATTAAACTTTGCTCATATGTAATGCGTACCATCGCAGAGATAAAAAGGAGTAGCTGCGTGAGTAAGCAGTAGCAAGGCTTCCCGCAATGTGAGATCAATGCTGTGTTACGTACTAATTAAATTAAAAGAACGCTAAACAAAAAAAAAACATTTTTGTATTCGTAAAGTGTAATTTCGAAGTCCATCGAACACCGCTCTTTCCATGAGGCGACGCTTGGTAAACAAGAAAACGCGCAAAACAACAAAAAGAACGAGTGGAGAAGCCACTTTGAGATTTCCTCATTATACGTCATGACGTCACAGATTTTGACGCGTGTACTGGATCCTATGCAGTTTATAATCAGCAAAAGTCATCCGTGGGTGCAGTGGACCTAACATTCGAAGCTTCAGATAATTTAATCGAGCCCATGTCACGAAAATACAAAAACTACATTTTGAAGAACGTGAGGTCACACGCAGTGATTTTGGCACGAAATTTAAGATTGAAAAATTATTCCACTAATAATAAGCCTATGATTGTAAAACATATTACAGTAAAGTTCTGAGAATATATGTATACAGTTCAACAATCTAAATCAAGTCATTGTTTCACTTCAGTGGTTCTTTAAGGCATTCGACTCTTTTTCCAAACGGGAAAACTGACGAGCAGCGTAGGCGTAAACACAAGTTATTGACAAAAGAAAAAAGATAGAGAGAAAGAAAAAAAAAGACCTGCGCGGAACGCGCAGCACTGTCACAGCGGAAGCTTTCAGAGCCCTTTTTTAACTTTTTATGTAGCTGTTGCTAGACATTTGCAGGGTGACCACAGAGCCACAAATAATTATATATAGTAGGCAGGCATTCACTGCACTATTCATCGTCGTTCTTCGTAGAATCATGGTACACGCTGCCCACTTGCAAGGACTATTGTGCATTTTTTTGATGCTGTGACTGACAACGACGAATAATTGTGCCAGAAGTAGTAGTAGTAGTAGAAAACTTTATTATGTAGATGATCCAGACAGGCTATAGAACTCCAGTGCCCCGAGGAATGTACAGGGTGAAGAGCGCAGTCTGTCCGGCAGGGTGGTGCCCCTATTCCAGGGCCCCACTGGCACGAGCCATCCGTTCAGCTCTGTGGATCAGTCGCAGCTGATCCACCAGAAGTGTTTTTTTTTTTAATTTCCGGCAGTGGGTATGCACCACAGTTTATAGGTGAACACGATCTAGCTTTTGCAATGGATTGGGTGGGGGGGGGGGGCATTCGACTACCCACTCGTCATCAATTTCGAATCGTGTGGCCCCTGGTTATTTCTTTACTGTCCTAAAACGCTTCGTTACTCACTTTAACGCGGTTCCCTTCCAGAGATCAAACCCGCCCAAGGCCAGTTTGCAATGGAGCTACACGCACCGGCGTGGCCCAGTGTTAGACTACTGGGCTGGCATGTAGGTGACCCGGGTTCGAAACCCATTGCGTTACTGGTGTTTGTTTTTATTTACTGTGTTTTTTATTATTTTGTGCGACAGTGGATACAGACACCGGCAGCGACTGCGCGCGACCCGTGTTGGGATCTCATGACAGCTTTCGCTGTAAAAATCATAACGCGATGACATCACCTTATGACGTAACACGAAGACGTCATCACTAGACATCTTGGCTTGACCAGAAGTGGGTCGATCCTCGAGGCACTGCAGAACCACGAAAGGTGCAAAGAACAAAGTTTCCCAAAAGTGACTGTAGGGGAAACCCTGGCGCTGTGACCGTTCAGCCACCATGGCAATGATGACTAGTACACAGAGATATGCCTATAGTATTCGTGCTTGCTGGCATGGAACGCACTTGTACCTTCGTTTATTCTTGTGTTTTGGAGCTTGTTTCGAAGATAAGAATGAATCGTTGTGAACTTCCCAATTCGATTTGAATTGGTGAGCCTAACAGGTGGTGAAGCGAAACTGCCGAACATAGGCTGAGTTTCATCTCGGAACAAAGTGACTCTTGCGCTAGCCAGGGACAAACTGGGCCCAAAGAACGAAGATAAGACAAATTCGTGTGCTACCCACCATTCTCATGCGGGTTGAAGCGTCATGCGTTGCAGCTCCTATATAGGCACTAGTGCCATAGCTCCCTTTAGCATATTTTGTTTTGTGCAAAGAACTTCCAATGCTTCCGAAAGCAGAGGTGGTCAAAACCCTGTTGGCTGCAGAAAGCTTCCTGGTAGGACGCAGAAAGGGGGTGGCGTCAACACAAGCGACTGACGTGAAAAAAATTACAGCATTTCCGCGGAGTGAATGATGATGAGTGGAGCGAAGCTTCGGAGGTTTCTATCGGTAAACCGTGGATCCTCTGTCGGTGCCTGCCTGCCTGCCTGCCTGTCCGTCCGTCCGTCCGTCCGTCCGTCCGTCCGTCCGTCCGTCCGTCCGTCTGTCTGTCTGTCTGTCTGTCTGTCTGTCTGTCTGTCTGTCTGTCTGTCTGTCTGTCTGTCTGTCTGTCTGTCCATGCGTCCGTCTAGTGAACACTCCAAGTACCGTCATATCGCCTCTTTTCAGCATATATTCATCATATAAAAGTACCACCATCCAGCCGACATTCCGATGGCTAAAACGAGAAGTGGCTACTACATACAGGAGACGGACGACGCGCGCCTTAAGGAGCTTCGCCCCTAAAAGTTCAAAAGAGACAAAAAGAGGCATAATGAGACATAGGGCGCTCATAACTTCAAATCAAGAAACAGGTATGATCAGGACATGCAGACAGAAGCGAGGGTAATAAATGTTCATTAAGGACATCACAAAATGCTTTCTTAGAGACAACAAATGCAGCAACGGGCAGCAGAAAGTAAGGCTGGTCGATAGAACTATATATATGTTTCAGAGAAGAACATTGGCACGGCTTACGCATGTAAAGAATAGAGAAACGTCAGACATAATTTTGCCTCCCATAGTTGTAATTAAAGTGCTGCGTGGTCAGAATTTCGACTATTGGCTCTTTTTCACCCAATAGGCGAATTTTAGAGGCGCTTGGCGACCTGAAATTATGAAAGGCGACGTCGCAACTTTTCGGTGGTTTTCGCCACAGGTCTCCACAGAGCGATGCATTATATACGGAGTGTCTTCGAAACGAATGGGCAACAACATATTTTCGATATTTTTTGTAGTTTTGGACCCTACACTAGGAGACGCAATTTACGCGCAATTCAGTACGTCTGTTCTGTTTCTCAATCCACCTATATCCTTGAGGCACTGTCGTACGGTGCATCCACCAGCAACATTTCAGTAAAATTTACACAAACTGAGTGCTTCACGAAGTGGTGGTATAAGTATTCTAGGTGCTCTAGGAGTTCTAAGCTTCTTCAAAGTTTCGATTCTTAAGTAGCTGGCTGAGGGTTAGGCCGCGTGTTTCGACCACAGCTCTAACCGTCCTCAATAGCTTGTCGATTTCTTCAATGCGGCGATACTCCCTGATTTGATGTATAGAGCTTGAATTTCTCCTTAAATTTCTCAACATACTTTTTACGGCCGGTCAAGGAGTCGGCTTCTTTTGTCAGCCTTCAGGAACTACATTAAGGTGAATGTGTAGCGTAAGCATGACTGCATGCAAAGAAAGCGGCGTGCGGCCATCACAACGGTTACGCAGTCTTTTCTAACTTATCTGTGTTGATTTGTAATTATGCTTTTTTCGATTATCGAACACGTTTTTCCACTGCAACGAGACTCCAAATCTGCAGGAAGGATACGCATGTCGTCCCTGTCTTGTCTTAGCGGCTGCTTCGCCCTGTATTCGATACAACTGAAACCATCCCAAACTTTCGTTATGAGGCGCTAGTCTTCAGGGACGCTGATGGTGCTAGCATCATGCCCTTTCTCAGTGGTGAAGCGGGTGATATGACTCCAAGCCCAGTGAGCCTTCCCGTGGTGAGGTGGACGATGAGACAGACATTGAAAAACGTCATTTAGGGTTTATGGATGGTACTGTACTCCAGGGGGCTGTGCATAATTAGCAATTTTTATTACTAGATCTACCTCTCCATGTTGATTGGCGGCTTTTATTTGGCGAATTTTGAAGAAAAACGGCAACTTTTGGCGACTTTTTGCTCGTCGTTTGGCGAATTCCACTGAAAACTAAGTGGCAACCCTGGAAGTAGTAGTCGAGCATGACGACGCTGAGCAAAGTGAATTGCGAATGTGTGCACGGTTTGATATCAACAGAACATGGGCCGAATTCGCGAAAAGTGTATTTCGAAAGTTCGGCTTACCATTGGCAAACCGCCTTCACTAATGGTATACGTGTAAAATTTAGAGAGAAGTTCACCATACACGACATGCCCCGTAACGACACACCGTGGATTTAACGCGTTAAACTGCAAATTCATATCGAGCGCTGGGATGACGACATGTCCTTCCATCCACACTGACGTCGTATTTCACTCTGGCTATGTACTCACTGCAGAGTGGGCTAACTTGAGTAAAACATTTTCGTTTCCTTGGGCCATCCCACTTTGCTGGCTCTGCCCCAAATCTAGCGGCTTAATGATATGACCCGGGCTGGCAACACTGATTTGGTTCCTCTGAAGCGTTTGCAGCGCTCACTCAGCTTTCACCCACCGTGGTCTTGCGGGGCTCAGATGTCAATTACGGCAGCGCGGGCGTTTGATATCGGAGAGGGCAGCTGGAGCACGCGTTACGGCCGACCACTATGCTAATGAGCAGCCCGATGCAATTTGAGGGGCCCAGTTTGCCCGAACCTCGGCCGGCCACCGTGTAACGGCAGCCCCCAATAGCTCCGCGGCTATGTGCATGGAAGTGCGCTGGGAACAAGGTTGCTGGCTTAATGATCGTCCGACTCGAAACGCCGCGAGAAAGTTATAATCAACCAAACTCGCGCCAGAATTCTGACCCCTGCAGCTCTCTTCACCGTTGCACGGTACGAGAACGCCTTCACAGCAGCATTCGTTCGCGTCGGCGAGTTGGCGAGTTGAGGACTGCATTTGCCTAATAAACTTCAAAAAATAAAATAAAAAATAAAAACCAAATTACGTGGCAGAAGATATTTCATGCAAGATCAGTTTGCTATAGGCACAATACAGCACATACCGTGAAACAAAGGTGAAAAAAAAAAAAGGTCGTGAAAAACTAAATGTAGTCTTTGTTACCCCGTTCCCCCTGCCTTGTTTTTCCCCCTTTTTTGTTCATAAGCTTGTTGCGCGCTATGCGTCGTACAGTGCACAGTGCTATTTAGCCCGGTCTTACACCTTGGGCCTCGTGAACAGAAGTCCATATTGTACTGAGATGGAAAATTAATAAGAACTTACAGACACAGCGTTGATATACTTAACTAGGCTTTTCTGAAGAAAGTTTGAACAAGATAAAGAGAGGACATTTAATATTAGAAGAGGGAGGGTAACTTGGCAGTTACAATTAGTTTCCGCGCAGCACAGAAGAGACGACACACGGTTAGGAAAGAGCACAGAGAGAGAAATACATAAAATAAAAGAATGAAAACAAAACAAAACAACAACTACAAGAACAACAAACAAACAACAGCAGCAGCAGCAACAACAACAACAACAAGCCCACACGTGCACAAAGAAAGGGCGTTCCAGTCGGAAGTCCTTCACGTAAGCCGTTACGGAGAAAACGCTGCAGTAATTGCGCTAGCTTTCTACTTGGACGGTAAATCCTCTCCGCGGCATAATATTCTTCCCACCGACGGCATTGAATGTGTCGTACGAATTCTTGGGTGCCAGGCAAGAGCAGTTGGCTTTTTGCACTTTGCGTTGAGTAGTGGCTGCAGAATGTTTCGAATGGGGTCTTCACCACCACTGCGCTCTCAAGCTGCGGTGTGAGCCATGCTTAGGCGAAACACATACGCATTGACATAGCCATATATGTTCAGAGGCACGCTCCCCCGCAGTCATCCAAGAAGGGGAATACCCTATGTTTAAGGTGGCGCGAGGTGGAAATAATCGAAAAAAAATGACATAGAGAAATAAGAAGAGTGAGAGAGAGATCGATGAAAGAGATGGATGAAAAACAACTAGCGAAGCGCTGTGACGAATCTTCAACCCTGCGTACGCCTACGCGCAATCGTGAATGTGACGCCCAGCCATAACGTACTTAACGGGGTTCCAAAGATAGATGGGAGCCGACAGATAAAAACAAAGTAGTGGGATAATCAGGGTGATCAGTGGAAGTGCCTCAGACTGGCTGGCCGACGTTTCGATAGGATGACTTATCTTTTTCAAAGGCAAAAATATAGGTCCTCCTATTGAAACATCGGCCAGCCAGTGTGAGACACTTCCACTGTTCACCGTGATTATCCCAATACCTGTAGAAGGCTGTAGCATCTTCTCGGTGAGGCATCAGGTATACATAAAAGTCATGAAAAAGATTTCGCTGTGAGCGGTTCTTTAATGAGCGGTGGCGTGTGGAGTGATACCTTTCGCTGCGCGGTAGTCCGTGACTGCGAGGTGATCCGTTCCAACGCAAGTATACGACCGGATGATATTGCCGGCGACACAGCGAGCTTCTATAGGCTTATACGTAAAGCTGAGGGGAATAGTGAATTTCAGAGCCGACTGGAGTGCGAGTCCAATGCTGCTACAATTGCTTACAAATAGTTTTCTCACTGTTCTTCAAAACCTGCCGCGGTTGTCTGGTGGTTACGTGTGGTCAAGTGCTGACCCGTATAGGTCGTGGGATGGAATCTCAGCCGCGGCGGCCGCATTTTCAGCGGGGGCGAAAATGCTTGCGGCCAGTGTACTCAGATTAGTTCGCGTTAAATAACGCCTGGTGGTCAAAATTTCTGGAGTTCTCCATTACGGCGCCTCTCATAATCATGTCGTGGTTTTGAGACGTTGAACACGATTAATTATTCCTATTCCTCGAAACTTTATCACTTACGCTGTATATGACGCGGACTTGCGACGTATTCTTTTGTTGAAGCAGTGCACACGAGATGAAAACGAAGAAAGAGGAGCACCTGTTTCTTCGTCCTCGTTGTAATTTTTGGCACCAAAGTACCAAATGTTATGAGTGCCGAACTAAGATCTTGTTTAGAGTGTGGCTCACCATCGCCAGCCACAGCTGTTAGTGCATTTTAGCTATAGTTGTCTTTCTCGGTGCGCAAAGTTACACACACACACACACACACACGCACACACGCACACACACACACACGCACACGCACACGCACACACACACACACACACACACGCACACACACTCACACACACACACACACACACACACACACACACACACACACACACACACACACGCACACACACACACACACACACACACACACACACACAGAGGAAGAGAGAGAGAGTGAAATGTGATTCTACAATAAAAACTGAAATCAAATGCAACCATTATCTAATTCTTGCTTTTGAATGTTGGCAGGCCCTTTGAACTGGCTAAAAAAGCGACATACCATTCAGTCTCTTAACATCAGAACGATGGCTTGACGAGCTGTTCCTGTCAGTTTCACGACTGTCAAAAATAAACATAAATAACGTCGCTTAACACGTTGCATTCTAAAGATAAGAGTGCAGGAGCCCCATGCTACCATCGATTGGATGAATCTCAAGGACGCCGCAGGTGATTGGAAGACGGAACGCATTCGGCACTTCTCTTGGAAACGAAAAGAAGGAACTGTTGAAAAGCTTTCCCATCCTGACAGATCCAGCATCGCACCACTCGTTGTTTAGGGAAAGCACCGCCGTGGAATCGCGTCTCGCACGGTGTCATTCGCCGTGCATGCGCCATTAGCACGCCCCGGCCATCTGCCGAGAGCGACATTTCATCAGGAGAAATGTACGGGAACGCTGGGAATAAGCTGGGCACGCAAAGAGCGCGAGTGAGATGAAGAGACAAAGAGAGTAAACATTTGCATTCTCGTTCAGTCTCAGAAGCGCCAAGTTCTTGACATTGCGCGTACAAAATAAAAAGGACGGCGGGGGGGGGGGGGGGGCGACACAACTTGCTCATTAGGGGCCCGCCAGCCCCATCATACGTCGCTCCCTGTAAAAAAAAATACTTTCTTTTTGAAGCGAATGAGCGTTCAAAGAGAAACGTCAAGCGGCGGCACGCTGGGAGGAACCAAAATGGCCGCCTCGCAACGCCACCTCCCCTCTCCCGTTTATCCCAGGAGGCCTCTCTGGTTACGCGGTAAGGCGCAGCCGTAATTAGACGACCAGCCGTGGACGCTTATTAAGACAACGATGTGGGGGGAAACGGGGCTGGGTAATAAAGAAGGATGAGAAGATTGCGCAAGGAACTATTCGTGCAGTGCGCGTGGCATCGCTGTCGGCGGACGGCGCATGTGCGTCGTGGGAAAGTCTGCGCGGCAACCTCCCCCCCCCCCCCCCTTCCACGCACTGCCTGCACACGTACCTCCTTCTTCGCCCCCACCCTTCCCTCTTCCCCTCCTCTCTCTCATAATTATTTCTTCACGTTGAATGGCACGATGAAGGGTGGGACGAGAGACAAATGAATGAGAGGAGAGGGACCAAGTTCAAGGGGCAACGACAGCGGGCTCTGCAGACGGCACGTGGCTGCAGCGCTCTCTCAGCTGGCGATTGCGTGTGCACAGCTTGGCTCCTCGGGGGTCGTTCATTAAGTGGAAATTACTACTATTGCTTTTGCTTGAGTCAACAAAATGCCTAAGACAAGCGAATTATGTATGGTATATACATATATATTGCTTATAATATCGGACGGTGTCGGCGGACATGAGGCAGTGCAATGAACATTTGAGTATGGGTGATTCGATAATGTGTGGTACAGGCACTGTGAAAAAAAGAAGCTATCAAATATGAAAAGAACATCGCCGCCAAGCACTCCGTATACAAATTGTTAACCGGCGAAAGCTGAAACGTGCGGTCCCATTGTTTAGCAGTGGGTTCAAGCCGACGTGGCATGGAAGCCTTTCACAATCATTGGTTACATATTCCTGCGTCTTAATGAGGTTAGACACACGTTTGGCTTGGGTTTGTCACACTGTTTATTTCACACGCCGCACATTGTGCCTCGCAGGATCACGGTCTGGAAGAGTTATAGAGCAGTTCAATGCATTTCGTAAAGCGTTAATCACAATGGTTATTCTCGGATCACAGGCGGCGACAGACGACGCAGTCGAAGTCAATGTGCCGCTGGAGAAACTTCCGCCGAAAGCGGGCGTTCGTCCCGGCAAACGCGCTCCCGCAATCGCCATTGGCGCCACAACGCCGCGTTGTGGCAGGCGTTTGACAACGCTAACTAACTTGTAGGAACCGCCCGCCACCGGCGCTTGCATTCCCGTTCGCAATTTCGAGCGGCTTGGAAGGCTGCCGCATCATCGGTACGCAGTTGCTGCCGGCACTCCGCCTCCGGGCCTCCTTTTGTGCCCAGACTGCATCATCGGCATGGCGAATGCGAGCTCTCTCACGTTTCTACACAGTCGGCACACTTCTAGAGTTGTCCGTGACATACTCATGTGAAAGGTTTCGGGAGAAACTGGTGCGCGCGCTCTTTGCGCCGCGGCTGCGACGGGCTGAACGACGTCACTTCCAACGCAGCCAATAGCGCGCGAGCTTGGGTGGGACGCTGCGAAAAAGCAACTGATAACACAGCCGATGGAGACCACTCGTGACGGCACTGCCGGACGGTTTTCCTTTTCTCCTTGCCGTGTAAATCTTTCGCTGCAAAGTAGGGGGGGGGGGGGGAGGTAGCGGGTGTTGTTACGAGTGCCTTTGAAAGACGATAGTCTTTCTTGGGGACCTTCGACGCAAAAACTTTGGTCTGTCTGTCTGTCTGTCTGTCTGTCTGTCTGTCTGTCTGTCTGTTTGTCTGTCTATACATTTGTCTGTTTGACCACTCTTACCGGCATCGGGTACTTGAAACGGCCGACCCCATCTGCATCGACCCCCAATGTTGCTCAAGGTTGAGCGTTCATGCTTGTGCAATTGTCCATTAAAAGCAATTATTGCGCATGTCTGGGGCACCATAACAACACACATATATTCTGCATGTGCATTTATTACTAGAAAACGCATACATAGGTAAATTTAAAGACCGCAGCGCTTATCACGCTGCGCTTACCATGCAACGCTTGCACGGAACTGGGAGTGTTGCCAACGCTTTGCTAAGACGAGATGGTCGTGGCACCTACCCGTCGCCTCGCGTTCTGCACCTTATCACCTCTGAGACGGGCGCGCACGGACACGCGCTTTGTTTTCCGAAAGAAACTGCCAGATGGCGCTCATGTGACGTGGCTTGATGCGTTCATTCGTCTCCGCTGCATGCTCGAGGCACTCTAACGCAGCGTTTCCGATTCACCGATTTTCTTGCACAGAACATCAAAACATCAAATAACTGTCTTGTTCACTCTCTCCGCACGCAAGACTATCGTCTTTCGACGACATTTGCAGATTACGATACGGGGCCATTTTTGTACTTGTTGAAATGAAAGAGTGAAGGATATGACGCACCAGAAAGCATCCGGAGCGATAGCTGGGAAACTTGGGGTATTGCATATAGATCATGACCTGTAGCGCATTGCTTTTTTGTTTACTTCCGGCAAAACGAGCCCCGCGTATTCTCTGCTTTTTCGGCATGAACGTTTTTCTAACTGTTGTGTGTCCGGTCATATATATATATAGGTGCTGGTTTATATCACGACACCACACTTACTGAAACAGTGGTGCAGACACTTGTGGTCGCAGATAGAGACATGCAGAAGAATGCCACTTTGATCAATCTTTCTATAGTACATAAATTAACTGCACAGATAACCTCGTAGACGTGTCGCCACACGGAACGCAAGTTCATGACTACACCATTTTGGGTCTTGTCTTGACATCCACAGTGAGTCCCAAGGAGTTTCTGCTGAAGTTTTGCTATTCCAATACGATGACCGTAATCAGGGCCTTCAAGAACACAGAACCTGGCAAGGAGGGAAGGAAGGAAAATAACTTTATTTTGGTCATGCGGAACGCGACTGAGTCACGAACCCGGCTCAGTCCCACGTAGGGACCGGCACACCGAGCCTGGCGGCCACCTCGCGGGCCCGCTGGACAGCCGTGAGGTGATCAGTGAGAGCGGGGCTCGACATGTGGTGAGAGAGCTACATAAGAGCATATACTCAGCACATGTCAAGACATGGACTCGTGTTTCACCCCGAAGGAGTGGGAGATGCTTCTACGCAGAACCCATGGTGACTGCATGCGGGATGCGGCGGGAACTTTACTGCCGCCGTCAAAAGAAAAATGGACTGGAGCTATGATGGCGTATAGAGGGTACGTTTGAATACGATGGTCTGGTAGATTTTAAGGGATGCGATGGAACGAGATTGCAGAAGACGCAATGTTCTGGATGTCAATAATCAACATCTGGAGGGGCCTCTGCAGCTATTGCTTCCAATCACTTTGTCTGGGGGGAGGGGGGCAAGTTGTGTCGCAGCGGAGAGAGCAAGTGGGCCTTCAGGTGCACACACTCGTGTTCCACGATTCCTGGCTCTCCCCTTCGCATTAGCCCCTGCCGACGACCATTGGGTGGAAATCAACTACTCGATATTGTGAGCACCGCGAGTCACTGACTCTTCTTTATCAAATCGACGTGTCAACATGATTTGCATAACTTCCTCATCTGTGGATACCATCACCAGGGTGTGCCAGGTCAAGCTCGTCTCGAATACAGCGCTTCCTCAGTGATTGGTGTTTATAGGTGGCGAACATTTTTTCAACTCACTCAGACTCACCCAAGAAATACATTTTGCTCTGACAGCTTACTTGGACTCGCCGAAATTTTCCGCTAGAGAATTGATTGATTTGTGGCATTTAATTTCCCAAAACCACCATATGATTATGAGAGACGCCGTAGTGGAGGGCTCCGGAAATTTAGACCACCTGGGGTTCTTTAACGTGCGCCCAAATCTGAGCACACGGGCCTACAATATTTCCGCCTCCATCGGAAATGCAGCCGCCGCAGCCGGGAATCGAACCCGCGACCTGCGGGTCAGCAGCCGAGTACCTTAGCCACTAGACCACCGCGGCGGGGCTCCGCTAGAGAATTAAATGCGACTCGGAATAACTAAACTTTTTTATCCTCTGGACTCACTCGAACTCAAGCTCACTAACGCATTGCTCAGCTGGACTCGCTCTGACTCGCAGCCCTTTGAGAGTCTGAGTGAGACGACTTATGAGTGAGTTCGCCGACCTATGCTGGTGATCAATAACATTAATATTGAAAAAAAACCTTCTTGCTGCAGTCGACATAGTTGCTTTACTGTCCTTGCAAGAATGACATTGTTTTATTTCAAATTACCTTAATTTACTCTACACCTTATTCTATTGTTATTATATTCTGAATTTAAGCAAACCCATGGAGAGAACACGGAGTTCGTTCGAGTTGATACCTTCTGTTTACATTAGTTTCGTAGGTAGTCTTTCCACTGTTTACATAAATGTAGCCGTTCATTCCGTGAAGAAGAAGAGACCGATAGGTGTACGTTCGGGGAGTTTGGTAATACATTAACGCTTCTTCAGTGCGAACTTTAAAGATGAAGGACGTATTTGCGTACCTTTCATTGCCCTATCAAAGAAATAATTGCGCTTTCTAGGGGTAGCAGTTGACAGTGCCTTGTGAATAATGTATATCTTGTCAGTTTGATGTCATTTATCGTCATTTGTAGCCCTGTCATCACATCGCAATTTGTGGTGGTGAAGTAGCGCAGGAGCGTGGTTATCACCATATATGAAGTTGAAGTTGGCATTTTTTTTTGCAGATTAAGAGCAGAAAAAAAAAAGCAGTATTTGCCTTGGTGGACAGGTGAAAAGGCATTAAAGCCTGACAAGACGCTATAACCCCCCCCCCCCCCCCCCCAAACCCTCAATCTCACCAAAATGACGCCATGATTAGCGTAACTATAACAGTTAAAAAAGAAATAAGCGTACATTAGTGGTTAAGTGGAAACCACATGTGTATAAAAGCAATAAATGAATAAGCGAATTGGCCCAGGCGATGACATCAGTAAGGCATGTGCGTCTCCACAATTAAAAAAAAAAAGATTAGTTGGAAGTTAGTGCTTGTGTGTGCCACGTTCTTTCGTCGTTCGTCTCTAAAGTTTGCGCTAAAGAAGCACCAAAAGGTACAGCAAGCATGCATACATTGCACGCACTGGAGATACGGGAGGCACCCTGTCATTTTCCGGTGTTTCTCATGTCACAATTACGCATGCGTTAAGAAAACATCTGTATCAAATTTTAATGAAATTCAGTTTTTTTCTTTTGATGACCCGACAATGGACTTCGAGGCACACTGTGTTGGGTGGTTTCGGAATAATTTTTACTCGAACAAACAACTGTGACTAATTACGCGGGGCTACATTTGTATACTGCACTCATATTTAAATGCGGCTGCCGATGCCAGGAATTCGACCCACGTTCTCATGCTTAGCTTTACAACGCCATAACCAACGAGTAATAGAGACGGCTAGGAAAACAAAAAAACATAAAAAACAACTGATCATCAACGAAAACGTCATGCATTTGCTGCAAACACTGCCGAATCTGTATTCCAAACCTACGTAACCATGTAGCCCTAGCGCATACGCACGCCGTTCTGGCGAATTACAATACACCTAATTTGCGTAATCCCGCAGCGCGAGGGTATGCGGATCGATAGACTTAAAACGGACTCTGCAATCCGACTGTAGTACACTCTCGAGTGGCATGGCACGAGGATGATTTCGAAGTTGTTTCGAAAATCCCAGATAATCCAGGAGAGCTCTTTCCAGTTTTTTTTTTTCGTCGCAAAACAAGCGCTGACGTTTTTCTCGTTCCTCTCAGCTTACTTTGCTTTTCTCCGAAGAGGTAGGCCTTAGTACGTTGCGAATAAAGCGTATGCATACCGAAAAGCCAGCGCGTGCCTAAGCGTATGCAAATGCCTGAAAGAGCATGGGCGCGGCGGTGATTGCCGAAACAAGCCTCGGTAGCCACTTGCACCACCGACAGCGAAGAGCTGCTCTCCGTTCATTGCAGCAGGCAACCTGCACTCGGGAACTATACTGAGAACGTTCTCCAGAAGTGGAGCGTCTCAATCAGAACTGCCGGTGAGCTTCCACAAAGGAACGGCGAATGACTGGAGCTCCACGAACTCGAGTGGCCGTTGGTTGTACGTGCGTGCGTGTTAACCATGTGTTTCGAATGTCCGTATGTGTACGAACGAAATGTGCCGAGAGTAATTGATGGAAGCGAAGGAGGAAGTTCTTCAGAGAGGACGCTCTGTTTCTCCCGTAATTGCCGACAGTATATACATATGCACCGTTTTCTGTCGGCGCTATATAGTAACGGTGCAAACGGAAGCTTCGGCGCGAAATAGGGAGCGATATGGGCCTCTGATTGAACGACGCTGTACGCCCGGCGTGCGAGTATAACGCACTGGGCGGCCGCGCTTAATCCGTTCAAAGGAGCGTGGTGATTTTTATGCACGTATCCCCGCGGAAAATGGCAATTGCTCGCAGCGGCGATTGCCTCCGGACCATTACACGAAGTGCCGTCCGCTGTTGGTGTGTGGAGTGCATTCAGAAAAGACGGCCATCGATATTTAAGAACGAAAGGAAAACAGTGCGGAGGCTCATTCCGAAGCAGTTCGGTGCGGAAGGGCGCGTTTCCGATGGGACCGGTAATGGGGAGAGCCTGATGCATATGGTTACGCCCGAGTTCATGTGAGCTTCGTGGGAAGTTGTGTGCAGCGTTGAAGAAGCTACAACATTTTTTTTCTCCCGCCTTATGATTGTGCGCGCCTTTCATTGCACAGAATCGCCTGTCAGGAGCGTTTTCTTCATTGGCTCAGACCCAGTACATGAATTTTGTACTGGGTCTTCTTCAGTTTTCATTTCATAACATTTCATTACACTGTTGTATGCATTTTTTTATTACACCTAATCGATAGCGGTCACTCAAGAAGGTGAAAAAAAAGGAGAAAACATAAAATACGACCACTGGCTGTATTTGTGAATAATCTGTCACATATTATCCCCGGCTTTGTTAATTGGTCTACTAGTCTTGAAATCGTTACTTCAAGATTTAGCACAGGAAATGATGTATAAAATTACGAGATGCAGGTTATGAATGCACGACCGCATGACGAAGCATTGCGACTGCTGAAACTGTCACAAAAAGAAGAGTCGCATAACGCTTAAACAACGCCTATGCAATGCTACCACGGTCACTAAAAGAAATAAAATAGTTTGACAGTCAATTCCATGCTTAAAACTATGAAAAAAAAATTGTCACACACTGTCATAGTAACACAGCCCCCCCCCTCCCCCTTATTATGTGCATCACGACATTGGTGTTACGTTTTCCCGTTATTGAGGGCATGGTTTGCATCGGTAATGTATCGTGCGGGTCTGGAACGTCACGATCGTGCATCACACCAATATATGTAAAAATTATCTTCTTCTTGCTTATGCGCCAGGTGCTTCGAATTCTTGTGACATCGCGCATTTCCATGGCTTGATGAACTTATAAACATTAAAAATCACAGAATCTGAGGAGGAAACGTTGAATATATTCCACGGCCTTTTCTGGTTGCGTAATACGTTACTGTGACATGTTAGCGTCGAAGAGAATATAAAATGACTTGGAAGTTCCATGACATATGCAACATAAGCATTCGCTATTCTTCAATCTTGTTCTTAACAGCGAGAAGCAAGACGAAGGTCTGCGAAGCATATCGCTTGCTTGCGTGCGTTCGTACTTTACGGCATAGTGGTACACGACATAGATCCAGGGATTTCTCCATCTCCATAGACAGTATAACAGGCGGCACGAGACCTACCCTGTTTACTCGAACGTAGCCCGAGTGTTTTGTTTCCAGATTCTTTTTTGCTTCCTGAAGTCAACCCTTGCGTTACAAACAAATGCCGAAATGAAGCATTTTTTTTCTCTTTCTCTACGCAATGCCAAGTCGCTCCTCTCGTTACAGTCGTAGTCGTCTTACAACTTAGTAAATACGGTATTCCTCCCCCTCTCGAATTGAAAAAAAAACGATGTTCGCCGCACGGGATGCACATGCGACAAACGCTGTAAGCGTGTCCCTTTGGAATTTTGCATTTAAGAGAGAGCCAAGTATTAGCTAATTTCAACGATTCCTTATGAACGAATGCGAGAACCATACGATAGCTTGCACGTTCGAACAATACTATAAGCAAGTAGCACTCGGCGCATACGTTGTGCAGTATAAAGATGAAGATTACATAAGACTGAAGTAGCCATGAAACAGCAACTGCACATGTATAAACGAATCAGAAAGCGATGCCACGAAAATGTTGTATGTATGAAAAAAAGAAGAAAAAAAAGGACCCTCTGACAACTGATTTAATTTGAGTTATGAAAGCATTATGGCAAGCACACACAAACTCAGTGATTCCCGATGAGCTGCGCAATTTTGTTTGTGGGCATAGGTGTGCGCCGGTTTCCCCTTCAGGGGGCAAACCAGCATCAGAGCTTTCTTTGAAGCCCAGTTTATTTCTACGTAATTTTTTGTTATATTGTCACCCTTCCTTAAAGGGACACTAATTTTTTTTTTACGTCAGAGTGAAAGCTCAATGTATGACAACCTCTCAACAGCAGTGCCCTACTTATCGAAAAATTCAGGTAAATGCACAAGAATACATGCGCCGCAGTAGGCCATTCTCAAAATTATATAATGACGTCAGATGAACCACCTACATTTGTTCACTAGTAATGAAATCGGCTGCACTAAATTAAGAACCTTGCATGCACCAAAAGGCGCAATAAAATGCTGCTTGTTCGTTACTGTTTCATTAATCGAAAAACAAAAACAAAACTGCCGTACGTTACTGTGGGGAATGGCGCGAGTGGTTCGGAAATTGTTTTTGCGTGGTTAAGCTAGACCAGCCGTGCCATCTAGCAGGGTACAGCTGAACCAAAACACGTCTGCCATCTCGGAGGCAATGCAGGTGATCAATGGCGTTTGTTGCTGCTGTGGCTCTCGCTGATTTCGTTCTGTCTACCAGTGTCGGCGACCGCGAAGTAAAGCCGGGCAACGTTGTGCACGTCAACAGTGACGTGAGTCGCTCCGCTTCTTGAGGCGGGTAATTTGAAGTGCGCTAACCCAATGTGGACCTCTAAAACGTGATCTTATTTGAAAATAAGCACTTCCTTGGTACAAAAGTAACACTACAAAGTTTCTGAACCGCTATTTCAACAATCAGCGCCGACTTAACAGTTGCCTTTAGTGTCCCTTCAACAAGATGTAACTCCCACCTTTACTATTTCAACAATCAGCGCCGACTTAACAGTTGCCTTTAGTGTCCCTTCAACAAGATATAACTCCCACCTTCACTCGGACATCATTAGACGTATAGTTGTTTTTGGACCAAAAGCATATCTTTGTACAAATCAAATTAGCACACACACACGGTGATGCGTATAAGCAACTAATGGTCCATGTGGCTTCGCGTTATAGGACTGGTTCGGTTGGTTCTTATAGCGCGGCACGCTCCGGCTTAGAGCGCCCTCAACTTCGACCTTGGAACATAATTGCAGATGCTAGAAGGCAGAGCGTGACCCAGATCTTGCGCACTTTTGGTCACGTGACTTGAGCCGCTTCCGGTGTTCGCGCGGAGAAAGCCGCGATAGCGCGCGCTTTTGCTTGTTCACAGCAGAAGACGCGCGGAAGTGTTTTCCTGTTCCGGCCTCCGATTGCTCGAGCGAGCGGCTCAATGTTCGGCTATAGGGCGCGCTTTCGCTGGATGTGTTCCAGAGCGGGTTTGAATTGTTGCACTCCGAGTTGGAGACTGCCCCTTGTTTAATCGTCGCCCCACTCATCTTTTCCACAGCCCTTACAAGACGACAATTGCGAGTAATATCGAAACAGTTGTTGATTATTTACGTCTAATAATATCTGGAGTTTTACGTGTCATAATCATGGTATTGTCATGAGAAACGCCGTAGTACAAATTTTTACTGTCTGGTACCGTTTAACGTGCAGCGACATCGCGCAGCGCATGGGCATCTACAATTTCGCCTCCATCGGAATTCGAGCGCAACGACCGGGATCGAGATCGCGGCCTTCTGGTCAGCAGCTGAGCATACTAGCCACTTAGGCGGACGTGTTTTTTTTTTTTTTTGCGTCGGAACGCCAAGACATGATTATAAGGCACTCCGCAAGGGAGGGCTCCAAAGATTTCAACCGTGCCTGTAGGGTGCCCCTAACATGTTCCTAAATCTAGTGGAACATTCGACTGGTCTCCCTCGGGCGCTCCAGAGGCTCTGAAGGATGTACGTAAATTAGCAACTAAGCACTGCCGCTGAAATAATCAGGCAAATACATAGTCGGGAGTGAAGGACGTGACTTGCACACCTCTTTATTCTCTTTGCAGAACATTTAAGCTGCCGAATTCACCGTTTTAAACACGGTCAGAGAGCTCGCAAACGACCACCAGAATGTGCCGCAAGTATACACCGGTTTATCGCAATCGTCCCTTCCGTCGAAAATGCGAGCGCCGTGGCCGGTATCCACCAACATGGTCTAGCGCCACCGTTGTCTAGCGGGTCAGGTGCTAAACTCCTGACCTGAGTGTCACGGGATCGAAGCCTGGCCGCGGTAGCCGCATTTTCTATGAAGGCGAACATGCTTGAGGGCCGTGCATACTTACGTTTCGGAGCATGATACGATATGCGGGGTTTAACATCCCAAAATCACCATATGATTATGAGAGAAGCCATAATGGTGGGCTCCAGAAATTTCGACCACTTAGGGTTCCTTAACGTGCACCCAAATCTGAGCACACGGGCCTACAGCATTTTGGCCTCCATCGAAAATGCAGCCGCCGCATCCGGGATTTGATCCCGCGACCTTGCAGGTCAGCAACCTTAGCCACTAGACCACCGCGGTGGGGCTACGTCTAGGAGCACATTAATGAACATCAGATGGTAAAAATTTTCCGACCCCTCAGCTGTGGCGCCCCTCAGATCATAAGTTTGGAACGTTACAAACCGCAACAAATAAAATTAAATTACCCGCGGCCGGGATCTGACCTGCAACATTCCTGTTGGTATCCGGATACTATAACTTCTGCACCACTGCACTGCGGCTCTCTCTGATGGTTATATACATAGGACTAGCACGTGAAGACAAACGACGAACATACTTTGAGGTCGTCGTAATATTATTTCACCCTAAAATTCAGTAAGCTTCAAAATCTCAAAGACGAGACGGTAAAATTCCCGCTGGTACTGCAGTCAGCATTGAATATAGATTTTCGGGGTGTTATAAAACGCGCTGACATCACGTGCTGCGTAGTTATACCAAATTCAGTCATTAATAGCCGGTATATTCAAAGTTTTTCAGAAGCTAGCAGTGCCTAAACGTTTGACGCCGACTTTACCGTGCGCTGTGCAGCTTAATATTATGCGCTGCAAGGATTAGTAATCGGCTGTGCCAAAGGCTCCAAGTTTTTAAACAAACGTGCGTATAAAATATGTGCGTAGTGCAGTAATTAGGCCAAACAAGGAATAAGTAAAGCGCAAGGAAGAAGGCAACAAAGTATACGTGGCCACACGTTGATGCCGCGAGTGCTGCAATGGCCCGATGTGAACGTTTGCGCTCTATTTTTTTAGCGCTATTTCCGTGGGACAATAATAAATTATTCGGCGGATAGCTCCGACCACAAACGACTCATGATGTATGCGAGAAAGTTTAGGAGTCAGTGGTTTCAATGTTGCCCCTAATTTAAGAAGGCGTTACGTATCCCCAAAACACGGGATTCATTAAAGCTTCCGATCCATTGCATCAATTCTAAAACCTTGGCACACATTGTGCAACTAAACGAAGGAAGCGTTGAAGGAGGATGTGGAATGGCGTCTGTTGCGCTTTTCAGCGGTATCACGATAGAAGCAAGGAGCGGCCAAAAAGAAAAGAAAAAAGGAGTTGATGGAACGAGCTTCCGGTAGGGGACACAATAATTGATTGCCCACTTCCTGGCTTGCAGTGATAAGAAAGTGCACTCGAAAGGCGGTGCGGTAAGGCCGTTCATTTTCGTATCCCGGCAGCGTTATAGATACTCCTTTCGTTCGCCTTGTACGCATGAAGAAAAAAAGAAGTCAATAGTAAATGAGCAGCAGCTGATAGTTGTAAAACTACAGCGCATAAGGTTCAAACAGGTGAGAAGTTTCAATTGCCTTTTTTTACTGCACATTTCAGTTTATCATGCACAGTATTTTCCGAGATGTAGCTTCAATATGCAAGAACAGTTACTTGTGGGCCGACAAAAGAAAATTAAAATGGTGTGGGCCTTTTGTCATCGGTAAAATGTGGTGCAAGCAGACCTCGACGTGCATGTGCGTGTCTGATCTTTCTTTTCTTCTTCCTTTCATCGTTTCTTTCTTTTTTCCTTTCTTTCTTTCTTTCTTTCTTTCTTTCTTTCTTTCTTTCTTTCTTTCTTTCTTTCTTTCTTTCTTTCTTTCTTTTTTTCTTTCTTTTTTTCTTTCTTTTTTTCTTTCTTTTTTTCTTTCTTTCTTTCTTTCTTTGTGTACAATTCTCATCACTATCTTTTTACTTCTATCACGCGGTGAATCGGCCTTCACCCACGTGCTAGCGGCGCACGACACTTCTATTTCTACGGGGAACAACGCATTCGAGACGTCCTGTATAACACTTCCTTGTCTATACTCCCATTTTCAAAGTAGTATGCCACCAATGAATGTAAAGATAATTAGATAATCGTGCGTACAAAGACAGGACCTCTTTTTTTTTTAACACGGAAGTGTTTTATGCCGGGGTCCACCACGGCTACGCTGACGTATTTCCTTCACGAATATAACATTGCAGTATATATGCGAACAGATTGCAGAGAAAAAAATTGGCCACGGATCTGCGTGCTAATCTGCAAATGTCGTCTAAAGACGATAGTCTTGCGTCTGGGGAGAACGAACAAAACATTTATTTGTTGTTCTGGGCAATAAAATTGTTGTGTGGTATTCTGGAGACGCTGCGTTAGAGGGCCTCGAGTTTGCAGCGGAGGCGAACGAGCGCACCAAGTCACGTCACACACGAGACATGAGTGCTATCTGGCAGTTAACTTAAAAAACGAAACGCGAGGCTCTGAGACGGGCGCGCACGCCCGTCTCAGAGGTGATAAGATGTACAACGCAAGGCATGGGTAGGTGCCACCACCGTCTCGTTTTAGCAAAGCGTCGGAAACGCTTCCCTTTTCGTGCAGGCGTTGTGTGGTCAGCGCAGCGTGATAAACGCTACGGTCCTTAGGATCGCTTATGTATGCCTTTTATAGTAAAAGACGCACATGCAGAATATATACGTGTTGTTATGGTGCCTCAGATATGAGCAGTAATTGCTTTTTAATTGACAATCGCACAAGTATGAACGCTGACTCTTGATCAACATTGGTGGGTGCTGCGGATAGAGCCGGCCGTTCGGGGTGCCGTCTGGTGCCGTATAAAGTACCCGGTTCGCGATAAGGGTGGACAAACAGACAAATGTACAGATAGACCAACATTTTTGCGTTGAAGATAGAGAGAGAGATAAAGATACAAGGAAAGGCAGGGAGGTTAACCAGACGCACATCCGGTTTGCTACCCTGCACTGGGGAAGGGATAAAAGGGAGAAAAGAGGTTGCACAAAGATGAGAAGGTACACACAATCATGAGCACACTCGGTGAGCACACACAGTTCACAGGCGGTCGCTCAGGTTTGTTGACTTAAGGTAAAGAAGCAGTGCTTTAGTTGCTTTCTGCGCAACTGAGGCAGATGCCCAAGGTCCTAGTATCTTCCGCACACAAAATGGTCCGGGGTCAAGTCGATTCAAAACCATCCGTAGCTGGCATCGCTGTGTGTCGTAGCAAGCGCAGCTGCAGAGGACGTGTTCGATGGTTTCTTCATCTCCGCAGTAGTCGCATGTAGGAGTGTCTGCCATACCAATGCGAAAGGAGTACACCTTTGTGAATGCAACACCCAACCAAAGGCGGCATAACAGTGTCGCATCGGAGCGGGAAAGTTGTGATGGTAGCTTTAGCTTTAGCGAAGGATCCAGTTCATAAAATTGACACCTTTGGAAGCTGGTAGACGACCAGAACGTGCGTGTGAGATCTCGAGCCAGCAGGTAAAGTTGTCTTGCTGCATCATTCCTTGATAGAGGAATCGGGACTACACGGGTTTCTTCATGGGCTGAGCGGGCTGCATCATCGGCTAATTGATTTCCGGTAATGCCGATATGTCCAGGCAGCCATTGATATATAATATCATGCCCTCGTGCTAGAGCTTCATGATGGCAATGTCTTATTTCTTGTACCAGTTGGTCATGGCTCCTCCTACGCATGGCAGACTGCAAACTCTGAAGCGCTGCCTTCGAATCACAGAATATGACCCATTTTCCTGGACGTTCTTGAACGAGATATTGTAAAGCAGCCCTTATAGCAGCAAGCTCTGATGCCGTAGATGTAGTCATATGTGACAACTTAAATTTGATTGTCATTTCTACAGCCGGAATTACAGCGGCACTTGATGAGCTGCTGGATGAGACGGACCCATCAGTGTATATCTGCGTTCGATCTAAGTACAACTCATGTAATAATAGCAGTGTTGCTTGCTTCAATGCTACTCTGGAGTGACTGCTTTTCTTTTTGATTCCCGGAATTTCTAGACGTACTTGCGGCTGGTCGAGGCACCACAAAGGGCATGCCGTTCTCGCAGCTGGCGTATATCCTGATGGAATGCTGTTTAGGTGCTTGGCTATGACGTCTGAAAACGTAGCCCGTGGTCTTCCGGAAGGTAGAAGGGCCAAGTGGTGGTCGGGGACACGGCTAGCATGTCGAATGTGCGCTCTGAGGCAATCCACAGCTATATATGTCCTGACCGGATGGTCTTTGGCAAGCATGATTGTGGCATAAGTAGAAGCGCATCGGGGCAGTCCTAGGCAGATACGCAGTGCCTGACCCTGCAAACTCTCCAATGAATGAGTATTCGATTTGCAAGTGTTAGTCAGTACCGGCAAGCTGTAGTGCAATAGACCTAGAAATAGGGCCCTGTACAGCTGTAGCATGGAGGCCACAGAAGTTCCCCATGCTTTACCGCACAAGAATTTCATGATATGCACAATAGATAGCAGTCTCTTCTTCAAGTACGCACAATGTGGGCTCCACGAAAGACTTCTGTCGATTATTATGCCCAGGAAACGATGCGTCCGTGCATATTTGACACTCTGCCCATTGATGTAAACAGGGTATGGCGTCAATGGTTTGCGTGTAAACGCCATCAACGCTCACTTCACAGTTGATATATTTAGGCCTTGTTTCTGAAGGTAGGCTGTTGTGAGTGTTGCTGCCCGCTGTATTCGTGCACGCACCTGAGGGCGAGTAACTGCAGCACTCCAGAGGCAAATATCATCGGCGTATATGGATAGGCACACCGACTTTGGCAGAACCTTCACCAGACCAATGAGGGCCACATTGAACAATGTGGGGCTTAAAACACCTCCCTGAGGTACTCCGCAGTAGGTGTAATGTTGGGCAGTTGTACCCTCATATGTTTGTACAAAGAAACCTCTGCCAGTTATATAATCTTTTATCCATTGAAACATTCGTCCACCAACGCCCATCGCTGCGAGAGAAGTGAGGATGGCATCGTGAGCTACATTATCATATGCACCCTTCACGTCAAGAAAGAGTGCCACTGATATGCGCTTGCGACTTTTTTCTTGTTGAACAAATGTCGACAAATCAAGGACACAGTCAATGGAGGAGCGGCCCCGACGAAAGCCTGCCATGCAAGAAGGGTATTTGGTGTATCGTTCCAAGTACCACTCGAGACGAAATAGAACCATCCTTTCCATCACTTTTCCGAGGCAGCTTGCGAGGGCAATAGGGCGATACGCTGTCAAGTCCAATGGTGATTTTCCCGATTTCAAAAGTGGTATTAATCGACTAATTTTCCATTCTCGGGGAACACTGCCGCTGAGCCAGGAGTTGTTGAAACATGTTAAAAGTTCTTTTCTAGCTTTTTGTCCAAGGTGTCCCAACGCACTATAAGTAATACCATCAGGACCTGGCGATGACATGCGCTTAGAAGCGACTAACGCACCTTCCAGTTCTTCCATGGTGAACGGAATGTTCATTTCTGGTAATCGCGTCTCAGGAACGATCACGGCGTCGATGCTCTCGTTCACAATATTCCCGGCAACTCTCGTGCAAAATTCTTCAGCCACCTCGAGTTCTGTTTTTCCCTGATGGAGTGCCAAAGCTTTAAAAGGGTGCCGTTGTTGTGGAGAGGAGCGAAGACCACGAACTGTTCTCCAGATATATGACAGCGGTTTATGAGGGTCTAGAGATTCGCAGAATGCTTTCCAGCGTTCGCTCTCCAGTTTGTAAATGCGTCGTTGAATCTTTTTCTGGAGCCGCCTTGCTTCCCTCAGATCGTAAATTGATCTTGTGCGTCTGTATCGTCGTTCTGCACGCCTTCGTATAGCTCGTAATTTTTCCAGTTCGATGTCAAACTGTGTAACTTTAGACGAAAATGGTAATTTACATTTGGACGCTTGCATAGCTTCCACTATGGTATTTTCCAGGCTGCAGGCGAGGCCGTCTTGGCAAGCGTTCTCAACACGCGATGCAAACATCGACCAGTCAGTGCCAATTGCAACACCGGAAGAGAAATGTTTTACGATACCATCGATCGTCACGTAGGTGGGTATGTGATAACTCCCATGAGTCTCAATATCGCAAAACCACTTAACTTTGTGAGAGAAGCACCGTGACACCAATGTCAGGTCAAGGCAACTGCCATACGTGAGACCCCGCAGATATGTGGGGGTACCATCGTTCATGAAAGAAAGGTCGTAATCGGAAGCGAATGTAACAATGTTCCGGCCCCTGGCATTCATCCTAGTGCTCCCCCAAAGCATGTGATGGGCGTTGAAGTCACCGGTTATGATCCAAGGCCCATCGGTTCTCATTAGGATGTCTTTTAATCTGTCGCAGTCAAATCGCGATGACGGAGATATATATCCACCAATAAGCGTGAACGAAACTGCATTCTTCTTCACACGAAGACACACGTACTGATTGTCGTCATTTGAACTTATTGGGTGCGAAAGATAAGTCAAGTCTGTGCGAATGTAAACAATTACTTTGCTACGTTCTTCGCAAGCGGCTGAACAAAAAGCTTCATAACCGGACAATCTATAAGGCGTTGACACGTTTGGTTCACATATGACAAGTATAGGGAATTGATTGGCCCGAACAAATTGGCGCAAGTCCGAGATACGGGACTTCATGCCTCTGGCATTCCACTGAAAAATCGACGCACTTTTAACTTCAGTGCGGAAGTGGAGATTTTGTTGAGCCATTGTGCTTATACGAAGTTAGCAAGAACTGGATTCAGTGCATCCAGTATTTGCAGTGCACTCTTAGCAGACGGAGATTGTATGCTGCTCAGTAGCGTGCGAATCGTGGCAATTAATGATTGCACGATTGCACCCACTTGCCTGTCTTGGTTGGAAAGATCTCGAACCGGGACGATTGCAGTCACTTGCCTGTCTTGGTTGGAAAGATCTCGAACCGGGAGCGTGGACTGGCCGTCATGAAGCTCCTTCGGTTCGCTTGATGCTGCTTCCCTTGGAAGTGCAGGCCACTCTGTCGCAGTCAGGGTATGCTCACTGGCTTTGTCCTTTACAGCCTTTCCCGCGGCATGTGGTCTGGGAGGCAAAGGAGGTGGTACTGATGAGGGATCACGCAATCGTGTCGAGGAGGTAGCGGGCGTCCTCGAAGACCGACGTCGACGTGAACGACGCCTTCTGACTTTAGCTGCGGCTTCTCGGTGAGATGAGTGATCGCGCACCATCTCCTTCAAGATGGCAATTTCCTTCTGAATCCGCGGGCCGTCCTTCGATGTGGCTTCATGGGATCCATTGCAATTAGAGCATTTCTTGACAGTTGCGACGCACTTATCCGCTTCATGGTGCTCGGCGCAGCGGTGGCATACCACCGAATTCTCGCAGACGCTGCTCACATGTCCAAGTTTCATGCATTTACGGCACTGGAGAGGCTTTGGAATGAAAGGCCGCACAGCATGTCTGAAGTACCCCACCTTCACATGAGACGGGAGTGATGTGCTCTTAAACGCAATCTTCACACAGCGAGACTTGCCTAGCCGGGTGACATCAACAATTGGAGTATCAGTTGTTGACTTGACAAGAAGCTGTAAGTCCTTATTGGAAATAGCGACATCAATGTCGTAGATCACGCCGGTTACTACATCACATCCCAAGGGAACATGAGAGCGCACCTGGTTGCCGTCCAAGTCAGTTACACTGCGCAGAACGCCCAACGCACTTGCGTGCAAAACGTCCACAGCCAGTATATTCTTTCTGGCGTTCACTCTTATGTCCGTGATCTCATTTGGCACGAGCGTTTCCAGAGACCTCGACACAGACTGTCTGTTAAGGCGTTTCATGCTGACGGTAGGAAGTGCAGGCAGAAACAGGATGGTAAAAGCGTTCGATTTTGGCGCTTCACTTACAGTTTGAATAGTTGAGGATGAGGATGTCCTCATGTTCCTTCTCTTCGCCTTGCGGCTCAGCACAGGTTGGAAACCGTCATCTGAGAAGTCCTCACTGCTGAGATAGTAAGCATGAGTATCTTCACTGTCGCTGTCGCTGGCTTGTCCCATCCGCTTCCTGGAGGCGGTCGCCGCTGACGCCGCTGGTGCCGGCAGGCGCCCGGGGTGGTCTACTTCCATCCCCTCCAAGGGAGCAGCGGAAACTGATCAACAGACTTAAATTACAACTGAAATACGCCGGAGTTAGCAGAAGCAGCTCCTATTCAAAACACACTTCTTCGTCTTCCTTTGCGTTGAAGGTCCCCAAGAAAGACAGCATATAATGGGGTGCATATAATGAAAGCATATAATGGGGTGCCGCCTCAACGGAGCCCGGTCTCTCCAGCACGCGCGCTTATCAGACTCGTAATTTGGGAGAGCACAAAGATCACTCCGCTTGCTGCCGCGGCCGCGTTTACAAAAGAAGCACGCTGCTCCTACAGAGAAGTAAAAATTGTGGCAGTTGTTCACGCTTGCACTATGTATGTTTGTGCGTTTGTTACGCGCGTCTTTATTTCTGTTTGAACAGCACACTTTAAGCGTCGATGTGTGACAATTGGTTAGACCGCGCTCGTTCTGTGTATGCCCATTTCGGGCGTGCTTTCCATTTGAGGTGCCCGCTGCAAGTTTCGAGCTGCTCGCCCTTCTTCACGTGACTTCGCAAGTTGTTGCTGGAGCAGCGATTCCTTCGCCTTTGGGGCGAAACGAGACACAATAGACGCTCAACTACCTCTGCGAAGGCAAGTTTCACTTTTGTGCTTACCGATTTTTAGATGGAGGGATCAGCCACGTTTCTTTTTTTGTGCTTGCTGTACATACAAACTCTCTAACAATACGGTAACTATTGCATCTTTTAGCGTGTACTCTGATGTGCTCAGCAGCGTTCATTCGTTACTTTTTCCCAACGAAAAGACCGTTGAGTAGTCAACTGAGTGAGTGAGTGAGTAAATAACATTCCGATCAGACTCGTCTGCTGTAGCTAGTAAGCACACCAACAACCTTGAGCAAGTATAAACCATACAGCCCAGCTATGCCTTCTATAAAGAAGAAGAAGAAGAAGAAGAAGAAGAAGAAGAAGAAGAAGAAGAAGAAGAAGAAGAAGAAGAAGAAGAAGAAGAAGAAGAAGAAGAAGAAGAAGGAGAAGAAGACGGCTAGTGCAGTAGCATATCTCAGGGCTGACCCGGAACGGAAGCCCCCACGCGGCAGAAGCCGCAAGTGTCTGGTCACACGAAGAAGCCCAAAGACTGATCGCCGTCTCTCCCTGGAGGACGCCATCCTTCTAGCGAAATGTCCAGGGCCGTGCATAAATTAGCGCAGGAAGCAAACATATATAAACAGCAGGGAAAAGTAACGAAAATAAAAAGGAAGCACGAGAGAAACCACCGTCTTCTCGTCCAGCGTCGTGAGAACACCGAAGCCAACGCCGAAAACAAAGCAAAACGGACGGCATCTACTTCTAAAACCATTCTGCTTTATTTATTTTGTTTGTTTTTCGCCCACTCCTGCTTCGCCGAGCTCACGACGATTACCTTTTATCTGTCGTGCGCGGTACGCCGAGTTGACGGCCGTGCTCGACGAAAAGACGGCTGAGAAAATGAGAAAGAAACCACACAAGACAGATGAAAGTATAGAAAGAGTGCTGGCACTGGCCCGTAAAGTAAAGCGTTGGCAAGGGTAGTGGAGTGGGTGAGAGCGAACAGTGAAGTACAAAGAGAGAAACAGAGGATAAAGAAATCCAGAAAACGCTGTGAGTTTGAGAAAACGCAGAACATCCTTTCTTTGTTCTCTGTTAATTTTTTTTCTTTGAATGACAAAATAAAGAAGAAACATAGTCCCGTCTCCGTCGCGAAAATTTACGGGCGGTCGCGTTTTACGGCGATGACAAGCCATCAATTATGGCTGCCAACGCTCGGGACGCCATTAAACAAGCTGGCCCGGTCTGCGTTTATACGAACGTTTAGTTTTATTTTGCTAGAAGTTTAACCTTTCTCTGCAGCGTTCAACGTGGAAGTACGGTGCAGTTGGGGCATATATAGCACCTACCGAAACAGGCTCTGCGGAGTATTTGAAATTTATGTGCGTAGTCGCTGCACATTTTCAGACGGTGATAACATCCACACCTAAATTTGCGCTTTCTTTCTTTTACATTGTTTCATTCTTCAGTGTTACTCGTGGGAACGAATTGGCCAAATTCAAATTTAGGCTATAGTGAGTAGTACTGACTAGTATTGCATTGACGTCACGGATCGCAACGTTTTGACAAGCACAGCAACGCTTTGGTACTGATACTTCGTTTGAGTAGTACAAGCTTTCTAATCTACATACAGGACAGCCACAAAAAAGCCTAATAAAGTGGTTCTTTCCTTGCAGTTACTAGGACCAGCTGTCCACTCTCAATTGATCCCGCAGAGTTCACTCACTTAAGTCGCCGTTAACATTGCATCCCTATAACCTGGTAACACCTTGTGAGTATGAATAAATCTTGAAATTTTGTGGGTATTACAATTTCTTAGGCACAAATGTGCAGGATAGCACGTTAACTTGAGCGCAAGTTAATTCACACGCAGCGTGCAATGGAACGGAAAGTGACGTTCGAAAGAAGGACGACAGAAAGCAGAGCCCCACAACCACCGATGGACAACTGCATGCAAAGGCGCACAATGGCGGAACAGGCACGGAAGCTTACCCGCGAATGCTCGTGCAAGAGGCAAACCTCTAAGTTCGGCACGCATGCATGCCAACATGAGAACTAGTGGTTGAGGCACTTGACTACCTTTTTTATGCAAGTGCATTGACGCTTGGTTGACGCGTGCGCCGCCATAATTATCGGTACGGCATGCCTCAGTCATTAGGCACGTTTCTTCGTCACTGCGTCTGTACAAAACTATGCATTGGTGGAACTTCGGCTCGCCCTTGTATACATACTGTCGACAATGTTGAGACAGATTAGAACGTGTACCTCCGGTTAGCCATTTGGTATGTTCCAATAATCCCTGGCTAACACAGTTGAATGATGTCAGCGTAAAATCAGGAAACAGGGAGAGAGCGGCGTAGATTAAAAAACGAACGGGATGGGCATGTTAGCAATATGAGAACATGGAAATGGTGAAAGAAACGGCGGGTAGTTGGGAGAAATGAATTGCGAATTTTACGGGTGCCAGATGAAATGAAGTCCACCGCAGTGGCGTAGGGGTTACTTTGCTCGGCTGCTGAGCCGAAGGTTGTGGGTTCGATGCCTGCCGCGATGGTCACGTTTCCATGAAGGAGAAGTAGTAGAGACCCGTGCGTTGTATGTGTTAGTCAAGACCAGAAGATCAATATTTCCGGAGCCATCCACTACGGTGTCTCTAATAATGATATCGTGGTTTTGGGGTGTAATGCGCCAGATATTATTATTATTATTATTATTATTATTATTATTATTATTATTATTATTATTATTATTTATTAGGTGAAGTATCGCAAAGTCGCACCCATCGAAGGTCTTTGGGAGAGGCCGGTGTTCGCCCTGCAGGAGACTTACAGAGGCTGAGCATGCTGACAGAGAAAAAACGTCACTGAAAGTGACAGCTAAGGCTAAAATATATTTTTCTTCTCACCTATATAGACGTTATAAATGAACAACATGGAAACGGCCGCTTCAATTTGTTGAAACCACTGCGAGCACTCGTGTGGCCAAATGTATAGTCAGAATGCATAACGTTAACCTTCGATTTAGTCGCACATCACGACGAACATAACATGTAACTAACTACACGAGTTCCCGTCGCTCACCGGTTGTTCGAAAAATCACCGGCTGTGTCGGTGGCCTGCACTCCTAGATAGGGCGGGCTAAATAAATTTGGAATAGCAAGTACAGCGCGCACATCCATGGAAGAACTGACAACTGGGATATAGTTGGTAGCAGGAGGATTGGAGGAGCAAGGACAGGGATGCGTAGTTGCTAAACGGCACCGCTAAGGCAGGTCATAACTCGAGGGATCACGCGAAACACAGGCGCCGAAGCACAATCACGTTTGTCGCGTGATCTCTCGTGATGTCGTGTTGCTTCGTGGCATCGTTTCAGTAATTATGGACACTGCACACAACCATGTTATTGTACCTTACTGCCTGCTAAATCTGTAAGAACTCACAGTTGCGACAATACAGGTGTATACGCTACGCGAATCATCGTGACGTACTCAAGTGAACGGACCGTCGCACTGGTTCATCTGTGAACGTCGCGTGAATCACTCCTGACGTCACTGTCCTTTGAAAGAGCACGTTTGTGTAAGGGTAGAGGAACGGCTTTGTATTTCCACCACGCTCTCCCCGAAAGTGGGGATTGGATGCGTACTCGCAATCGTGCACCGGGTGCGAAACTTCCGTGCACCGAAAACTCCAGAGCCCCAACCAGCGGCGTGGGAACGTCGCAATCCGCGAGCCACGCCACCGCGGTTACTTCGTCAGTGCACGCAACTAAGCCCTCTTTGAGAGGGGGCGCTTTCACCCTCCCCCCTGCTTCCAGTTCATCCTGTTTCACGTCACGTGCACGCCAAGGTGAACGACACGTTGCCTTTGTTAATATTTTTTTGTATTATTTCGTGTGACGGGCGGAGCTGGCTTGTCGAGATAGAATTAAGGGGGGAATGTTCGTACCGACTTGCGGGAGCTCATTAAAAATTCAGATTCATCTCCAATCAACGCCCGTGGTAACTTTGGTACTTTTTCGTTTTTATCTTATCGCTGACGTTGACGTTAAAAGGCATGGTAAAAGCTAGCCCGAGCCAAGTATGTTCTGGCGGCCCGGGACGGCAGCGTACGCTGAATACCGAACGCGCCCAACGCAATTAGCGCACCTTCGTGAATAATTTGTTAGGGATTAACCGAAAGAAGGGGTAGAAAAAAGAAAGAATGTTGGAAAGATGCATGCCACTCCACGAGAGGCGTTTTTATTTTTAGTTTTCTTTTTTTTTCATAGTTGTGTCGCCGCCGTCTGCAGTTCACGGTCTTTGCTTGTCAACAGAAGATGGGCCATCTGTGCTTGCTCTTGCGGCTAACGATACGATGGCACTTGCCCTGCGGTGGGGCAGCAACCCTGCAATTGAGTCGCGTTCTCGTGTGACTGGAAAGATGGCAAAACAAGAAAATAACAAAACGGTATGTGGGGTTTAACGTGAAAAAAAGAAGAAGAAGAAGAGGTCCTACGTTGCCTTTCATTCAGCTGAAATAAGGATGTCGCCAGGGAGTCTTCTCGCATTATCAAAGAAAAAGAAAAAAAATCACCCGCTGAAAACTTAGGACCCTACTGTACAATTGAACGCAGTATTTTCAGTTATGACTTGCAAAACAATGATTAACTATTTAGTTATTTATTTATTTATTCATTTATTAATAAATATACATTCGATCAACTTTCCTTTATTATTGCAAATAAACGATGCCTTGTAATACTGCTGTTGACGTTGCTGAATAATTTCTTATTAATTGATTATGCAGCCATTCATTGCTGAGAGTCCTTGTAAAGAGCTGGAAACCTTAATGTGCGTGCTATTCGATAAATGATAACTTGATGGTGCACTTAGTGTCACGCAGGATGTGTTTGACCAATTTTATACGATTTATTTCATCGATGCGCCCCACTGTGGTGGTCTAGTGGCTAAGATACTCGGATGCTGACCGTAGGTCGCAGGATCATATCCGTGCTGCGGCGGCTGCATTTTCGATATAGTCGAAAATGCTGCAGCTCCATGTGCTGAGATTTGGGTGCAGGTTAAAGTACTCTAGGTGAGCACAATTTTAGGAACTCTTCACTACGGCGTTTCTCATAATCATATGGTGGTTTTGGGACGTTTAACCTCGCATGTTTATCAATCAATTTTACACAATGCTTTTATTTTTGTTTTTACGTGTCAGCTACCTGTTTTTTTTTATTTTCCTACCATCTTTGCTCAGCATCGCTCAGATGAATCGACTGGCAATCATAGACTGAAAAAAAAAAACGGCGAAAATGATCAATTTCACGTTCGAGTCTTTTTATCATCTTTAAATAGACGACATTTATTATAATAAGTAATGATTCTTTTTAAATCTGCCTGGTTCTCGGCCAATCCCCGAGCGTGGGGTGTGTGCCACTGTTCAAGGTACTACTATACTTTAGTCTTAGGGTATTGTATAAAATACTTAGTGACTTTTATCATTTTATTTCTCTGTTGTGCAACTAACAAAAAGCTCAACTTTCCATATATAAGTGATGATCGCCTTCAGTAGTTTCTCCTGAAATTCTACTCGGGTCACAGCGTTTTTACAGCTTCCCAAAACGGGTTGAAGCCCGAACGCACAAAGCCGGTGCGGTGTTTCCCAATCGTAAATCGAGGGAAAAGCCCATTGACACGTCACCTCCCAACGATTCAATGCGGACTCAAACTTTGACTAACGAAATGCTAAACACGCTGTGGCTGTTTCTTAAGAAACGCGTTTGTCATTCCCGCATTGGCAAATCACTCGGGAGGGGCAGGGAACCAAAGACATGCACTTCATTTTTTACAATTTTTTCCCTCGGGCATAATTCATATTTAGGCACTGCAAATGAGAAGCGTATGCGGTACAAAAGAACAAGAAATCCATCACCCAAGACACTCTCGTTATTATGTAACCTTTATTATATAACTCGCACGGAGGGCCGGAGGAAAGCGATTTTTCAGAAGATTGCGTCACGTGAAAGGAAAAACGGAGGAGTAAGGAATTAGTTTTCCTCGGGGAACGCTTACGAAACAGCCGCCCGTCTAGACAAGGAGATGTGTTGGTTATTTAGTTTCTGCGAGAACAGCTGCGACGGACACGTCCGGAAATTGGAGACAACGTGACAGTTTTTCATACGTTCAGAAGCAGCGCGACATGAGCATTGCGGGACGGGGTTTTGTATCGAGGACAATGGGAATGGTTCGGCGTTAACTCGAAGCTATATCGCGAGATATAGATGTATGCCGAAATGACGTATAGAGAAGTTAGGATTATAAAAGCGGTCTTTAAAACCTTACGTATGCGGGACATCACGCATTTACTCATTGAAAGCGCCGTCATTACGCACTTTTGGAACAGTATTACCAGTACCAAGTATGATCCTGCACGTTGCTCTCCTGCCAAGTATCCATTTATAATTCCCAGGCGTCACAAAAAGTATAAAAAAAGTATTATGAGACTGCGGCGTTCCTCTGCATTTAAGCAAGCTGCCTCCTAGAGTTCTACGAAACCGGACTAAACAGAAGTAAAAAAAAAACTTTCAGGCACATGATTCATTTATCGTTTTAAACAAATTGGTCCTTCCCTTTCCTGCGCCGTTTTTTTTTTCATTTTGTTATATGTGAAAATGTATCACTTCAAAGATTGCTGTTTCCGCTGCTGCATAGCACTACCACTCAATCCCTATGTGTGACTTTTGGCAGGCCTGATATTTGTACTACTGTCTTATGCAATGAGCAATAAATATTAAAAAAAAGATTATCTTATATTATCACCAGAAAATGGATCGGTGAGCAGCTGTCGACGTACCAAAATAGGCGCGGCATATTGCGCGTGCAAGAGAATGGTTAGGGGGGATCGGTACCCGCAGGCTCGCAGATTCGTTTTCTTCGGCCCGCTTTCAATTCTCTTTGCCTATAAGTTGCAGGTGAACACTACTATAACGAAATTCAATATAACAAAATACTTACTTTGACGACTTATTTTTCTTTTCGCAACTTTCTTTCTTTTCTGTCCGTAAAACACCACGTATTTGGAACTTCAATATAACGAATCGTGTTCATCCGCGATTCCGACGCAACCAAGTTTCAATGCTGCGAGTCCCAAGGCGAGAAATCGAAACTTTGGCTAAAGCCAGTGATTGATTGGCAAGAGGATTATTCGAACGCTTGCCCTATATTACCGCAGCACGTTAGGCATACATTTTTTTTTTCGGTTTCACGCAGAACGACTTCTTCAGCCGGAACAGCATCAAGGCGCAATAGCGTAATCTGTGGTTCAAAAATTTTTTTTTCCGTGCTATTGAATTTTTAAAAAAACTGTGACGTTATTAAAGCGAAAGCCAGGTGCCTCGTCAAATGCGAAGCTTGACCATTTATAGCGACCATTGCGCGGCGTTGGGAACGGGCGATGCAAAAAGAAAAAAAAATGAATCATCACGTGATGGCACCACCATGTAACGTCATCACGAAGTCTCATATCGCAAAAAGCTTGTGACGTCACCATGACGCCACATGTTTTGACGCAGCGTCATGTTACGTAACTCCACACGATGCCGTTGCAGCGCCCTCTCCATCTGACGGCGGACAACACCAGCGAGCGTGCGACCGCGAGAGAAAAAAATGAAGTTGGTGCTTGGCATAGAGTTTCCTAAAATTAACTAGAGGGGACTCTGGCGCTGCGATCGTTCAGTGAGCATGGGAATGATGGGTAGTGCGCACATTTGCCTAGTCTTCGTACTTGCGGGCGGCGAATCGTACTTGCGGCGTCGTTTACTGCTTTGTTTCGGTTTTGTTTGAAAGAAAAGAGCGAACCCCTTTGAAATTCGTGACCCAATTTGGAAAGGTAAGTCGAAAAAAAAAAAGTAGGGTGGTGAAGCGCGATCGCTGACCATTTGCTGATTTTTGTTCCGTGAGAAAACAGCTTCAAGCCACACGAACACACACGGAGCCAAAAGCAGGCCAGAAGTACGAAGTTTAGACAAATGTGTGTACTACCCATCATTCCCATGTTCACTGAAGCGCCGTGCGTTACAGCTCCCATAGACACTAGCGCCAGGGTTCCCTATAGTGTATATTAGGAAACTTTATGGTGCTTCTGGCTAACCTCCTTGTCCCTCCTCTTTCAATCCTCCTCCTCCTTCACTATGGTGCTTGGCAGTTGGGCGTGAAGCCACGGCTCATGTTCCGTGCCCCCCTTGTATACATCAATTGAGCAGAAGAAAAATATGGTTTTCACCTATCAGTCGTCTTAGGCTAGTGTAGACGAGAACCTGTCAAATTTGAAACACTCTGCGGGCACTTCCCGTGCATTTATAAAAAAGCATTTTGAGATTGTATAATTCGTTGTAATGTTGAATTTCAATTTAACGATGCTTCGATATATGGAAGCGCATAACCCATTTTGGCGGCTATGTTTTGTAGAAGCTTGATTTTGCTGGAGCTTAGTGATGATTAAGTGATAGTGCAAATCAAGCGTAATATGTATCTTTTTGTTTCCTGTTTTATACTGCTGTTTCTTACATAAAGCTGCCCTCTATATCGGTTACCTTACTTATAGTCAGAGTTTGCAGCGCGTCGTAAACACGCTGGCGTAGAGATACGTGAATGCAGCATGATGCTCTCTTAAAAGGCTTCTGTCATGAAGTCGTGACGCCATGCCAAGACATATAATGCACTAGATATATGTCCGCGAAATTAACACAAGACCCAGGGCATCAAATATAATTAAAGTGAATTAACTTAGTAATAGTTTACAAATAGACCAAATGTGACACGCGAGTGGCTCAATTGTTACAAAGAATTATTGTTCACTAAATGTGAATTAAATGGGAACAGAGTGAGGGGTTCCAACAAACTACTTGGACGAAGACAGAAGGGTAGACGACAAACCACTGGACTAGCAACTGAACCGAACTAGTCATGCCCGTAATCACATGTCTAGTAATTATATGACATGATGTTATATTGAGTTGTCATTACCGTGAGCTGTCTATATGGTATAATATTCTTTGCTAAATACTGACTAGCGCTGCACCAGTGGTATGTACAACCAATGAGCTCGGGCAAGCACAATTCCAATGTGAACTAACACCTTGTCAACCAAACCTTAGCACACATGACCATAGTTCAGCGTGCTTAAGTTTGGCTGCCACTAGCACTATTGTATTTCTATTTTGTTCTTCGGTCGTTCACACGCACTCTCTCGACAGGGCGCTAGTAGTGACTGATGAATGATTGACAACAAGTAATTGAGATACATCTCGTATATACTATTCCCCTGTGCTATTCCACTTGCGTTACTTAACATAAGGCCCAAGCTGCTCATGAGCAGCTTGGGCCTTATGTTAAGTAACGCAAGTGGAATAACGCACACCTGGACAGCGACAATGTCAAGACGTGCATCGCATGCACTTCCTCTTCTTCACGATGAGCTCGTGAACTGTTAGTCGCTATGCTATGGTGCCACGTGTTTTCTTGTTTTTGTTTATGAAGACGAGGGCTCTACGTTCTGTCCATTATTGTGATGCGATGTCGACAGCGAACGCCCCACGGAGAGGACGAGTAAAAAAAAAAAAAAGCTGGCTTCTCTCACATGTTTGACAACGGCGATTCTAAGAAGGGGTGTCGTCTCTCGTGCCAGTGTTGTGTACTTGCACGCCCTGAAGGCGTTAGACCGAGGAAGACGTCGGACGGAGGCATCTTCCTCGTCCGCGCATGTCACCCCACTGACCTGACCCGCCCTCTGGACAGGTGTATAAACATGCCCCGAGATACCATGGAGTTCGGCCTGGATCCCGACTCACAGTTGTACGCTGAGAAGTCTCAGCGAAAGAACCAGCAGCTCAGCGAAGACGCTCTCTTTTATTTCACTCTCTCGCGTCCACTTTCTCTTTCCTAAGTACAGGGTAACCAACCGGAGATTTCCTCCGGTTAACCTCCCTCGCATCTAAAGCAACACCACTGTCGATTGCCTGACTGTCCGCATTTCAATTTTTAGCCGAATCATTGCTCGCGCAATAACTAGCGATTCAGCGATTTTTCCGCTACTCTACTCGATTTATTACTACATTACTGACTCGGTCTGTGTTCACTAATACACGTTCTCCATATTCCGCGTAACAGTACACAACACATCCTCCACCTTAAAGGGGCCCTCTAAAGCTTTTCACGACTTCACAGTTTTACATGTGTTTCTAGCTGGTTGCGTACACTGACGGCTTAAGAGATAAGTGCCACAAGAACGGCAGTGATAGGGTCACGCAGTGAAGGTTATTCACCGTAGAGATGTCAAAATACAATGAAACGAATGCTTACCCTCAACTCAATTTTTGCGGGCTCGCCTTACCGTGTTTCCCTCGCCCTCTGACGTCGAAAGGCTGTCCAATGAAATGAACTGAAAGCCCTTCCGTACAGGATGGTCTCATGACATACTACCTGTTACGTCCAGCATATTAAGGACGCCGTTGCGATGTGGTACTTGAAGAGGGAACGACACGTGCGAAAAGAGCGAGCTCGGGAACGCTTCTATAATGTTTTGTAGCTTTACTGATCTTTCTTTTTGCAATGACGTAGATATATCTACGTTCTTACATTTTTTTTTAGTTTCTTCGAATAATGGCACCCGGAGCTTTGCAGTTTTCACCAGCTTTGCAGTTTTCAAGCTGGAAAAGTCTGATAGCTTTATTCCCTTCAGCCTTCAGGAAAAAACATATAATGAAAAAATAAATCCAATAATAATCCCTGTTTTGATGCAATGTCACGATCACATTTAACGTTAGATTTATCCAATCCTATCGCGGCAACCTTCCGGCGTCATTTGCGCTCACAGTAGGTCTGGCGAGTGCAACTACGAGTTATGCAGCCGGAAGCGATGTTTTCAAGCATTAGAAGGCCCCTTTAATGTAAACAAATGAATCGTGTAGAACAAGGTTTCTGTAGTCTATTCAAAGATAACATAGCATAATATAGTACAACAGAGGCTTTCCCCTTTCCTTATAGTGGGGTAGGAAGCCGAATGCAACAGTCCCGGTTGGCCTCTTCCCCCTTTCTCTAATTTTATTATCTGTATCTTCACAACTTTATTAATAAATAACTACTTACTACTCTTCAACCAATACTCACTCTCCTTGCTTCAATATTGCTGATTTGTCCACTAATGACATCTCGAATTTTTAAACGCCATTGTGAGACACGTCGTATTGGACGGCTCTGGGTATTGGGACCATTTGGGGTTCTTCAACGTGCACAGACATCGCACTGTACAGGGGCCTTTCGCCCTCATTGAAACAGGACCACCACAGTACCGTTCGAAACTGCGACCTTCGGGTGAGCAACCGGGCGTCAGAACCACTATGCCACAGTTGCGAACATACCTCTTTACCGATCTTCTCAACAAAGTGGTTGCTTAGGCGCAAATCGATAGCTGTCAACTCACTCACTCACTCACTCACTCACTCACTCACTCACTCACTCACTCACTCACTCACTCACTCACTCATCCTCCGCGCCAGACCAACCATAATTCTTGCTTTTCCTCGGAATCCCTCGATTGCTGTTCAGTGCCTTCCTCTCTGTTCAAAATGCTTCAGGACTCCCCATCAAACTTTCAGTGCCGAGGCTGCGCTTGTGTCGCGTGTGCTTCTTTCTACAGTTCTGCTCCTTGTCGTCGCCGGCCATGTTCCGTGCTCGCTCCCGGAGCATTCACACGGTTACTCGTTCATTTTCTCCCAAACGTGCCCGCCCAATCGCACGAGGACCAGTCGCCATTCGCTCAAACACTCGCAGAAGCACTTCCACAGGTGGCAACGATGAGCAATGGACGCGTCGCGGGTTCCGCACGGCGCGTCGTTTTGGAGCGATGAATCACCAATCTGGATCCCGCTGCGTCCCCTTCGTGTCCCATTCCCCCCTCATATCCCCGCAGCGTGGGAAAACGAACGGCTGCTCCAAAAGCGTGGGTGCGCAATATCGCGTGCAGCCTGCGGGGCATCTTCCCTGGTTATCGTCAGAGCACAGGCAGCGCGCTCGTGCCCAAAAGACGTACATTCACTAAAATAAGAGAAAAAGTACTCGAGGCGCATGGCAGGAGCCTCGTGCTGACGTTATCGGAGTGAACTTCATTTTCGGCGGTGGGCGGTGCGGCACGCTAGCCAGACTGGGTGGATTGAGGAAAAGCACACCCACAGACAAGAACTGACGAACACTGCGAAGAGCGTCTCTCAACTTCCGGCTTGAAGCGATGAAGTGGGGCGATCAGCTGCTTCCCATCTGCATACGTGTTCTCTCCCTTTTCAAGGATCGAAATGAACAAGTATTTGGGTATTACGCGAAGGACCTAAGAAAAATGGTTGCGACACTAGCCGTGTGGAGGAGGATTTCAAATCGGTTTCGATCACCTCGGCGTTTTGCTTACGCTGTTGAAGGGCGGCAAAGGAATGGCTTTCACGAAAGCTTAGTCTTTTCTCGCAAGCACTGGAGACACCTCCAGCTGTAGATTGTGCAACAGTGACAAAACAATAGAACATCGAATTGGTTTTGAGGAACGAACGTGACGTTTCATGCAAACGCGCTGACGAGACCAGACGACAGACCATTCTCGAAAGAGAAAACGTTTATCGGATCGTTGCCCTATGGTAAGCCAGGAAAGCGACGCGGCCAGTCATACTGCTTTTAAGATCGACCCGGTTGAGCGATCGCTTGTAAACGGGCAATGGACAGGCGCCCACGTATACTCCGACATTTCATCATTTGCTGTTTTTTAATTTTTTATTTCCTTCAATCAATTCTCTCCCTGCCGGTTATGGTAGCAAACCGTGAGCGTGTCTGGTTAATCTCTCTATCCTTCCTTTGCCCCGCTTTTACTCCTATAGTAAAGGGCCCCTAAACGAATTCTGCAAATAGAAAGAGCGCAACATTCCCTTCTGGCGCATTCCGTCTTTCCGACGCTATTCGTGACGCCAGCTGTCTGTTCGCCTGACATCGTGTGCAATCAGAAGCTTTCAATCGTTCTATATACGGGGGACAGGATATCAGTAGTGGATTGTGTTCGACCCTCATTTGCAGTGGCGTGAACTTCTGTCACCCCCACACCCCTAAAAAACAACAACAAAGGGGAGGAGGACCCCAATCAGAATACAAAGGCCATTTATTTTTTTTAAACATAGGTTTTAGTTTTATGTACTCGAGAATCAAATGACGCATCGAAATTAAATTTAGAAAACGAGCATGAGGTTCGAGCTTCAGTTATCGCATTGTTCAATATTTGGTCTTCCTTGAACCTTTTGAGCGGCTTTAGCCATTTCTATAGTCTCACACAGCTGAGCAGTACTAAACACAGGTGTACGAAGAAAAAAAAGTCACACTTAAAAAAAAATGTTGAATGTGCTACGCTTAACGGTCAAGTAATCCAAATATATATGACGTCTTAAAGCTAAATTTTATAGGAGAACGCTCGCGAGGGTGTGCCCCCCCCCCCCCCCCACCCCGAGCTTGAACACAAGAAGGGCCCGGACCCTCCTGATTTACGCCGATGCTTACCTGTCAAGTTGTCGCACGCACGTTCTGCCTTGTCTCGCGCGTCTATCGTGCGCGATGGACTGATTTCACTTAATTTTGTGCGTTTTAGACAGCGCGAGCAGAAACGACAGCGTGTAGTCGAAAAATGCGAAATGGTGGTGGGCAAAACGCTTTGTGCTAACAATGTCCCCTTGTTTTATGGCGCAATAAGCGGTGAGGGCGACGTGTACCACCTGTGCGGAAGGGTAGTGGTGGCGGGACAGAAATTACATTCTCGTCTTTTATCTCGGAGTAATCTACATGCTCTTTAACCCTTTCAGGTTGAAATTAGTTATTGTGAACATAGACGATTAGTCTTTACGTATTGAGATGCGCATGATCATGGTAGAAAAACAAACAAAAAAAGATCACTCACTTTTAAAAAGTGCAATAATAAAAAAATAATGGCACAGTTATTTATTAAATATTGGCTTTTAATTCCACTTTACTATTTTGGGCTAATTACTTATTTAAAAACTTATTCAAATAGAAATACATAGTACGCATTAACCACACTCGAAAGTTTTGACACGTAAGTGAAATAGTTGCTTCACTTCTGCACGGGGAAAGAAGAAGCTGCCTCGGCGAAAGGCACGAACAGCTCGACCGCGTCACGTGACCTCGCTTTATTGTGTGTTTTAGGTGTCAAGCCACGCGTAGAGAAGATGCTAAAATGAGCTCTTGAGGAAGAACCACGCCAGATGCTAGCTGTCTGACCCACAGAGTTCATGATTTCAACTGCATTGACTGGGCTTCAAAGGGTTCAATCTAAAAAAAAAAAAAAACATTATCGCGGCTCGCACCAAGTCGCGGAACCCTTGCAACAGCGAAACTGGACGATTTTGTAGATGGCTGCTTCTAGGTCGTTGCTATTATGCAGCTAAAATAATGATAGCTTGTTTCTACGTTGATTTTCAGCGCACAGATGTTCGAGTTAAAAGGCACTCCATTCGCGGATTTCTGAACTCCAGCGACAGAAACTCGCGCTGAAACCGAGCATTCGCACCCATCATGGACCTGCAGGCGCGCCGTCGCTGGCAAAGACCTTCCATCGCTTCAGTACACTGTAGCTTCAGCGTCTTTTAGCAGCCGCCATTGCCGTTACCACTTTTCAGTACTTTATTGTTGCACGTACTCGGGGTCTTGGTATCACCGGCGTCGCTACTCGTCAGTTTGTTGGGCAAACTGTTGCCCATCTTCACTCTTAGTGAACCAGGGGCGAGTATTGGGACTAACCCAGTTTTTGTGGTTAGATAACCGCTTACGATGTTAGTTTCTTGATGGGCCGTATGCGCAAATTACGGCTGGCTCACAGAGTACGGGCCGACTTGAATTGTTCAAGCTGAGGTATACGCTGCAATACACGATGTTAAAGAAGGCTTATCAGGGCTGGCTCGAGGGTATCCGGAACTCGCAGTGCGCTTCGAGCCGATGGTGCTGTCGATTCGGTGAGGAGTGTGTGCATTGTGCTTATCAGTGACCTTCTGGACATACGCGGGACAGGCTGTTATGGGTGCAAACGTATTACTTTTACTAATTTTACTCTTTTTTTATCCCCTTGTCTATTCCTTTCCTCCCCTTCAACCGCACATGGTAGCAGACCGGGTGCTACCAGGCTAAGCTCGCTGCCTTTCCTTTGCTTTTAGCCGCGCCGCCGTGGTCTCGTGGCTAAGGTACTCGGCTGCTGACCCGCAGGTCGCGGGTTCGAATCCCGGCTGTGGCGACTGCATTTCCGATGGACGCGGAAATGTTGTAGTGCCGTGTGCTCAGATTTGGGGGCACGTTAAAGGACCCCAGGTGGTCTAAATTTCCCGAGCCCTCCACTACGGCTTCTCTCATAATCAGGTGGTGGTTTTGGGACGCTAAACCCCACATATCAATAAATCAATAATTTCCTTTGCTTTCTCTCTCCCCCTCTCTCTACATTTTTGATTCCTGCCTATTTCTCTCTTCTCTTTCTCGTTATACCATTCTTTTCTCTCTGCTCGCCCTATTTCTCTCAAGTCGATGAAGAGAGCGCCTACCAACCAAGGACTAATGACGATGATAGAGTTTCGCTGTCCACCACGCATAGGTGCAGCAATTACGGTGCCCAACTGCTGACCCAAAGATCACGGGTTCGATTCCGCACATGGCGGTCGCATTTTTTATGGAGGCTAAGTGGTAGAGGTTCGTGTACTGTGCGTTGTCTGTGCACGTTAAAGAACACCGGAAGGTCGAAATTAGCGGAGCCCTTTACTACGGCGTCCCTCACCATCACGTCTTGCTCTTGGGACGTTGAACCGTAGACATTATTATCATTGTTAGCTCCATTCCGAGCGTACCATGTTACAGCTTAAGTAGCTCGCCCGTTAAATGCCTTAGAGCCGCCACGTATCTTTGTGGTGGAGCATTATCAAAGAGCGGACAAAATCTCTAGTGATGAGCTATGAAGAATTCATGTCACACATTTCCGTGCTTCGAGTTCATTGTGGTGCTCAAAAGCGGCATTGAAACGAGCCAACACTTAGATATCTGTGCGACGCTGTTGATACCAGTGATTGTTTATGTAGAACGTGCCTTATATTTGAATGAATTTACTGAAAAGTCAAGTGGTGTCCTCTACGTAAAAAAAGTGCATTGTGCGGGACATGCGTCGATGTGAATCTACCCTCCTGTCGCTCGTCTTGTAACGCATGATTTAAACAAAAATTCGACTTCAGCCAACTCATCATACCATCGTGACTCAGGCATAGTCGTCCATTAAACGGAGTAGCGGGTCAAGATGAATTACCATATACCTTTTAGGTGGAAGAATCTACGCAGTGCATTTGGGAACACATTGTTTTAAAGCAACGTATATTTCATAGTTTTCTTTTCATGTCTTTTTTTTCTTATTTTCGTCCAGATATTGCTGCTTCAAGCGCATGTATCATGCATAGCTCACAAGACCGCTTGCAATCGCGATATCTAATCAAGAAATGCGCAACTTAGTTCGTTTTGCCCACGGAACTTCTTTCAAAGCTTCCGCATGGATGTACGCTGTCAGCGGAATTTGGCACAGACTACTGTTAGCCGGACACAAGTTATAAACCAGACCATGCAGTCAGAATCCCACTTGGCACCCGCAGCAGCCCACTCCGCCTCCTCAGCTGCCGTTTTTTTTTTTTTCTTGCAGAATTATGCGTACACCGGCGCCTTGATGAAACCAAGCATAGCCATACCGCATGCTGGGTCCTTGTGCATTATTTAAATACGAAGATAACCACACACTACTTGTAGAAAACGCGAGGAAGCAACTGCGGGTGACACCAGCGTACACAGCCACGCACTCGACTACTCCTGTGTGATTCCTATAGAGCCATGCAGTGACACGCGGGACAAACGTCTTAAATTTTTTCGTACGATAATCTTAATGTCTCAGCAGGGAGCTGTTTCAAGATACGCCTCCTGCTCCCCGGAACGATATCTGCGAGCGACAGCGTTATTTTGTGAAAAATTTATCTTCTTCCTTCTCAGATGTCGCTGTCAGCTGAAAGAGACGTTGCCTTGCCAACACAGCATCAGCTTAGCTTTGCTAAGGATAGCTCCAACGTTTGTCGCAGATGGCCCCATAGTTAGAAGAATAAGGCGTGCATGAGAATACCGGCGTCATTCCACTATGTCAATGTTTGTCGCCACTGTCGTGGATGCCGACAACTGTCCTTTGTGTGTGGTACCAAATTACTTGAGTTTTCATGATTCTACAAGTTTGGGATAGTTATGTACATGAAACGCGTTCTTAAAAGCGTCCTCACTGTAAGTTAATTGCTATAATATTTGTCACGATGTTCGGGAATGGCGAAGGGACATCGCGTTTTGTAGTTATGAGTTTTAGAACCCAAATAACGTCATCGCATGCAAAAAAATGAAAATAAAAACGCTAGCTCATACTTTTAACTTAATCTCGTCCAATAAGTACGGTGAGACGCCAACATGTTGAAAGAGCTTTGCGGATACTTTAAGATAATAGTGTGACAGGAAAGCATCTGGGGTTTTACGGCTCACGACAGATTTATGAGAGACGCTTTGGTTGAAGGCTTCGGAAATTTCGATTATATGTATTCCTTAACGTGCGCTGGCACCACACTGCACACGGGCTTCTCGAAATGCGACCGCCATGGCCGGGGTCGTACCCACGACCTTCAAGTTAAGCGGCCGAGCATCGTAACACGTGATCTACAGAGGCGGACGTAACCAATAATGTTGGTTAACAGCACATTGCATAAATTGATACGACATTAGACTAATCGTACACGTGGCGTATCTGTTATGTATTTGAGAAATAGTTTGGAGGTGTCATGTTAAAAAAAGGGGGAGGAAAACGAAAAATAATACCGTGTTAAGCGAGCGCGATTCGTTGTATACATTACGAAAATAAGGATTAAAAAAAAAGGCAATTGTGTGCATGTTTTCGCAAGTGACTGACATATCGCAATAGAATTGGAGTTATTTAATGGGGGTAACATTTGCAGCTCTCCATTTCTTTCTAGAGAACAACTTGAAGGTTCTAGTGGCAAATGCGACAGTAAAGAAAGATATTCAAGGAAAAAAGTTGGTGGTGAAGACAAGTCGTGCGTTCGAAGAAGCATTAGTGGTGACTTTGCGTCGTTAACAAAATGATTGACTGAGCGAGTGGAAGTTCCAGTTTCATCCATGGTGAGTGTAGCGCGACTGATCCGTAATACGTCTCACGGCGTCGTGCAGCGGAGACACCGGCACGAGACAGGTGGTGATCGCGGTGCGGGAGACGGCCGAACCCCGCTGTGCTCCGCATCTTCGGTCCCAACTCTCGGGGACCGGAAAATAAACTCCTGCGCGGAGTGTAAACGCCGTCGTGCTTTTGTGGCCCCCGTTTCTCGCGTTATTTAAACGGAAAGAGGAGAAGACAGTCCACTCACCACTGGCCCGGGCACGGCGTACACGAATCCCAAGAGTTTTTGCTTCCTCGCGTCGGCAGCGTCGTTCTGTGCTGGTCGGGAAGTGCTGAAGGGAACACCCGGCCTGCCGCCAGCGATCCGGGGGCGTGAATCGGATGGAGCGAGAAGACGCAGTTGCAGGAAGCAGAGGAGAGAAGAAAAGATGAGTGGAAAGCGGGAGCAAGATGCCAAGAGGAGAGGAACACAACCTCTGGTGCCGCCTAGCGGCGGAGCCCCTGTCCGCCGCGCGTCGTCGCAACCATGGCGTAGTGTACTGCCACTACCACTCGTGTCGCACTTTTGTTTTTGTTTGCAATTACGCCTTTTTCTTGTTGTTTTTTTGTCTCCCCTTCCTCCTCCTTTTTCGGTCGAAGCGCCGTCGCTGCCGTGAGAGTCCGCGCGTCGTGCCAACCGGTCCAATCTGGTTGGACGCCCCCATGGGCCGCGTTATGTACTCTCGACGCCGGGAAAGCGCTCTTTCTTTTATCTTTCCTGGTCGCTCTCCCTTCCTTCGGTTCCCACCCTTTCCCATAATCTCGCCCCCAGGGGATGAACCCGGAGTCGAGAACGCGTAGTGAGAACTCCGGAGTAGTTGAGGCTCTCCGTGCTCGGTTTCGCGTCCTACGAGGGTTTGAATCCCGAGCGGCGTCGGCGTCGTTCCCGTCTCACCGTCCGTTCCTGCACCGATGGAAAGGCTTGATAGAAGGGAATAGGGTTTGGGTGTTTGGATCTCGGATGCAAGGGACGTGTTTCTCTCTTTTGTGTCTCCGCCGTCGCCGGCAGCTGCTGAGCGCTCAACTCCACTTTCGCTCTCTCTCTCTGTCCTTCCCCGGTGTTGTGCGTGCACGATGAGTGGTTTGTAGTAAGTGCAGTAGCGAAACGCGGCGGATTTGTAGAGTAGGTGGAACGTAGGTTCGTGAGATCTTACCATGGGAATGTCGAGTAAGGTGTAAGCAGTGGAAACAATAATTCCAGTTACGAACCGTAGGAGGAGGAGGAGGAGAAGTAGACGGAAAGACCTAGAAGCCAGAATTAGAAAGAATTTTCGTTTTTAACATGGAACAGGAAGAACGAGCATATAAAAATGGCATATAAAAATGGATAATGGGGCGGTTTGGGAAGGCACATAGTACGCATGAATGGAGAAGTTGAAATGCCATGATGAAAGGGAAAGATTCGTGACAAAAAGAAAAAAAAAGATAAATGAAAGGGACTGTATTCCGTAGGATAGACCCGTAGCGGGTCTAATACAAGTAATAGTAATGGTTGGATAAATAATAAAGTGCGAAAGAGAAATTGAAAACATCATGGCGATAGCGCGTGGGTGCGATAGGTGGAGCGATGGATTGAAAACGCAGGAACGGAAGGAGGAACGCCGCTCCGCGGCGTGCCGTGCACTTTCCACCGCGAGAGGGCTTCTCGCGCTGTATACATATCGCGGAGGGGGGTAACAACCGTCGGCGGCTTACCCCCGCGTACTCCCCTTCCCCCACTCCGCCGTCCACAATTTGTCGTCGTTTGTCAGAGGGCGGGTTCTGCCTACGAGTGGAGCACTCGCCAGCTGAATCGGAGGGGCGGCTTTTGTGGTGTGTCTCCCCTACTCTTTCGATGATTTTACCCCCCTCGTTCTATCCGTGGTCTCCGCAATCGCTTTGTCGCCCGCTGTGTGTGCTTAGGTGGCTGTGGCCTTTCTTCCCTTTCTGCTGTGTGCGCGGATCTCACCTTCCTACTTCGATTCATCCTTCGCGTTTCAGCGGCGTGCTTCAAGCGTAGATTGCCTTCTTTTTCGCGTTCCTGGCTGGGACAACTGGAGTCGCGATCTGTACGTGGGCACTTCTTTCCCACGTGGGTGGGGTGAAATGTTTGTGTATTATGTACAATAACACACACACACACACACACACACACACACACACACACACACACACACACACACACACACACACACACACACACACACACACACACACACACACACACACACACACACACACACACACACACACACACACACACACACACACACAACATGAATTAGTCCGATGTGTGTATAATTCAATGTGAAGCTTTTAAAGCATTAAAGTCATTTTCTAGATGCATTTCGGTGCGCAAGTTGGCTTCGCCGCAGTGCTTTACGATAGTGCGCAAAGCCGGCTTCACAACACCACGTGGAGATTTTTTTTGTCTTTATGTATTCTTGTTTGTAGTTAGGGGCTGGCCCTGGTTAAATGAATAGAACCGTAGTAGGCGAGAAAATGTGACATTGATGTAAACAGCGCCTGAATATCTAATTCGCAGCTAGCGGTCCGGCTTCCGCGCATAAAGTTCCTAGCCCGCGTTAGTCGTAAAGTCGGCCGTGTTGCTGAATACAATACTGTTTCATTGCTCAATAGCGTACATCCCATGCGCTCCTTAATTGAGATGTTTTAGCTGTGGTGACGCCAGAGGTCGGCTCTAGGCGTTCGACTGTGTTCCTTATTGGCGGTTTCTCGCAGAACCGCAGGTTATTTCGTGCCAGGACAACAGTCGTCTTGACAAACGTAGCGAAGATTCGCCGAGAGGCAATCACTCGCAACAGACCAGCGGACGGGATGTCGAGGATTCACATCGCGGAAAAAAAGCACGTGATGACGAGCGGTAGTTTGTACTAGTCGCTCCGCGCGTCGCCCTCCTGATATGCGCGCGGGAAACGTCCGTTCCACGATGGGTCTTTTGTGTCCTTCTTGTCTCTGTGTCGTCGTTTTGTTCTCGTGCTATAACTATCGTGAAGGCCAGCCAACGTCGTCTGAGGCAAAGTCAACTTTCTGGGAAGCGGCCCGGCGTTCGGTGTAAGAAGTGTACCACCAATTTATTTGCGTTTGACGTGGCCGTAAATATTCATGTGCATTGCACATTAAAGCACCGCAGTGCTCGAAAATATTTCTCATGCAGTGGATAATCTAATTCACGTTCGCTGTAGTGTAGTTTGGGCGTATTCCTTATGTCGAACCATTTATTAATGTGACTATGCTTTAATGTGAATGCACAAGAAAGTCTGTGGCTGTAGAGAACAAGAATAACCGCATCACTTCACACATAGAGAAGCGAGAAACCAAGGGCTAGAGCGAATCATCCGAAAGGTTTTCTTTGCCTAACAAGAAATTGGATTTTGCTCATGGCTTTCCCGAACGTATTTCGGTAAGCGAGTGGTGTTATTAAGAGAGTGCCACATAGAGCAAAGAAAAAAATAGTGTTTATCACGTCTTTTTTTATCACATGATCGCACGTCGTCACGCCCATCAGTCTTCGTTCATGGCCACCGTTGGCCTCCCCGCGATTCTCAGCGACCTTTCTTAACGTGGAGGCGGCCGTAAGCTGGCGACGTTCCGCACCACGGGTCTGAAACACAAGGCCGGTGGACCTTTGCTTGTCGGCCAGCCTCGCACACTACTGTCTTCGTACTATCTATGTATGTTCATTTAATAGATGTGTGAGATATGCACAGACGTGACTGGTTTCAAGCATTTTTTTTTCTTGAATCACGCCATGCATGCGGTTTTTCCGCGTTAACATATAGCCGTTGAACAAACATATTATCGCTGTGGAAAAGCATACTATATTGACTCCTAGCTCAGCATAGCTGGGCTTGATTATACCATCCCATTGAAACGATTACGAGAGCTCCAGGCTTTTGCATTGTATATTGTAACGGATTCGAAGAGACGAAACGCACAAACACAATTTCATTACGGGCGAACTTGTGCCCAATGAAGTAGAAATCAAAAGAATGAGAGCCCACAAAGGCGTCCCACGCAAAAGCGCGTCTTTTTCGAACAGCTGGCACGACAGCCCGATGGCTCGCGCCCGTGCACGAGAGGCATGTCTCACGCTGACAGAACAAGCGCGAGCTGGCGCAAGGCAATGTAGTCGTCCACACAGCAGCTCACTGGCTCTCTTGGTAAGATGTTATTTGCAGCAGTCTCTGTGGGAATATCACGACGCACACGTATGGCACGCACGACGAAACAATAATGTCACGATCTGTTCTTTCTGTTTATGGCACACTTGTGCCGTACCAGAACAGCAAGACCGTGTCCGTGCATGTCACAGTGCACGAGGATTGATTTATGCAGGCCATCGCCTGTTATTCAAGTCAACCACACAGCCATGTCATTTTCCACGCCAATATAGTTTATATACCGCTAATGAAAGGACCCACGACAGTAGCAAGACTGTGTTCTGTAAATCATGCCAGCCCCGCCGCGGTGGTCTAGTGGCTAAGGTACTCGGCTGCTGACCCGCAGGTCGCGGGTTCGATTCCCGGCTGCGGCGGCTGCATTTCCGATGGAGGCGAAAATGCTGTAGGCCCGTGTACTCAGATTTGGGTGCACGTTAAAGGACCCCAGGTGGTCGAAATTTCCGGAGCCCTCCACTATGGCGTCTATCATAATCATAGGGTGGTTTTGGGACGTTAAACTCTACATATCAATCAATCAAATCATGCCGTACACGACACCCGTGAAATGATTTCAGTTTTGTGCAACTTCTCATTTATGTTTCGCCACACACTGACATCATGGCACCTCTGTTTTTTTATATATGTAGAATCCGCCACGGTGAACTAGTGGGTACGGTGCTCGGCCGCAGACCCGAAGGTCGCGGGTTCGATTCCAGTCTCAGTGGTCGCATTTCGGTGGATGCGAAACGTTGCACGCTCGTGGGCAGACAGTGCACGTTAAGGGTGTATTCAGACGATGGGCTGGATCCGGATTTAGACGGGGTGGCTGGTTTGTCGCAATCACTCACCCACTCACTCACTCACTCACTCACTCACTCACTCACGCACACACATAAGAATAATCTTGGAAGCCTAGCCACACAACTCATCAGCTCATTCATCCGAGCAACACTTGAAAGCGTCCGAAGTGACCCTATACACTAATCCGTTCTCAGTCTTTTTAACCTCCACCGTTTCCCTTTTTAGGTGTGGGGTAGCTCATCAGGTAAAGTAAACAATGAAGCCATAAAGCCGAAGACAATGAAGAGCGGGACAAGCGCTTGTTTTGTGTGGTTGTTGTTCGTTGTGTCCATATTTTTGTTCTCTTCCTTCGGTTGTAATGAACCAACTCGCATATAGCAAGCAACGTTACTTAAACAGGACGAAGTTTAAATGAAGTGCCTATCGTCCTTTCATATTCTCTCTATCTGTATTTACACTGAACTGTATATTTACTATCCTTAGACAGGCCAACTCTCGTCGGTATGGTGGCACACACGGTTGGGGTGTTACTCGCCGAGACCTATGAAGTGGAGAAGCTGCTGTATAGAGAGAGGCTGCCAGCAGTTCATTGAGGATGAGGTACGGCTGGCGCGAGGTTTCTGATAGAGCGCGTGCTATTCCTGGATGTTTTGACGGGGTCGTCGAGTTGGGGGCTCTACACACGCGGGCCGTGTCACGTGTTCTTGCTGTCATGACGGTGCGGTCTCTCGGCATTCGGAAGCGCATCGCCCCCCGAACCCAAACACGGCACCTCCTCTATTTACGCCCCTCTCGAAGCGTTCGCCAAACACAACATAGAGCGCTAAATGGGCACCGAGAAGCAGCAGCGCCGACTGCTGGTCGGCGAAGACATCTATGCACTTCCGTTTCTGTACGCGTTTGAAAACGACCGCCGGTCAGTGTTATCCCGGAGTATCCCGATAAAGTGCGCGTCATAACTAAATGGTGCTTTTGGCACGCAAAACTCTGAACTTTAATTCGAAGGCTACCATCCTTCATTCATTCATCTTATGACCTTATGCGAAATCGCTCGTACGTCTGGCAGCAGTGAACCGGTTGTCTTGACTCTCCATAATCCTCGATATTTTGGCGTTGTCATGACATCACACGTGTTCTCGCAGTGTCTTCACGTTTAACTTCGTATTTGGTGCTGTAGTTTAGTGATCGTTGTGCATAGAAAAGCGGCACCACGGAAAAGCCTTCAAACTACCCGGTCACGTAACACTTCCCGTCATTGTGATGAAAGATGATAGCCTTAAACATCAAATTCAGTTCTAAAACCACCATTTGGTTATGACGCACACTTTAGTGGAAGACTCCGGGATAGCATTGACCGGCTGGGGTTCTCAGGCACGTACATAAAACGAAGTACATTGACGTGACGTCTTCTGTCCGTCACTACCACAGAAAGGCGGCCATCATAGCAGGGAATCGCGCCCACATCCTTCATCTTAGCAGCAAAACACCTCACTTGCTAAGCCACCTCGTCAGGCCAAATGCACACAGCATTGTACTCGTTGCTGTTGAACAGCTCGTTCCTCGTTCCTTCCAAGTTTTAGAACGAGTTCCCACCATTACAAGTTCTTCTAATGCAGAAGAAACTCGTTACAGTTACATTTCAAAAACTGGAACGTGTCGTTATTAACGTTAAGTTTGAATGTTCAATCGAAATTTAGTGTTGAATAATCCTGAAGTGAGGTAAAGTCGGCAACTGAAAGCTTACATGCAGCTACATGTATTACACGAATTCAAAATTGCTGACCGAAGGTTATACACAGTTAAAAGCAATATAAATGAAGGCTTCTCGGTGAATTTTTCAGAGACCACCGGTTCATATATATAGTGTTTCTTAAATATACACTGCCATGGAGGGAACTCTGGCGCTAGTGTCAATGATAGATGAAACGCACGGTGCTTCAACGAGCATTGGAATGATGGGTAGTATACAGATTTGTCTGATCTTTTCACTTCTGGCTTTGTGTGTGTTCGTGTGGCCTGGAGCTGTTTTCTCACGAAACGAAAATCAGCAAATGTTTACCGATGGCACTTCTCCACCTTATTATTTTAGGCTTACCATTTCAAATCATGTAACGAAGTTCAAAATGGTTCGTTTTATTTTTCGAAACAAAACAGAAAGCAGCAATAAATGAAGCCGCAAGTGCGATTCACCGCCTGCAAGTACAAAGACTACACTATGCTGGTGGACAAAACCGGAAGCCGTCCAGGAACTCTATTAGTACACAGCAAAAGGGTCTCTATATAGTATGTAGGGGCCACAAATTGTCTGCATTTGCTAGCCTTTCCGTTTCGCTGTTTTACTTTCCCGAACTGACCAGACCTATACGCCTTGAGGACATTTTAAGCGTGTATATCTAAATCTCGCATGAATGAATACTACTACGTTTCATTTAGTTTGCTGCGCTTTTGTTTTATTACGGCTTAAATTACTCGGAAACGTCGGGTACATTTTACCTTGGTGCCGTCCCTGTCACCGCCGTCGTGATGTTCCGTATAAAGCAGAAATCTATATCCCCACCCCTTGCGTCGTATTCTAGATGTGCGAGTGAAAGCAGGCGAAGGCTTTCGACGAGTGCGGCTCAAGATGAGCTTGAACGCGTTCGCTGTCTTCATCGCGCAATAGGTGCATGGAGGTGTACCAGAGAGGTGTACGGCGTAGCTCTGCCGGAAATTGCGTACAGTGCCCTGGATGTTGAAATAGCCTGCAGTCACGCGCGTTGCATCTTTGCATGTAAATCTATAGATGACCTTTGCACTTCGATTCTTGGCACAAACCTCGCGTTGAAGCCATAGTCAGCACAATGGTCGCTTCGCCTAGCCGGAGTGGGCGTGCTTCTTTGAGCCAGTGTTTAGTTCAAGTCATGACAGACATCATGCTAAGGCGTGAGCCGCTAAGGTCCCTAGATAACGAAAATTCAGGGTAGTGACACTCATTGTTCTCTGCGCCGACCTCTTTACCTTCCTTCTTACTCCTCCCTTTCTCCGTCATCCGCCTTTGTAATTGGTGCACGTGACGTTGTAAGAGGCTGGTAGTGATATTTATTATCATGCAAAGTGTCCAAAAACGAGTATTCATGCGCACGTTGTTCCGGTAAGATTCTTGACGTGACCGAAAACGAAATCGTAGTCAAGACATAAGCTGTATAGGAGGAGTGTTCAATGCAACATAGGAGGAGTGTTCAAAATTATGGGTTGTAGTTAAACAACAGAAGACTGTTTCACTCTCTTAAACGTACTTCGCGGCATCCGAAACGGTACACACTATGAGCTACCAAATATTTCACGCGAAGGCTTTCGTGCAACGCCACCGACGTACATCAACGTGGCTCTGCGAGGCGAGTTGATTTGTCAGTTCTTTTTGAAGCGCCAGGAGCGTTTCTAACACGCATCAAATAGTTGTGGGGGTCTCAGAGCTGTAGCTGTCCCGAGAAAACTTTTCAGGAAAGAAGTGGATACCAACGTAAACCATGTTTACTGATCAGAACCAGGGCCACAACTGCCCGCTGCCAGCGGCTGCCGCGTGCCATGAGCGCACCCGCGATCGTCATTATTCTCCTCTTCCACCTATTATTGGCGCGTTCGCAGCCGTCGCTCCCATATAGTGTATGCCCGTTTGTCGCGCATCTCAGGGATGAGTGCTATTGGCAATGAATCGAGAGGGCACCGGGTGGTGCAGCAAACGCGCTTTAATAACAATCGAGGGGAAAAAAACTGAACACTTGATAAACAAACACCACAAATCTTAGATGCATCATCATCATCGCCATAATCAGCCAGACTATGCCCAATGAAGGACACGGGCCTCTCTCATGTTCTCATAATCTTAACGTAGCTTATGGTGCTCTCGTGTTTTTTTTTTTGCGTGCCATAAGCTGCGTTAAGAAAGAACCAACTCACCCAACAAGGGACTCTGCTTATGATAATCAGCTTGGTCCTGCATGCTAGCTGCTACCAAGTTATGCCCGCAAACTTCCCAATCTCACCCGCTTACCTAACTTTCTGTCTCCACTTCGCCCGCTCGCCTTCTCTGGGAATCCAGCCAGTTACCCTTAATGACCAGTGGTTATCCTTCATGACCTACGCACCCGGCCCATGTTATTTCCCTCTTCTTGATTTCAACTATCATATCATTAACCCGGCTTTGTTCCCTGACCTACTCTGCTCTCTTCTCGTCTCTTAAGGTTGCACCTATCATTTTACTTTTCATCACTCGCTGTATCGTCTTCAACTTAAGCTGAACCTTCTTTTTAAGCCTCCAGCTTTCTGTTCTGTAGCTAAGTACCGGCAAGATGTAGCTGTAACGCACCTTCCTCTTGAAATATAGCGGTGATCTACCAGTCATGATTTCAGATTGCTTGCTGAATGTAATACACCTCATTCTTATTCTTCTAGTTACTTCAATTTCGTGGTTAGGCCCCGCGGTTATCACGGCAGTGGTCAGATCTGCGACGCAGCAGAGGGTGCTAAGAAGCTCATGGTCTGGACACGCCACCTTTGAAACCTGAACTTAGTAACGTTTAACGCTAGAACCCTATCTAGTAGTGCAAGTCTAGCTGTGCTATTCGAGGAACTAGATGGTGTTAAATGAGGTTAGGAAGACATATGACGCCTATACAGGGCTACAAAATGAGCAGGTCCTTTGTTATCGTGGCTTGTTGACAGAACTAAGGGTGGGTCTCTTTACATAGATATAACCCCTCAAATAATAAAAAATAAACTAACATGATGACTTCCTATCTTCTCTGAATCCCACTCAAATCCTCAGCTCATGTATAGCCACTTAGGCCTTGCCTTCTTGTCGTAGCCTGAATCGAACACTCGTACTTGGTTACGTTCGGGGACGCGTCTTCATCCCGATCAAGCGCTGGCGTGTGTTCCTTTTGCTCCGCGTACTTTCAATGTTACGACCACATCTTCAGATCCTTGAACACTGGATCGCACATAACACGAACTGTGAGTGAACCTGGCAGCTATGCGACACCTTGTTGGGATGCGATAATCCTCCTTGAGAACAGTGCTGACTGTTTATTGTTCAGCTTGACTGCTTCTTTATTGGCGCCAGTATGCGCTACGGCATCAGTTAAATAAAAAGAAAAAAGTTCTGTGTCCTGTGAGAAGGGCATGAGTGGTCGATGAAGTGGAGCATGCGTCTAGCGCGTCAAGTCAGGTGGTTGGCTGGTGTGGTGGTGAAGGCCGCGTTGGTGGTGAGTGTGAACCTGGTGATGGCCCGCACAGGCTCCCAATAGGTGATCGAGCGTTGCCTCTGTGGCTGCGGCAACGCAGAATGGGCATGCCGTTGGGGAAGGCTGTGAACCGGGTGTCCATGTATCCTGGATTACATGAGTCAAGGAGGCGCCCACACGAAGGCTCCTGAGCGCAACCTCCTCTCGGCGAGTTAAGCCACCGGGAAGGTCTGATCCACGCGGAGGAATGAGTGCACGCGTGGAGCGCTGGAGGGTTTGTTTGTGCACAAGCAAGCTGTCTTTCGGGGACAAACCAAGTAGAGACAGCGGGTGTTGAACAGCCGCTAGATGGCAAGCGGCCTCTGCTTCCAATCCAGCCGGTGCAGACCGGCTGGTCCACAATACGCGGACAGGACAGGCGCATGAGTGAATCAGTCGGTGTATATCAGAGGCTATATCGAGGGAGCTGGTCACTTTTCGCAACTCTCAAACTGCTTGCGTGGAGTCCGTATTCTCAAGCAATTTATCGTGTGACAAAGAATCTATTTTGAATATCATTGCTGTTAATCTGTCCCGTATTGCAGTGAGCTCCGCTAATACTGATGGGAATGGTGCCTGTGTTACGCAAGAACATGTATGTTGAGTTTCAGGTAACGTGGGGCATACGAGGCTGGTGTGCAGAACGCCGTTATCGATAGCTGCTTCTATGTATACCGCTAGTGAGTTGTCGATGGTGGTGACGACGCCCTCCTGCGCCCCTTGTCGGGTGGATTGTCGCAGACGGGTCAGTGGTCGGTTATCGCTGGCCTGTGCTTTGAGCCATGGTGGAACTTCTGCCAAGGGTGCGTCAGGCTGTGGCAGCGATGAATTATAGTAGTGAGCAAGAGCTGCCGCCGCAGGAACAGCTTGGCTCTTTAGGTAGCGAACGACTCGACACTGGTGTATGATTTCGTCGATGGAGCTGCGCTTCCACCTGGAGGGTCGCGATAGGTGTTATAAGAGGAAGGCATACAATCGCCCTCATTGAATCTTGGTTGGCGGTTTCGAGCAAGTCCGAATCTCTCAATATCCATTGCTGAAACTGAGCTTGATAAACAAGCCGAGGTTGCAAGATTGATCGCACCAACCCATGGGCCATTCGAGAACAGGCACGTCCGGTCTTTTGAGAGATCCGACGAATGAGATGGAAGGATATTAGCACTCTTCCGATGAGCAGAGCGAACCCACCCATTCACAGAGCCAGATGCGTCCAGTTAGACTCCGAGCACACGGACTGTGGATACAGGAGTGAGGGTTTGGCCATTTAGGCTAAAAAAAAATCGGCGTCTGCAGAAGACGACGATGACCTTGTCTGTTGATGATAGACCTGACTGCAGTCTTCATGGCAGATAGTGTCAGTCCTATGCACCCACAATAGTCCGACGCCTTGTACAGAACACTCTGGAGGGCCTCCTGCTGGCGTTGCAGGCCGTGGTGTAGTGTCCTCACAGTCAAATCATCCGCATACAGGAGGCAGAAGGCATCTGGAATGCGTGCTAGTTTTCACACGAGCGGTAATAGGGCAATATTGAAGAGTATCGGGACCAGCACCGAGCCCTGCAGTATACCCCGCTTCATTACGAAGTGTCCGGTTCGTTCCTTGTCTACTAGGATGCAGAAGGTAATGTGCACCAGAAAAGACACAACCAAGTCGCAGACGCGAGCAGGAAGTTGAAGCCATTGCATTAAGCGTATGATCACAGAGTGGCTGACGTTGTCGTAGGCCTTATGAACGTCCATGGCGAGAAGAGTTCAAGTGCCGCTTGATCTTCCACAAGCACCATGGATGTCAAACGATCTAGGCCATCTTCCATGTCCAGATGCGGTTGAAAATAAATCTGGGCTGGATGGTACCAGGTGCACTTTTCCAGCCACCAGGACATGCGCGACGTTAACATGCGTTCAAGAAGCTTGCACAACGTACACGTAAGAACCATCGGCCGAACATTAGAGAGGTTGCTCGGATGCTTTTCCGGCTTTGGTATCAGCACAACTACGGCACGCTTCGACGATTCAGGCAGCTCTCCGGTCGTCCAGACTGCGTTAAGCGTGTCCAGAAGCCACTGCAGTGCAGAGCCACTGCAGTGCAGTGCAGAACACTTCACAGGAGATCCTATCTGGTCCTGGTGCCTTGCGTACTTTTGCCTGGTCAATTGCTGCCTGGGGCTCCGCCATCGTGTACGACGCTTTCATGCCTTCAATGTCTGACGGACTGGGAGTTACGACAACCTCCGGAGGCAAGTTACATGTACTATCTAATTGTGGTGGGGCCAGGTTGTAGGCTAAGAAGAAATCCTTAACTTCTTCTGGAGCAGACTGGCTTGGCGTGCATCCAGAAGGGAGACACGTACTGGCCGCTGGATCCGGCGTACGAGTGCCCAACTCAATGTTCCGGAACATTAGCCATGTTGAGGCGGATAAAGACGATGGACCGAGTGACGCACACCAATCCATCCACCGTTCCCGGAAGAGACGCTTCTCGCAGCGACGCGCTGCAGCGGTGAGTCTGTTTAGGCTAACATGAAGCTTAGCGGCGGCAGGATCTCGGTTTAAGGCTAGCTCTGCACGATGGCGTGCTGCTCACAGACGCAGAAGAAGTAAATATGGAGGTGGTATGTTATACTCTACCCAGCTTGACTGCATGGTGGCTTGTGCAGCTGTGTCTGTGGTTAAGACCTTCAAAGGATCAGACGATGTATCAGCATTCGAGGCATTCAGTTGCTTGAGAATAAGTCCCAGTTGGTTGTGTAGCATCGAGGTCGGAGGCAGCGCTGATTACACGCGGCCAAACCAATTATCAACAGATGGTAATCACTCCTCCGACAGTCTGGTTCTAGGTCCCACGAAACGTCACGCATGCCCAACCACCACGAGAGATCGAGCGCATACGGTGGAGCACAGGGATGAACCCACTGATGTGTAGAAGTAGCCGGGACATTCAGAAAGACAAAGTGCGTGTCTGTAAATGTGTGTAGCACGAGGCTGCCTCTAGTCCTGGAAGAAGGGTAGCCTCACGACTGATGAGGTGAATTGAAGTCTCCCCCAACTAGCACTGGGCTCCCAGGGTAGGTTTGACGCAGGTCGGTCTGCCGCCCCAAAGGCAATCGAGGAGCGCTGCCACTCTACGGACGCACGTACACTGAAACCACAATCATGTCATTACGTGGTAGTCTAACGAGCACTGCCACCACTTCTTGCCACTGGTTACACTACGGCAGTAGGAGAACTTGCGTTTGAGGATATGCAGTCACAACGTACACTGCAGCCTTGCCTAGAAGTCACAACGCATCAGTGCAGCTGTCACTGGTCCCGTTAACTCGGGAGGCGATCACCGGGCTGATTCCAAGGGCCGAAGTATCGGCCCCCCGAACCGCACCATGAATGCGTGTACAATTTAGATGTGGTCCTATTTGGCGCGCCAGCGGACGCCGGCTGTGGCCAAAAGAACAAGTCAGAGCCGAGAGTTGATAAACAAAACAGAATTATATTCTCAATAATGGCAGATCAAAAACAATACACAAGTATGCACACTCCACAATAGTTGAATACAATATGTCACCCACCAAACAACGTACTACATAGTACAATCAACCACACTCGAAACAACGGACACAGACAACAATACGCACTACAATGCAGTCGCATGCATTGACCAACCAAGACACTTAAAGACTAAAGAGATAGAAAACCTATTCAGTCCAACGTTCTTGGAACAAAAGTCTGGATGATACTCTTCCGAGAATCACTCACTCAAAGTCCAGCACTGTTGTCGTTCCACTGCCCCCGAAGTTTCTCTTCCAGGAAACCTCGCCGAAGTTTCTCTTCCAGGGAACCTCGCGTCTTCACTTGGCCCCCGAAGTTTCTCTTTCAGGCAACCTCGCGTCTTCAATTGGCCACTCTCCAAGCTTCAAACTTCTTCGCCAGAAACATGTCGGCTTCACAGACGCAGCTGTTGCCACGCGTCTTCGCTCGATAGCGGTAAACACACACTCTTGCCTGTAGCTCGAGTCGTCACCCCTCAGGTGGAAATCATCTTCTTCTCCTGCTTTGTCTCTACGGACAAAACCTTCACCGACTACACGGCGGAATACCTACGCGCTCTTGCGCTAACTTACGTCTTCTTCTGATCTCTCGTCTCGGCTGCTCGATTAAATACCTTCCGCGCGAGATTCCAGAAAGTTCTCATCATTTCGTCGGCGCGATGCGCAGCGAAGGCTGGGGGAAAGGTCGAGACGATGCGAGGGCCGTCCGCGACGGATGACTCAACCCGGCGTCACCACGCCCTCTCCATCTAAAAATTTTGACTGCTTGCTCGGCCACCAATGTGGGGTGAGGAGGTTCGTCGGCAAACCTACGCTTCCGAGGGGACAGAGTCGCGCGCCCGGGGAGTCTGGATGTTTGTTTTCTTTTTTGTTATCGTTGGCATCGCGGCGTCTCTCCCGCGCGTTATCGCGAGAATTTGGCGGCACGCCCTTTTTGAGCGCTCGTTTTGTGACACTGCCCCCCCCCTTTAAGAATATTATCTCATAATATTCAAAACCACACAAACGAGCGTGAACAGTCCCCACACTCTCAAAGACTGCAACATAGTCCGTCGCTCATGACACGTCACATTCACAATAGATCACTCGATACAATTGTATATTGGAATTCAATCTCACAACACATGAAACATAACCACAGGTACATGACTACAACACTTCATCACACATTCCAAACAATACAACCGTACAAAGTTCTGTCTTTACAACAATTATACAACACTATACATCACATCATCGCACAGAACACTGACTCGCTCGACATACACTTGTGACACAGGATAACAAGAACATTTACACAACATATGTCACTCAGCCCTGCCAAACACATTCCGATTCCACCTCAGCACCTATCCTGTGTATTTCGAGCTGCGCTTGCGTCTTTTCTTGCGGTGCTTGCTCGATCTCTTCTTGTTTTTCCTCGTTCTTTTTCGGCGAGCTTTTTCCAACGATGGGGTCTGAGGCAGCGTCTCAGACATCGTTGTCACTTCTGACACTGTTAACGGGTGATAACGCTCAACCGATCCTGTCACCCGCTTGTTCATGTCACGACATTGGGCCTGGCTGATCGACTCCGTCACTTTTACACTGTCGGTCGGTTGAGGTCGAGCTGATGTACGTCCAGCTGCCCAGCACGTGAACTCATTAAACACGATCATCTTTTCATTCACTGTCTCTTGCACCCGGGCTTCACCTGGGGCTCGAGCGAAATCCTTCACGCGATCGTTCTCTGCTGTATCTCGCGGTCACTGTGTCGGCGGGGGCTCCATCTTCGGGTCTTCCCCCAAACGTTCTGGTTCGTTCGGCCCTCGTGCCCCGTCAATGTTTCCGATGACGAGGTCGTACAGAGGGGTCGTCATGCATAGAGCCGTAACCTTCCCGCTGAAGTACGGGGTTTCGACCTCAATCTCTGCTTCGGGAAGCATCCGAACCGTACGGTCAATTAGGCAAACCGGTTTCGTTTTGCCTGTTAACTCACTTTCTCGTACCAAATTTTTTTGCACGATAACAGTGGAGCTACCGGTACCTCTTAACACCGTAAGCTTTTTGCCCGCAACTTTTCCAGGCAGCGTTGGCATTCCCTTCGTAACACCGGTTGTCTGTTTTGTCATTACAGCACCCACAATAAGAATTTTCTCCCCATCTTTCAACTCTACGAATCCACCTGTGACGGCATTATTACCAGATTTTGGTGCCGCTTGCACACAGGATACCTGGTGAGTTTGACTCGCTCCGTTTCGACATGCGTCTGCTTTGTGCCCAGTCTGACCACACTTAAAACATTTTACTGCCGTAGGGCTCGTAAAGTTAGTACGACAGTTGTTCGCGCGATGACCCACTCGGTTACACAGGAAACATCGGGGAACACTCTCCGGTGCACGCTTCTTTTGTTCGGGTGCCAAATTTTTCGAATCTTCGGAACACTCCTTCTTGACTATGGCCAAGTTTGTTCCACCTTGCGCTTCCAAGAATTGATCAGCCAATTCGAGCATGCCTTCAAGTGACTCAGCCTTCCTCTTTTTCAAGTACAGCGACAGGCTTAGGTGGCAACTAGTAAGAAATTGTTCTCTAATTAGGAGCTCTCTAAGCTCATCGTACTCCTGCGCTGTCCCTGAAAGTTCAATCCATCTGTCGAAATAATGGCGAAGTCGGGCGGCATACTGCGTAGCCGTCTCACCATCAGCTGGCTTTCCTGTCTGAAATCTGTCCCGGAAACCTTCCACAGTGAATCTAAATCGCTTCAGCAAAGCACCTTTCACCTTTGCATAGTTGGCTGCATCGATCAGCATCAGCCTACCGTACACACTGAGCGCTTCACCATTCAAGCAAGTACTCAAAGTAGTTATCCATTGGTGTTCCGGCCAATTCTGGCTCCTCGCAATCGTCTCAAATCGGTGAAGGTACGCGTCAAGGTCGTCCTTCCTTTCATCAAACGCCACGAGCAGCTTGCTTGGGTTCAAGCGGAAGCCGTGGTCCTCCCGTTCGCTGCTTTCAACTCTAGCTTGGACCGGAGTTTCACTTCGCTGTTGCAAACGGAGCCGCTCGAGTTCTATCTCGTGCTGTCGCTGCCGTTCTTTTTCCTCTCTTTCTTCTTTCGCCCTCTCAGCTGCCAGTCTTTCTCTCTCCTGCTCCAACTTGAATTGCTGCTCTCTCTCTTCTCTCGCCCTTTCGGCTGCCAACTTTTCTTTCTCCAGCTCCAACTTCAATATTTGCTCTCTTTCTTCCTTCGCCCTTTCAGCGGCCAGCCTTTCTCTCGCCAACTCAGCTGCTTTTTCTTTCTTGGCTCTCTCAGCTGCCAACCTCTCTCTCTCCACCGCTTGTTTCTCCTTCTGGGATACCCATTTCCGTAGTTCGGCGCCAGAAAAACCCATCTTCTCACCAAGAGCAACTCACTTTTCGAAATCCATGGTGTCTCGCAAATAAAGTCTTGCCGCGTGTAAAAAGTATCTGCCTAAATCAGTCTATCGGAACACTCCCCTGCACTCGTTAACGAGAACACAGAGCAACACACAAAATTGTTCCGATGGCACTATGAACAACTCGAGGCTCTTTCTCACTACTTTGGACACACTGTGCACCAAAAGGTCCTGACGCGGACGCTGGATTAATTGTTACACAGTCCCGTTAATTCGGGAGGCGATTGCCGGGCTAATTCCAAGGGCCGAAGTATCGGCCCCCCGAACCGCACCACGAAAGCGTGGACAATTTAGAAGTGGTCCTATTTGGCGCACCAGCGGACGCCGGCTGTGGCCCAAAGAACAAGTCAGAGCCGAGAGTTGATAAACAAAACAGAATTATATTCTCAATAATGGCAGATCAAAACGATACACAAGTATGCACACTCCACAATAGTTGAATACAATATGTCACCCACCAAACAACGTACTACACAGTACAATCAACCACACTCGAAACAATGGACACAGACAACAATACGCACTACAATTCAGTCGCATGCATTGACCAACCAAGACACTTAAAGACTAAAGAGATAGAAAACCTATTCAGTCCAAAGTTCTTGGAACAAAAGTCTGGATGATACTCTTCCGAGAATCACTCACTCAAAGTCCAGCGTTGTTGTCGTTCCGCTGCCCCCGAAGTTTCTCTTCCAGGAAACCTCTGTCGTTCCGCTGTCTCGAAGTATCTCTTCCAGGAAACCTCGCCGAAGTTTCTCTTCCAGGAAACCTCGCATCTTCACTTGGCCCCCGAAGTTTCTCTTCCAGGAAACCTCGCGTCTTCAATTGGCCACTCTCCAAGCTTCAAACTTCTTTGCCGGAAACACGTCAGCTTTGCCGGAAACACCAAACGGGGAGCTTCCCCCACGTAAGGCGATAGCGAAGCTCGCTAACTTTATTTGCAAGTCCTCAGCAGTTCCACTGCTGGACACAGTGGTAACGCGTTGCTTTCGAAGGAGCGGTCATTGCGGTGGGAGGTTGGCGAGCAATACCCTTGACAGCACTTGCAGTTGCCTGGCAACAAAGTGGAGGAGCTCTTCCGGAGACACAGAAGCAGCGTACGGCACGTCTGTACCGCGCATCGCAGTTTGTCCATCTGGTCGAGCGAGATGGGTTCAGCATTGAGCGAGGCGCTTTACTTCCATTTGGAGGTGCGCTATCTCTTGGTAAAGCTTTGCCAGATCGTCTGTCGTCGTAACACTCAATTTAGGCGTGCTCACAGCCTGCCGAACACGTTTTTTTGCCCCGTTTGACGGCGTCGCTGTACGTGAGGCCTTCGTAGCAAGCATTGTCAGGTTCTACAAATGCTGGCGTGTCCTCCTTGGAGGAGGGCAACAGTTCAAACCAACTGGCAGTCAGAATGTCAGCATCCCTTCCTTTTTGTGTCACAGAATGCTGGGGTCGCTTGAGTTGGTGATGGGCTTTGAAAGCCTTCTGTTTAACTGGAGAATCTTTGGACGTGATATCATGATCGTCTGTTTGGCAGAGCCAGCATGTGTACGTGCCTGTCTCGGCGGACTCCATGGAAGTGTCTGCGGGTTGGGGACAAGAGTCTCGCTTGTGAGAAAGGGCTATGAGGGCAAAACAAGCACACGGTCATTCCGTATACTCATCGGGTGGCTCACGGTTTGCAAAACGTGGCCCTACGTTACGCCGTTAACGTAGTTTTTGCTCCCCACAAAAGCTGGGATCCACGCGCGCAAAAGTCGAGAAAAGCATTGACACACAAGTCAGAGAAAATGGGAGGGTTCACAGTGTTTGCGGCATCAAACACACTTTTCAGTATATTGAATGCATAACGGTCATCGTCTACCTGATCCCACTATCATGCGAAAAATCGTACATTAGACAGAGCGGGAGATGTATCAATATCCGTCTTAGGGAGCATGAACAATCACTATCAGACACCAAATTATTTTCACTCGCCGCCCATTGTAAACAGTGCGGTTGCATTTCGTTCTCCGCAGACACTAAAATACTTTTTTATTCATACTTCACTCTTAAAAAATGGAGTGACGTTCTCTCCATTTAGAGAGGAACGGCGACGTCCCTAATGTTCGTCTTTAAATAGAGAAACGTTGCTACCTTTGCCACGGCACAACATGTTCCTCCCTGTGAAAATCAACATGGCTGACCCCAGGTTAGCAAAGCGAGTACGCATAGCAAATGCATCGATTCTCGAATGATAAGGAGTACACGGCACTGCAAGTTACAAAAAACGGTCCCGCTGAGCTTGATATAAAAAAAAATGATTATAAAAACAAGCAGACGAACCTGTGGTGATGAAAACATCGCGAAAGAGAACGATGGAGCAAGCAGGTTTCGTTCGGCCAGTGAGGCGACGTTCACTCCGAAAGACACGAATCCTGCCGAGTCCTCACTGGAAGAGTGCGTGCTAGGCTTGCCGTATTTATTTCTCGCAGATTCATTCAGTGTAGCGACGTTATCTATGCGTTTACGGGGCCGCAGGTCAGGAGTTGTGCCTCCAAACCGTAGAATCAATCGCAGCAAAACCATTCCGACCCAGTAGTGCAACTTTGATAGATAGATGTTCAACGGTATATAAGTAGCTGGAGGTGTGAGAGCGTCATAGCCGTGAAAAAAAAAAGGTCGCCTGTGGCGACGTATGTTGTCATACCCACCATCACGGCTCCCTTGCGGATAGTTTACGCCTCAGCCCATTCAGGATTACTCACTGACACCAGACGCTAAATATGTAGCACATATTAGGCGTTATTAGATACACATGCACACAAGGACACATACTGCACATAGTACGCATGTAGGGTGACCTCAATGAACAAGAGCACAATCAACCATTCACAACAGCGGCACACACTTCGACGTGTTTTTTTCTTTCTTTATTGACTTTGACGTATTTACTCGCACCCTATTACGAAAACGTGCAAGCTTATATTGCGATGAATTTCGACTGACCATAGTGGCACAAGTTGCAAATAAGTTTTCTTACACTTTTTTCTACGTTTTGTGGCGATACCACAACATGCGCACACATAAATATGCTGTATCTGATGCTTAGAGAAACGGAAGTTTATCAACGGTTGCACAATAATGAACTGAATAGTTACTAGAGCTTATCTGGTTTTCACGAAAGCGATTACCCCCAAGCGATGCATAGAATGCCCACGGCATTCCTAACGCTGCGCTATCTCTCGATCACTGCCACAGTTATTTTTTTTCTTGAAGCCTCCGAGAATGCAACGCTTGCCGAGCGCTAGCCATTTTGGAGGTAACGTCTTTTTTATTCTTCTTGTTACTCGGACAGGGCGCAGCATGCAGACCAGACTTAGTCTCCGTCGTGGTAGGTGTTCTGTGGTCACGTCGACCTCGTTTAGTTGTTTCGTGTTAACGTTTGCTTATATTCTTTTTACGTGCTTACCACAAGTGTCGCCGTTAGCCATGGATACAGTACACCGCTAGCCCTTCAATACAATGTTTTAGATGTGGTAACGACCGTCCTAGCAGTGTATACGTACGGTACAGTGCGGGTCTTGTGGGAGAAATAAGCGATGACCTCGCATCTAACGGTATTTTTTCGTGAGCTATGGCAGTGGCTGTTGGCATCGCGGCCACTCTATTACTTACGTGGAGGAACTATCACTGCAGTGGGCAAATTTACTATAAAGTTGTAGCATGATATGCCTACATACTTTTCTGCTTCAAATGCCTCTCGCGATTCGCCTCGCGTGTCAACTAGCAGTCATAGTGCGTGCCACAATTTTGTTGTTAGCGCTGTGGCTGTGGTGGTTATTACTCTAGATTTGGAATACTTTTTTCACAAAGGTGAGTGAGTGTTAGTACTTACCTCCTGTGCACAGCTGTTACTAGAGGTGCATTTTGTGTTGAGTTTCTCACGACAAAGGAAAATCATGGACGAGAAAGGCATACTGCACGCGTTCATAATTCCGTCTTACCTCTCAGGGCTAGCATGGGCAACTCAAAACGCATGCGATTGAGAATTTGGTTTAACTGACAGAAGTCATTGGTTTACTTTTCACAAAAGGGCAGTTATGATGATGTTTAAAACGTTTCTGATGGTGTAACCTAGTCTGGCGAATAAACGCTCGTTGAAACTTCACAGCCTGTTTCCCATTGTGCTTTCACCTGCCGTGGTAGCATAGCCTTGTTAGGTGTCGTGCGACTATGCTGGAGGACGCATGTTCGACTTCCGGCCACGGTGGCCATATTCGAATGGGGGTAAACGTCAAAAAACATCCATATGGCGGTAGTGGCAGGTATAACTCTATCAATTTTATATGATCATGCTTTCACGCATGGACTGTAGAGTGGTGTCAGGTTTCCTAGAATGTTGAAAAAGATAAGTGTGATGCTTTCTTGTGCGCCTCGTTGAATTCCTGAGTGCTCTTGGGGCCATGCAAAACTAAAAATACGGTGGCTTATCAAGTATGTCGACACCAAAAAAATTCATCATTTCTGTGCACTATAAGGTAATCGATAAAGCAAGACTGCTTGGGAAGCAGAGCTCCTTGTATTCGTGACAAATTGGTAGTATGAAACAACACGAGGCATACATGGAAGTGTGCGGAGCATCGTGCGAGTGCCTGGCGATAAAAAAAGAGAGGCTTTTACTCTACACCAATAAAAAAACAAAACAAAAACGTCACTTCTGCATTGCTTACATCAATCTTAGGTGAAAGAAATCGCTCGGGACTGGCCGCGGCCGGCTAGGCTCGGCATGCGGATGCGTACGCGCTAGACCCCCGTGATTGAGGAGAAACTTGAACGCTGAAGGAGGAACGTTGCTCCTTTGGTCCTTGTCGCGAGAGGGTGCGACGGGTAAAGCGCCCGAAAGGAAGGAAGTCACTGCGCTGAACGAGGAACGGAGCCCGTTTCTCTATTCTCGCTCCCCCCTTTTTTAGAGTGTTGGTGGAACATGGGAAGGTAGGCTTCCTTGGAGCCGGCTATCCCAACATCACAACAGTAATGTACAATATAAACACACAAAACCAAAATTAGGAATGAAATAGGCAAAACTACTCAAAGGCAATATGTACAATACTATTTACATTTTAGGACATATAATGCATGAATAAGCACAGCATGTGTGATAATGGTCCAGTTAATATATCGGGATCACACTGTGGACAGAGTCCGTGCAGATAGCAGCAAGGTATGATATAAACTTAAGACAGTTGATTACATTTGTGTTCATTTGAAAATCGTGGAGGACACTCACTGCGCACCTTTGACTATCCGAATGCGGCAGCGGTCCAAGTATTTTTGTAATTGTGAATCGTCGACTGTCAAGTCGGTTCAAGCGATCCCTCAGTTCAGGGCGTTGTAGATCGTATTGCGGACATTCTAAAAGAGTATGCCCCTCTGACGCATCGACATGATCGCAGTGGTCAAAGTGCGGGGACGTTCTCCTTTTTATGCGGCATAGAAAGTGAGGTGTGTATGAAACACCTAATAGTAGACGGTGCAATAGCGCGTTGTATGATCTATCGATTTTTTGATTAGGTGAAAACTGGAGAGACGGATGTATTTGATGTAAGGGTGACGACTTTGTATTTTCGTCAAACCAAGCATCTTTGCATAATTTGTGGCACAGTTGAGAAAGAACCTTCTTGCTCTCTGAAAAATAAACGAGCGCTGGTGTCGAGTGAATTTTTTTGTGTGCTGCAGGGACTAATTTTTCCGCAATTTTGTTTCCTATCACTTCTACGTGACTTGAAATCCATTGAAAACATATATTGTGGCCGTCCAGATAACCGATGGTAATTGTTTTTGATATTTCATATATAATATTATCATCAATATGAAAATAAAAATCCTTAAGAACTTCAGCCCTCCTTTGAAGTCAGAATATATTATTACCCAGTATTGCCTTTGATGGCTTACTGTCATGTCATAAACAACAGTTAGCAAAAGAGATAACCAAAGAGTTCCACATTTAAAGGAAAGAAGATACTGGTATCAGCGTACCCTCTATCGTGCTAAGAGATGCGGAATTCCAGTGCCTAAGCGCCACCTGCCCTTGTTGATATGGAGAAGCGTTTGGACGCCGGAGCGAGCCGACGCGCGTCGCATGCGCTCCGCCGAACATGTGCTCTCGTTGACCGGATTATTCCGATATCGTCGCCGGCACTGTGTCGGATCATCAAGTTTTAACAGTCCGGGGAACTGTACACCCTTACCGAGGCTGTAGAGAATCTCCATTTTTAGGAGCGAAGCTCCTTAAGGCGTGGGCTGTGCGTCCCCTGTATGTAGCCACCTCTCGTTCAGTTCTAAGTATTACGCTAGCCACCGCCCGATCTAAAGGGTACAGCCATATCCATCCGTCCGTCCGTCCGTCCATCCATCCATCCATACGTCCATCCATCCATCCATCCATCCATCCATCCATCAGTCCGTCCGTCCGTCCATCCATCCATCCGTCCATCCATCCGTCCATCCGTCCGTCCGTCCGTCCGTCCGTCCGTCCATCCATCCATCCGTCCATCCATCCGTCCATCCATCCGTCCGTCCGTCCGTCCATCCATCCATCCGTCCATCCATCCGTCCATCCGTCCGTCCGTCCGTCCGTCCATCCATTCATCCGTCCATCCGTCCGTCCGTCCATCCGTCCGTCCGTCCGTCCGTCCGCCCGTCCAAAAGATGCAAGATGTTATAAACTAGACGGCGGTACGTGTAGTTGATTATGAAAGATGCGAGGTGTTATAGAATAGGAATGATGCCACATATGGCGCGTGTCATCGTTCGATATAGTGCGGCGACGTACGCTAGGGGGAGCGTTGCAATAAAATCGAGTGGGCAAAATGTACGGAGGATTCATGGTTTACCAGGTTTACCTCCGAGCTTCGCCCACTCATCATCATTCACTTCGTGGATATGGCGGCATTTTTTTCTCTATCGCCTTCAGAAGAACCCATGTGAGCGCTGGGCCGCTGGGCCTAAGCGTCGACCCAGCTCGCCTGTGCGAGCACGGGCGACTTGGCCTAAAGGCGGGACCCTTTTCGCAACAATATGGATGATAGCACTACGCCAACTGCTGACGTGACTACTACCGGATGCTTTCAACCTGCATTCAGCCCCAACGACACCCATGTTAACACGGAATCTCTCGACCTCGATGAGCTCACTTCGGCAAGCGAAGATGAAGTTGCGGTGCACCATCCCACATCGTCTGCATCGCTGGGACCGGCGAGCGACACCGACGCCAACTGGAAACTGGTGATTTCCCGTCGCCAGCGTCAACGCCAGCAAAAATTCGACAAAGCTCACGCGGAATCTATGCAGCCGGCCGGTCCTGCAAGCACTCCGTCCAGCCACGTCAACGCCGGGGCTGTTGCGGCTGTGAGCGCTCCTGCTGCGCAGGCAGACGCGGCCGGCGTCGCACCGGCACGAACACCTCCACCCGTAACGAAGCCGCGCCAGCTATGACGGAAGCCGCTGCCGCTTCCACGCACGGACATAAAGATCACCATGCGCCCGAAAAAGGGCCTGGCCGTTCGGAACTTCACTACGCATCAAATATCCCGAGCCATAGCAGCGGCGGGCAATTCTCGACAACATTGTACTGGTGAGCATTTCATTATACGTACTCGCCCCGCGCCGAACATCATTATTGCCAGCACGCCACATGTTGAGACGGCCGAAATTCTTCGTCAGATCACCACCCTCACGCTTGAGAGGAAGACCTACGAATTCAGTACCTATGTGGCGGCCCCCGAGGGCACCTTGCGGGGAGTTATACATGGGATAGACCCCGGCTTTTAGCCGTGCTGGTTTCCATGATACGTTGGGTTTGCGCGTAGCGGCATGGGTCTCTGCACCTAACAATAGTCCCGTAGTCCTCAAGGGACGGATTGCGTCTCACTGCGCCCTAGTAGTAAGGAGACGGGTCATGACCGAAAAGCGCCTTGCGCCGAGCAATCGCCCATCCGTCCGTAGGGGACGTCGCAGGCTTTCATCCATGCGATGGTGTGAGGGCCCGTGTACTTTGTGTGCGGTGACTGAAGTTACCGCGCCGAAGGGCAGTCCCGTTGTCACGCGTTCGTGTACGTGCGCTTCGCGTGTGGTGATGAAAGTCACCGTGCTGAAGGGCAGTCTCTCAGTCGAGGTTCCGGGTACGTCTGCTTTGCGCGCGGTGGCTGAAGCCACTGTGCCAAAGGGTAGCCCCTCCGTTGAGTCTCGCTGGTTCCTATAGCGGTCAGGAGACGGGCTATGACCGCACTGCGCCCCACGTGCTGCGATAGCCCACCTTACCAGGGTACGTTCGCTTTGTGTGTTGTGACCAAAGTTGCTGCGCCGAAGGGTAGACCCTTTGTTGAGTCTCCCTGGATTCTACGCCTGCAGGCAGGCCACGTCTGTTTTGTGCCCGGCACCGAGCAGTGGCCCCCTTGCCAGGGTGTGGCCGTCTGCCCAAAACAAAGCCTCCCTCTCACACGACTCTGGGGGGGGGGGAAGTGCCGGGACAGACGTACGGATGATGATCCATCATCCGTACGTCTAGGTTGAGGAAGGGATAGGTTGAGGAGTTACGTGAGACTCTGGGACAAAGCGTTCGGCACCACGTCACTTTCCTATCTGACAATGGCACCTAGTCCAGAGGAGTTATACAAGCTATACCAAAGCTTCTAGCATAGCGTGGCTTACGCCGTAATTTTTGTCAACAGGGCCTCATCAAGTGTGAGGCCCACGGGACGGTTTTATGCTCTCTCATAGTACAATCAAGTACTCAAAATCGTTGATGATTGATATCTGGGTTTTAACGTCCCAAAACCACAATATGATTATGAGAGACACCGTCGTGGAGGTTTCCGGGAATGGACCACCTAGGGTTGTTTAACCTGCACCTAAATCTGACCACACGAGCCTACAGCATCTTCGCCTCCATCGAAAATGCAGTCGCCGCAGCTGGGATTGGATCCCGTGACCTGTGGGACAGTAACCGAGTACCTTAGCCACTAGACCACCACGTGGGGGTAGTCAAAATTGTTAACCATGTTTTCGAAACACCTAGTACTCTATATCATTACCCGCTTTTTCTAAACGTAGTGTGATCTGGGACAGCATAATGCTCTCCCGTAGTAGTACATTCTGCTATAAGCCGTCGAACGGCTGTCCTATACACACATAGTACGCTTAATCAGTCTCCATCGGTTCTGAGCACTGTCTGTAAATGGGTGTGTTCAGCACGGCTTAACGGTCAGTTCTAACAGAGTACATCCTTCTTATTCTCCTCATTTCATGGCTAATACCTAAGGCATGGGATTGGCCCAGTCATAGGTGAATTTCTAGATGTGAAGCCACTAGTGATGGAGTTCAGTCTGGCGTGCGGGGCCACTCTACTGCGCATGTGCAACAGCTGGCTCAAGCACTGCCAGAACGCGCTGGCACGCGGCAGCGCGTTTCAGTACTTGTAAGGGGCTGGATAAGCGGATGTGGCCTCTCCCCCTTACACTTCTTTAGCAATCACGTGATGGCACCAGGGAACGAGATTCTGGAGACGCGCGATGAATGCACGTGCTCCCATGTGGCGTGGCGATGAATCCGAGTGGTGTTACGCAACAAGAGATTAGGACGAGTAGCAGCAACAGAAACTACACTGAATTCATGGTGTGCTCCACTTGCAATGACGCGTTAACATCAGGCAAGTTTCCCGTGAAGAACGGATTTTGAGATTAACCGATGCAGTGCATCGCATGCTACTCATGGTTGTTTTTCTTGGGAGATGGTGTGGTGCTTTCAGTATTTTTGCAGCGAAACCTGTTATGAGATCACAACGTCTCGTGCAGCACCGTAGTTGTTCGCCGCCGCCTCCACTGCAGTTGTCATACCACATCGCGTGAAATTAGCAAAAACACCTAGTACCAATGGCACAGTGGGGCTCGAACCCGGGTACACTGGGTGCTAGCCCAGTATTCTACCAGTGAGCCATGCCGGCGCTTGAGACTTGTTGGCAAACTTGCTTTACGCAGCCTTTATGTCGGGAAAGCAATCGCCTGAATACGACTTATAAAGACTTAAAACGAAAGAACAAGCAGTCGTCGCATAATGCGAATAGCGTAACGAGTGGGGCATCCAATGTTCTATTACAAAATCTTGTTTTTATTCAGCTTTTGACTGTTGCGCGTTCCCACTTCAGGCATAATTCTTCATTGTCGTCAGCCATTGCATGGACTATTGGCACAAAATTTCTCGCAATAGTTTAGCGGATCCCACGCTTCTCAGAAGAATGACGAAAAATAGCACAGCGAATGCCTGCCTACTACCCTAAATTTGTTGTTATTAATTTTGTAGGGGTCATTAAGCAAGTGTGTTTGCAGCAGTTACCCAATGAGAATTTAGAAAAGGCTCTGAACGACCGCTCTTCGAGCTTTCGCTGTGACTGTGCTGCTCCTCCTGCGCAGGCACAGTTTTTTTAGCTTATTACTCACCTAAGATAAAGTATTAAATAATATAACGAACTTAAGCTGCAGTTATCAGCTCTAGTCACAGAAAATGATGTAGCCATCCATAACTATATTGTAGCTGTTATGGGCCAAGTGGCCTCGATGATACCACATTCATTTGTTGTACTCGTGTTCCACTGCCCTTACGTCACGAAAGTGTGGTGGCGCTGTAGTCGAGCACATATTTCCGTGGTGTAGGCAACAATATTTGTGCCTTCCATAGTTGCTGCGGAAGTTTAAATTCACTAGTGCACCTGCTGTTTGTAGTCGTACAATGAAAACTAATGAAGTATTGACGAGCTTCATCGCGGTATACATACGCAGGAAGGCCTAAAAGAGGCCAAGTAATCTGTTACACAAACCTGTTTTATGGCGGGTCGCATTACGGTTACACTGACGTAGTTCCGTCACAGGTATAGCGTTTTACAATGTATACTAAGAAATATAAAATAAAAGCGTGGTTGATTCCTCCGTTTAGGAATCTGTATAACACAAAAGTGAGCCCTCGCAGAGGTAGATGAGGACTGATTGTGCACCGTTACGCCACAAAGTCGAAGGAATGAATGTTGCTATAACAAATTGCATGTCACGCGAAGAACGACAAGCAGCTGGAAACTTGCAGCGCACTCTACAAGCAGAAAGCACGCCCGAAATAAGCATACAGTGGACAAGTGTGGGCAAACAACTGTCACAACTTGACACTTAAAGCACGCTGCTTAAACGGAAAAAGAAAATCACAACATATCCACGGAATAAATGATGATGAGTGGGGCAAAGCGTCCATCAATCCGTCTGTGCTTCCGTCTGTGCGTCCATTCGTCCGTACGTGCGCCCGTTCATGCGACCATTCATGCGTCCATTCATCCGTGCGTCAGTCCATCCGTATCTGCGTCTGTTCGTGCGTACGTCCGTTCGTGCGTCCGTCTGTCCGTGTGTCTTTCTGTCCGTCCACTTGTCTGCCTGTCCATCCGTGTGTCCGTTCATTGATCTAGTGAACACTTTAGGTACCGCCATCTCCCTTTTTTATCATATATTCATCATATTGTAACGAACAAACCCAGCGCCGGAAGCTAAAACAGCTACTTAATAATGACGAACTTGTGCCCGTCAACTAGATACACAACGGTTGTAAGCTCGCTAGTGAAAATCTCGTCAACTTCTCTCGCGTCTCGCCTCGTGCTGCTCTTTCGAAAAACCACCAACCTTCTTTTTCCAGTGCGTGGTGTGGTGACATGTGCAGTCAGCGTTGCATGGCGCGTTTAGCTTGGCGCGTTTGGCTTGTCAGTTGGTGTGGCAGAATTCATAAGAGCAGGAAGTGGCGCAAGACTTCGGTAGGTGCCTAACAACATGCAGCAATATACAAGTACAACCCTCCACTGGACAATCCAAGGACTAAACGAGAGTACGTACCACATTTATGCTGTCAGCGCTTTGTTGACACTGAGAGTGTGATAACGACGCCATGCTAAGTTTTTCGTAACATCTGGGCATGCGGATATGTTCCCCAGGGGGGGGGGGGGGCATGTGCCACTGGATTGCGGGTATGTGCCAAAGGTTATGCACTACGACAACAAGGGACGCACAAGCCACGCCATAAGGGGCTTCGCCCCTGAAAAGGAGCATGAAATGAAAGCACTGGTACACAGCCGAGTGTGAATAATGTTCACATTTCTTACTTCTTCACGTGTGATCAGCGCGCCGCTTTCGTAAACGAGGCCGTGACAGCGAGGGAAGGGACGTTTGTGCACTATTTCACTACTGTAACTTCAAAACAAACGCGCAGTGGAAGAACTAGAGGTACAAAGTGCCTCAATCCCGAGGTAAGTGCACTTGCGAGTGAGCCAGCGTGATGTTACTAGTTCTACACCCCGCTGTGGCACTTTTTTCCCGTTCTTTTTCTTTGAAATATGTAAGTAGATGTTTTACAACGTCACATCGTGACAAAAATATGTCACGGAGCTGTAGTGGACACCAGCATAAAAACTTTCGTGTTAAAAATAGTTTGTCTGCGGGAGTCGAACCTACAGCCTCGTGCTCCACAGCGCATGACTCTAAAATACTCGGCCACAAAGAGTTCGCTCCTCAGCATGCCAATGGCGAGCTATTTATATACATCGTTCACCTCTTGCAGTACTCGTAGATCAGCGTGTTGTTGTCCTTACTGGCTAGATGGCGCATGAATACGGAGGGCACGCTTTGATCGTCGTCGCCCAGCGCGTTGCAATGCACGCACGCCTCAAGAGGGCGTGGTCGCTCGGGCGCTGTGCTTATCTCGCGTTCGGGGCGATTCCTACGTACTGGGCTTTCATCAGAAGTGTGCTTTGCAGATAGGAAGAGCACGATGGTCGTTTCACTCGCTGCAGCGACGCGCTTGTAGTTGGTGCGTGCTGCTCCCACACAAGTAACAAATTGCGACAGCTGTTAGTTCGCGCTATATGGTAGGGTATGGAGAACTTTACTGAAGTCCTGAAGATTTGTCCAGGACCGATGCTGGCTGCTCCCACGTCGGGACAGAGAAGCCAAGCCCCTCTGTCGCCACACAGGCCCTCTGGACTGCCCTGAGTTGGTGCGCCAGCGTGTCACTGTGCAGCATTCCTCGTCCATCTACAGTGCAACGTGATGTACCTGAGATCCTGCGTTCAGTACTACGAAAAGCAGCAGTGTGTTTGTACACTGTAAACAAAAATATACCGAGATGAGAGGAATCGGGGGATTTTTTTTATCGCGACATGGAATTAATTGCCTTTAAGGCATAATATTTTTGCGTGTATGTATTAAATGTGCACCGTTAGGCTGGTGTTGTGTATGAAGTGGTGTCTTGTGGAGTGTGTTGTCATGTATCCAGCGGTTGTATCTAGTTGCTCTCGCTTGGCTTTGGTGGCCTCACTCAAACCGGAATGTACCGAAGCAAATGCATTTGTTTTTCACCGTTTTGGTCCGGTGGGTGACGGACGAAGAAAAACGAAGGAAAACGGGACCAATTTTCTGGTCATGCCCTGGCGGTTGCTCCGCAAATGCTACGGTGCATCGATTTGGCTGCAGTGGATGCTCCGCAAATGCTCCAGCGCATCGCTCAGCGGCTTTCATTGGCTGTTGTAGGAGTGGCGTAGGCAGCCTCGCCGGCCAGCCGTTCCACACAAACCAACGTGTCACAGATTAAGTCGGTGCAGTGAGGATTGTGCGAACCGTTTGGCCGCGTTAGGGAAAGGAAAACGTTCTGTGCACGTTCTGGATATCACAAACGACTACAAGCAGAAACGAAGGTTGTCATTGATAGAAGAGAGTCGTGGGATCCTTAACCATGTGATGGTTCTGGGCAGCGAACAACACATTGTGATCTCAAGAGTGTTGACCCGGCAGCGCAAACTGGTGAGTGAGCTCTTCTTGATTTATCTGTGTTATTTTTTCAGGTATATAGAGTGCTGAGATTAAGTAGTGTTTGGCTGACGACCTAACAGGTTATCAATAATAGGCCAATTTTACAAAACATCAGTAAAAAGGTCAGTGGAAATTGTGATAACGTGTTGTTTGGACAATGTATTTTCTTTTTTAAGATAACTTCGGTAAATCGAATCGAGCCACTGTGATATTTCGAGTGCTAATTAGATATGAAATAACAGAAAATATTGTTGGTTGTGGTTGATTCTAGAAAAAGTTGTCTGTTAAGCCTTTAAAAAGCTAATCATTGTTACAAGTAAACTCAACTGGTTAAAAATGTTTTTGGAGTTGTCTGTATATATCCAGGGTAATATGTGTCCCCTTTCCACAATAACAAGAGCCATGTCGAGGGCTGCCACTGCGTATAAATGTTTTTGGTCTTTGACATAAGCTGAACGAATAAAACACGAATAACTGAAATCAGCGTTAATTCTTGAAAATGCAATGAATTGAGCTAGGACAATGGGCTTGGTACAGACTCCTAGAACGCATACAAGCACTCAATTTTGGAGAAAATAATTTTGATTTTACAAGTGGTATGTAGCTGAGACAACATTCTAGAAAAAAGTCACAGCTTTGCCGCAAAGGCGAAGCAATGAACGTGATAGCAACAAATTGGAAGGTCACGCGCAGAATGGCAAGCTGATCGAAACGTGACTAGCGTTTCTCACGCACAATTGACACATGAAACGTACTCACAGGTACAGAAGCACGCAAATAAGTGTCTCAGTTGTTACTTCTCTGTGTCTGAAAAGCGCGCCGTTTTCGCAAACGGATGCTGTGTAACGGTTGCAGTGACCTTTGTGCGCCCCGGCTTGCACTGGAAGAGAATCGTTCCAGTGCAAGCCGAACGCCAGCCAAGACGTAAAATCCTCCCCGCCGGGAAGTAAGGGTGCGTGAGAGATCATCCAATCACCTCCTCTCCGCGGGCCCAAGTACGCGTGAAAGATTGGAGCCGCTGAGCGCGCATTGCGCCATATTGCTGATAATGCTGAAAACACGATAGCTCCCATCCGAGATGCCCGCCTGCATGGTAAGTGGTAGATGTAGATTCGGTCATTCGAGCGACGCAGGCGACGCAATGTAGCCGTGCTCCGAAGCTGTCACACGGTGATAAACTGCGACGCAGTTCGGTCTCTCAGCAGTTATAAACCGATGAACGGGTCTTCACGTTCTGCGACGCTGACGTGCACGCTCGCGACATCACCGTCTCGTCAGCCCTTCGGACTTACCGCTGCGCCGCCTACAGTCACTAGAATGATCGAATGGCTTGCCGTTTAAAAGTTGAAGGAGGCACCCCTCGGTAGCTCAGTGGTTAACACCTCGCACTCACGGCGTGGATGTCTCACGTTTGATTCCGCGCGCTGGAGTCTTTTTTCTAGATTTTTTTCTTTCTTGCGTATATATATATATATATATATATATATATATATATATATATATATATATATATATATATACGGTGCATGACATCGACGCCGACGTCCTGTCGCCAAAGTTGTCCAAAGTTCGTTACGAAATGCGTTGTTTGGCAGAACGGGTTATGGGGCACTGAAGGTTTTGCAACCCCTTGACTGCACGTCATAACACCGTTGGATGGAGGGGACGTGGTTGGGAAAGAAGGAAAGAGATTGCACATTCCAGAGAAACTAACCGTATTTTGTGTTGATGCGAGAGAGCACTACCATGCTGCTGCATTTTTTTCTCTTTTCCGTCCTGCTGCTGTGGTTGTGAATGCAGTAATTTTAGGTGGTGAACAGGGGAGGAGAAGGCAGTTAGAATTTCGCAATAAAATAGGTAAGACTGTCAAAATGTTCGTTTTCATGTCCCCTTTCTTTGTGAGAACAAAACGCTTTTCTCTCTCTCTCTCTCTCTCTCTCTCTCTCTAACTAGCAGGGCTCGAATACGAGATGTAGTTTTGACATGGAGAGTGCAACAACGTTGGCCTGTGAACAGGACAGGGGCACAGAGAATTTCAGGAATCCTGGTGAACACGTCGTGACGGCCTCTTCGCGGATCACATTCCATAACCTCCGGACATTTGCATGAACCTGTTTGTGGAGTAAAGTGGACGATCTCCCCTTATTTCTGTCAGTACATGAGGAAAAAGCAGTTGGCATAGCTGGGGTATTGTTTGCGTCTTATATTGATAATTTATTTCGTTACGGAGTATACAAGGTAATTTTGTGCTTGAGCCTGTGCGTTTTGAAGCAGTACATGCACATGCAATAGCTGTACATGCACATGCAAACAGCGCCAACTTTTCTCGAAGACTACTTCGCAAAGGAGAATGAAGGTACAGGTGCGAGCACATAATCTGTAAGGGACTAATTTGCTAGAAGTATGACTATGAGCACATACTAAGATGCGCCAGTAATAGTTATTGTGATAAGTGAAGTGCGCGTTTCGTGAAGTGCGCGAGTGCAACCAGTGTTCGGTTTAAAATGTGCGCGAGTGCACCGGCATAGGAAAGAAGACGACCACGACCGATGGTGTGGACGCGCGCTTTCGCGATGTATTCTGTGAGGAAGACGATGGGCAGACGAGGCGCGTGAAGTTCGGACCAATGAGAGGCCCCCACGCTGGTTTGGAAGAAGCCCGAACGAAGAATGGGGCAGACGTGGCCGGGACGCGACGGAGGCAAGCAGGCTACTAGGGCGCGGGGGTGGCGGCCGAGTTCCTCAGGCAAGGCTGCTGCGGGCTCCCACCTGGTCGGGCACCCGAGCATCATCTATCGTCTGGCGTTGGCCAGGCCGCTCGTCGTCTGGCGTTGGCCAGGCTGCTCGTCGTTTGGCGTTGGCCAGGCTTCTCACCATCTGGCTTTGGCCAGGCTCGTCCCGTTTCCAGGGCTACGTCCCAGCGTCCGAGGACGAACGCTGAGAGGTCACTGACCTTGGTGCGCCCAGAGCTACCTTCAACCACGAGCAACGCTTGGACCTCTGATCTACCTTGTCTGCACCCCATCGCATCAACCCTCGCCGTCTACAAGAGTGCCGCGACCGAACGGTGACAGTCGCTTTTGCTATTGCGGAACTTACGCATCCTTAGCATTTCGCGGTCATTAGGTTAATTTATCCTCGAATTGGTGTGCTTTGTTTGTTTTTCTTCTTATTCCTTTCTCTTTATCTAGTTTATTGAAAATATATTTAGTTGTTTTTCTTGTGTGCATAAACGGTCTCGTGTTCTCTTTACCGATGTGGGTTTTCTCATCTGTTTGTATGCACAAGAACCTACACGAGAGCTTGTGGGTTGACTAGCCTCGTGACAGTTATCAATAACACTTGATAAAATTGAGAAATCATCGGGAGAGGCATTCCTGATGCTGCCTTCAAGAATACCAAAATTCGCTCATTTTAGCCAAAAAAATACTTTCGAATGTTTTAGCAAAAACTATCAAACTAGAAACGTAAGGAAAAATTTCGTATGTTTCGAACTTTTCTCGCGTCACAGAGGTCTGTTTCTATCATGTAGCGGCTTTCTGACAACGGAGTACATGGGATCTGCTTATTGATACTGAAGAATTGTCCTGCCTTCTCTTTGTGTGTGTGTGTGTGTGTGTGTGTGTGTGTGTGTGTGTGTGTGTGTGTGGTGTGTGTGTGTGTGTGTGTGTGTGTGTGTGTGTGTGTGTGTGTGTGTGTGTGTTTAAGAATGTGGTTGTTCTCATAGACTGGCAGGCTGTATAGGAAATAATGAGTAGCCATAGCTTGAATGTCCTCAGTATTTATACCTCTCGCGTAACTTGCAGTTTACGGGCATAATTATTTTTTTTGCTAATGATGCAGGAAGCAATCAACCGAACCCTACAGTCGCCATTGAAACTGATGAACGGTCCTTCAGGGAGGGTGAACAGCTGTTACCGGTCGCTATGCTTTCTTCGTTTGTCGTCAAAAGTTTTACAGCATTCTGTGCCTCGCTTCGAAGTACTGCGCTTTACACTTGAGTGCTGTTGATTTCAGGTGATCTGTGTGCTCTTGTTTTTATATTGGTGGCTTTTTGAATATTTGTTTCTTCTTGTATTCTGTTCCCAAAGGCTGGGTCATCAACCAGAAATGAATGCGTATTTTGAATAAACGAAACAAAAAGAACTCAATTTTTTTTAAATTTCATCGGCCAGAGATTAGCGGAAAAAAAAATACACAGTAACTCTGCAGGAACCGTGCACAGGAACCATGCATGACAATTAAGACTTCCTTTATCTAACCAATGCGTGTCATGATAAGCATAGAATAAATGAACGGCGGAGCAAGCAATTCTGAAGATATACTCATGCATTTAACAGAAATTCCGTCTAGACGAAGTAAGGACATTCGTAAAGTACTCCGGTGGAGGTACCCCACAAAAGCTCGAAGCAGCCTGAGCGAAAAACCCTCGAAAAATGCTCTGGAGGTGCTATGCAGTCCCCTGAGGTAGCTGGAGTGAAATTTCAGTGAAAGATACTCTGGTGGCTCCACGAAATTGCTCTGGTCGACAGGAGTGAATATCTTTTAAAAGTATTGCGGCTTCACCACGCGATTCCTCCGGTCAGCCGAAGTAAAAACCTTGTTCTCGGAGTTCAGAGTAAAAATTGCTCTGAATAGGGGGAATGCTAGAGGACAGTCATTTTCCTCCGACCTCGGACAAATTTTTCTTACTGTGTACGCTTCCTTTTTTCTATCTCTAGGTCTTTTAATCCCTCATTTCCCTTCACACAGTCTAGGATAGTAAACCACACGTGCGTCTGCACGACCTTCCTGCGTCTCTTTTCATTTATTCTTCCTTCCTGTCTGTTAGTTTTAATTGATGTTGTCTTTCTTGCAAGCCATCAGGTTTTCGTCCGTGGCTCATGGAAACGCTTTGGGGTACCTGAAAAATTACTAAGCTCATTCGGTGTACTTAACTCCCGCTTTGCAAACCTACAGAGACCATCAAGCCCTTGTTGGCAATCTGAATTTGTATAGTAACCACGCCTTTAGGGAATAGTAGCCCCGCCGCGGTGGTCTAGTGGCTAAGGTACTCGGCTGCTGACCTGCAGGTCGCGGAAATATTGTAGGCCCGTGTGCTCAGATTTGGGAGCACGTTAAGGTACCTCCATGTAGTGGAAATGTCCGGAGTCCTCCACTAAGGCGTCTCTCATAATTATATGGTGGTTTTGGGACGTTAAACCCCCTATATATTTCTTTAGGGAATAGTATAGTTGCTGTGATGTTTTTATAATTTACATGGTACCCTGTTGAATTTGTAGCTAATGTAAGCTTTGAGCCACTATCTCACGCAGTGAACCTTTGTGTACTTCAAATAGGATATTCGAAGGCGAAACTTCATGTCTGTATAAAAAGAGAGAGGGGGACGTTAAGCGCATTAGGGACCAATTCAAGTTTAAATAACTGTGGTAGATTCCCCAGCTCTGAACGAAGTATTGCTAACAACAACAACAACAACAACAACAACAACAACAACAACAACAACAACAACAACAACAACAACAACAACAACAACAACAACAACAACAACAACAATAACAACAACGACAACGACAACAACGACAACGACAACGACAAGAACAACAACAAATATAGAATTTTAAATTTAGGTGCTTAGGAAATACCCTAAAGTTTTGTGGCTGGCACACGTATCAAGCAAGGCAAAGTAGTACACCAATTATTTGAACATCATAATCAACAACAACGATAACAACAGCAACAAAGAACAACTAATGGGTATATTTTATGTGACCAGAAAAAAATCGAGGCAAAAATACTATGTGTAGGAGAAAAAATGAAATGCAACGTAAGAATAATCAGAATATTTGTACGGAAAAATTTCAACACATAGTTTAGCAAAAAGGTGTTTTTCCAGGCAATATCTGTAAATATATTGCTCAAAAAGTGTTTTAGTATGAATGTGTGCAACGTTTCTTTGAAACACGGCTGGAGACATGGATAGATAAAGAGAAGACGAAGCAAGTATATTGCTGCATAAACCATATTCAGGTAGACTTACTTGCCTTGCTCTGCTAGAACTGCCTCTGAATACATAGCTGCTCAAATAAAAAAAAAGGCTTTTTGAAGAATACCTCAAAGCGTAGGGAATAAATTTTCAGTATGTAACGGGCTAATTCCGGCCTGGGTTCGAAGTGAAATTTTACACCGGCTTAATGAAACGAAGCGGTGTTTTCGTAACGACGTGTTTGCTCACATTTTCCAGAGATTTTCGAGTTGGCTCTCAAGCACGCGACCCGTGGAAAGACAGCAACTATGTAAATGGCTCGCTTTCCGTACTTGACCGTTAAGTTTAATGCAAGCCAACATTTCAGTTTGCGTAATAATCCATTAGAGCACCTACGTGCTCGATTACAGCTAGACTAAACCTCAAGCGGGAAAGCAGACAGCTGTGTTAGTGAAAATGATGAATGAAGAAAACTACTGGTAAATAAAATGGGAGGGGAGGAGGGGCATAATTTTATATATGTGAATGCAAAAAAAACATTGTGACGAATCATTTTCTTTCTCCACGTTTCTATCTGTGCTGAAGATGCTTGGCGGCACAATGTAGTTGCATCGCGGCGGGGGCTGTGCAATAAAATTGGTGGCTTCTTCGATGGGTCAGGCATTGCGAAACCACATTATGTGAGAAAACTTTCGAAGTGAGAAAGAAAAAAGGGGATCAATATAATTGAATGAGAAGAAGATGATGATGGCACCCCATTTCGAGTCCCCTCAGGCCAATGTATATAGGACGGTGTGCATACACATGAAGAAAAAAAAATGGAATATTTGGGGAGTATTCATGCCACACAACAATAATCATCTTCTACTTCGCGTACTTTCCTCGCGTTATCACCATGGTTCCGGTAGTTCGCGGTCGCGAACGACGCGCGCTGATCAGTGTGACACAGCATTACTGACAGGAAAGTAGCCAGCGCCGGCTTTTCAAGAAGGGAAACGCGAGCAAGTCTGAATGCGATTATCATTGCATGGCAGAACTACTCCCCAACTACACCATTATTTTTTAGAGTGTAAGTGTGCGTACAAGGGGGAGGGAGGGGGGGGCTGTCCGCTACCTGAAAGAGGTTGCAAAATCACCCCCGTATTCTAGAACGTTCCTTCACTCAACACTTCACCTTCACTCGAGAAAGCCGATGGGAGCGTCGTCTATAGGCACGGCAAGTCACTGCATATCAGCGATAACTTGCTGTGATTCTTGAGTAGCGCAGCGTCATTTTGAGCCGAGCTGTGGCGCAGTGCTCAACTTTGTCAAGTGAAGGGTGAAAGCCGAGTCGAGGAGTGTTTGTGAATGCGGGGGTCAGCCTCATATTGTCACGGGCTAAGTAGATGCCTGAGGGTGACGACGACGAATTGCTGAACGGGAACGTGCTCGGACTGCAGCAGCGTCGTACGCATTAGCTCGCCAGTATATTCGCCAGTACGCTTTCGCTCACCAGTGCATACTTTAATCCCCGTAACATCATTGGTGGAAGGTGCGGGGTACCACTCGCTATACAGCCCCACGAGCTGGATTTTCGTAGCGGATGGCACATTGCATCTACCACGATGACTGACCAGGCTACTCAATGCAAACAAGATCCGTCAGCCCCGCAGCCGATCGTTGTGGTGCAACCTCGTGACCCAGGTCCATTCAACGGCACAAGTGGCATAGACGTCGATGACTGGCTGGTTCAATATGAGCGCGTCAGCAGCAGCAACCATTGGGGTTCGACGCTTATATTGGCGAACATCATCTTCTACTTGCATGGCACGGCAAAACTCTGGTACGAGACACATCAAGAAGAGTTGACTAGCTGGGACGTCTGTAAGCAGAAATTGCGCTATCTATTTGGGAAACCCATCGGACGTCAAGTGGCCGCAAAGAAAGAGCTTGCGACTCGTGCCCAGACATCCGCAGAGCCGTACATCGCGTACATCCAGGACGTGTTGGCTTTGTGCCGCAAGGTCGACAAGGACATGCTCGACGAAGACAAAGTCAGACACATCCTGAAAGGAATTGCGGATGACGCCTTCAATTTTCTCTTGTGCAAGGACTGCTCGACGGTGGAGTCGGTCATAGAAGCATGTCGTCGCTTCGAACAGGCAAAAAGTAGGCGCATAGTTCACCGATTTGACCGCCTTCCCAACACGGCGGCTACGTCCTCTTGCGAAGATTTGCCCACACTACACCAACCACCAGCGCCAGAAAACGTCACCAGTATAGTCCGTAGGGAACTCAAGGCTATGGCTCCCGCTATGTCTAGCGTCAGCGCGCCAGGACACAACCTCGATGCCGTCTCAATGATACAGGCCGTGGTTCGCCAAGAGATCGCGAATATGGGCATTTCGCCGCCTCATCAAAATGCCCCTGCTACTTCCAGCTCGGCTCCAGTCGTTGCGGCTGTCACTCCGAACCGCACATTCGCGCCACGACGAAACCCAGCTGAATGGCGCACTCATGATGATCGGCCCATATGTTTCACGTGCCATCGGATAGGACACATCGCTCGCCATTGCCGCAGCCGTTGGACCTCATCACCTCGACCGAGCTTCTATGATTGGCGGCCTCGCTCTGAAAGTGCACCTTATGTCCCGTCCTACCGTGCTGAGAAGGGAGGGTGCAGAGCATAATCCAGAACGTCGGACCAGCCGCTCGCCATCGCCCATGCGTCGTCAGTCCCGCTCGCCCCAACCCCGCCGTTCTCGGTCTCTTTACGACCGTCGCTCGGAAAATAGCCGGTGCAGCCCCCGGAGGTGACGCTGCATACACGACTCGGACTGCAAATCCTCTGATTACTCCCGACCAGCGGTGCAACCTCCTTACAATTCTCGTTGATGGTTTACCTATAACTGCTCTTATTGATACCGGTGCACAAATATCTGTGACGAGCTCAGACCTCCACCGCCGCCTCCAAAAAGTTCTGACGCCTGCGATTGCACCTACCGTTCGTACAGCGGATGGGAGTACTCCTGCTGTGCTTGGAATGTAATTGTAACGAGGGCAGTGGGCATGGAGCTCGAATATAGAAAAGGAAGAAGGCTTGCTGTGATCGCAGGCTTGCGTTCAGTTAGCCCTTGCGCTCAATAAAGCTTTCGTTCGCCGAGTCAACTCCTGCTGGTTCAACACCCCGTTTCAAGTGGTGGAGGTGCTGGGATACATCTGGTCCTCACCCTGGAGCTTCGTAGCCGCACACTCCAACCACCTTCTGCGATGACTGATCCGGGACTGTCTCAGGCCGCCACTCCAGCTCTCGCACCCATACCTGTCTTCTGCGCTGGCGCTCTCCGGCAGCGCGACCCCCCTATATTTGGTGGCACAGAGGACCAAGATGTGGACAGCTGGATTGCCGAGTATGAACTGGTGAGCGCGTACAATAAGTGGAACGCAGCTGATAAGCTCACAAATGTGAATTTTTACCTGACCGACGTGGCGAAACTATGGTACAGAAATCATCGAAGTGATTTCAGTACGTGGTCGGAATTGGCAAAAACCCTCTCGGAAGTCTTTGGACGTCCTGCTGTCCGCCGCCTTCGTGCTGAACAGCGCTTGCGTGGCAGAGTACAGAGAACAGATGAGACTTTCACGAGCTACATCGAAGATGTGCTCTTCCTCTGCCAGCTCATCAACCCGACTCTGGATGAGGCAGGCAAGATAAAAAACATAATGAAAGGAATCGACGATGGTGCATTCCAAATGCCTGCTGCGAAGTGTCTCCAGACAGTCGCCGAGGTGATTCAGCTCTGCCAAAGTTATGATGAGCTGCGTAGGCAACGTGCTTCCACACGTTGCGCTGCTAAAGACACCGCGGACCTTTCATCCCTCGACTATCGCCATGACACTGCCGACCACTCTGCTTTAATGCCACTCATAAAGCAATTCATACGCGAGGAGGTCGCCAGGCAGCTATCTATAATCACCAGAACTACCGAGCCGATGGCACCCTTATCGCCTTCACTTCGTCAGGTCATTGAATCGCAAGTTGCCGAAGCATTGCCGCCAGCTCCGGCTCCACCATCTGTTACCGCACCACTAACATATGCAGCCGCTGTTGCTCGGCCACGCGCTCCATCGTCTCCGGCTATCTACGAAGCAACTCGCCACGTTTATTCGTCGACGCCACCTGCCGACCCGTTGACTGTCCCGTCCCCGGCTGTATACGAAACAACTCGGAACGTTTATATGAAGCCGCCGCCTGCACGACCGTTTCCGGTACCTTATTCGGCGACAAGTGCCCCTACCGTCAGCCAATGGCGCACTCCGGATAATCGGCCAATATGTTTTTCATGTGGCATCCCAGGCCACATAGCTCGTCACTGCCGCCGTCGCAGCTTCCCTTCTCATGACATTGCAGGGGCCTCACACTACATGCCCATTCAGCCGCGATATCCCGTTCCTGCCGATCCACCTCTAGACGTACGTACCGGTCGCCACCCATCCGGCTCAAGCCGTTCGCCTTCTCCTCGTCGCAGATCAATTTCTACAATGTTACGTCGCAACAGCCCACCGCGAGGGGAAAACTGACGGGCGCAGTTCCGGAGGCAAGAACTGCGTTGGCAGCGAAAATTTCAAGACCTAACTGCTGTCCCCCGAACGAAATCGAACTCTATATTGATGGCATTAAGGTGCACGGACTTGTTGACACTGGAGCTGCCGTATCTGTAATTAGCGAGAAACTGTGCCGAAACTTGAAGAAAGTGACCACGCCACTTACCGACCTATCTTTGCAGACAGCTACGTGCCATCATATTCAGCCTTCAGCTGTGTGCACTGCACGAGTCGTCATTCAAGGTGCGAAGTACGTCGTCTCATTTGTAGTTTTATTCCGTTCTTCGCATGACGTTATCCTTGGATGGGACTTTCTTTCGTCAAATTCTGCTTTGGTCGACTGTGCTCGTTCCGAACTCGCATTATCTGTGCCGTGCTATGACCCCGACGATGGCGCTTCGTGTAGAGTGTTTGCTGCTTCTGACGTTGACATTGCGCCTTTCTCAGCTGTTGTTGTCTCGGTGTCGTGTGCCTCCCCCCCGAAATCGCCTGTGTTGTTTATGCCATCGGTCCCATCTGCGTGCCGTCGAAATATCATGCTTCCGTTTGCCGTCGTCATTTTTCGCAATGGTCACGCTGCCATTTATGTGTGCAATCCCTCGGACAGCCCGTCATCCTTACTACGTGGAGAATGCCTGGGAAGCTACGAACCTTGCGAGTGCATTCTTCCGGCTACTATACCCGATTCAACAGTTTCACTCCCAATTTGTGCTGTCACTCCTACCAACGCGCCTAATGATGCTCTGGACGTATTCTCAGATGCCAACGACTCTGAGCTCGCACCAACTCAGCGCGAAGAGATTATAAATCTTCTTCTCCGCTTTCGTTCTTCATTCGATCGTAACCAGTCAGGCTTAAGCCGAACCTCTGCGGTCGTTCACCGTATTGACACCGGTCAACAAGCCCCACTAAGGCAGCGTCCGTACCGTGTGTCATCTGCTGAACGCCGTGTCATCGACGAACAAGTGGACGACATGTTGAAACGTGGCATCATCGAGCCCTCCAACAGTCCCTGGGCTTCACCGGTTGTTCTCGTCAAGAAAAAAGACGGATCCATCCGGTTCTGCGTTGACTACCGCCGACTCAACAAGATAACGCGCAAAGACGTATACCCTCTGCCGCGCATCGATGATGCTTTGGACTGCCTACAAGGAGCAGAGTTCTTTTCTTCGTTAGATTTACGCTCCGGCTACTGGCAGGTGCCCATGGCAGAGGGTGACCGCCCGAAGACAGCCTTTGTAACACCGGATGGACTATATGAATTCACCGTTATGCCCTTTGGCCTCTGCAATGCGCCTGCCACTTTCGAAAGAATGATGGATACCGTCTTGCGAGGTATGAAATGGAAAACGTGCCTCTGTTATTTGGACTACATTGTGGTATTTTCAAGCGACTTTGCGACCCACCTCAGTCGCCTCGAGCAAGTTCTTACGTGCCTTTCAACGGCGAGACTTCAACTTAACTTGAAGAAATGCCACTTCGGCGCTCGCAAGCTTGTAATTCTCAGCCATGTGGTTTCTAAGGATGGCATTCTCCCGGACCCTACGAAACTTAATGCAGTCGCGGCGTTCCCAAAGCCAACCACCGTCAAAGAGCTTCGAAGCTTCATCGGCCTATGTTCTTACTTCCGGCGCTACGTCCGCAATTTCGCCTCCATTATCGCCCCCTTGACCAATCTTCTTGCCGGAAGGTCTGATTTGTCAGCGTGGTCGCAGGCGTGTGATGATGCATTTCAGGAACTCCGACGGCTTCTCACCACGCCTCCCATACTCCGACATTTCGATCCATCTGCTCCAACGGAGCTTCATACAGACGCTAGTGGTGTCGGGCTAGGGGCCATACTGGCCCAACGCAAGGATGGCTTTGACGAGTACGTCGTTGCCTATGCCAGCCGCACCCTCATTAAAGCCGAGAAGAATTACAATGTAACTGAAAAGGAGTGCCTTGCCATTATTTGGGCAATTGGAAAATTTCGGCCTTATTTATATGGATGTCCGTTTGATATTGTGACAGACCACCATGCGCTTTGCTGGTTATCTTCACTAAAAGATCCTAATTGTCAGCTCGCTCGTTGGGCATTGCGGTTACAGGAGTTCGATATCCGTGTTGTCTACCGTTCTGGCCGTAAGCATTCCGACGCCGATGCCCTGTCACGTTCGCCATTGGCTTCAGAACCTGTCGGCTCACCTATCTCCACCAGTGCTGCCTTGGCCATCAGCATTTCGGACATGCCTTCCGAGCAACGCAAAGATGCTTGGATTTCTTCTCTTTTGGACTTTCTCTCAAACCGGACGCCCGCTCCAGTTTCCAGGACGCTTCGCCGTCAAGCAGGACACTTCGCTATTCGGGATAACCTGCTTTACCGCCGAAACTACAGTTCGATGGGTCGTAAGTGGTTGCTCGTCATTCCCCGACATCTGCGCTCTGACATCTGTGCCACGTTCCACGATGATCCGCAATGTGGCCACGCTGGTATGTTAAAAACATACACTCGCTTGCAGCTGCGGTACTACTGGCGTGGTATGTACCGTTTCGTTCGCCGTTACGTAAGGTCTTGCCTTACGTGCCAGCGACGCAAAATGCCCACTCAGCATGCCACAGGTCCCTTGCAGCCGTTGCCATGTCCAGCACGAGCTTTTGATCGTGTCGGAATCGACCTTTACGGTCCGCTTCCCTATACTTCGAGTAGCAACCGCTGGGTCATTGTCGCTATCGACAACCTAACGCGGTACGCTGAAACAGCTGCGTTACCTTCTGCTACCGCAAAAGACGTTGCGTGTTTTATACTGCAAAACCTGGTTTTAAGGCATGGAGCACCTCGAGAGTTACTAAGCGACCGCGGCCGCGTTTTTCTCTCCGATGCTATCAAAGCGTTGTTGAGCGAGTGTCGCATCATACACCGCACTACCACAGCCTATCATCCGTAAACTAATGGGATGACAGAGCGTTTTAATCGTACACTTGGGGATATGCTGGCCAAGTACGCTTCATCCGACCAGTCAAATTGGGATAGCATACTGCCTTTTGTGACATATGCTTACAACACTGCAACGCAAAGCACCACTGGATTTTCGCCTTTCTTTCTTCTTTATGGACGCGAGCCATCATCAACAATGGATACTATTCTTCCTTATCGACCGGACCCTTCAGAGATGACTACCGTTTCTCGAGCAGCAGCACACGCTGAAGAATGTCGGAAGCTTGCTCGTGCGTTCACGTCACATGACCAGACGCGCCAAAAACATCGCCACGACGCATCAGCCACGCCTATGAGCTTTGCACCGAACTCACTGGTGTGGTTATGGATTCCTTCTACTCCTCCAGGACTCTCCCACAAGCTTTCGTCCAGGTACCACGGCCCTTATCGAGTTATACGCCAAACATCCCCTGTCAACTACCTGGTCGAGCCGCTGGATGCATCTCCGGACAAGCGCCGTCGGGGACAAGAAATTGTACACATTTCTCGGCTCAAGCCATACCATGACCCTTCTGTGTACACCTGTCCTTAGGTCGCCAGGATGCCTCCCTCATCGCTCGGGGGTGATTGTAACGAGGGCAGTGGGCATGGAGCTCGAATATAGAAAAGGAAGAAGGCTTGCTGTGATGGCAGGCTTGCGTTCAGTTAGCCCTTGCGCTCAATAAAGCTTTCGTTCGCCGAGTCAACTTCTGCTGGTTGAACACCCCGTTTCAATATATATATATATATATATATATATATATATATATATATATATATATATATATATATATATATATATATATATATATATATATATATATATATATGTGTGTGTGTGTGTGTGTGTGTGGCAATATATATATATATATATATATATATATATATATATATATATATATATATTAAAATAAAGGTGTTGTACGTCAAGAAAGGTTCAGACGCAGCTTGGAAAAATGTGCTTTATCAGGCAGGTCTGGCTAATGGCGAGCGGCGTGCGCGAGCTACTACTGCAGCCACCGATCATCCTCGTCTTCTTCATTACCAGCAGAGCGTCGGTTATTCAGATTCATTACCATTACTCCCCGCGAAATAAGGAGCCATCCTGGCGACCTATGGACAAGTAAACACGGGAGGGTCGTAGCAGGGCTTAAGTCTCGAGACGTGGACAATTTCCTGGCCACGACGACGTTGGTCTGAAGATGGTTCCAGTGGCTCGATGAGGTAATTCACCGGTGACGTTTTTTGTAGCACACGATAGGGGCCATGATATTTGGGGACCAACTTGGTAGAAAGGCCAGGTGTAGCAGAAGGGACATGCAGCCAGACGAGTGAACCTGGATCGTAGGAATTAGTGTTATTTGATGCGTCATGGTGGTGCTTTTGGCGTCCTTGGTCTTGGGTTGTGAATGATCTTGCCAGTTGGCAGCATTCTTCAGTGTATGTAGCGGCTTGAGACAAAGTCGTGGACTCTGAGGAGTCAGGTTTGTACGAAAGAATGGTGTCCATAGTGCCCGAAGGTTCGTGTCCGTAAAGGAGGAAAAAAGGGGAGAACCCAGTAGTGCTTTGAATGGCGGTATTATAAGCTAACGTGATAAACGGGAGAACTCGGTCCCAATTGGAGTGGTCTGACGAGATATACATAGACAGCATGTCACCAAGGGTGCGGTTGAAGCGCTCTGTCGTTCCATTGATCTGGGGATGATAGGCGCTTGTAGTGCGGTGAACGACGTGGCACTCACGCAGCAATGCTGTGATGACGTCTGACAAGAATACGCGACGACGATCGCTCAGTAACTCCCGAGGTGCTCCATGACGTAATACAATGTTGTGAAGAACGAAAGTCGCAACGTCTTTTGCTGTAGACAAGGGAAGGGATGAAGTTTCGGCATACCGCGTGAGATGGTCGAGGGCAACTATGATCCAGCGGTTACTGTCAGCAGTGTTGGGAAGGGGACCATAGATATCGATGCCGACGCGGTTGAATGGTCGGGATGGGCATGGTAAGGGTAGCAAGGTACCGCTGGCGTGACAAGGGGGAATTTTTTGTCTCTGGCACGTCGAGCAGGCCCGAACGTATCGTCGTATAAAACGGTACATGCCACGCCAGTAATATCGGAGACATATGCGAGAATAAGTCTTCAGGAAACCTGCGTGGCCACATTGGGAGTCGTCATGAAACGTGGAACAAATTTCGGATCGTAGATGACGTGGAATCACGAGTAGCCACTGACGTCCACCGGGTGCGTAGTTGCGTCGGTACAGCACGTCGTCGCGAGTGGCGAAGTGCTCGACTTGCCGACGCAACGTGCGAGAAGGGGGGGAAGCCGTCCGCCCAGCCAGGATGTCTAGAATCGAAGCAACCCAAGGGTCCTTGCGTTGCTCAGATGGCATGTCGGCGATGGTGACGGCAGTGGCATCACAGGTTAGACTTTCGCAGCAGTCCGGGTCAGGGGGTAGAGGCGAACGGGATAGGGCGTCTGCGTCCGAATGTTTCTGGCCGGAGCGATAGACCACGCGAATATTATATTCTTGGAGGCGTAATGCCTATCGGGCGAGGCGACCGCTTGGATCCTTCAGTGACGACAACCAGCAGAGGGCGTGGTGGTCAGTCACGACGTCAAAAGGGCGCCCGTACACGTAAGGTCGAAATTTCTCTATCGCCCAAATAATGGCGAGGCATTCCTTTTCAGTGACAGAATAGTTGGTTTCGGCTTTGCTAAGAGTTCGGCTTGCGTAGGCAACCACGTGCTCTTGGAAGCCGTCTTTCTTCTGTGCAAGAATAGCGCCTAGCCCGACACCACTAGCGTCGGTGTAGATCTCTGTGGGTGCCGATGGGTCGTAGTGTCGCAGAATAGGCGGCGACGTCAGGAGGCGGCACAGTTCATTGAAAGAGTCGTCATAGGTGGCAGACCAGGCTGAAAGGTCTCTAGAGCCGGCGAGGAGCTTGGTCAAAAGAGCGATGATCGTCGCGAAATTGCGGACGAAGCGCCGAAAGTAAGAGCAAAGCCCTATGAAGCTTCGGAGCTCTTTCATGGTGGTCGGTTTGGGAAACGCTGAAACGGCTGTAAGTTTGGTAGGGTGAGGAAGAATGCCGTCTTTTCAAACCACGTGGCCAAGGATCGTAAGCTTTCGAGCGGCGAAATTGCACTTCTTCAGATTCAGTTGCAGCCCCGCAGCAGAAATACACGCGAGGACTTTCTCGAGGCGGGTTAAATGGGTTGCAAAATCAGTTGAAAAGACGACAATGTCATCTAAATAACAAAGGCAAACGTTCCATTTGAGGCCTCGAAGGATAGAGTCCATCATCCGCTCGAAAGTAGCTGGCGCGTTGCAGAGGCCGATGGGCATGACGGTGAATTCGTAGAGCCCGTCGGGCGTGATGAAAGCAGTTTTTTCACGATCGGCCTCTGCCATGGGTACCTGCCAGTATGCAGAGCGCAGATCTAAAGAAGAGAAAAATTTGGCTCCCTGTAGGCAGTCCAAGGCATCGTCATTGCGTGGCAGCGGATAGACATCCTTGCGCGTGATTCGGTTGAGACGCCGGTAGTCCACGCAAAACCTGATGGATCCATCCTTCTTCTTCACCAACACAACTGGAGAGGCCCAGGGACTGCTTGACGGTTCGATTATGCCACGTGTCAGCATGTCGTCAACCTGTTCATTGATGGCACGGCGTTCGGTAGTTGACACACGATATGGATGCTGCCATAATGGCGTCTCTTGACCGGTATCTATACGGTGAACAACAGATGACGCTCGACCTAAGGAAGGCTGATTGTGGTCAAACGAGGCTCTAAAACGCTGTAGGAGCTTGATCAGCTGTTTCTGCTGCCCAGGCGTGAGGTTACAATCAATAGATTTGCGGAATACATCCATAGGTTCATTAGCGTCAGTTGCGGGTGTAATGGCACAAGTCGGTAAAGATGGCTTGTCTGGATAGATCGGGTCTTCGAAAATACAATTTAAGGGCTCGAGGCTTCCCAGACACTCACCGCGTAGCAGGATGTACGGACAAGCAGAAACGTTGCACGCATAAAGTACCGCCGAACCATTGAAAAAGTTGACGGCAAACGGGAGGACGATGGTTCGGCGTTGCACACTAGCTATAGTTGGTTGGAACAGCAGTGTCGAGTTAGTGGCAGCAGGGGAAAACACAGGCACTAGGACGGCGGACAACGGCGCGATGCGGACGTCAGCTGCGGCAAACACTTTCGAGGGACTGTGGTGGTCGATATCAAGGCACGGGTTCGTCAACGTGAGTTCAGCACGAGCTCAGTCCACGAGGGCCTGATGGGTAGAAAGGAAATCCCATCCTAGTATGACGTCGTAAGATGAACGTGGGAGAACAACAAAGTTGACGGCGTACCAAACATCTTGAATAAGAACGCGTGCTGTGCACTGAGCTGTCGGCGCGATGAAATGGGAGGTGGCTGTACGCAGAGCAAGATTCGTACGCGGCGTTGTAACTTTTCTCAAATCGCGACACAGTTTTTCACTAATTACAGAAACGACGGCGCCTGTGTCGACAAGTGCACGTACAGCAACACCTTCTACTAGCACATCAATATCGTTGGTCGGACAAAGAGGACGTCTTAGAAAGTTCGATGACGACGCAGTTCTTGGCTCCGGAACTGCGGCTGTCAGTTTTCCTCTCGAGCGGGGCTCGTGCGCCGAAGCATCGGGGAGACAGATCGGCGACGGGGTGGTAATGACTGGCGAGAATCGACAGGGCGTCGTGGGGACAATGAGTCGGTGATAGGAGAAGATGGTCGCTGGGGATTCTGGGCAGCCTGGTAATTTGCAGAATTCCCATGGTCTGGAGGCTGGAAGTTGCGACGGCGACAGTAGCGTGCTATATGTCCCACGAAACCGCATGCGAAACAGATGGGTCGATTATCCAAGGTGTGCCATGGGTTAACAACAGAAAGTGCAGGGGGCGAAGTGGGATGGGATGCCGTGTATGTAGGCAGCGTCGTAGGGTAGGAGGACCCGGTGCTCCGGTATGCGCCAGAGACAGGTGGGGCTGGGGGTCTAGCAACGACGGCAGCGTAGGTCAGCGGCGTAGGGACAGATGGCGATGGAGGCAGTGCCTGCGTGACCTGTGTCTCAATGACCTGACGTAAACGTGGATCTAACGAGGTCACTAGCGCGGATGCTTCGGCCAGAAGAGAAAACTGACGCGCAACTTCCTCACGAATGAATTGTTTGATGTGGGGCAGTAAGACGGTGTGATCAGCAGCGACGTCGTGTACGAGGGCGGAAACTTCAGCCGTATCTTCAGCGGCCCTGCGCGTCAAGACACGCTGCTTACGCAACTCGTTGTACTCCTGACAGAGCTGGACAACATCGGTGACGGTCTGTGGATTCCTAGTGACGAGCATCTGGAAGGCATCGTCGTCAACTCCTTTGATGATGTGCTTGATTTTGTCGCGTTCGGTTAGAGATTCATCGACGCGCTTGCAAAAAGACAAGAGATCTTCAATGTAACTTGTAAAGGTCTCGTCCCTGAGCTGGACTCTACTACGGAGACGCTGTTCCGCACGAAGCCGGTGCACGGCGGGACGACCGAAGACCACGGCGATGGTGGTCTTGAAGTCGGACCAGTCTGAAATTTCACCTTCGTGGTTCTTGAACCAGAGGCTGGCCACATCAGCGAGGTAAAAGCGCACATTTGTGAGCTGGTCGCAGGCGTTCCACTTGTTAGAAGCGCTTACGATTTCGTACTCGACGAGCCAGTCCTCGACGTCTTGTTCGTCGTTGCCGCAGAAAAATTGGTGGGTCGCGTTGCCGAGGCACGCCAGTACAGTAGACTGTCGTTGGTAAGGCAGCTTGAGAAGGGCCTGGAGCAGTCATGGTGAACGGTGAGGGTAGCGTCCGATTGCGAAGTTCCAGGTTGATGGGAACCCTGGCTCCTCCACCACTTAAAATAGAGGTGTTGTACGTCGAGAAAGGTTCAGACGCAGCTTGAAAAAATGTGTTTTATCAGGCAGGTCTGGCTAATGGCGAGCGACGTGCGCGAGCTACTGCTGAAGCCACCGGTCATCCTCGTCTTCTTCATTACCAGCAGAGCGTCCGTTAATATATATATATATATATATATATATATATATATATATATATATATATATATATATATATATATATATATATATATATATATATATATCTATACGAGAAATATACTGAACGAGAAATTATTCTTTTCGCTAGAATTCAAGTATATATATATATATATATATATATATATATATATATATATATATATATTGTGGTAAAGCCTTTGAACAGTGGGTCGCCCTCTTCTGCGCCTTCTAGTGGGTCGCCCTTTTTATAAGAAGAAAAGCAGATCGCGCAGAGAGTCGATCCCCGCATTGACTGTCGCTGTCGTTAATCATCGCTGAGTGTCCGCCAATAAACCGCTTAACAATTTGGTGGAGAGTGCTGAGAGTGCTCTGCCCTTCAAACACCTTCGGTCCGCATTCGATGCCCTTGGAGCTTCGATCCCGTACCGTGCCTCCAACAATGCACCAAGACGCCGCCCAGCAAACGCTTCCTCCTACGCCGACGCTATGTCCCGGTGTCCCCCGTATCCGCGACCCTCCTGTCTTCACCGGAGTGGATGGCACCGACGTCGAGGACTGGCTGGCCATGTACGAACGCGTGAGCGTCCCCAACCATTGGGACGAGGCAGGTAAACTCGGCAACCTGTTTTTCTATCTCGCGGGTGTGGCCGGCATGTGGTACAACAACCACGCATCTGATTTCCCGACATGGTCCGCTTTTAAAACCGCTGTCGTCGACGTGTTTTGCCGCCCGGCCATTCGTAAGCTGCAAGCTGAACAGCGTTTCCGTGAACGAGCCCAGCAGACCGGCAAGTCCTTCACAAGTTATATCGAGGACATCCTTGACTTGTGCAAGAAAGTCGACCTGAACATGTCAGAGGCTGACAAAGTCACGCATGTTCTAAAAGGCATCGCCGACGATGCCTTCACCATGCTCCTGGCAAAGAACCCCCGCACTGTGGCAGAAGTCATCATGTTATGCCAAAGTTACGACGAGCTGCGGCGGCAGCGCTTGATGACCCGTCGACCGCCACCACGTGATGCTGATCTCTCGGCCTTGTCAGTCGTTCCTGACCAGGCAACCTTGCTCGCCCTAATCAAGTCGTTCGTGCGTGAGGAAGTTGCCCGCCAGGTCTCTCTACTGGCTTTTGCTTCCCCACAACATGCTCAACAGCCAGCAAGTACACTTCTACCTCCACTCCGCCGAGCCATTCAGCAGGAAATCGCGGAGGTCGTCCCTGAATACCACCAGCCGCCTCCTGCATCTGTGCCACTCGGCTACGCCCAAGTTGTTGCAAGGCCGCCCCCACCGATTTCTGCAACTGTTCCCCTAAATTACACCGAAACCGTCGCGAGGCCCCAGGCCTTTGGAGAAACGGTCTCGCCTACATACGCCGGCGTCACCCACGTGCCCCGAGTGCCACCTACCATGCACTCATATTAGCAGCCGGCTCGCCGATCGCATTCTGTGACATGGATGCGACCCGCAAACCAATGGCGCACTGCTGACTATCGCCCCATCTGCTTTGCTTGTGGTTGCGTCGGTCATGTAGCACGCTATTGCAATTGTGTGCAGCAACCGCAGGTCGCCTCTAACTTTCCCAGCCAGTCAAGCCGCTCTTATGACCAACCGTCGCCTATGTCACCGTCGTCTCGCCCCGTTCCGTCTACCCGCCGTTCACCATCTCCACGACGTCGCTCACTGTCGCCAATGTGGCCACGTCCACTCGAGGGCGACCAGGAAAAGTAGTCGTCGCAGTGCACGGGGCAAGGGCTGCGACGCTGTCGAACTGCGGAAGCCCTCAAGAAAGCCCGTCGAACGTGATAGACGTGCTTGTGGATGGCGTTCGTGCATACGCCCTTGTAGATACTGGAGCCGCCATATCCGTGATGGACGAAAAACTTAGCCGATTACTGCGCAAAGTGACCTCGCCGCTTTGTGGGCTCTCCCTTCGTACAGCCAGCGCCCAAAGTATTCACCCTACGGCGATGTGCACAGCCCGCCTTATGATTCAGGACGTGATGTATGCGGTCAAATTCATCATAATTTCTTCATGCTTTCACGACGTCATCCTAGGATGGGATTTTCTTTCCCGCCACGACGCCGTCATTCATTGCGCACCAGCAGAAATAGAACTCACGCCATTCTCTTCTTTGACGCCGGCCGACATTCCATCCGCTGCAAGCAAGTTACTCGTCAGAGACGACACTCAAGTGCCTGCAAACTCGTCCGTTGCGGTGTCGCTCTACTGCGCAAGCCTTTCTGACACCGCTGCACTCCTCTCGCCATCTCATCGTGTCTTCATAACAAAAAGCTTGCTGGTTCCTTTCGCGACCGTGCAACTCACTCACGGCAGCACCACTATTTTTGTTGTGAACTCATCTCCGTACAGCGTTACGTTGGTGCGAGGGGAATGTCTCGGCAGCATGAAACCCATCGAAGACGCACAAGTTATGGATCAACCCGATGACATGCACTGCTCAAGTTCCTGTACGCTTGGTGCTGTTTCGACATCTGCTTCATCATCCGATGATATATTCGGTCCCTGCATACCCGACGACCTTACGCAGGGCCAGCATTCCCAGCTTTTGGGCCTGTTGGAAGAATTCTGCTCTTCTTTCGATGTCGCTCAACCTTCTATCGGCCGCACATCCACCGTTACGCATCGCATCGACACAAGCGCACAGCCACCGCTGCGGCAACGTCAATATCGCGTATCTTCCACAGAACGCCGTGTAATCAAGGAGCAAGTCGACGACATGCTTTGCCGCGATGTTATTTGCCCCTCTAGCAGCCCCTGGGCATCTCCTGTCGTTCTCGTCACGAAGAAGGACGGTTCTGTGCGGATCTGTGTGGACTACCGACGCCTCAACAAGATCACTCGTAAGGGCGTGTATCCACTACCGCGGGTAGATGACGCGATTGACAGCCTGCAAGGAGCAGAATTCTTTTCATCCCTCGATTTGTGCTCAGGGTACTGGCAAGTACCTATGGCTGAGGACGCTCGACCGAAGACCGCTTTTGTCACTCCCGACGCCTTGTACGAGTTCAACGTTATGCCGTTTGGGCTGTGCAATGCGCCCGCCACCTTTGAGCGCATGATGGATACAGTTCTGCGTGACCTGAAATGGCACACGTGCCTGTGCTACCTCGATGACGTTGTCGTTTTCGCTCCTGACTTCTAGACGCATCTTCAACGCCTTCGGCATGTTTTACCGCGTCTGAGCAACGCCAGTCTGCAACTGAACCTAAAGAAGTGCCAATTTGCAGCTCGGCAGCTGACAATACTCGGCTACGTCGTGTCCAAGGACGGAATCCTCCCTGATCCAGCCAAGCTTCGGGCCGTGACCGAGTTCCCCAAGCCGACATCCGTGAAGGAACTGCGCAGTTTCGTAGGACTGTGTTCCTACTTTCGGCGCTTCATTCAAAACTTCGCGACTATCGTATCGCCGCTGACGAAGCTTCTCGGAAGTAACGGACCTCTCCATTCGTGGTCATCACAGTGCGACGACGCTTTCAGAACACTTCGTCGTTTGTTGACGTCGCCTCCCATACTCCGCCACTGCGACCCTACGGCCCCTACAGAGGTACACACGGATGCCAGTGGTGTCGGCCTCGGCGCTGTCCTTGCGCAGCGCAAACCAGGGTTCCCGGAATATATCATGGCGTACGGGAGCCGTACGCTTACTAACGCCGAGACTAATTACACAGTCACCGAGAAGGAATGTTTGGCAATCGTCTGGGCCCTTGCAAAGTTCCGACCTTATTTGTATGGTCGCCCATTTGATGTCGTCTCCGACCACCACGCACTATGCTGGTTGTCGTCATTGAAAGATCCCTCAGGCCGTCTCAACCGGTGGGCACTTCGCCTGCAAGACTATGACATCCGCGTGCTATACCGCAATGGAAGGCAACATGCTGACGCCGACGCCCTGTCGCGCTCTCCCTTGCCTGACGACAATGCCAACAACTCAGTGTCTCACCTTGCCATTTCTTCGATTATTATTCATGCCATTGCTACTGAACAGCGAAAGGATCAATGGATTGCCTCACTGATAGACTTGCTGACTGATCCATCCACTCCATCCACTCGCGCGTTGCGTCGTCAAGCCCACCATTTCGCCGTTCGCGACGACCTGCTCCACCGACGCAATTACAACGGTGACGGCCGCCAGTGGCTACTAGTCATACCTCGCAGTCTGCGCTCTGGCATATGCGAATTCTTTCATTCTGATCCGCAATGTGCGCACTCCGGGGTATCGAAGACTTACCACCGCATTCGCCAACGGTACTTTTGGCGCGGCATGTACCGCTACGTGCAGAAATTCGTTCGCTCCTGCATAGAATGTCAGCGCCGCAAAACTTCAACGCAACTGTCACCGGTAGGTATGCAGCCTCTAGCTTGCCCTGCCAGGCCGTTTGGGCGCGTTGGCATCGATTTGTATGGGCCACTTCCACTAACTTCAGCTGGTAACCGCTGGGCCATTGTTGCTGTGGACCACCTCACGCGATACGCTGAAACTGCCGCTCTCCCCGCGGCTACAGCGAGCGATGTGGCCTCCTTCCTGCTCCAACGATTCATGCTGCGACACGGTCCACCTCAGGAACTGCTCAGTGATCGAGGCCGCGTCTTCCTGTCTGAAGTCGTCGAAGCCATTCTCAAAGAGTGCAACGTTGTTCACCGCAAAACTGCTGCTTACCACCCGCAGACGAATGGCCTCACGGAACGCTTCAAGCGTACGCTCGGCGACATGCTTTCTAAGTACGTCGCCGCCGATCACACAAATTGGGATGACATTCTACCCTTCGTCACCTACGCATATAACAACACCCCTCTAAGCACTACTGGCTTTTGACTTTTCTTTTTATTATATGGAAGGCACCCATCGCACACCATCGACACTATACTTCCGTACAAGCCAGATCCGTCCGAGTGGGCGCTTATTTCTGCTACAGCCAAGCTTGCTGAAGAGTGTCGAGGGCTTGCAAGGACCTTTACAGCGCATGATCAAGAGCGGCAAAAAGTCATTCGCGCTGACGCCAGCACTTCTGCGCCCACGTTCCTCCCTGGAGTGCTCGTCTGGCTCTCGATCCCTACTACTGCAACTGGTCTATCTTCAAAACTATTGCCCAAATACGAAGGCCCCTACCGTGTCGTCAAATGCACTTCCCCAGTCAACTACTTGATTGAACCCATCGAACCATCTTCGGACATGCGTCGTCAAGGACGCGACATTGTTAACGTGGAGCACCTGAAGGCCTACCATGACCCGCTCATTGTAACCACCTGTTAGGTCGCCAGGCGGCTCCCTTTTCGTACCCGGGGTAGTTGTGGTAAAGCCTTTGAACAGTGGGTCGTCCTCTTCAGCGCCTTCTTGTGGGTCACCCTTTTCATAAGAAGAAGAGCAGCTCGCGCAGAGAGTCGATCCCCGCATTGACTGTCGCTGTCGTTAATCATCGCTGAGTGTCCGCCAATAAACTGCTTAACAATATATATATATATATATATATATATATATATATATATATATATATATATATATATATATATATATATATATATATATATATATATATGTGTGTGACGTATGAAGCGATGATTGGTAGAAGCCGAGAAGGAAGAAGTGCACAATAGAATCAACATGGCGTATGAGCCATGCCACGTCTCCCAGTCATCATAGCGTCACACGAGTCGACAGGATGAAGACCTGGCCACCGCTCATCAGCCACACTTCATTCACAAAGCCACCGGCAATACGCCTCAACTGAATATCCACCACAGAAGAGGTGATCTCAGGCGCAAACAGTTACCGGCATCATGGCAGAACCATCGACCGACCTTCCCATCCCCAAGTACACCGGATCAGCGGACGATGGGCCTGTACAGGACTGGTTCGACCTGTTCGAGCTCCATGCTACCGCTGCATCTTGGTCGGAACGGGAGATGATTACGAACTTCAGTGACTACGTCACCGGTGAGGCATTTAAGTTTTACCTCACCCACATATTCGACAATGACGAGTCTTGGCAAAAGATAAAAAAGGAATGATCATCTGGTTTTGAGACTATAATGAAGATTCGATTAGCACACGCACTCTCAGCGCATTCAGACTCAGCCATCGCAGTAATGAGCAGCCTTCGCGCACTCGAGTACAGAGCATGAATTTATAATTCCCGTCAGGTGAAGTTAGCCGCATGCTCACGGAAAGACCACGTAGTCGTGTTCGCAACCTTCCACCTGGTTCCTCATCCGCGGATATATCACCAATACTCAACCCACTGCTGCATAAAAGAATTGAATCCGCTATTGATGACCCAGATGCATTTAATACTTCATGCCGCATGCGTACTTTGCAAACTGACTTGAAATTCAGCTCAGCAGTGCCACAAAGACAGAAGCATTCACAATCAGCATCTTGTGAAGGAAAGTCTTCTGCAGAAGCGTCTAGTGTTCATCAATTACAAGATCGAAGTGACGTGAATTCAGTATACAACCTCACTGCCAACAATGAAAAGAAAAGCACAGGTGCGACTTCTGATGACACAAGTAATCTTCAGGCAACCACCAACAATGAACGATTTATGAATACAGAAGATTCAAGTGCACGAAACCCCGCACATTGTTTTGTGCCGGAAAAATCTGCATTGGTTCATGTCCTAGAAGCCTGCGAAGGACTTGCTAAGAATCCTGACACAGCACGATCAATGTCACACCACAAGCAAGTCGACGAGACCAAGAAACTACAACGTCAACGTATACTTCATCATTGTCTACGACGAAAGGAAACCTAATCGAAACCACTATTAAGGCTCAAAGAACATTGCAAAAAGGCCCATTGTTGTAGATACATTCTACACCAAAGATCAGGAATGTGCCTTCCATCAAACCATCTGCGACATCACCATAGAAAAATCTCCAAAAGCCACAAAAGCACCCCTTGTACTCGGCAGAAACAGAGACAGCGCCCAATCAACCTCGATCAACGCGCACGCAAGCTGCCTGCACGACCTGTGCCACGACGAAGAATTCCATACCTACGATATCCGAAATGTCCATTCTGCAAGGTGTTCGAACCTCGTTTGTTCTTCACAAGAATGCCGGCTGCGATTTCCGCTATCTCCACGTCCAAAGCATTCTTGTGTTATCCAGGACGCAACTATCAGCCTCGCCCACCAGAACTCCTGCGTTAACCGGACTGCTGCACTCTTTCCTGAAGTTTTGCGAGTTTACGAAACACCACGGGGCCATGAAACCAATTGTGCATTTTGACATTTGTGACTTCTCAACCTCTCCTTCTCTCCTTGTGTACTTTTCCTTGTTCGTAATCCATGCCTTCTTTCGGGGGAGGGGGAATCGTGTGACGTATGAAGCGATGATTGGTAGAAGACGAGAAGGAAGAAGTGCAGAATAGAATCAACATGGCGTATGAGCCATGCCACGTCTCCCAGTTATCATAGCGTCACACACACACACACACACACACACACACACACACACACACACATATATATATATATATATATATATATATATATATATATATATATATATATATATATATATATATATATATATATATATATATATATATATATATATGTGTGTGTGTGTGTGTGTGTGTGGCAATATATATATATATATATATATATATATATATATATATATATATATATATATATTGTGAAGAGGTTTATTAGTAGTTAACGACAACGGCCAGGCAGCGTGATGAACCGTCCAGCAGAGACCGGCACAGCAGCGAGCCGAAGCACGAGACGAGAGAGCCGGGCGTTGGCGATGCTGCTCGCTGCAGGCACATCTTCTTCTTCACAATCGCCCCCGCTGAAAAAGGAGCCATCCTGGCGACTGAAGAAGTTTCAGGCAGAGGCTCATTGTACGGTTTCAGCCGGGAAACATGGACGATGTCACGTGCACGCCTGCGCATGTATTTCGATCGGGAAACTGGTTCAATTAGGAAATTAACTGGAGAGGTTTTCTCCAAAACGGTGTAAGGCCCCTCATACTGGGGGACAAGTTTCGAGGAGAGCCCCGGAATTTGGTATGGGATAGTAAGCTACACAAGAAACCCTGGGGCATAGTTGGGATCCGGAAGAGAGGTGCTACGGTTTTATTTCTGGCGTTGTTGCTCTTCCGAGGTGAACGCACGGGCGAGATGGCGGCACTCTTCGGCTTGTCGAGCAGCATCAGAGATAGGTGGGCACTCGGAAGCATCAAGACGGTAGGGAAGTAGGGTATCAATTGTATGGGAAGGCTCACGTCCGTAAAGGAGAAAGAAAGGTGAGAATCCCGTGGTGGTTTGTATTGCGGTGTTATATGCGAACGTGACGTATGGGAGAACACGGTCCCAGTTGCTATGATCAGATGCCACGTACATTGAGAGCATATCACCTAGCGTGCGGTTGAACCGTTCCGTTAGCCCGTTAGTCTGCGGGTGGTATGCTGTTGTTTTCCGATGAATGACGTGGCATTCGAAAGCAGAGTTTCGACGATCTCGGAAAGGAAAGCGCGGCCTCTGTCACTAAGGAGCTCTCGAGGTGCACCATGTCGAAGGAAAAAAAAAGCGATGTAGAATGAAAGAGGCGACATCCTGAGCTGTAGTGCTCGGCAAAGCGGCTGTTTCGGCGTAGCGTGTCAGGTGGTCAACCGCCACTATAATCCACCGATTACCATTTGGTGTCAATGGAAGGGGACCGTAGAGGTCAACACCGACGCGATCAAATGGCTTGGCAGGGCATGGAAGTGGCTGCGATGCGCCAGTCGCACGTGGCAGTGGGGATTTGCGTCGCTGGCAGTCAGGACAGCACTGCACGAATTTGCGTACAAAATTGTACATGCCGCGCCAGTAATAGCGATGGCGAAGGCGTTCATATGTTTTGAACACTCCGGCGTAGCCGCATTGCGGATCGTCGTGAAGAGAGGCACATACTTGCGATCGTAAAGTGCGTGGAATGACCAGCTGCCACCGGCGGCCATCGGGAGCGTAGTTACGTTGATGAAGAAGTTGATCACGGATGGCGAAATGGAAAGCTTGACGTCGGAGGGATCGAGATACTGGAAGGTTGGGCGTGCCAGATAAATATTCGATAAGAGAGGTGATCCACGGGTTACGACGTTGTTCGGTGGCAATCGAGCCGAGATTTAGCGATGATAAGGTCTGGAGGCAAGTGTTTCTGCACGTCTGATCTGGTGGTAAAGGTGAGCGGGACAGGGCGTCAGCGTCAGGGTGTTTGCGTCCGCAGCGGTATACGACGTGAATGTCGTACTCCTGGATGCGGAGCGCCCATCGCGCAAGGCGGCCAGAAAGTTCTTCCAACGTGGAGAGCCAGCATAGCGCATGGTTATCAGTTACTAGATCGAACGGGCGGCCGTATAAGTACGGCCGGAACTTTCCAAGCGCCCACACCAGAGCCAAACACTCTTTTTCTGTCACGCTGTAATTAGTTTCGGCTTTCGTCAGAGTGCGGCTAGCGTAGGCTACACCGTATTCTGAATAGCCGGGCTTTCGTTGAGCGAGGACCGCGCCTAGCCTGACGCCGCTGGCGTCAGTGTGCACTTCAGCGGGAGCCGTCGGGTCAAAGTGGCGAAGAATAGGTGAGGAAGTGAGCAGAAGGCGCAGAGTAGTGAAGGCAACGTCACATGCAGGGGACCAGGACGAGAGGTTCACGTCACCGCGAAGAAGCTGGGTTTACGGTGACATGATAGATGCAAAGTTGGGAACAAAGCACCGGAAATAGGAGCATATGCCTACAAAACTGCGAAGTTCTTTCATGGTCGTCGGCTTTGAAAATTCTGCGACTGCTCGAAGTTTTGCTGGGTCAGGTAATACGCCGTGCTTGGACACGATGTGGCCTAGGATGACGAGCTCGCGTGCAGCGAAGCGGCATTTTTTCAGGTTAAGCTGCAGACCAGCGTTGGTCAGACAAGTCAAAACGTGCCTGAGGCGAATGAGGTGCGTAGAAAGGTCATGGGAGAAAACCACGACATCGTCGAGGTAACAGAGACACATATTCCATTTGAGGCCACGTAGCATATTATCCATAAGACGTTCAAACGTGGCAGGCGCATTACAGAGCCCAAAAGGCATGACTTTAAATTCATATAGTCACGGTCTGGTGTAATAAATGCCGTTTTTGGCGATCGGCTTCAGCCATTGGGACCTGCCAGTAGCCAGACCGCAAGTCTAGCGACGAGAAAAATTTCGCTCCGTGAAGGGTGTCAATGGCGTCATCAATGCGCGGCAAAGGATAGACGTCATTGCGGGTTATCTTATTCAAACGACAATAGTCCACGCAAAATCGGATAGATCCGTCTTTCTTACGCACCAGGACGACGGTAGACGCCCAGGGGCTGTGAGATGGTCGAATGACGTCTCCACGAAGCATATCTTCGACTTGATCGTTGATGACGCGGCGCTCTGCAGCGGAGACACGATATGGTCATTGACGCAGTGGCTGGTGTAGGCCGGTGTCAACATGATGTTTGACTTGTGATGTGCGGCCCAGTTGAGGTTGCGACACATCGAAAGAACTCCTGAACTCAAGCAGAAGACCCAGCAGGTCGGCATGTTCGGTGGGAGTTAGAGTGTCGGCGATAGCGTTGGAAAACGTATCATTGGACGACTCTCCGAATGCCGACAGTGCTTTTGGGTGGTCGCAGTAGTCATCCGGGACAGCAACCAAAAACGTAGAGTCGAGGTCTTGCACGCGGCCGAGACATTGCCCCGCAAGCAAAGTGACAGGTGTAGAAAGCGGATTTCTTACGAACATGTTGCTTCTTCCGGCGGCAACGTCAAATGTTGCGAAAGGCAGCGGCAAAGCTCGACGACATTTGAAGATATCGGAAGGCATAAAAAGGACTGTAGCGTCAGTGTAGGCGTTGCATGAAACGGGAACAAGTGCGAAATTTCCCGGCGGAATATCGGTATCTTATTGAACGAGCAACTTCGGCGGCTGATGAAGAGCGTCCAGTAATGGGACATCACACAAGGGTGAGAACTCATCTTCGGCGCGTGCGCAGTCTATGACGGCATTATGGCGGGATAGGAAGTCCCACCCAAGGATGACGTCATGTGAACAGACAGGGAGAACAATAAACTCCACTATGTAAAGAATGCCTTCAGTGGAGACTCTTGCAGTGCAGGCTGTGAGAGGGGTTACGTGCTGTGCGCTTGCGGTGTGAAGCGATAGTCCCGAAAGCGGCGTCGTTACTATGCGTAATAAACGGCAGAGATTAGCGGCAATAACAGAAACAGCGGTGCCAGTATCTACAAGGGCGAAAGTAGAATAACCTTCAACAGTTACTGCAACCACGTTAGCAGGAGAGGGGCGAGGCCTTAGACAGTTAAAAAATGGCGCAGCTCTTGCCTCTTGAACTGCGGTGCTTAGTTTTCCTGGTCGGAGGGTCCGGGCCGGCGACGCATGGGGGAGGGTGATCACCGACGAGGAGAGGGTGCGCGTGGCGGCTGAAAGTCAAGGTGGTCAGTAGGGGCATAGCGAGGGGGCGAGACCGGCCCGTATTGGACGAAGGCTTGACTGCCGGGATGCGACGACCGGGCGTAGTGTCCGAACGTCTGAGGTCGACGGCGGCAGTAGCGAGCAACGTGTCCGGGAGTGAAGCAGGCGTAGCAAATCGGTCGGTTATCGGGCGTCCTCTACGGATTGGCGACTGGTGCTGCCGCCCAGAGAGAGAGAGATTGACTTTATTTAAACATATCCTGAGGAGGCTGAGATAGGGCCATTCTGACCCTTAATTCAGCCTGGAGGCTCCGCCCAGGATGGCGCTGGCAGCCGAAGGCTTTTAGCGATGTCCCGGGCCCTCTGGACCGCCTGTAGTTGCAGCTTGTATTGATTGCTCTTGAGAGCTTCCTGCCAAGCCTCTTGGGTATTCAGTTGTGCTGCGCTATAGGTAGGGCACAGCCAGAGCATGTGTTCAAAATTGCAATAAGGATGGTTGCAAAGGGAGCATGTGGGCGGTGTGTCGGGGTCGACTCTGTGTAAGGTGGATGGTGTTATGTACGTACGTGTTTGCAATCTTCTGAGAGTTAGAGCTTGTGCTTTGTTAAGTTTTGGGTGTGGTGCTGGGAAGGCACGTCTTTGTCCCCGGTAATGTGAAGTGATCTCGTGGTATCTGAATGCTTTGTCCTGGCTGCAGAAATTCTCGTACCGCTCGCTCATCGAGGGGTCGTTGTCCGCGGCGCGGCGTGTGAGCTAACGTGCCAGGCGGTTGACCTCTTCGTTGGGATTGCAGTGGTCGAGTCCCGTTAACTGTCTCATGTGGGCTGGGAACCAGGATACGTAGATTTGAGCTTTCTCTTCCTTAACAAGGGTTTCTTTGCTCTCGTACTCTCTTATTGCGTTGACGGTGAGTTTTCCTGTGCTTCTAGCTACTAGGCCAGCCGCGAACGTTCGTGCCGCCGTCTTAGAGTCTGTGTATATTGTGGAGTAGGCTTGGCAGCTTTGCAAGGCTAGCGCGATCGCCATTTCCTCTGCTTCGTGGACATGGCTTGTTTGGACGGTTGCCGCGTTTATGAGGTTTTCGTCTATATCAACGACCGCTATGGCAAACGCCTCCCTGCCATAGTAGCGGGCGGCATCTACGAATAGCGCGTGCGTGTTGTGTTTTTTTGCCTTGTTTATGAGCGCCCTCGCTCTGTCCTTCCTTCGCCCTTTGTTGAACGTAGGGTGAACGTTGCGGGGGATTGGCTCAACCCTAATGTGTTTCCTCACGTTATTACCAAGTTGTGTTCTTTTCTCTGGTTGAAAAATTGGGCAAATGCCTGCGTCTCTTAGGATGAGATGGCCTGCCTGCGTCAACGACAGGCGTGTGATCTGTGCCACTCTCTGAGCCTCGAAAATTTCTTCGGCTGTGTTGTGCAGACCAAGTTGCTCGAGTTTCTCGTTGCTCGTGCTATTGGGCAAGCCGAGTGCCGTTTTCAGTCCCTTGCGGAGCATGGAGTCGACCTTTTTGATTTCAGCCTTCGTAAGTTTCAGAAACGGGAACGCGTATGCTACGTGACTTACAAGAAAGACGTGATACGCCTTCATGATGTTGTCTTCTAGGAGGCCTGCTCTCTTGTTGGCGATTCTAGCAATGCCTCTTGAAAAATTGTTCATGCTTTTTTCAAGGCGCCTGAGTGCTTCTTTGTAGTGGCCCTCCTTGGCGCTTAACGTTAGCCCTAGTACTTTGACCGTATATACTTGTGGTATCGTTTGGTTATTCTCAGCTTTGAGCACTACTTGCGGCTCGTCTTCGCCCGAATTCCGTCGAGTGTGAAAGAGCGTTAGAGTAGATTTAGTGGGGGACAGTGCGAGTCCAGTTGGCTTAAGAAATTCTTCAGTTGTAGTCAGTGCTTGTTGAAGGATTCCTTCCAAGGCACCATATGAGTGGGCACATGGGACCCATATGGTAATATCATCCGCGTATATGGCATGGTGCACGGATGGGATTTGAGCGAGCTTCTCTGACAACTTGTGCATCGCCATATTAAAGATCAATGGCGAGAGCACTGACCCTTGTGGGGTGCCGATATTTCCGAGTCGTTCGGGTTCGCCGCATTGCTCTCCTATGCGTATGGTGGCGGTTCGGTTCGCCAGAAAGCCTTTAATGTAGTTGTAGAATTTCTCGCCTAGGTTCATGTGTGATATTTCACCCAGTATGTGTTCATGTTTCACGGTGTCAAAGGCCTTGGCGAGGTCCAGGGCTAATATAGCTTTGGGCGTGTGGAAGAGGCCGTAACATATGTGTTCTCTTAACATCAACATGGCGTCCTATGTGGACAGTGCCCTGCGGAAGCCAATAATGTTGTGTCGAAAGAGCCCATTGCTCTCAATGTGGTCTGTGATACGGTTGAGTATTGCATGCTCAGCTACTTTTCCAACGCAAGATGTGTGTGATATGGGCCTTAAGTTATCGATGCTCAGTGGTTTTCCAGGTTTCGGGATGAGCGAAACCTTGGCACTACGCCATTCTTTAGGCACGGTACCCATTTCCCATGCCTCATTTATCTTCTTAGTAATGATTACGATTGCTTTATCGTCTAGATTCCGTAGCAGTTTATTGTCGATTCCATCTGGCCCTGGCGCCGATCTGCCATTGAGTTGTTGTAGAGCGTACCGTATTTCAGCTTCGCTGAATGGTTAATCTAGCTTTTCTTGCGGTCGACCTCCATATGAGGGATTTTTGTTTTCCCAGGCTACTGATTTGCTTTCCAGTGGGAGATATTTTTGGCCTAGCGTTTTGAGGAGAGCTTGGGATCCACCACTATCCTGGGCGTGCTTGTGCACCAATCGTTCAATTTGCAGCTGGGTGCCACCTCTGGTGGGTTTGTCGCTGTCCGCCATAAGGTGTTTGAGCAGCCCCCATTTGCTTCCCTTCCTCATTTTGCCATTTGCTTCGTCACATGTGATGTTCCACTGCTGGGCGCAGATTGTCTTGGCGTGAGATTCGATTTCGCGGCCAAGGTCCGCGATTTTTGTGCGTAAGTGTCTGTTGAGCTTGTTTTTACGCCACGCTTCTTTTAGGTCATGCCTTTTTTGCAGCAAACTGGCCAGGTGAGAGTCCATTGCCTGGATGGATTCATCAGTCTCGACTTCTTTGGTGGCCTCATTCGCTGCCATTTTTAATTCATTTAAGAGAGCTTCATATGATAGTTCTGTGTTGCCCTTCTGCTCCCGTATTTTACGGAACTGGTCCCAGTCTGTGATTTTGAATTTTCTTGGCGCTTTCGCCTCGTTCTCAACGGTAATTTCTAGGATGCAGTGGTCGCTACCTAGGTCTTTGGCGAGGTTATCCCAGGTAGCTCTGACGTTCTTGGGGAAGGTTAAGTCTGGCATTGTGTCCCGTTGTACCGAATTACCTCTTCTTGAAGGGAGGACAAGGTTTTTTATCAGCTGCAGGTCCAGCGCGTTCGCGCTTTCTGCTAGCTTGGTGCCTTTGCCTTCGCTTTTTAAGTATCCCCATTCGGTATCCTGGTGTTAAAATCGCCCGCTACTACGAGCGGATTGTCACCCGCCATTTTTACCGCCGAGGTAAGCACTCTGTTGAAATCTCTTTTGTTATCTGATGGAGAACTGTAAACATTGAGCACGAAGATGCTTCTTTTAACAGCCCTGTGTGGTAAGATTTCCACCAGGACCGTTTCCAGGCATTTTTTGTATACGGGGGCGTCCCTTTCGGCGAACATTATGTCCTTCCGGAAGAAGGTAGCCACTCCTCGTGTCTTGTTCTGCTCGGGGTGCAGGGTCAGCCTGGATACCCTGTACCACTGTGTGCCAATGCTTTTAGCAGTTTTGCTTTCTCCACATTCCTGTAGCAATATTATATGCGGCTTTTTTTACAGGCTAGCGATAGTTGTGTTAGTGCTGCTTTGCGTTTCTGAAGTGAGTTACAGTTCCACTGCCAGATCTTAATCTCGTTACGGTCAGCAGCCATCTTGGCTTGGTAGCTTGTGTGCGTCGCGGCTCGTTATTTCCGCGAGATTGCGAGCATTGACTGGTCGGACTTTAGCTCTAGAAGTAATACTCGGCACGCTTGCCGTAACCGCTGGTTTGTCGGCGCTTAGGCTCTGAGGAGCACCTGCCCCAGCTGGTTGGTTGCCATCTTCTCCGGGCTCACGAGCCTCTGGTCAGCTTTGTCAGTGTAAGTCTTAAAGGTTTCCATAAACTTGGCAAGCGTGTTCGCCAACGTATCAATTTTGTCGTTGAGCTTGGTTGTCACGGACTCGACATTTTTCAGTAGGGCTTCTTTTTCTATCGAGACCATCTCGACCTCCTCCGTCGTGTCACTGTCGCTGTCTACGGCTTTGCGTTTGTGTGTGTTGTGGATCGTTTGTTGTGAGCGTGTTGTCGGTGGTGCCGGTGAGCTCGACAGATTAATTCCGTGACAGCTCTCTATTCTAGCTATTGAGGCCCGGAGCTGTTCAAGCTTCTTCTTGAGGGCCCTGTTTTCTTGTTCAAGCGCTACAATACGAGAATCGGGAGCATGCTCTGGCTGTGCCTTACCTTTGGGCTGGCTACTTGTGCTTCGTGCTTCACCTGCAACCCTGCTGGCCCAGGAGCCATTGTTCGGCTGCTGCTGCTGCTGCGTGGCTGTTGGCCTCGTTCTCGATCGGGATCTGGAGCACTCCCGAGATGACAGGCGGTTGTTGGATCCCGACAGGGTCGAGGGGCGCCCTCCGGAACGAGAACGGCCTCTGGATCGAAAACGCCTTCTGGACCGGGAACGCCCTCTGGATCGGGATCTCCCCCTGGATGGAGAACGGTGATGGACGCTCGAGGCGTTCTCCCGTCCCGGCACCTGGTTGTGGCAGGGTTCCTTAAACGTGACAGACGTTGGTGCGTCTTGACGTTGTTGTGCTTGCCACTCTTGCTTTCTGCGTCTTCTTCTCCTTCTCACTATGTATGGAATGTGGAAGCGTCTTTTGCATTCGCGATCTCCGGTGGAGTGATTGCCATCGCAAAGCTTGCATTTCGGCTCGCAGTGATGCACGCCGTCTTCTTGTAGCGTTTCACCGCAGTTGTGACATTTCGTGCTCGTTGCGTTTGTGTGCCGGCAAACATCGGCGCGATGGCTGACTCCTCCGCACGTTCTGCAAACATCGACTTGTCGCTTGTAGAGCGAGCACGGAACCATGACGGTTCCGCATATCACTGTGCTCGGAACGCGCAACCCGTCAAAGAGGATTGCGACGACTTTGGTCTTTTTAATGCGTCTTGCCTCGATGGCAGTGGGATTTCGGTCGTGCACAATCAGGCGTTTGAGCGTTGCGTCGTCAAGGGAGAGGTCAATGTTCTTGATGACGCCCTTGCATGTATTATCGGGTGCGGCCACGTATGCGGCAACTTCAAACGAGCCTTGGTTTGTGTGCAGTGTCTGCACGTTCACGTATGATGTGGCATTATTTTGGTACGGCGTAGAAATACCAATGATGTTTTGCATATTGTTGGGGCAGATCGTGTCCTCCCGTGCTTGTTCGTCGGTGATCTGGGCGGCCATGATGATGGCTCTCGCCAGCAGAACGAGGTCGACTCGGGCTACGTTCAATCTACCTCTGGGTCTCATAATTACCCTGATCTGGTCTTTGGGTAGGCGGGGTAGCCTGGAAGCGGATACCACACGGTGTAGTACCGATTGACTTTTTTTAAAGCTGGGGTGCTTCGGCTGGTTGCTGTGCTCGACCGTCCCAGCGGCCAGCTCCTCGTTCGGCGGAATCGTCTGTCTTCGGCGTCCCATGGCGGTGGCCCATCCTGGTCCGTCGAAGATCTCCGCGCTTACTTCCATTCCCTCCACGGTTACGGTGGAAGGCATTTTCAGAGCCTGGTTGTCGGCTGCGACGTACGGAGGTCGATCCAGTAGCTGCCGCGTCTGGCCGAGCCCTTGGCTACGTGTAACGGCCGTACTCCTCGCTAACCCTAGGTGTGGTTAGGGTTAGCGGGGACGCTCGCCGCGTCGCAACTTTAAGGTCCAAAATTATGTCTAAGAGTTCACTCACCGCCAAAAATGGCGTCTCCACTGAAACCGCAGAGCTTGCTTGTTCGACTAAGCACAAAGCCAAGTGATCTTGAAGCATAGAAACGACCGAAAACATTTAGAAAAGCGGGAGCCGACGTTTTCACGCCCGCGCTCCTCGACGCCACCTAGCGATCCGTGCTGCCGACCAAGGTGCAGTATAAGCAGCCGGGTGTGCGGGCTGTGAGCGCATTGTTACGTAGGGTGGTTGCGGGAGCCTACGTACAGCGTCTGCATATGTGATCGGCGCGGCTACGGACTGTATCTCTTGCGAAAAGGCGACAGTAGGAGCCACAGGCTGCGCTGCATAGGTTAGGGGCGCGGCCACAGGCTAAACGGCTGGCGGATACGCGACAGGAGCGCCTACCGGCTGTGCGACACCCGGGAAGTGACCACGGCTAGATATAGGTGGCTCATAGTGCGCAAGAGGAACAGCTTGTGCAACCTCTTCCGACATAGCAGTGCGAAGCTGGGCAGGTAGACGGTTGGTGGTCTTGTGAGTAAAGGGCACTAGGGAAAGTTGGCGGGCGACTTCTTCACGGACGAAGGCTCGGACTTGCTGAAGCAATGGTGAATTGTCAGGCATGGAGTCGAAACTGGATAGCGACTCACCGCTAGGCTGAGGCTGCCGAGTCAGAGTGCGTTGCTTCTTCAACTCGTCGTAGCTCTGACACAAGCTGACGACTTCAGAAACTGTGCTTGGATTCCTAGCCAAGAGCATTTGAAAAGCGCCATCGTCGATGCCCTTCAGGATGTGTTTGACCTTGTCCGACTCGGGCATGGTGTCATTCGTGCGTCGACAAAAGTCGACGACATCCTCAATATAGCTGGTAAAATTTTCTCTAGTCTGCTGAGAGCGGACGCGCAAGCGCTGTTCTGCTCGCTGCTTGCGGACAGCCGGCCGACCAAACACTTCGGCACATGACGTCTTGAAGACGCTTCATGTGGGAATGCTGTGTTTGTGGTTGTTAAACCACAATTCTGCGACGCCAGTGAGATAAAATATGACGTGGCCCAGCTTGTCGGCCTCATCCCACTTGTTATTGGCGCTCACCAGCTCGTAGTGGTCGAGCCAGTCTTCCACGTTGGTCCCATCCGCAACGCGGAAGACCTTCGGGTCCCATAGCCTAGGATGGCCGGGACAGTTGAACTGTGGGGACGACGCCGATGGATTGGCGTTGTTAGTCATGACGGGCTGTAGCGTGTGGCTTCGCAGCTCCAGGGTGTAGCAACGGGGATATACAGCACGCTCCACCAAATGTGAAGAGGTTTATTAGTAGTTAACGACAACGGCAAGACAGCGTGATGAACCGTCCAGCAGAGACCGGCACAGCAGCGAGCCGAAGCACGAGACGAGAGAGCCGGGCGTTGGCGATGCTGCTGGCTGCAGGCACATCTTCTTCTTCACAATATATACGTGTGTGTGTGTGTGTGTGTGTGTGTTTGTGTGTGTGTGTGTGTGTTAGCGCTTCGTTCATAGATACACGCTCGTGTCTTTCTGCCCCGCTGTTCCTGTCTTGTCTCTACGGCTCTTGGTGCGTGACAATCTGGTGGACGTGCTGGGTAATCCATGCACCGTACCCTTCCGCACAGCAAGACAACATGGCGACTCCGACCAGCCCTACCAACATCAACCCTAACAGAACGAACGGCACAACGCCGCTTCATTGTCCCTTACTGACACCACGAACGCCTAATCCCTTTCATGGCACTGCACTTGAGGATGTCGAATATTGGCTCGTTCACTACGACTTTGTTGCCATGCACAGCCAATGGGACGACGCAGACAAACGGTGGTACGTCTATTTCTGTCTTTTGGTAGAGTGCTACACGGGCCGAGTTTTAAGGCCCGGCCCGAAACATTTGTCTGCCGGCCCGCTCGAGCTCAGCCCGGGGTTTTCAAATATGGCCCGTACCCGGCCCGGGCCCGAAAGGTTTCGTGCCGGCCCGGCACGGCTCGGTTCGTTTTATCCTTCAGCATAAACGAAGCACTCTTCAATCTTCGGTGATTCCGTAGATATCCGCAGCACACAAGATAACTTCCGAAGAGTGTTAAGAGAATTTCTTTCATGCTGTAATGAAAATATTATTTTTTATCGGGGCCAAGGTTCGTCAACGCTTGTTTTGCGTGTCGTGCGAGGAGAAACAGACTTTGAGATGACGTGGTAACAATACATGCCACGTTTATGACAAAACACGGAAACTACGCATAGAAAACACTGAGGCAGAAAAATGCATAAAATGGGACAGAGAGAACTAAGCTTGATTAAAAATGACTAATTAGAGTTCAAGTAAGAGCGTTCGAAAACCTGAGGGCCAGATCGGTCGTACGACAGACGCCGATGAGGTGCAGGGCAGAAGGCGGTGGAAAGGCGCTGTAGAATGCGCTCACTTGCCGATGTGCGACGCTCTGGTGACGACGGCATTTGACGGCGTGGGTGCGACTACGGAGCAGTCAACCCGCATCGGAGACTCGATGCTCTATGCGTGTAAATGGCCAGCCCGTCCAGCGAACAGCTTGCGTCGAGACGCGATGCTTGGCGCAACCGTGACCATTAGCCAGGCCAGGTACGTCGCTGTGCCGAATGTCTGACCACGGAGACGCCTCGCCGAGATTCGCGATGCCCTCGGTAAGGAAGAGAACAGCAGGCCAGGCCGCGCCCCGAGATGCAGTACTCGTGCCGGCAACGCCACCCCAGCTGGTAGTTGGACGGCAGTAGCGTGGACAGCCGCGTTCCCTGGCCGGAACCTGGATCGCCTGTGTCCGACGCTTCGGCCCGCCGTCTTCCGTCTGCCGCGCAGTGTATATTTCCAGTAACTACACTCGTAAAACTTTTTTGGAAATATTTTTAGAGCAATGTCGAATAAAATTGGAGTCACAGCTGGTTCTGTCATCTACACACTGCTAACCCCGCTACGTTGTTTTTGCATTTCAAAGAAACACTGCAAAGTATGGTACCCTAGCAAAGTAAAAGAAAATGCCAGAAATGTATACTAAGACTTTATATAATGTCGAAAAACAAAAATTTCCACCCGTATTTTCTCAGGGGGAGAACTGAAGTAAATGCATCGCATAATGGGAGGGGGTTGTGGTATCACGTCAATGTTGCGTAATTGAGTATGGCTTGAAAATGTCAAAGTGTTCATCATCGTCACCAACAGCTGGCCGACCGAACAGCCTGACTACTCCAACTGCTGGGCAAAGGTTGTCATGATCTCATGATCTTACGAATCCCGTACTCATTTGGTTTCACTTAAAAGTAAACATTCGACAGAAATAATTTCCCCCCTTATTTCGGTTTAGCGTAAGTTCATTAGGTCATTACGTGAGCCCTTAGGCTTAAGAGACAGACAGACAGACAGACAGACAGACAGACAGACAGCCAGACAGACAGACAGACAGATAGATAGATAGATAGAAAGAAAGAAAGAAAGAAAGATAGATAGATAGATAGATAGATAGATAGACAGACAGACAGACAGACTAATGGTTCCTGAAGCACGAAAAGAAATGATTCGCAAATTAAAGCCACATGTCCACCAGACACGACGAGCAAAGCGACAGGTATTCTTAGAATTTTTAACAAACATACGGCATGCAGTGCACGTGGCCCCCTCTTATCCCGATAATGTAGCGACTATGCAGCTTGCGAAACTATGCGAGGCAATCAAGTTGGAGCTCTGCAGACACCAAGTAGAGATTAGCTAAGCACGTACAACTTGTATACGTTGATATTTTACAAAAAGATTGGGATCCTGTCGCCACTTTTATGCGTTTTGCTTTTCTTTCATATAAAAAAAACAGTATAAGCTTGGGCAAAAATTTTCAAAGAATTTAAAAATTTCTCAGCATGGGTTGTCACTGGAGTCTTTAGAAATTTATGCAATAGAATGTATTGATACAGTCATGACATTGCACCTTTGCGCTACAAAGGATACTGCAGCAAATAATCATCATAATCATCATGTTTTTAGATCTTTCACTCACTTCACCTACGTGAGAGTTTTTACATTCTTTAGCGCTGTACTCTTGCGCTTTCGCAAATTAGTACACCTATGAATAAGTGACAAAATATGGCAAAGACGAAGGAGGCCGTAAAAATGACCCAAAAATATGCTCTATACAATGGGAATGCAAGTTAAGTATTATTTGATAATTACCAGATGCTACATAAGTGCATATGCCTCGCTTGCACAACAAATCGGCAACATCGGCCTCTATAGGCACGTCTGAGATGAGTCACTTCACATCATGCATTTGTGGGGCACGAAAAATAGCTCGTGATATATTAATGACTCACTATTTTTGTATCCCAGTCTACGCCGTCACGCAGCTGGAAACAAGAGCGGTGGGCTGAGAGCGCAGCTGCATACTCAAAATGTTTCCCGAGATACGCGCACCTAATGTATACACTATATTCGAGGCAATATATTGTTGCTCCTGCAGCAATACCACCGGGTAAAACTTTCCTTACACTGTAATCAAGAGCATTTTTTACTCAACGGTGTAAAGTCACATTAAGATTTCTTAACGTGTAGCATGCCGTTGGAGCAAAATGCTAGGCGTCGTGTACTGTGCAATTACCGTGTAGGCTAATAGGCTTAAAGTGTGCCAAATTAATTAAAGCTCTCATTGGAGCGTTTAAATAGTTTCACATCGCTACGTTAAACCCGACAAATCAAAGTAAAATAGCGTACCCACGTCATTATACCGATACTTATGAGACCCGGGCCTGATTCGGGCCTGAAACCGGCCAGGGCCCAACCCGGGCCTGGAGCTCCCAGGCCCGAGCGCGGCCCGGACCCGATCCAACTAGCCCTCACCTGGCCCGTTGGCCAGGCCCCGGCTTTCGGGCCGGCCCGGGCCCGTGCAGTGCACTAGTGTATGGTATGAGAACCTAGCAGGTGTCCTTACATTATGGGAAGATTCGAAACGCCGGCTTCTTTGGACATATGCCAGCCCGGACCATCGGGAGAGAGCGGAGCGCGATCTGCAGTCCCGCATTGAACTGCCGAACGAAGGGGTTGCGATGTATGTCGAGGAGATGAAGCGTCTTTTTCACCGAGCTGATCCCGGCACGCCAGAAAAAAAGAAGTTGCGGTAGCTCATGCACGGGGTGAAAGAGCAGCTTTTCGGTGGGCTTGTGCACAGTCCACGCAAGACCGTGTCAGAATTCCTCAAAACAGCCGTCACCATCGAAGCACTGATAGAAACTGGGTCCCGTCACGAAAATTGCACGTCAATGCTTCAACTACGGACTACTTGGAAGCTTTCTGTGGCCAAATAAATTTCTTCCGAGAGCACATATGCTCAGTCATCCGCGAAGAACTTCAGAAGCTGTCAGTGCCCTCGCAGCCCACGATCTCGTCGTTGTCCAGCGTTGTCCGAGATGAAGTCAAGCACGCCTTAAGATAACCACCTTTTTTGCGGGATAATCAACTACCCATTGACTTACCCCGCATGTCGTATGCTCAAGCTTTGCGGCAACCTGTTACACCTGCAATTCCGCATCCCACCGTGGCCCAGCCATACTGCAGACGGGGCAAGCGGCCCCATATTACAGCGCACCTGGCGGGATCTCGCGGAAATCAGACGTCTGGCGTGCGCCAGATAGACGTCCTCTCTGCTTCCACTGTGGCGAAGCTGGACATCTGCACCGACACTGTTCTTACTGACAACTTGAACATCGCGGATTTTCGACGAACTCATCGCCACCCAGGCTCGGTCAGTGGCCCCCTGAAATTGAAGACTATGTGGCTCAGCAGCACGGAAGTTTTTCATTCTTGCACCAGTCACGCTCCCCATCAGCGCGGTGATTTTCTGCTAATCACCGTACCTATTCGAGCGTGGTGCAGGGTCCACGCAGGGATAACTAACCAGAGCGACTGTCAGAGGCAAAGCGGCTCATAGTGGACCAGCTCAAGGCCTCCCACCAACGCTTACGCAAACCGAAGATTCCCCGATGACGACACCAGCTGGTTCCTCAAAGATTTCATTAGACATTCTAGTGCTGCTCGACGGTCGCAAAGTCAGTGCTTTAGTGGACATGGGTGTGGATTTTTCTATAGTAAGTGCAAAACAGGCCGCCCTCCAGAAAAAAAGTGACGTTACCTTAGAACCTCAGGCCAATCCGTTCTGCTGGTGGACACATCGTCACGCCACTCGGCGTTTGCACGGCACGAATATAGATTCGTGGTTCTAGCTTTGTTACCAGCTTGAGCTTTCTCCGTCAGTGTTCTGGAGACCTGACCATAAGTATGGGCTTCTTGAGGGAGCAGGGTGATTATAGGAAGCTGAATAACGTGGTTAACGCCTCGCATTCACGAAATGTAGGTCCCACGTTCGATTCCGCGTGCCGGAGTCTTTTATCAGAATTTTTTTCTTTTTTGCGTGTTGATATATATAGACGCGTATAGATATAGGGTGCATGACATCGACGCCGATGCCGACGCCGGTGGCGAAATGCAGCCGAGAGTGTCCATATAATTGCCATCGCAATAAGAAATGTACAATAGAAGTCACATGATATGCAATTGTTCCTGTGGCATTTGAGTGGACGTCAACAAGGCACCCGGCGGCAAGAAAGCAAGTTTCTTGCATAATCAGCTCCTGTGAGCAGAAAATCACGTTTGTTTTCGGGCGATCGCTCATAACACGAAGTGAGGCGTGCACAATGGTGTCCTATTATCGGTTCATTTACTTTTGTTTGTCTTGTCTTCTTCGAGGCAAAAGTCTTATATTCCTCCTAAAACACAGAAATAAATTACCGGCGGGCCGTAAATATGAATGATGCAGAAATTATGTCATGACGTCCCCATCACGTCAGGGATCGATAAAGTTTGTAATGGCATCATGACATCATGCAGTGTGATTCCATGTGATGACGCTATCACCTCACATGGTCTCTTTGCATTGCTTCTGTGATCTGTGAGTCAATCAAACAGTGCTTCATACTAGACAACATCGCGCAAGGCGCCGCGACTACACGTGGCTACCGTGGCGCCAGGTTTTTAACGCCGGCGTCGTAAAGCACCGACCATGACAAAACTGAGCAGCGATGGACGCAGCCGACTGGCACTAACATGAAAGATAACTTGAGTATAGGCAACACATAAATTGAGACGGGTCCTCGTTCCATCGTAGTGCTGTAAATTGACGCCCAACCGCCAATGCACGACAGCGCCATGTGATGAACTAGTGACGGTGCACGGTTGTCTTCGTCACGACCGTCAGCAGAAGAGGAACAGAAGGGTACACTACAAATTTATAAAGGGTGAGAAGGCCTCGCGTGAGGGTGAAAGCGAAATTATGCGTCGCCCGGCTATTCTGGCCGCGAGCGTGTGGTGTGAGCTAGGTGCGCCACGTTGTGCACCCCCCCCCCCCCCGGGGCTGCTCCTGCCCCCTAAGGCATGTACCGTTTACTTCTTTGACCGATAGTACAGGTAAATCCTCCATCTTGAGATAGATACTGCCGATACCTGCGGTTGAGTTCCCTGACGGAGACAAATCTTCAGACCCACGCATCGTCAGATTTCTGGCCGATGAAAGTGGCAGTTTGCCCGCTATACGCAATATTATTACCATTATTCGTTACGCAAATCACAAGCGTGTCAAATTAGTGATGCCGTGAGCTTATCAAGTGAACGTTACGCGAGAGTTAGGCGAGTTACTTCTGGCACCACAGCCACGCCCATGGATCCGTATACCGCTTCGTATGCAAAGGCTTGAAACAGCAAAGTGCGGGAGGCAGCCATTTGAAATGAGTAGAATGAAAGAAATAAAATGCACGAATATGAAGTTTGCAAACGTGTTAGCATGAAATAGCCATTTACTACGGGAATATATTTGCTACGTTGTCTTGGTTATCTTTGTAACCTCTAGCTTATTCTGTTCTGCGGCAAGTTTGCGCACAATATTCCACACAAACTAAATTAAGAACCTTCGCCCACGATGTCTGAGCGCAGAATTTTTTCCTCAGATGGGCACGAAAGTGCGAAAAATTGTTTTGACAAAACAGCCAAAAAAAAAAACAGGATCCCCGCTTCGCAACTACCAAACGTGTTATCTGTGTGGTGAGTCACTACAGTATTCTATGCCAGTCACGTAGCATTACATTTTGTCCATAAAACCACAACGTGGACTAATTAATTGCAACCGAAATATTGGGCGGCTGCCAGACGCCCGCTGTTTGACGGGGCTTCCTGCGCAGAGAAAGCCCATTGGTCCGGCACGGACGCACCGCGGCGCGAAAGTTCACCACGAGAAGCCCTCACTCCTCCCATGTATTCATCGGTTCTTTGGACACTCCCCCTATTTGATGCGACGCAACTCTTTGGCTGTTGTACATTTTCCGAGGTTGTTGTACATTACTTTCGTTTTCTGTACAACAGCCTCGAAAAAGAGCAGCGCTTCGAGATAGGTAATAGTGTGCTTCAAGTTGTGAAAGAATATGTCTACTTAGGGCAGATATTAACTACAGAACCGAACCACGAGATATAAGTAACTAGATGAATAAGAATGGGGTGGAGCACATTCGGCAAGCAGTCTCAAACTATGACAAGTAGATTGCCACTATCCCTCAAGAGGAAGGTATATAACAGCTGTATCTTGCCGGTACTTAGCTACGGAGCAGAAACCTGGAGACTTACAAAGAGGGTTCAGCTTAAATTGAGTAAGCAGTGGAGCGAGCAATAAAAAGAAAAATGGTAAATGTGACCTTAAGAGACAAGAAGAGAGCAAAGTGGATTAGGGAACAAACGGGGGTTAAGGATATCATAGCTGAAATCAAGAAGAGGAAATGGACATGGGCCGGTGTAAGGAAAGGACAAAAAAGTGCTGCGTTTAGGTACGATTTGTGGCTAAAAGGACTTAAAAGCGCCGAGGAACGTCAAACCAAAACTGAAGAAGACGAGCGGAGGGCAGGTGGCACAAAGGCGATAACAAGAAATGAAAAAGAAGAGGCCAAGAAGAAGGAACGTGCGAAAGGGAGCTCGAGGGTAGAGGCCACGAAGGCAGACGAAGCGGTACGCTTCTCGAGAGGACGAGTTCCTGGGAGCGTTCCTGAGCCGGACGTGGGACCCGTACGTGTCGGCCAGGTCGAGCTCCGGTGTGTTCGTTCGGGGTCGAGTCCGCCGGCCTGTACAAGGTGCAAAGACGGGGCCTGCTGAACGGCTCCTGCCTGGGTGCAGTGGCCGGGAGCAGGTTCGTGGGCGAGGCCTACCGGGCGTGGTCCTCGTGAGCCGTGGCCTGACCCTGGACCTCAGGAGTTGCGACCCTGACTGCTGGGTTGGCCGCGACGTCCGACTAAATGGCGCTGCACATGGTAGCGCATCCGTGTGCCGTCAGCCGTTCCAGCCGTGCCACCTTTGCCCTCGCGCACGTCGACGACCGCATCATGTCGGGACGGGGACTCAAACTGCAACGTTCCCATTCCTGGACTAGGAAGTGCACAAAACCGAGAAGAACAAAGTGTGCCTGTACAAGTAGGTGTTTCCGCCGCACCTGCCGCACCCGACGCTGGACTTCATCGGGCTGCTGCAGCTGCTTGGGGGCGTGTTCCCCGCGCAGAAGGCGCAGAGCCATTGGTTCGCGCAGCTCATCAACAAGAAAGTGTCACTTCCTTCTCTAGTGTGCAATATAAAGCTTCTTTTCTTCGCATCAATTGTTGATGTTAATCCTTTTTCGTCCGCTATCGACAAGCATAGTGACCAACGTCCCTTAACCATCGCAATATCTGGCGTCCGCGACAGGACTAAGCTCTCGCGTTACATCTGAGAGCCTCACGTTGTTTGTGCGTGGCGGACGAGGATGAACGACAAGAGAAAGCTAGTTGAGCTAGGGAAGGAGATGGGGCTGAGTGGTGAGGCTTTGCCTGCATGGGTGAGTGCTGAGGAAAAAGAAATGAGGGACCAGAGAGCGAAAGATCGAGAGGAGGCACGGCTAGCAGCACAGGTGGAGCATGAGCGTGAAATAGCTCGCATGGAGGCTGAAAGGCTCCTGCTCGAGGAGAGACGTCGTGTCGCAGAAGCGCAGCGTCCGAGCACGAGTTCTGCGGACGATAGTATGGGTGGTGGTCAGAGTTTCCGCAGCCCACACAAAATGATTCCGCCCTACAATAAGAGTAGGGACGAACTGGTTGCGTACATCCAGAGATTTGAGAGGGTTGCCATAAGCCAAGGCTGGCCAACCGACAAGTGGGCCCTGTCGCGGAGCTTGTGTCTAACGGGAGAAGCCTTGACTGTGGTAGGACGGATGTCTGCAGAAGACTCTACGGACTACGCAAAGCTCAAGCAGACGCTCCTCCAGCGGTTCCGTTATACAGAGGAGGGATACCGCACGAAGTTTAGGGATGCCCGGCCCGAGAATACTGAGACAGGTCGACAGTTCGCGGGACGTTTCTGTGGATACTTCGACCATTGACAGGAGCTGGCGAAGACTCCCAAAACATATGATGCACTGCGAGACAACATGGTGTCCGAGCGATTCCTCAGGCGATGCGACGAGAAGTTGGCTGTCTTCCTGAAGGAGCGAGGATGTCATAACCTGGGCACGTTGGCAACGACGGCTGATCAAAATTTGGAAGCTCAGGGAATTGTGAATCTTGCTAGAGGAAAAGACGAAAAAGGGAAACCGATGGCTACAGCTAAAGTTGACATTGTCAGCGAAAGCAAAGGAAAACCGCTTTGTTTTCTGTGCAACAAGCCGGGTCATCAAGCTTCCGATTGCTGGACAAAGTCTCGAGCGCCCAAGTCGACGTCGTGCTGAATCTGTAAGAAGTCAGGGCATAGATCCGATAGTTGTCCCTCAAACTCGGGAAAACGGAGAGAGGCATCATATTCCGTCTTGGGATACCAGAAAGCGCAGCATGAGAAATCAATGGAAGATGCACCTGACAATCAGGATGAGAAACATTGTCATGACATGTGTGATGGGACCCAAAGCAACGCAACTTGCGACAATGGGTCAAAACAAATTCCAACTGTAAAGGGCTATCTCGAAGGGAAGCTGGTTACCGTATTGCGGGATACCGGTTGCAATACAGTAGTGGTGAAGCAATCACTAGTTCCTGACTGCAACTTGACTTGCAACACCCGTACCATTCGCTTATTGGACCGATCTGCAAAAGACTTACCAGAAGCAGAGGTGTACATAGATTCTCCGTTTTTCAGAGGTCAGGTGCTTGCTGTTTGTATGGAGAATCCATTGTATGAAGTCGTGCTTGGCAACATTGTGGGTGTACTATCAGCTGCCCAACCAGCCCCGAAGCAGCCAGCAGGACGTCCAAAACTAGCACAGATTCACCGTGATCCAGTAAGCACTGAAGAAGAACCTGAAGATGCAACCTCATCAGATAGAAGACGACAAGGTGACATGTCGGCGGCTGCAGGAAAAGAAAGGAAAAAGCCCAGTGAACTGATTGTTCCTCGGATCCAACCCCTGGATATCAGCCGGGAAGCGCTAAAGAATTTACAGCACGCAGATCCCACGCTGGAAACCTGCTTCGCCGCATTGGGGAAGATCATATCTAAGAAGCCAGCAGTCACTGAGTTTGTGCTGGTACGCGACATTCTTTTCCGGCGCCACCGCACGGCAGAAAGGCGAGACTTGGAGCAACTTGTAGTACCCAAGGATCTTCGGAACACCGTAATGAAGATGGCTCATGAAGGCCTTCTGTCTGGTCACCAAGGGCAAAGAAGGACAACAGACCGTGTCCTTACAGAGTTTTATTGGCCGGGTGTACGGGCTGAGGTGATACGGTTCGTGAAGTCGTGTGACGTATGTCAGAGGACCGTGCCTAAACACCTCGTCGGACGAGTACCATTGGAAAATATGCCTATCATAGACACACCTTTTCAGCTGGTCGCCATCGATATTATTGGCCCTCTGTCACCAACGTCATCCAAGGGCAACAAGTATGTCTTAACGATGGTAGACTTCGCTACGTGTTACCCGGATGCGGTGGCACTACCGAGCATCGAGACAGAGCGAATAGCGGAAGCACTAGTAGAGATGTTCTCCCGCGTTGGAGTGCCCCGTGAGATAGTGAGCGACCGTGGAAAGTCGTTCACCTCGAATCTCATGCAGGAACTCGGTGGGCTACTTTCATTTCGTCAGCTACCGACAACGCCTTATCACCCCATGGCCAACGGACTTGTGGAGAGATTTAATGGCACTCTCAAACAAATGGTTCGCCGCATGTGTCAAGAACGGCCGCAACATTGGGACAGATACTTGGCTCCCCTGCTCTTTGCATACCGTGACGTTCCCCAAACGAGCCTTGGATTCGCGCCGTTCGATTTCCTCTACGGCAGATTTGTACGCGGGCCAATGTCGATCCTTAAGAAACTGTGGACAGGGGCCAACATTGATCCTGAAACGAAAACAACATAAGAGTATGTTATAGATCTCCAGGAGCGACTGCAAGACACCTGCAAGGTAGCACACAAAGAACTCCTGAAGGCGAAAATGACACAGAAGAAATATTACGATAGGAAAGCAAGAGTTCGACAACAATCACCCGGAAACAAAGTATTGCTGTTGCTACCATCAGATAAGAATAAATTGATCTTGACATGGAAGGGACCCTTCACAGTGCTTGAAAAACGCAGTGACTATGACTACGAGATAGATCTCGGAACACGGAGAAGTCTTTTTCACATTAACCTTCTCAAGAAATACCACGAAAGGGAGCCCGAAAATGAAGCACAACAAGCTGCAGTTTCTGTGCAGTCAGACACTGTGGACGAGCGAGAAATTCCCTTTGTTGCCCTGCACCAAAGGGAAACATATAAAAATATGTTAGTAGTGACTAACTTGAACAGCCCACAGACAGACCAAATTAAGGAACTCCTGAGCGAGTTCCATGATGTATTTTCTGACGTGCCAGGGAAGACGGACCTCGTCGAGTGCAAGTTACGCCTTACCACTGAAACACCGGTAAAGGTACGCCCGTACCCTATACCATTCGCCATCCAAGAAACTGTAGAAAAGGAAGTACAGGACATGCTATCACAAGGTATTATTGAGCCCTCGGAGTCCCCGTATCAAGCTCCTATCGTCGTGGTCAAGAAGAAAGACGGGAACAACCGACTTTGCATTGATTTCAGACAGCTGAATCGAGTCGTCGTTACAGACAACGAACCAATACCGCGAGTGGACATGATCTTTGCCAAACTAGGTCAGAGCCGCTACTTTTCGAAGTTCGACTTCACCAAAGGGTACTGGAAGGTGCCGATGCACGAACACGAAACATCGAAGGTCTTCACCGCTTTTCAGTCCTCTTCTGGCCTTTACCAATTCAGATTCATGCCTTTCGGCATCAAAACAGCGCCTGCTGTGTTCACCCGACTAATGAGACGAGTGGTAGATGAAATACCGAACATCTATCGCTATTTTGACGATGTGCTCATAGCCACACAAACTTGGGACGAGCACATAACTCTCCCCAAGTTTCTGCAACGTGTCAGGGCAGCTCATCTCACAATAAAGCCATCGAAAAGTGAGGTGGCTTTTGCCGAAGTGAAATTCTTGGGACACATTCTCGGGAACAATCTTCTCCGACCCCAGATTGAGACATCGGAGAAGATTCAGGCCGCAAAGAGACCGAAGACGAAGAATGAAGTTCACTCCTTTCTAGGTTTAACCGGTTATTATCGAGATTCCATGCCCAATTACTCCGCTGTAGTATCACCTCTAACAGAACTCACTAGGAAGCGAGGTCCAGGTAAGGCCATCTGGGAAGAATGCCTTGAACAAGCCTTGTAACACTACAGCGTATACTATCATCTGGTCCGGTACTGCGATCACCGGACTTACAAGAGCCATTCATATTGCGCACGGATGCATCTCCATCCAGCATTGGAGCCGTTTTAATGCAGCGTCACGACGGCATGTTGCATCCAGTAGCCTACGCAAGCCGTAAACTGCTGGAACGGGAGTCACGGTACTCAACAATCGAAAGAGAGGCGCTGGCTCTTGTGTGGGCTATCCAAAAGTTTCATGTGTACCTCTTCGGAAACCGATTCGTACTGCAAACTGACCACCAGCCTCTTGCTTACATAAATTCCGCAAAACAAAGCAACAGCCGAGTACTCCGCTGGAGCCTATTGCTTACTGAGTATGACTTTGTGGTTGAGTACATTAAGTGCTCTGACAACACAGGTGCCGACTACCTCAGCCGCATTTGACTTCTCCGCTGGTTAGCGTTTAGTGGTGGCACAATTTCTTTTCATGTTAATTCACCCTTTCCCTAACGGAATGAACTTCTGTAAATAATGTTTTTTTGGCTATGTTTTCGCTTTTGGGTACTCCACCTCGTGCGCTTGTAAAAAGTTGTTTTCCCCCTAAACAACTTTCTTGAGCAGGGAGATATTTGTAAGGAAAGGACACAAAAGTACTGTGTTTAGGTACGATTTGTCGCCGAGGAACGTCAAACCAAAACTGAAGAAGACGAGCGGAGGGCAGGTGGCACGAAGGCGATAACAAGAAATGAAAAAGAAGAGGCCAAGAAGAAGGAACGTGCGAAAGAGAGCTCGAGAGTAGAGGCCACGAAGGCAGACGAAGCGGTGCGCTGCTCGAGAGGACGAGTTCCTGGGAGCGTTCCTGAGCCGGACGTGGGACCCGTACGTGTCGGCCAGGTCGAGCTCCGGTGTGTTCGTTCGGGGTCGAGTCCGCCGGCCTGTACAAGGTGCAAAGACGGGGCCTGCTGAACGGCTCCTGCCTGGGTGCAGTGGCCGGGAGCAGGTTCTTGGGCGAGGCCTACCGGGCGTGGTCCTCGTGAGCCGTGGCCTGACCCTGGACCTCAGGAGTTGCGACCCTGACTGCTGGGTTGGCCGCGACGTCCGACTAAATGGCGCTGCACATGGTAGCGCATCCGTGTGCCGTCAGTCGTTCCAGCCGTGCCACCTTTGCCCTCACGCACGTCGACGACCGCATCATGTCGGGACAACGGGGACCCAAACTGCGACGTTCCCATTCTTGGACCAGGAAGTGCAGAAAACCTAGAATAACAAGGTGTGCCTGTACAAGTAGGTGTTTCCGCCGCACCTGCCGCACCCGACGCTGGCCTTCATCGGGCTGCTGCAGCTGCTTGGGGGCGTGTTTCCCGCGCAGGAGGCGCAGAGCCATTGGTTTGCGCAGCTCATCAACAAGAAAGTGTCATTTCCGTCTCTAGTGTGCAATATAAAGCTTCTTTTGTTCGCATCAATTGTTGATGTTAATCCTTTTTCGTCCGCTATCAACAAGCATAGTGACGAACGTCCCTTAACCATCACAGCCGGGCATGTAGCGTGTAGACAGGATAACCGCTGGTCATTAAGTGTAACTAACTGCATTCCCAGAGAAAGGAAGCGGGTTATCGGGAGACAGAAGGTTAGTTGAGCAGATGAGATTAAGAAGTTTGTGGGTATAAATTGGCAGCAGCAAGCACAGGACTGGGTTAACTGGCAGAGCATGGCAGAGGCCTTTGTCCTGCAGTGGACGTAGTCAGGCTGATAATGATGAAGATGAACTCTTTGGCTATCCTGTGTAACGCTGACCATCCGTGTCTTCGTGCCAACGCGCCACACCGTGTTCCCCCTCACCCACCCCCCCACCGCAGTTCTTGGAACGATGCCAAGTAGGTCGAGTGACAACTGCGAATTGACGTCACTCTATCCCGCACCGGCACTGGTATATACCATGAACTTGAGGTGGTTAAAGGTGGAAAGTAGACACGAAGTGCAAGCCTTAAGAAAGTGTGCGTGTGCCACCTTTAGTTTAGTCCTTGGAATATCCGCTGGATGGCGGTGCTTCTATATGCGGAATATATGATGAAAAGATGCGAGATGGTGGTACTTGAAGTGTTTGCTAGATGGACGAATGGACACAAAGACAGATGCATGGCCGGACGCAGGGAAGGCTGCACGGACGAATGGACGCATGGACGGACGCAGGGGCGGATGCATGGATGAACGCAGGGACGGACGCAAGGATTGACGTGCGGACGCACGAACAGACGCACGCACAGGCGGGTGGATGGACGCACGGACGGTCACACAGACGGACGTATGGATGGACGGATGCTTCGCCCCCCTCTCCATCATTCACCCCGTTGATATGCTGCCATTTTTTTTACAATAATGAATCGCGTAGACCAGCGTCGGAGCAAAGCCTTCTTTCCCAGCATAGCTAGTTCTTCATTGAGATGCATAAAGCATTACGTTTCTTAACCGATTTTAGCAGAGGAAACATGGCTCTCTGAGGGCGTCCCCTCAGGTGGGCCAGTCCCCTCCGCTTCCATAAGACGAAGGCCCCGATAGCCACTAAAAGTTTGACAAAGTTTGCCCTGTGGCGAGACTTCCACTGCATACTTATTTGGACCATACTGGTAACCACGCGCTAAAAGGTGCATGCTACCATACATTCATGAAAGACACGGTTTAGTGTTTCGACGCGGTCGCTCTTTTTATTGATATGATATATAAGGAGATGTTGGCGCACCATTATGGCGCCGGCTGCTCCTTAGCCGTTGATTGAAACTTGAACACGTATCTTGAAGCAAAACATACGAAGTAGTGCATGGGAAATAGAAAACTCGGGCACAGATATGCAAAAACACACTTATACGCACATATCACAACTGTAAGTAAATTTTCGAAAGTCAATGTAAGAAGTCTCTTGAAATGTCCCTCGTTATTATTCGGTCCACCAGCACAAAACAGCAAAGCACACGTCTGGTCCTTATAAAGATGCATTTGCTCGTATGCACATAATAGTCGACACGTCATTCATTTCACAACACACACGTGAAGGGGGTCACATGATACTGTACATAATAAGTAAATGTGTTACAAATGAAAGTTTGTTCTTTGTTAATACTTTTCAGCAATCCCGCTGTCTTGTAAAAAAACGTGTTAATGCTTTTAAAGCGTGTGACTGTAAAACTCCAGTAGGCCACGGGCCCAGAAGTTTTTTCATGTTAAACGGTCTGCGGTATGCGAAACTTAGGCGCTCTACCAGGCGTATGAAGTGGTCGCGCCAACTGGATAAATACTCTCTTATACGCACGACATGTACGACTTCGGGTAAATGCTTTTGGCGCTTAGAACTACAGTCAGTGTTGGGAACAACTTCATAGTTCACGTCGTTCAAGCGTCGCGTTCACAAGCGTCGTTCAAGCGTCGTTCAAGCGTCGCGACGTTTACGTCGTTCAAGCCTCAATCGGTGAATTAGAGTTTCCATCCTTCTATCTAATGCCAGCGTAATTTTGAATTCAATAAATGGATCGATGTGATATAAATCGCAGCTCTTTGTACTTTGGTCAAACCAAGCAGTTTTGCTCATTCTGAAAGTTGAATTCTTTATAATACTACGCAATTCATTTTTCGAAATTGGTAAAGAAACAGTAACGTCTTTACGATGTGCTCATCGTGCTGCTTCATCGGCAGCTGTGTTTCCAGGAATGTTGCAATGGCCAGGTATCCACTGAAATTTGATCTCATGTTGCGCCTTCTTTGCTTTGGTGACCTCCTTCAGCGTTTCGTATGTCATACTATCACTTATTACTGTCCTGTTTTTACTGGAGAGTGATCTTAATGCGGCCTGTGAGTCACTGAAAAGTACCCATTTTCTAGCGTCTGCTACCGAGTTTATAATCTTTAGAGCATACAGAATAGCGAAGAGCTCAGATGTAGTAGATGACGTCATGCGACATAACTTAAACGATTCCTGAATATTGAGCTGTGGTATGATAAATGCCGATGTTGAAGATGTTGGAGTACTTGAGCCGTCTGTGTAAATATGTATGTACCCTGGATACCGCATGTGTATCTGATAAAGCGCTAGTTGTTGAGCAGCTTGGATGAACATGTCTCTCTTTCTGATAATGTCATCCACTGAGAATTCAATGCTTGGTATTACAAGCAGCCATGGAGGATAGTCCATTTCAGAGCTCCAAAATTTATTTCTGGGTAATATATGTACATTACTCTGTACATCGTTATGAGTATTGCTTTTATCTCTTAGTAAAATCTCCAGTGCCAATGGGTCGTCCCTGTGTTGCGTCTGTAAGCGAAAAAAATGGCGGCATGTTTCATTTGTTATCATGACTGGAAAGGGTGGTTGTGGAGTCTCTGCTATGACAAGGCTGCTGGAAGTTGCTCGTGGAACACCTATGCAGACGCGCAGTCCCCTAGCTAATAGTCTTTGAAGTCGCTCCTCTGAAGTGCGGGAAAGGCCGTGTAACACTGCTGCAGAATATGTAACTTTTTGTCGTATTAAAGCATTGTGAACAGCGAGCATGGATGATACAGATCCGCCCCATGATGTCCCAGCAATTCTGCGGAGTATATTCACTAGCGAATTCAACTCGTTTTCGAGTTTCTTTATGTGAGGTATAGCTGCCTATCAAGTATTACTCCGAGAAACCGATGCTGTGTCACAATCATTAGTGGTTCTTCTTCTAAATTGAGATTGAAATTCTTTAACTTCTTACGGGTGAAGGGCAATACAGCTGTCTTTGCGTGCGATAGAATCATTCCTCTTTCTTTTGAAAAGTTGTTGTTAATATTTATTCCGTCTTGCAATGCAATATGAATTGACCGTATGTCCGTGCCAGATGCCCAAATGCACACATCATCTGCATATAAGGAGTATTTCAACCTGCAAGGCAGCATTTCAGCTAAATCAGCCATAACACAGTTGAAAAGAAGAGGGCTGAGTACGCTTCCTTGTGGCACTCCCTGTCTGACGTCGTGTTCTGCACTTTTTCCTTCGCTTGTCTGAATGAATATTTTACGACCTGATAAAAATTTGGACACCCACCGCAAAGACTTGCCGGACAGTCCGTGTTCCAACATACTCAGCAGAACATGAGTGTGACTGACTGTGTCAAATGCCCTTTTGATGTCCAAGAACACTGCGACCGTCAAACTACCACAGGCGCGTTCATGCTCCACATACGTTACTAAGTCCAGTATTGCATCCATTGTGCATCTCTGTTTCCTAAAACCTGTCAAGTAGTTGGAGAATACACCAGTTCTGTTGCACCACCATTGAAGTCGCGCATCAATCATTTTTTTCATTACTTTACATAAACAGCTTGTCAGACTGATTGGACGGAAGGATTCAAGGTTCAAGGGCGTCTTAGCCGGTTTTAAGATCGGAATGATGCGAGCAGACTTACAAGACTCGGGTAAAATTTCTTGCGTCCATAGATTATTGTAAATATCTAAGAGAATAGTTGTGCCTATGGGCCCAAGGTTCTTTAGCATATTGTACGTAATGCCGTCCGGTCCAGAGGCCGATTTTTGACGATATGATGCTATAGCACAATGCACCTCCCTTAACGTAAATACAGGGTCTAGTTGAGGATGCTGGGCCCGAAAGCAAGCATTAATTTTCTGGCTGGCTAACGTGACAGAATTATCAAATAAGGCACATTGTGATGCAGCGGACCTACTGATAAGTTGACAAAAATCATCTGCTACCACAGCTTCCGGTTTGTCCAAGGCTATAGCAAGAGCACGAAATGGGAAGCTCTGTGATACAGGTCCACTAAGTGCTCGAATTACAAGCCAAATTCTTGGAACAGGTGTGTGGGGAGAGAGCGCGCCCCAGAAATCACGCCAGCGTCGTTTACCTAAGTTTTCTAGCCGTCTGCAATTACACTGTGGATTTTCTGTGCATATTTGTATGCTTCTAAGCTTCCGCTGCGTCGATATGCCCTTTCTGAACGTCGTGTGATGGCTCTTAGATGTTCATACTCTCCATCGACTGCAGCATAGTCTTTCGGAATCGGGACTTTATTTGTACATTTATTCGCATTATCTTGCAGAAATTCAGTAAAGCTTTCAAGTGTCGTGAGTTCACTATTTTGGTTTGTTAGGTGGTGCCGAAAAGCTTTCCAGTTCGTCAGTTTGCTGTAGCGTCTGGTGTCGTCTTTTCGCAAGTAGGGGTGATTTATCAGAGTGAGAAAATGGTCACTCCCACGTGTTTCTACATCCGTTGTCCATACCACACCATTCACTAGATCTTGGGAACAAAAGGTACATCGACGCAACTAGAGTAATTATGGCCTCGGAGAAAAGTTGGGGAGCCGTCATTTGAAATTGTCAAATTGCATTTGTCTGCGGCACACTCAACAATGTTCCCACGTGCATCACATTGATCACTACCCCAGATTTTGTTGTGCGCATTAAAGTCTCCGCATATAAACGTATATGAATTAGAAATGTTGAAGATATTTGTTAGCTCTTCCACCGAAATGCGGCTTGAAGGTTGTAGGTAAAAATTGATCACTGTAACGCACTGCTCACCAAAGGATACTTTGCAAGCGACGAATTCCGGGAAGTCCGAATCACTTGAGTGAACTTGATGAGAAGGTAGGTCCTTTCTGACGCACAAATGTACTCTGCTAGGACCACTTCGATGAGATGACTTATATATCACGTAGTTGGAGAGGCGGAAATCATCATTCATTCCTGCCTCTTGGATGCAAAGTATTGGAAAATTATACTGCAGAAGGAGTTTGCGGAAGTCAGCACACTTCCTTCGAAGACCATTGGCATTCCACTGGTATATGGGGACATCTTTGTAGCGCTTATTCATGTTACTTGTCGCAGGTTTGACCCGGACTGTTGACACAGTAGTGCTTCCAGAGGCAGCAGGGCTTTTACTTCTGGCAGGTTGTTTGCTTCCGGTAGAGCATACAGAATTGCCTTAAGTGCTGGGAAAAGCATTGGCAGAATCAATTGCATGACTGATGCAGAGGCACGGTCTCCATTGAATGGTTGATTTTCTGAGGCCTGTTGAGAATGACGTGACGTTTCGATGTTGTAGTTGGGGCGAACACTGGCACTGTCGGTTTTGCTACTTTCCGGCAGAGGTCGCGTGGGCGTTCGTAGCTTTGACGCGTAGGTTGGGTTACTTGAAGATACTTCTCTTGAGTGGTCTCTCGGGTGTGCTCTTGGCGGCTCTCTTGGCGGTTCTTTTGGCGTGCTTGTCGGCTGTTGTTGCGGTGGCCACTGAGGTGGATCACGTACAGGATGAACAATCTCAAGGTTTGGAGATGGTTCATTGGGGCGCGGTTTTCTTCCATGGATGAGCTCATGCCGACGCATTTTTGCAGCAGCTTTACTTTGCGGGCAGCCTGAATATGAGGCAGCGTGATTACCTGCACAGTATGCACACTAAGGCTGAAGAACAGACTAGCACTCCTTATGATGGTGTTCTTCTGAGCAGATCTTAGACCCGCGTGTGTTACGGCAACTTTTCGCCATGTGTCCGAATCGCTGGCAGTTATAGCACCGATGTGCTGGACCAAGATATTCTTCCACTGGGTGACTGGTGAATCCTAAGTAGATTCTTCCTGGAATCGGGTGCTCATATCGAAAAGTCAGGATCACTGAGTGAAGTGGGCGCGTCGTTACTCCATCTTCCTGACGGTAGTATTTTCTTTGCCGTCGCGCCGATATAACCCCTGCATCTCTCAAGTACTCTAGGAGTTGTTCATTTGAATACTGCAGAAGAACATGTTTTACTTTCCCAACGTTCCGAGTGTATGACTCTGGGATTAAAGGCTTAACTTCCAGGCCACCTACATTTGAAAGCATCAGAAGACGCTTGGCTGAACTTAAGGAAGCAACGCTGACACTGAGGCTTCCATCTCTGGTCGTTCTGAATGACTGCACTTTTTCTTTAGCAGCTGAAACTACTTCAGCTGACACTCTATTGGGGTTCACTTTCAGCTGTTGGACGAAAGACGACTGGGATACCCTCTGCTCGTTTCTTTTTATAAGTAACCAACGTAAATGGTTCATCTTCGCCCATGTCTTCTTCATCACTTAGGTAATAAGTTGACGTTGTATCGTTGATCGGCCGCATTGCGGACATGTGGCGGAGGGTGCCACGCCCCACACCGCAGGGCGGTCAGCCGTTGGTAAAGCCGCCCATTCCCTAAGCCAGATTAGGTCACGGAATTCAAGGGGGAGAGACGTGTTTGTAAGAGTCCAACGTCTTTTCGCGTGACATTTGCTGCACTGTTCCTCAGAGTTTTAAATGGTATTTGTTCACTCATGTCGGTGGAAGACATTTTCATCAGTTCTTGAAATGGAAAGTCGATTCGCCATTGTTGCAAGGATTTTATCGCATGCATGTAATACGCCCGTGGCTGTTCAGCATCTGGTCCCGCTTCGTTTGTTAAACCAAAAAGGTGTAAAGATTCCTAGCAGATACACTACGAGTTGTTTGCCTTGATACGATGAGTTTTCTTAGAGTACCCAGGTGTCTTTGAGAGCCAACATGCGGCACATTACATAAAGGTTTGGCATACTGAGCCCTCCCCATTTTACTGGTAGGCTGACCAAGGCTCTAGCAACAGCTTCAGTGGGGCCATTCCAAAAAAAAAAAAGGAGCCGCACGCAGTGGCAGCTCTCAGCAAAATCCGACAAGGCGCGTATCCCAACGATACGCGTTAAACCGCGTATCGATGTGCATTTCTGAATTTGACGCAATAATGTATCTATGCGTAGTACAAAGAGTATTGCGGAGAGGGGACAGCTTTGTCGAATGCTCCTGCTTACTGCGATAGGCTCAGATGCATATCCATTCACTACTAATGACGTTTTCTAAGTCAACGTAGAGTAAGCGGATGACGCCGGTTAAACGTGCTGGGAAGCAGTAACACTCCAGCGCAGCGAAGAGATAGTTCCATTCGACGCGATCAAAAGCTTTTTTCTGGTCCAAGGCCACCGAAATGCTCACACTTGTGTGTTAAGAAAAAGTTCTTAGCGATTTAGAGCACGAAGTACTCTACTATGTGTTTATAAAAAGTTGTTAACGATTTAGAGTACGATGTACTCAACTAAGGGAGAGCATAAGCCGTCCCGTGCAAAAAGAATTTCATTTGATAGTACTCATTTCACACTTTCCGACCACGACTTCTTTCTACGTTCTCCTTGTCAACCTCAATAGTGATGCTGGCCATAGGCTCTATTAACAGCTATTACAGTATACAATGCAATGAGGTCATTGATAACTATTTCTACTTTCTAAATGTAGATCTCCAGGAGACAACTATCTTTATTTAGGGTCAATTCTGCAATGAAAGAGAAGACAAATGCAGAAGATTTGTGTGTGCAGAGTTACTGCGATGCACGCACTAGGCGCAGCTACGTAAGGTAGTTTGGTGGTCATGCAAACAGGCAGAACGGAAAGATTTAACAGCTCTACCGTTATGTCGTAATACTTGAGTTATGCTGAAGAACGGTGGCTGCCGGATAAAATTGGTAACCTTGTTAGAGTCGCTAGGTCCTCGAAAAGGAAAAAAAATAGCCACAAAAATAACGAAAGTAGCCAGACCGGTAGCTAACCAGCTGCCGTTATTTTAATTTTGCAGCAAAAAAAAAAAAGCAGATGCCACCTACAGCGGGAATCGCTGATATGCGAAGCATGAATGAGGATGTTGATATGTCACTTGAAAATCACTACGACGTTACGTGGTGGAGGTAAATTATGCCGTACACAATTTCCGTGTCACGATTATCATGTTTATACGTGCCGTTTACCTTCGCCTTCTATTCACATCACGTGATGCCAAAATTAGTATATGTGGAGCTAACGAGACAGCCACGAGCACGCCATGAGCGTGGTATGTTGTGATGTTCCTACATGACACGTGTGTCATGATTGTCATTTTTGCACCAGTCATATACCTTCATTATTCGTCAACACCAAATTCGGTATAAGTGGAGCTAGCGGAACGGCGGCGAGTCCATCATGAATGGCCCTATATATACTCCACTGTAATGATGACGCGCGCGCACGCTGGGCACAGCGACGCTACGTTAGCAAAAGGCGAACGCCAGGTGCGACTGGGCGACCAGCGTCCGTCGGCGCGGCCCGACGGCAACCGGCGCGAAATGCGACACGCTTCATTTCGCGCCGATGGCACTGCGTCTGCCTCTTTTCATGACGGAGGAATGCCGTTCGCGCTGATACGCGCATGCGTCAAAGCAACACAGTCCGACGTGTGCCTGCGAGTATTTTGCAGGACCTGCTCCTGGCGTGGCAACGCCGGCGTGACGCGACGAAACGAACGCCGGCCGGCACGTGCACCGGGTCATGTCGAACTGTATTGAGGATTTGACTGTAACATGTAGTTATGTTCTCACACGACACGCATCTCATTATTATCATGTTTGTACCAGTCACACACCTTCGTCATCCATTCAAATTTTGCATATGTGAAGTTAGCGAAACGGCCGCGTGCGCATCATTAGTGTGGCATGTAGTCATGTTGTTACATGACACACATGTCGTGATTAGCATGTTAGGTTGTGTCGTTTACATATGTCGTCCGTTGACGTCTTGTAATACTGAATTTGGTATATGTGAAGCTAGCTAAACGGCCGCGAGCGCATTATGAGCATTGCATATAGTCATGTCGTTGCATGATACGCACGTCATGATTTTAAATGCGAAGCATTTAAAATCATGACGAATCATGATACGCTTAAAGTCACCGAAGTTTGTTAAAAAATGCGAAGCATTTTTTAACAAACTTCGGTGACTTTAAGCGTATCTATCTATCTATCTATCTATCTATCTATCTATCTATCTATCTATCTATCTATCTATCTATCTATCTATCTATCTATCTATCTATCTATCTATCTATCTATCTATCTATCTATCTATCTATCTATCTATCTATCTATCTATCTATCTATCTATCTATCTATCTATCTATCTATCTATCTATCTATCTATCTATCTATCTATCTATCTATCTATCTATCTATCTATCTATCTATCTATCTATCTATCTATCTATCTATCTATCTATCTATCTATCTATCTATCTATCTATCTATCTATCTATCTATCTATCTAACCGCCTACGACTTTTAGCTCTCCTGGCCGTTTAGATAATAGTATCGATACCAAACTTGGTATGGCATAACGTGACTGTATGAAGAACATATTTGACAAGTCATAACATAAAAATCATGAAATGTATGTCATGAATGTCATGATTTACATATCATGGTCCTGCAGCTCTGCCGTGGTTTCGTTCACATGGCATGTTGCACAACTGGATCGTATGACATGATTGCATGGCGAACACAAGCGAAAGACCCTAACATGAAAATCATGACATGCGTGTCATGTAACAACATGACTACGTTCCACGCTCATGATGCGCTCGCTGCCGTTTCGCTAGCGTCACATGCACCAATTTTGGTATTACGGTACGTGAATAGATGATGAGTGTATGTGACATGATGCAAACATGATAATTATGAAATGCGTGTCATGTATTAACTTGACTACATGCCACGCTCATGATGCGTTGGCGGCCGTTTCACAAGCTTTACTTATACCAAATTTGGTATTACGGGACGTGAATAGATGACGAAGGTATGATACCGGTGCTAACATAATAAAGATGAGATACGTGTCATGTAACAACTTGACTGCATGCTACGCTCATGATGCACTCGCAGCCGTCTCGATACCTTCACATCTACCAAACTTGGTATTGCTGGAATCCAATGGATGACGAAGGTATGTGACTGGTGCTAACTTGATAATCATGAGATGCCTGTCTTGTGTGAACATGACTACATGGCACAGTCAATACGTCAATACATTTAGAAGTGACGCGGTGCGCGTGCTCGCCGGCGTTCATTTCGTCGCGTTATGCCAGCGTTGCGACGCCAGGCACCGGTACGGCCATATACTCGCAGGCGTGGCCGCACCGTGTTGCTTTGACGCATGCGCGTTTCAGCGCGTCCCGCGTCAATGTCACGAAAAGAGGGAGACGCAGTGCTGTTTGGTTAACGCATCACCGCGAAATGCAGCATGTCGCATTTCGCGCCGGTGGCCGTCGGGTGGCACCGACGGATACTGGTCACGCCTTGCGTCAGACTATAGAGTGATGGCGTTTTGTTAACGTAGTGCCGCTGCGCCCAGCCTGAGCGTACGTCAACGCTACATTGGAGTATATTGGGCCCTGCATGATGCGTTTTTGGCCGTTTTGCTACTAGCTCCTCATATACTAAATTTAGCGTTACGTGACGTCAATGGATGACGAAATATATGACTGGTGCAAACATGATAATCCTGTTGTCATAGTGGAACATGACAACATACCACACTCACAGCGTGCTCGCGGCCGTTTTGCTAGCCCCACATATACTAAATTTGGTGTCACGTGACATGAATAGATGGCGAAGATAAACGAGACATCTAAACATGATGATCGTGACAGGGAAGGCATGTACGGAATCATTTACATTCACCTCGTAATTTTGTGCTGATTTTAAAGTGACATATCAACATTTCTCATTCGTGCTTCGCATACCATCGATATCCACGTTACGTGGGATCTGCCAATTGTTTCATGTTACAGTCTATCGCTTGTGTTTGCCATACAATCATGGCATGCTATACTAGTTTGCAACATGCCATGTGAACGAAACCACCGCAAGAACAGCAAGCCCACGAAACGTAAACCATGGCATTCATGACATACATGTCATGATTTTGATGTTATTACTAGTCGAATATGTTCGTCATACAGTCATGGTATGCTATACCAAATTTGGTATGGATACCATCATCCGAACGGCTATAGGAGAGCTAAAAGTCGTAGGTGGCTAGATATATATATATATATATATATATATATATATATAGATAGATAGATAGATAGATAGATAGATAGATAGATAGATAGATAGATAGATAGATAGATAGATAGATAGATAGATAGGTACGCTCGAAGTCGCCAAAGTTCGCTAAGAAATGCTTCACATATAAAATTTGCAAAACATGATTTCAGTTTACTCGAATGACCACCACCATGTGACGCTTAAAAATACAAAATATGCATCACAGCAATGCTTATCACATCAAAATAGAGTGAAAACAAGATCAGGTGACTTCCTGGAGGAAGTATCAAGACTGGAAATTTGGCAGTTCATACTGCGCCGACAGTCAAGTGTACATAATCGAGTTCAATTTTGCCTGAGTACGCCTGCCGCACTGTTAATGTTCAGTCAGCTAAGTATTGAGTATTTCAGAGAAAATGAAGCGCACTTGTTAATCACGTTAATGTAGAGCTCGTAAAAACTTTCAGACGTAGTCTAAGTTTGATCCTGCTGATCGCCAGAAGTTTGTGCGACATCGTTCAATCTTTTCAAGTCGCTAACTTTAAGAGGTACAATACAGAACACTTGGTCCGCTTCTGTGTTAGATTTAGAGAAAACAAAACGTTTCATTGTCCTGTCTGCAATGTCTTGCATTAGCATTAGCACCTAATGCATCCAGGTAGGTTTATATTTCGATCTAGAATTCCATTTCTGGCATATGTAGGCACTGGTATCCTCAACTTGACGAAGGTGCCGTACTTTGTCTTCAATGTGCGCTTGGGGCAAGCAAATACGACTATTGGCAAGGTTTTCAACATGTTCGTCGTATCCGGCACCATAACAGATGAAGCGAATTGCAGTCTGCAGCCTAGAGTAGCTGGAAAAACAAGACTGGCTGGGCTCTTCGCATGCAAATGTTTTTTTTTATTGAGTCTGTGTTAACAGATCATGTAAACAACACATTAGACGCAGCCACATAAGAAACGTATGCAGGCCCCGCCGCGGTGGTCTAGTGGCTAAGGTACTCGGCTGCTGACCCGCAGGTCGCGGGATGAAGTCCCGGCTGCGGTGGCTGCATTTCCGATGGAGGCGGAAATGTTGCAGGCCCATGTGAGTAGATTTGGGCGTACGTTAAGAAACCCCAAGTGGTCAAAATTTTCGGAACACTCCATACGGCATCTCTCATAATCATATCGTGGTTGTAACGTTAAACCCCTCATATGAGTCAAGAAACGTATGCAGTGCATCGTGCGTACACACAGTGATCAAAACGACCCTGTCATTTCCAAACAAGTAAAATAGAACAATCAACAGAAAAACAACGTCATAACTGACAACTTCAGCTGCGTCGGCAGTGGAAATATTGAACCAAAAGGAAAAAATGACTGCTAAAACAGCGAGATGCCTGTGCTTTGCGCAGGGCTTCTTTGAGCAACGTGTATCCACTTTTCACCAACGTTCGCCTAGGGTGGCGCCACTTACACAGCTCAGAGCACTAGCGCGTGAGGTGGATCATGGCCAGTCGAAAGCACGGTGCGAGAATACTTTAGGTGAGCGAACGGCGCGAAGCGAGTGCTTGGCGGGAAGGGACCGATTGTGTTCCCATTTACAGCATGCCGATAGATGGCTCGACAGACTGAGGGCCGTGGCGGGCTGCTGGCGATATCCGCAAAGCACAACCGGCACAAGGGCGAAACTGGAAAGTTTTAAACTCGCGTAGGGTCGACGATTTGAGGTTCGCAGAACTCCACTATGGGAGAGCAATAAGCTGTGCGAGTACCATGACGAAACAGAAGACCCTGTTTCATTTTTTTTTTCAATGAAATGGTGTTGAGAATAAATTGTGAACGCTTTAGTGCATTATACTGTCGAAGAGCCAAAGAAAGTGTTTAACAATTACAGCAGCGAGCTTTATTGTATACTAGTCAGCGCAGCTCAGGTCAGCACAACTGAACCGGGTGACAGAACGACTTCAGTGGGTGTTTAGGAAAAATTGTGAGCGTAGACGGGAGGGCCATGTGTTTAGAAACAATGTTAAACGATTTAGCGTACGACGATCACTACTACGGGAGAGCACTAGGCGTTCTCTATACGTAGGCTACAAAGCGTAAGGCAGTGACTTGAAAGTGCCTAATAGCCATAATTGCCAATGAATAGTTAACGCTTTTGAGTATTTTGCACTCTACTATGGGGGAGCTTAGAACCGTCTTGTGGGCCCAATGTAAGGAGGCGGGGGGGGGGGGGCTTGAAAAAGTAAGTTACGATTTAGAGTACAGGGAGAGCTTGAAGCCATCCCGTAGGCCTCAGTGTCAAAGCCTCACACTAAGTTATGTGTTTAGAAATAGTAGTCAACGATTTAGAGCACTAGGTGCTCTACTATGGGAGAGCTGTGTGCCGTCCCTGAGTGCACAATAGCATACTGCATGATGTTATACAAGAACACGTAGGGCATACAGCATCAGACAGGCTGTTTCGTATGCCGCATTCCAGCTGCAATTCTACGCACACTGTAAAACTATGATAGTAAAGTACGCTGATGTCTTTAGTTTGTATACATAATTATTGCTTGAATTTGATTTTCTTTACGTTAGCTCGGGAGTGCTTTGACCGTTGCGCATGACTTTTATCTCATATTCTTTTTATTAAAACCGGCTCAAACAAAATTAATTTGTCATTGGTTTATAAAGTTTGCTGAGGTCTGAGCCCAGAAGATGCGTATTTATCGCAAGGAGGTTTGGACCACGTGGTTTAGCGATTGGATAATGCGTTAAAAACTTAACGAGGAAAACAATATCCAAACGGGGAATTGTATTGCACACTAGTAACAGCACTTCAGTGAGTACAAATGTCTGGTGTAAATTAATTACTTCAGTGGACCGTACAAACTAGAGATCATAGGCATAATGTAACTTACAGCACCGTAATACTATTAGAGGTCACACATCACTGAAAGAAACAAGGAGAAAAGTAAACAGGAAAAAGCACGAAATGTGAACAGAAACGCATGGTATTAAATGCGAAGAACTTCTTAGCGAAGTTCGGCGACTTCGAGCGTATCTATCTATCTATCTATCTATCTATCTATCTATCTATCTATCTATCTATCTATCTATCTATCTATCTATCTATCTATCTATCTATCTATCTATCTATCTATCTATCTATCTATCTATCTATCTATCTATCTATCTATCTATCTATCTATCTATCTATCTATCTATCTATCTATCTATCTATCTATCTATCTATCTATCTATCTATCTATCTATCTATCTATCTATCTATCTATCTATCTATCTATCTATCTATCTATCTATCTATCTATCTATCTATCTATCTATCTATCTATCTATCTATCTATCTATCTATCTATCTATCTATCTATCTATCTATCTATCTATCTATCTATCTATCTAGCCCCCAACGACTTTTGGCTCTCCTGGCCTTTTCGATAATGCTATCGATAACACCAAACTTGGTATGGAATAACATGACTTTATTAAAAATATATTTCACTAGTCGTAACATGAAAATCATGACATGTATGTCATGAATGTCCTAATATGCATTTCATGGTCTTCAAGTTCTTGCGGTCGTTTCGGTCACATGGAATGTCGCAAAACTAGTATGGTATGGCAAGATTGCATGGCGTACACAAGCGACAGACCCTAACATGAAAATCATGACATGCGTGTCATGTAACAACATGACTACATGCCACGCTCATGATGCGCTGGCGGCCGTTTCGCAAGCTTCACATGTATCAAACTCGGTATTACGGTAAGGGAATGAACGACGTAGGTAAATGACACATACAAACATGATAATCATGACATGCGTGTCATGTAACAACATGACCACATGCCGCACTGATGATGCGTTCACGGCCACTTCGCTGGCTTCATATATGGCAAATTTGGTTGGTATTACGTGACGCCAATGGATGACGAAAGTATGGCACTGGTGCAAACATTATAATCTTGAGATCCGTCTCATGTGAGAACACGACTGTATGTTACAGTCAAGGCGCCAACACATTTCGACGTGACGCAGTGCGCGTGCTCACCAGCGTTTGTTTCGTCGCGTCACGCTGGCGTTGCCAGGCGCCGGTCCTGCCATATACTCGCAGGCGTGCGCCGCGCTGCGTATCTGTGACGCATGTGAGTTTCAGCGCGTCTGGCGTTCCTCCGTCACGAAAAGAGGGAGACGCAGTGTTGTCTGGGTAACGACACGGCCGGACTAGAGGGGCGAGGGGTGCACTCATTTACGGCCTGCTCCTCGGGTCTATTAGTTCCCACCTTTCACCACCGCTAGTTGTGGCGCTGCGGCCCAACCCTCGCCAGCTGAGCTACAGCACGGCCGAGGTAAAGCAAAGGCGCGCGCTCACTTGCCGCTCTTCTAACCCTGCCCTGGCTACAGGTGATACTTCTCCGTGCTAAATTACGTGGGCTTCTTCAAACATAGGAGATTCATTCCCTCTTCTGAATTTCCTGCCTAATAGGGTTCAGCAGCGTAACATTATATTCGTGAAGCGCCGAATCATAAACGTTAAAAAAAATCATTTTAACGCGATGCACACGAAGAAAAAACATGCGAATTTATTGTTTCGAATAGCTTTTATAGAATAATACATGCTGCACTTCAAACATTCGCGTTAGCGAATTTCAGCATGAAGGTAAAAAATAAAAACACAATAGGCATTACTACGTAAACAAGCACTTCGCAGAAGGACTTTTTTCTTTTTTTCTTTCTCGTCGTGAAAGGAAAGTTCATTTGGTCACAATCTGATTAATTTTCTGCACAGTTTGTGTGCATAATTGGAGGGCTCCTCTTGTGAGTCAGTGATTTTCTTCGTGTGGTTGATGAGAAGTATTTTAATGAATTTTTCGGCAATTAGACCTGCGGACCGGTTTGCGTGGCTGTCGTCAACACACTCTGGACAGTTTAGTACTGGCGCGCTTTCGAGCCTACGCTCGACGAGTAGCTGAAGAACTTCCAGCGTATTCGCTTTTTCCAGATGCGATGCCACGCGGTCAAACAAATTAATTAAATTTTTGAAAAGAGCAAGAAATTCTGCCCTTGGATAGCATAGCCCGCTCTGGTCTTGGCCTTGCAACAGTGCGTACAAAGGATTGTCTTTGTTGCATGTTGTGACTAGGATTTCACAGGATCCGCAACCAAAATCTGTTAATAACTAGGCAATGTAGCCGCCAACATATGACAAACCCGAGTAAGTCACCGACCTTGGTGTAGGGGCATGACATTGCGTTAGGTCTTCCAGCTCGTCGTGAAGCTTTCCAGACAGTGTGGCTGCCACTTGCTCAGCATCAATATCGGACGTTTCGGCTTCTTTTGAGCGTAATGACGTAGCATTCACAATCCGATCAAGGGTAGCTGTAATGGCTCTGGCGTTCAATAAGTCATTGCCGCCACACATTTGTTGAATTCGCCCAAACAGTGCCTCAGTCGAATCGCTATTTAGTTTCTGAGTCGGCACGTAACTGACGCCTTCTTGAAGCAAGAAGCGTGTACTTTCCGCAGTGGATGGGCGTGGTGAATAGCAACGCTTGAAAGGTCTTTCCTGTGAGAGTGCCGTTGCCTGAGGCGAGTGAACACGACTGTACTTTCTTTATGTACACGGTGAACTCGTTTTCAAGCCACAGCAAACGATGATCATGTGGACTGCGAATCGGCGCCTTGTAACTACTTCCAGCATAGGAAGTATCATGAATATCAAACCATTCCTTTATTGTTTTCATGAAAAGAATGGTAGCATCCGCGTCCTTGAAATCATGCAGGTCCCTGTCTCTACGGTAATTCTCCGACAGATGTTGTGTCGCCACACACACCTGTGGTGAAAACACTTGGACAGCACGCAGCACGTTTTGCTTTTCAAGATTCATCGGATGCACATGTTTCCATGTTAGGTTGTGAGCAAGTTTCACAGTCATAGACTTCTGATACTCGTACAATTTCAGAACGTATGTACCGCTTATAACGTCGCAGCCATCCATGAGCTGCCTTTTGAGGAACTAGCTGCGGATATTTTTGATCACATGGCACGGGTCAAAGCTGGGGAAGATTACCCGGTCCGGGTCATGCGGGTGCGTGATAACCGTGCGCAAGGAGCCATTGCCCATGTGTTTGAACATCATGATGTTTGCCGAGTAGTTGTCGGTTACAATGCGAACGATGTTGAAACCACACCACTCGACTGCGGCGATGACTTCTTTGGTCCATTCGAAGAGGTCTTTTGCACTCAGCTGCTTGGTGAAATAATATGAGCAAGGTATTTTATATTGACTGTTTGTGCCACACAGAACAAAGCACAAAACACTGTTTGCCAAAATACCCTGCGTGTTCGACGCGCTGCTGTCGGGTCTGTCCTTAAAACCAAATACGGCATCTCCTTTCCTGTCATAGATGCAGTTTGGCCTAATGCTTCCTTCATCAACAATTAATGATGCCATATGCTGCCTGCTGCTCAGAAGTGACGCTTCGTGAACCAGCCTTGTTCACATTGCAGCACTCATTCCAGATAGAGTTGGGCTGGGGCCCATGTATTTTTGGAGGGTGCATTTTGCTGTTAAGTTTAGGAGCCCTGACGTTTGAGCATGGTCGTATCTCTTCGGCGAGAGAAATCTCTATATCGCACATTCTCGAATTACTTATTCGGGGTACGTCAGATGCTGCTATTCATATCGTTCAATTTGGTGAATCAGGAACACTGCCTTTTTGTGTCCATTCTGCGAGTCCGCCTCGATTTTTCTCACCGAAGCAAGATGCTTGCTTTCGCGATAGAATGCACTGCGCTGCTCTTCCTTGACGAGTTTTTCAAGTAACCTCTGACCCTTGGAACGGTGGTATGACACTTGAGAGCGAAGCCTCGAGATAGTGGAGAGGTACCGGCTTGCACGTTGGTTATCGTTGTTCGTGGTTTGCGAGCTCATGCTTTTGATGTCTTCGTGGCATTCGACAGACACATTGTCTTACACAGGCAGTGAATTAAGCGGCTGAGCTTTCCGCTTGATTTGCTTTGGAGGAGGTACAACAGCCCGAGGAGCAGGTTCCTTGCGAAGCCTTTATGTAGGAGGCATCATGTACGCCGGATAGCTTTGGAACACTGTGGGCACAGCGCCAGGCAAAAGTTTTTTCATGCGGCACCTAGAAGCGTAGTCAGTCTGAAGAAAGTGTTGGCTACACACAACCGTTGACAGCGACTTATTGTTGATAGTTAAATCCTTCCTAGCAATGTTCCTTTGCCATTTGGCGCACAAATCTCCGTCACTCGGAAATCGGTCAAATGAAACACCTGGGTTTTTCCCGGGGTGCGAGCGGCAAAAGGGCACGTAGCAGTACACCATTTCAATGCCGGCCAGTCCACGTGTACCAGTTTAACCCGATGCACCCTGAAATTATTATAACGACACAATCAGAAACCGATTGAGAAAATTATTCAACTGAAGTGCACAACAAGTATACTTACTTGGTGAAATATAGCAGCTAATGTATTCATTGGTATCGGTGATGTTACACGGCAGATCCAAAACACGTTCGGCAAGCGTAGTCAGTTCATTCGGCCAGAGGCGAGGCGTCGACTGAGAAAGAGAAGGGGTTGGGAGAGTAGAGGGTTGGTTCGAAGCGCCCCCACTCGGCGACCGCTGCAACGAGCTGTGAAGAATTTGCCCTATATTGTTCCCTCCTTGGGTGCGCAGGCTCTAAGGAAGTTCGCCACCGTAGTCCGGCCAAGGTAACGCATAGAACTTCATACAATAGTACCTAGAGGGGAATCTGGCGCCAGTGTCTACGCGGGCTCCTTCAGCGGCGCTTGTACCCTCATGAGAATTACGGGAAGTACAGGCTTCGGATTTGCTACGTATAGATCACGTTCTTGAGATTCACGACGCGTCGTTTCCGAGTTTAAAATAAAGTATTATGAACTTATACTTAATTATAACTTGATTCAATTATTTGTACGCGAACTTTATTGCAAAAGGTTTTTGTGACTAGGTGGTATAAGTGAAACCTACACAAATTTACCAACAGGTTAAGCATTGCTCTGCCATCGCGTTCTAGATTTGGCATCAAGATGTTATGAATTATTGTTCACAACATTTCAAAACTAACATTCTTGTTTTGCTCTAGAAAGTACGCAACATATATTTATGAAAATAACATCACAGTATTAAGTTAGAAACACTTACGTATCCTCTGCTGCGATGCCAGGAGCGTCTGTTCGAGTGGTCTGCCCCCAACGCACCTCTCGTTTTAGTGTAAAGTCGAGTCAAAAAAGCGTGGCTGTGCGTCTATTTCGCGTCTCCGTCATTTTGCAGTTGATTTCAACGAGTTTTGGCAAGACGCACTTACATTAAACGTCAACTTGAGGCAGTATCCTGCACTGGCGTGGGACGCTACATCTATGCGTAGCGGGGAGTGGACGACTCTTTGCATATACTGTCAAACACGACTTGTACAGCTCCATCGTTGCAGTAAATTGAGAGGCCTAGCATTTTTCAGCTCCTTTGAACAAGAAAGGTGCAGCTTCAATCTTTTGCACCCACCCCCCTACCCACTCTACGCGAATAATGAAACTGAAACTGTAGTAAAAGATCCGTAGACAGTTCGCTGGCCAATGCGATCCAATCCGAACCCTGTACTTTCCTTAATTCCCATGAGGGTACACGATCGCAGCGCCAGATTCTTCTTTAGGTAATATTGTATGAAACTCTATGGGTTAACGCATGGGCGCAAAATTCAGCATGTCGCAGTTCGCGCCGGTTGCCGTCGGGCCGCGCGGGCGGACGCTGGTCGCGCCTGGCGGCAGACTACGGAGTGCTCGCGTTTTGCTAACGTTGCCATTGTGCCCAGCGTGCGCGTGCGTCAACACTACATTTGAGTATATTGGGCCCTTCATGAGGCGCTCGCGGCCATTTTGCTAGCTCCACATATACCAAATTTGGTGTTACGTGACGTCAATGGATGACAAAATATATGACTGGTGGAAATATGATAATCGTGACACGCGTGTCATGTAAGAACGTGAAAACACACTACGCTCATAGTGCGCTCACGGCCGTTTCTCTAGCTCCACATATACTAAATTTGGTATCACGAGACGCGAATCGATGATGAAGGTAAACGACACATCCAAAGATGATATTTATAATCGTGACACGGAAGTCATGTACGGCATCATTTACCTCCACCTCGTAACGTTGTGCTGATTTCAAAGTACCATATCAACATTTCTTATTCGTGCTTCGCATATCATCGATTCCCTCTGTACGAGGGATCTGCCAATTTTTCGGTGCACACTCAACCCGGGGGATTGAACAAGAATCGGGTAGCTTAAAAAAAGGAATATATATATATATATATATATATATATATTGTTAAGCGGTTTATTGACGGACACTCAGCGATGATTCACGACAGCGACAGTCAATGCGGGGATCGACTCTCTGCACGAGCTGCTCTTCTTCTTAAGAAAAGGGCGACCCACTAGAAGGCGCTGAAGAGGATGACCCACTGTTCAAAGGCTTTACCACAACTACCCCGGGTACGAAAAGGGAGCCGCCTGGCGACCTAACAGCTGGTTACAATGAGCGGGTCATGGTAGGCCTTGAGGCGCTCCACGTTAACAATGTCGCGTCCTCGACGACGCATGTCCGAAGATTGTTCGATGGGTTCAATCAAGTAGTTGACTGGGGAAGTGCATTTGACGACACGGTAGGGGCCTTCGTATTTAGGCAATAGTTTTGAAGATAGGCCAGTTGCAGTAGTAGGGATCGAGAGCCAGACGAGCGCTCCTGGGAGGAATGTGGGTGCAGTAGTACTGGCGTCAGCGCGAATGCTTTTCTGCCGCTCTTGATCATGCGCAGTAAAGGTCTTTGCAAGCTCTCGACATTCTTCAGCAAGCTTGGCTGTAGCAGAAATAGGTGCCCACTCAGACGGATCTGGCCTGTACGGAAGTATCGTGTCGATGATGTGTGACGGGTGCCTTCCATATAATAAAAAGAAAGGTGAAAAGCCAGTAGTGCTCTGAGGGGCGAAGTTATATGCGTAGGTGACGAAGGGTAGAATGGAATCCCAATTTGTGTGATCGGCGGCGACGTATTTGGAGAGCATGTCACCCAGCGTACGGTTGAAGCGTTCTGTGAGGCCATTCGTCTGCGGGTGGTAAGCAGCAGTTTTGCGGTGAAAAACGTTGCACTCTTTGAGAATGGCTTGAACGACTTCAGACAGGAAGACACGGCCTCGGTCACTGAGCAGTTCCTGGGGTGAGCCGTGTCGCAGAATGAATCGTTGGAGCAGAAAGGAAGCCACATCGCTCGCTGTAGCCGCGGGAAGAGCGGCCGTTTCGGCGTATCGCGTGAGGTGGTCCACAGCAACAATGGCCCAGCGGTTACCAGCCGACGTTAGTGGAAGTGGCCCATACAAATCGATGCCAACACGCCCAAACGGCCTGGCAGGGCAAGGTAGAGGTTGCAGACCTACCGGCGACAGGTGCGTTGAAGTTTTGCGGCGCTGACATTCTATGCAGGAGCGAACGAATTTCTGCACGTAGCGGTACATGCCGCGCCAAAAGTACCGTTGGCGAATGCGGTGGTAAGTCTTCGATACCCCGGAGTGCGCACACTGCGGATCAGAATGAAAGAATTCGCATATGTCAGAGCGCAGACTGCGAGGTATGACTAGTAGCCACTGGCGGCCGTCACCGTTGTAATTGCGTCGATGGAGGAGGTCGTCGCGAACGGCGAAATGGTGGGCTTGACGACGCAACGCGCGAGTGGATGGAGTGGATAGATCAGTCAGCAAGTCTATCAGTGAGGCAATCCATTGATCCTTGCGCTGTTCAGTAGCAATAGCATGAATGCTAATCGAAGAAATGGCAAGGTGAGACACTGAGTTGTTGGCATTGTCGTCAGGCAAGGGAGAGCGCGACAGGGCGTCGGCGTCAGCATGTTGCCTTCCGTTGCGGTACAGCACGCGGATGTCATAGTCTTGCAGGCGAAGTGCCCACCGGGCGAAACGGCCTGAGGGATCTTTCAACGACGACAACCAGCATAGTGCGTGGTGGTCGGTGACGACATCAAATGGGCGACCATACAAATAAGGTCGGAACTTTGCAAGGGCCCAGACGATTGCCAAACATTCTTTCTCGGTGACCGTGTAATTAGTCTCGGCTTTAGTAAGCGTACGGCTCGCGTACGCCACGACATATTCCGGGAACCCTGGTTTGCGCTGCGCAAGGACAGCGCCGAGGCCGACACCACTGGCATCCGTGTGTACCTCTGTAGGGGCGGTAGGGTCGTAGTGGCGGAGTATGGGAGGCGACGTCAACGAACGACGAAGTGTTCTGAAAGCGACGTCGCACTGTGATGACCACGAATGGAGAGGCCTGTTACTTTCGAGAAGCTTCGTCAGCGGCGATATGATAGTCGCGAAGTTTCGAATGAAGCGCCGAAAGTAGGAACACAGTCCTACGAAACTGCGCAGTTCCTTCACGGATGTCGGCTTGGGGAACTCGATCACGGCCCGAAGCTTGGTTGGATCAGGGAGAATTCCGTCCTTGGACACGACGTAGCCGAGTATTGTCAGCTGCCGAGCTGCAAATTGGCACTTCTTTAGGTTCAGTTGCAAACTGGCGTTTCTCAGACGTGTTAAAACATGCCGAAGGCGTTGAAGGTGCGTCGAGAAGTCAGGAGCGAAGACGACGACGTCATCGAGGTAGCACAGGCACGTGTGCCATTTCAGGTCACGCAGAACTGTATCCATCATGCGCTCAAAGGTGGCGGGCGCATTGCACAGCCCAAACGGCATAACGTTAAACTCGTACAAGCCGTCGGGGGTGACAAAAGCGGTCTTTGGTCGAGCGTCCTCAGCCATAGGTACTTGCCAGTACCCTGAGCGCAAATCGAGGGATGAAAAGAATTCTGCTCCTTGCAGGCTGTCAATTGCGTCATCTACCCGCGGTAGTGGATACACGTCCTTACGAGTGATCTTGTTGAGGCGTCGGTAGTCCACACAGATCCGCACAGAACCGTCCTTCTTCGTGACGAGAACGACAGGAGATGCCCAGGGGCTGCTAGAGGGGCGAATAACATCGCGGCGAAGCATGTCGTCGACTTGCTCGTTGATTACACGGCGTTCTGTGGCAGATACGCGATATGGACGTTGCCGCAGCGGTGGCTGTGTGCCTGTGTCGATGCGATGCGTAACGGTGGATGTGTGGCCGAGAGAAGGTTGAGCGACATCGAAAGAAGAGCGGAATTCTTCCAACAGGCCCAAAAGCTGGGAACGCTGGCCCTGCGTAAGGTCGTCGGGTATGCAGGGACCGAATATATCATCGGATGATGAAGCAGATGTCGAAACAGCCCCAAGCGTACAGGAACTTGGGCAGTGCATGTCATCGGGTTGATCCTTAACTTGCGCGTCTTCGATGGGTTCCACGCTGCCAAGACATTCTCCTCGCACCAACGTAACGCTGTACGGAGATGAGTTCACAACAAAAATAGTGGTGCTGCCGTGAGTGAGTTGCACGGTCACGAAAGGAACCAGCAAGCTTTTTCTTATGAAAACACGATGAGATGGCGAGAAGAGTGCAGCGGTGCCGGAAAGGCTTGCGCAGTAGAGCGACACCGCAACGGACGAGTTTGCAGGCACTTGAGTGTCGTCTCTGACGAGTAACTTGCTTGCAGCGGATGGACTGTCGGCCGGCGTCAAAGAAGAGAATGGCGCGAGTTCTATTTCTGCTGGTGCGCAATGAATGACGGCGTCGTGGCGCGAGAGAAAATCCCATCCTAGGATGACGTCGTGAGAGCATGAAGAAATTATGATGAATTTGACCGCATACATCACGTCCTGAATCATAAGGTGGGCTGTGCACATCGCTGTAGGGTGAATGCTTTGGGCGCTGGCTGTACGGAGAGAGAGCCCGCAAAGCGGCGTGGTCACTTTGCGCAGTAATCGGCAAAGCTTTTCGTCCATCACGGATACGGCGGCTCCAGTATCTACAAGGGCAGATGCACGAACGCCATCCTCAAGCACGTCTATCACGTTCGACGGGCTTTCCTGAGGGCTTCCGCAGTTCGACAGCGTCGCAGCCCTTGCCTCGTGGACTGCGATGACTAGTTTTCCTGGTCGCCCTCGAGTGGACGTGGCCGCATCGGTGACAGTGAGCGACGTCGTGGAGATGGTGAACGGCGGGTAGACGGAACGGGGCGGGACGACGGTGACATGGGTGGCGGTTGGTCATAAGAGCGGCTTGACTGGCTGGGAAAGTTGGAGGCGACCTGCGGTTGCTGCACACGATTGCAATATCGTGCCACATGACCGACGCAACCGCAAGCAAAGCAGATGGGGCGATTGTCAGCAGTGCGCCATTGGTTTGCTGGTCGCATCCATGTCGCAGAACGCGATTGGCGAGCCGGCTGCTGATATGAGTGCATGGTAGGCGGCACTCGGGGCACGTGGGTGACGGCGGCGTATGTAGGCGAGACAGGTTCTCCAAAGGCCTGGGGCCTCGCGACGGTGTCGGTGTAATTTAGCGGAACAGTGACAGAAATCGGTGGGGGCGGCCTGGCAACAACTTGGGCGTAGCTGAGTGGCACAGATGCAGGAGGTGGCTGGTGGTATTTAGGGACGAACTCCACGATTTCCTGCTGAATGGCTCGGCGGAGCGGTGGTAGAAGTGTACTTGATGGCTGTTGAGCTTGTTGTGGGAAAGCAAAAGCCAGTAGAGAGACCTGGCGGGCAACTTCCTCACGCACGAACGACTTGATTTCGGCGAGCAAGGTTGCGTGGTCTGGAATTGCTGACAAGGCCGAGAGATCAGCATCACGTGGTGGCGGGCGACGGGTCATCAAGCGCTGCCGCCGCAGCTCGTCGTAACTTTGGCATAACATGAAGACTTCTGCCACAGTGCGGGGGTTCTTTGCCAGGAGCATGGTGAAGGCATCGTCGGCGATGCCTTTTAGAACATGCGTGATTTTGTCAGCCTCTGACATGTTCAGGTCGACTTTCTTGCACAAGTCAAGGATGTCCTCGATATAACTTCTGAAGGACTCACCAGTCTGCTGGGCTCGTTCACGTAAACGCTGTTCAGCTTGCAGCTTACGAACAGCAGGGCGGCCGAACACGTCGACGACAGCGGTTTTAAAAGCGGACCATGTCGGGAAATCAGATGCGTGGTTGTTGTACCACATGCCGGCCACACCCGCGAGATAGAAAAACAGGTTGCCGAGTTTACCTGCCTCATCCCAATGGTTGGGGACGCTCACGCGTTCGTACATGGCCAGCCAGTCCTCGACGTCGGTGCCATCCACTCCGGTGAATACAGGAGGGTCGCGGATACGGGGGACACCGGGACATGGCGGCGACGTAGGAGGAAGCGTTTGCTGGGCGGCGTCTTGGTACATGGTTGGAGCCACGGTACGGGATCGAAGCTCCAAAGACATCGAATGCTGACCGAAGGTGTTGGAAGGCCACAGCACTCTCAGCACTCTCCACCAAATTTTTAAGCGGTTTATTGACGGACACTCAGCGATGATTCACGACAGCGACAGTCAATGCGGGGATCGACTCTCTGCACGAGCTGCTCTTCTTCTTAAGAAAAGGGCGACCCACTAGAAGGCGCTGAAGAGGATGACCCACTGTTCAAAGGCTTTACCACAATATATATATATATATATATATATATATATATATATATATATATATATATATATATATATATATATATATATATATATATATACTTGAATTCTAGCGAAAAGAATAATTTCTCGTTCAGTACAAGACAATTATTGATCTTTTGTGAATTATTCCTGTTAAGAAAAAAATGAGATTAATCAGCTCCTACTGAATATAGCAATAAATAGTTCATATAAGAGAAAATTTTCCAGTCTTCTGCATTGGTTGACTAAGAACCTTTGGTATTCAGGATACTGAGAAAATTTCTTTGACTGTTCAATGAAATCGGATGTGGTGCCAGTCGTGCTATAGGCGCCATGGGGCTTTCCTCCGTGCGTGATACAGAGGGTAGACCACACTGGTTAGGGGGCGTTGTCTTACGCGAGTCGATGGCTCGCATTCTACAGCGAATTGCGTTTGAGTGTTGATTTACTGCTGTTATGTTTCACGCTAGCTTTACTGCCGTTGTTTCGCTACGTATGTCCCATTGACCACCAGTCTGTGGGGATTGTTTGTTCCGGGTTTTAGGCCTTTCTGTGTGCGTTAGTGCCGTGTTGAGCTGGTTTAGAAGGCTGTATGGGATTATTTTGAGTCGCGCATTAATGACGGATCTTGTTCCCTGCATTGCTGGCTCGTGCACTGCAAATTTTGGCTCAATGACCACCCTGAGTGAAGGCGGGGCCTTCAAAGCGAATCTTCTACTGTTCTCAGCCAGTTCTTAATTTTCTTTCAGGTTGCGCGAGATATATGACGTCCAGAATTAAACGCCAACTAGCCCTAGAGGAGGCTTTAGTGAAGCTTATTTCCTCAGTATTGTTGGAGTGTGTATTATCACCGCTGTGTGATTTTACATCTGTTTATACAATTAGTGCCATAATACTGTAAAGAAAATCTTAATAGTTACAATGAAAGACAAAAGTTAGTGAGGGTCTTCATAAAAAAGCGGTTATACCGAATAATGGAATATGCGGTAAGCAGTGTAAAAAGACGAGCAAATCGGCTTGTCGTTCTCCCTCACTTCACCCATCCCCCAGCTTTGGTATCTTTTGTGAATTCATTATGTGTAGATTGCAGTGCATATAAACCTACTGAAACTGATGGAAGTGCCCCAAGTCCACGTCATTCCGGTTAAGTTGTACATGTTGTAAATGTTGTGATTTTCACTTGCCTAGCAACAAATATTTATCCTCGTCGTACAGTCATGCCCCATCATACGAATTTTCTATCACTTCACGACCAAATAATTTTTTCCTCCCTTCATACCTATTTTATTTTAAATGAAATTAACCTAACTGTGGTAAGAGGACAAAGATCACAGCACGGAAATCATGTCGTACATAACATGCATATTACAATTATGTTGGGGAGTGGTGTGATAATATGAAGGTTCAATACAACAGTGCATGCGGAATACCTCACAGACCACCAGCTTATGCGGGGTTATGTCGCGTTTCGCGGGACTTTCTAAGAGCATGCCCACGCTTCACTCTAAAACGGACATTACTTCAACACAATGGATGAAGGTAGTAGCGGGCCGCAGCATTGTTTGCATATTTCGCAAAAATACATCTACGGGCAACCTACAACATCCTAAATCCTTTATTATTAATAATAACACATGATTAGTAAGAAGGATAATAATGATGTTGAGTTATTTATAATAATCAATATGAGAATAATAATAGTAATAGCAATGATGTTTGTCGGGGTGTTAACGTCCCAAAGCCACCACATGATTGTGAGAGACGCTGTAGTGGAGGGCTCCGGAAATTTCGACCACCTGGGGTTCTTCAACGTGCGTCTCAATCTGAGCCCATGGGCCTCAAACAGTTTCGCCTTCATCAAAAATGCGGCCGCCGTGACCGGGATTCGCACCCGCGACCTGCAGATCAGCAGCCGAGTGCCTAAGCCACAGGACCACCGTGGCTGGTCATCCTAAATCCTTAACCATAATTTGATTTCATGATATTATGATAATTATTTTCATTTTATTTTCATGATAATCATAATGATTTCATGATATTTTCATGATTTTGATTTTTTGATATTTACGGGAATTGGTGTCTCGCCATGTACGTGGATATATATATATATATATATATATATATATATATATATATATATATATTTATATATATATATATATATATATAGTGGGAGTAATAATTCAATGGGCCAGTTAGTCTTCGTGAAGGTATGGGATATGGCACAACGGGAGCGTTGTCAACAAGGATAAATATATTTATTTCCCAACAGTTTCGGGAGGGGACCTCCCTTCATCAGGGGATGAGTTATACTGACATGAACTTCCTTGCTGCCGCGTCCCTCTCGCCTTGAAAGACGTTTGCGAGAGTGAGAGGGAACTGGAAGAAGGAAAAAAAAGGGAGAAAAAAGACGAAAAAAGAAAGAAAAGAAAGAAAGTAAAAAAGAGGAAGAACCACTGTCAACACTGACAACGAAGCCAACTGTCCGTCTACATCCACCTACGGTTCATATCACGTGCTGTTCGGTTCTTGGCGTGTGTCGGGCCACCCAAGATTGTAGCCGTGGTGCCGGGAGGGTCCGGGACAGCGTGCCTAAAGAAAGGGGTTTCCCCGTAATTGGTCGTTTGGTCGTTCGGCGGGCTGCGGGCGGTGTGTGTAAAGGAAAGGTTCAATACAACAGTGGGCTGGTATAGACCAAGTTCCAAGGGTAATTCAGAGACCGATTTGAGCTCTCTGCGTACACTGCGTAATTTATTACAATGCTTTAAAGCTGCGAATCACTCCAGATCGTTGCAGATCGCTGCGACTCGGCCGAACGCGTTTTCAGCCGCCCATACACCCAGCGAACGCTCTGCCCCCCTGACGTCGTCGTTTCCAGCTCATCTGATTGGGCTGTGGAACACGCAGCATAAACGGCTGGTATCGGATCGGTGGCGAGATTTACGTGTAGGTAGTCTCACGCCACATCGTGACGCAGGCGCCGTGAAAACGACCAAACGACCAATTACGGGGAAACCCCTTTCTTTAGGCACGCCGTCCCGGACCCTCCCGGCACCACGGCGACAATCTTGGGTGGCCCGACACACGCCAAGAACCGAACAGCACGTGATATGAACCGTAGGTGGATGTAGACGGACAGTTGGCTTCGTTGTCAGTGTTGACAGTGGTTCTTCCTCTTTTTTACATTCTTTCTTTTCTTTCTTTTTTCGTCTTTTTTCTCCCTTTTTTTTCCTTCTTCCAGTTCCCTCTCACTCTCGCAAACGTCTTTCAAGGCGAGAGGGACGCGGCAGCAAGGAAGTTCATGTGAGTATAACTCATCCCCTGATGAAGGGAGGTCCCCTCCCGAAACTATTGGGAAATAAATATATTTATCCTTGTTGACAACGCTCCCGTTGTGCCATATCCTATATATATATATATATATATATATATATATATATATATATATATATATATATATATATATATATATATATATATATATATATATATATATATAGAGAGAGAGAGAGAGAGAGAGAGAGATAAATAGATAGATAGATACACTTTAAGTGGCATAAGTTCGCTAAGAAGTGCTTCGCGTTTAAAGTGACGCTGTGGCTAATATTGCACGCATGTAGGCGCCCATGAAGATGCTCACAATATTGAAAATAGGGGGCCCTTAAGCTTCGCCTTTTGGAGTTGAACGCTATAGTGATACTCTGTTCCCTCTGGCGTACTCATACAGTTAGTGTACAAAATCTTTTCAAACTTACTATGCACCACCAACGTGACCTTAAAGGGTCCCTAAACAGTTTTGTCACATTCCGTTTTTGATTAGATCACTACTGGAGCGAATAATTGGCACCAGTGTTCAATCGAAACAGCCAATCGAAAAACCCAGCCTTCACGGCGCCTGCGTCACGATGTGGCGTGAGACCACCTACACGTAAATCTCGCCACCGATCCGATACCAGCCGTTTATGCTGCGTGTTCCACAGCCCAATCAGATGAGCTGGAAACGACGACGTCAGGGGGGCAGAGCGTTCGCTGGGTGTATGGGCGGCTGAAAACGCGTTCGGCCGAGTCGCAGCGATCTGCAATGATCTGGAGTGATTCGCAGCTTTAAAGCATTGTAATAAATTACGCAGTGTACGCAGAGAGCTCAAATCGGTCTCTGAATTACCCTTGGAACTTGGTCTATACCAGCCCAATGTGTTTCTAAAAAATCGTCAAAACCATTTCAGGATCCCTTTAAGGGTGCAGTAGCATGTGTGCCTTTCGGAGTGGGTGTCTGGCTTTTGACTATAAAATTACAATAACTCCATGTTCTAACACCAGATGGCAATGTATACGCTTGTCCAACGCAATATTATGGCGGTATTTCATGTTGTATTGTGAAACATGTACACAGGACGCGTATGCTTGAAAGGCGTGAAAGATACTTTCACTGCATTTCCAAGCAGATAACTTTATTTTCACTTTTTACAAGCAGAGGGTGGCTGTGTGGAAGAGCACTTGCTTGCCACCTAAACAACACGGGTAAGATTCCCACTTAGACCCGGGAAGTTTTATATAGTTTTTACATCTTTCTCGATTTTTCGTTTACGCATAGATGACCGATTATTGGCTCAAGCAAAGATAATTTTTTTCCTCACAACCAACAACCGACGTGGGAGACGCCCGCTGCGCGCTGACGCGCGCCTTGCAGGACCTCAATAAAGTTTCGCAACCAACCAACCAACCAACGACGCCGACGGTGACGCCGATGCCGGCGCCGAAATTCCTGCAAAATGAGCTCTTTAACGATATCGCGTTAATATTTAGGGTGGCTTTTTTAGCTGCATACGTGGCGACACGAGACTAAGGCATGAATGGAGCCTCGTGCTGACACATTCTCGCCTAGGCTCTGCTCGTGACATGCTCTATAGATGGGCACCGCCCGCGGCGACTATAAAGCCATTCCGTTTCTCCTCGTTACAACGTCTTTCCGTACAAAAGGAACATGTCTGCTGCTCCAGTGAACGGGATGCCGTTTTCTAACAAGAAGTGAAAGACCCCTGCGGTGTTGCACGTTGATACATGAAATATGCTGCCAGAGTCTATAATTGGTTGTTCCTCGCTTACATCATTTGAACAGAATCTAAAACGTTTATTTTCCGAATAACAGTGACATATGTTTTTTTTTTGGCGTGTGTGTGTACTTTTTGTTGGTTGCATGATTCTGCAGTAGTTGTCTTTCAAATCTTCAGCGCGGTGCAAAAGTGCCGCCTCAAATGCGTCATGTGCTGTTCTGCGCGTATGTATTGCATCGCATGTGTGTTCCATTTATGTATGTTATGTATAACTTCGAGTTGCTGGTCACAATAATACCGAGAAATTATCTCGAGACCTGTACGGTACTTCTTTTTTGCAAATAATTATTTGTACTTCCACCCTGTAACGGCCCACTTCTGGGCTAACAGTATAAATAAATGAAATGAAATGAAATGAAAGCAATTTTGGTGATTTTTTTTCTGTCACTGCACTCAAAAGGAGCTTTCGTTGCAAGCAGCAAGAGCTATATACTCGATAATTCCCCATGTCACCGCACTTTTGAATACGAGCTTTGATATGTGCAGCGCAAAAAAAAAAAACCATCTTACTCCGGTTTTACTCATTGTGAAAGGCTGCAGAAACAGTGGAGTTGTGGTTTTTCTCTGCTTACCTTGTGATTATCTGTAATGTGCTTCTTAGTGTAATGCAAGGGGTCTGTGTTTACATTACAGTTGCAAATCATATAACGAAACCCGATTATGTGAATTCCTCTATCTAACGAAGAAATGACTATTATCCAGCGGATCCTTATAAGGTAATATGCTCTGATCAACCAAATAAGATTCTACCTTCTCCCACTAATCAAACCATGAGTAGCATGCAAAGCAGCCCATGGGTCGGCCTAAAGTCTCGTCCAATATGGGAACCCTCCCCGATGGTAATTCGTCCTTGCAAATGGAGCGCATCACGAATTACTGTAGCTGTAGTTACTGTTGCTGTTACCCGTTCCGAGCTCTTTTTGAAGCATGCAACGCGGTTTCCACCAGCCACTCCAAACGGGAGCAAGTGCGTTCAATACGCGTCTGGAGAATATCGTTCCCTGACGCCCATCACGTGATTGCTGTATGTAACCCCCGCATTCAGAAACGCTGCTTTATTTCAACTTGACTTGTCACCAACTTCAATGCAGTACAAACGCGTCTCGAACGCGCTGTATTTAAGCGGGGCCGAGGCAGCACAAACGCACAGACGCGTTTCAAATGCGCTGCATTGAAGGCGGTTTCCAGTCAAGTTGAAGTTTCTGAATACGGGGGTATACGCGTGAGAGGCCACAGCATCTTACCCAGGCCCTACACGTGCCAGAACGTGCTAGCACGTGAGCGGGTTCTGGCATTGGGCCAGCTGTTGCGCATGCGCAGTGAGGGTGGTCACGCCACACAACGGGGTGAACTCCGTCATAATTTGCTTCGCATTTGAAATAACGAACTCCCTTTAGCATCAAAGCCGATTGAACGATTTTCTTAAGATTACTATTAAAATATGTATTTTCTCTCCGAATTTGTTACTGAGAGGTTTTTATTCGAGCGTCCGCTCTGACACCATCACACTACGAGGTGTAAGCGCCCCAGCCATGACTTCGCCTTTATTTTGATAATGCTGCAGTCAGAAGCCATGCACAAAGAGCGGATCCAGCAAACAGACGCACTAAATGATGGATACAGGGGTGGTGCTGGTTGCTTCCGTCATTTTGCTGCTGGTGCGGTAGACCTGATCAACTCAGCGAAACGGTTTCCCTCGACTCGTTCGCTCAGCTGTTATGCTCGTTCACCCCACCCTTGCATTTAGATCACTTGCCACAGCCTCAACTGGCCTTCATCCTGGCCTGCAATCGTCAACGGTACTAGCTTTTGAGGTTTTACACATGCACGAAAACAATGAATTGATTGATTGATATGTGGGGTTTAACGTCCCAAAACCACCATATGATTATGAGAGACGCCGTAGTGGAGGGCTCCGGAAATTTCGACCACCTGGGGTTCTTTAACGTGCGCCCGAATCTGAGCACACGGGCCTACAACATTTCCGCCTCCATCGGAAATGCAGCCGCCGCAGCCGGGATTTGAACCCGCGACCTGCGGGTCAGTAGCCGAGTACCTTAGCCACTAGACCACCGCGGCGGGGCACGAAAACAATGAAGATTACACCAAAACAATGGTGTCACTACGTTGCAGTTTTAGATATCGATGGACCGAAAGATTCTTTACGGATTTTATGAACTTTCCAATTTGACGAAACATATTGAGCATGGAAGGAAGCAACAAAAAGGAGAGTGCAGAGAGGTTAACCTTAAAAACATCTGGTTGGCTACCCTTCACTGGGGGATTGGGGAAGAGGACAAGAAATACGAGAAGGAGACAAGAGAGGGAAAAGAAAAAAAAAAGAGACTGACAGTAATTTCACTGCAGCGTGTAGAAGTCCACCGCAAGTCAGAGGCGTTCGCGCAAACCTGCCTTTCTCAAGAAACACAGCAGGACTTTCACTGCCTTGTGGGCTTTCGAAGGATGTGGACATTGCTGTAATATATAGCACCTGCACAGAAAGAGGCCGATCATCCAGTCGCCGCATTGCGCTGGCAAGTATTTGTCTATCTGAGGCAAATCGAGGACAGTGGCAGAGCAAGTGTTCGATATTTTTATTGGTGGCACAAACATCGCATGCCCCACTGCTAGTTATTCTAATTAACGTGTTTCGAAAAGTTAATTTGAGCGTGAAAAATGACACGATCACTCACACACGCACACACCCATGCATCGAACACGCACAGCGCTCACTTCCAACTGATTCATTCATAGCTCGAAGACTTGAATATCTACAGGACACATTGTGCGCGCACACACCATAGAAGGCCAACAGCATACATTATTAATACCACAGTTAATCAATGTCATAGCCTCAGAGCGATAAACTGAAGTTCGCTTCGTAACAACAAAATTGAAGGGGCGCTTACACAGTGATCTATATTTTTTTGCAGAAAAAAAGCCTCTAACACTTCACGTGTAGTTTTACTTGTGCTTCTGCCTAGAATCTTTGTCTCTGAAAATCGTGCGTCACAACTACACGAGATGACATGCGCAACCAGGTGCGCGTACTTGTCATCTCTTTTTGTTAATTTTTGGGCGTGTTCTCTTAATCGGTCATTAATACACCGTTCGGTTTGGCCAATGTTCACTTTTCCGCAGAATAAGGGTATGTAGTACACAACCCCGATGGAACACTTAACAAAGGCCCTCTGATGTTTCTTCTGGCAGCCGCGCTTCTTCCTTTGGTACACACGTTGGCACAGTCTTCCGATTTTTTCTGGTGCTGAAAACACCATCGGTACGCCGTGCCTGGCCGCGATTTTCTGAAGGTTCTGCGAGACCTTATGTATATATGGCCCAACTTGTGGCCTAATTCTTAAGGGCTGGGTAGCAGTCATCGCTTCCCGTGTTCCACGCTTAAACTTCTGCAGAAGGGATTCAGCAACGGCAGTAATGACTGATCGAGGGAAACCAGCAGCCTCTAGTCGGCTTTTCTGATTGAGGAAACTACGTTTCATGCTGTGTGGGCACGGCCTCTTTAGCTCTGATTCCAAGCAAAAAGACGCAGCGCCCCTCTTCAGAATCTTTGAGTGGGCAGAATCGTACGGCAGCAGCTGCTTCTCAACACGAGGATGATAAGACCAGCAAAGATGATCATCGTTCCACGTGAGGCTTAAGTCTAAAAACTGCAGACACGCTTCTTGAGGCAATTCAAGAGTAAAGGAGAGCCCTCGCCCTAGTCTTATAAGAACGTTTAAAATAAAGTCAGGGGACGTAAGGTTGCCCTGCTTATCTAAAGGAATGAAAAATTTTCAACGCACCTAAATATATTTAACCCCCCCCCCCTTTAAAAGCATTGTCTAAGTCCCTTTCTACATTCGCTAAAAAATATCCCAAAGGACCAGCGTGACACAGGAACCAATGCTGATTCCTTGCCGCTGAAGAAAGGGCTTTTCGTAAAACATTATAGAAGTTGCATTGAGATAAAATCCTAAAAGCGATAAAAAATTGTGTACATTAACGCCCGCGTCATTGATAAAATTGATGTCACCATTCTCTCCTATGCAGGATTTTACAGAGGCTATAAGCTTGTCATGCGGCACGGAATAATACAGATTTATGACATCCACTGAAAAGGCGTTGCCTGTAGTAACGCGAGACCGCAAAAAGTCGCTCACATCACTTGAGTCCTTCGTACGGAAAGGGTCATTCAGCACGAGATTCTTTAGCCTGCTCTGAAGAAATCTGCTAACGTTAATCATCCCAGACCCTCCTTCACTAACAGTAGTGCGAAAAGGTACATCCGGTTTGTGTGTCTTGGCTGAGAAAAAAACGTTGGGGATGCTGCCTTTGCTGTTTTTTATGTTCTCAGCTAACATTGTAAGCCCCGCATTCTAGCAAAAATCAGCGAACTTAGACCTAACGCGAGTCGCTCCCAACTTAACTGCGCGGAAGTTCTTCTTCATAGCCGCTAAAGCCTTTTCTTTGTATGCTCCTTCAGGCATGACCACAAAGCAACCTTCTTTGTCGGCTAGCATTAACGTTAATTTGTGGTTTTTAAAGAATGACACGATGTTATTCAAGCCTTTAACTTTAGGTCTATCTTGATTCTGTGGTGCTCATTTCGATAAACAGTTCATACCATCTTGTAGGTATCTTTCCCGGTGTTGATTGGCCTTCACAGACAAATCCCTGTTTAGTCCGACAAGTTCATGGGCAGAAATGCGAGGCGGAACGGCAAACATTGGTCCCTTCCAAAGCCATCTCTCGATTTCTGCCGGAATGTATGCGTCCTGTAGCTCCACAATGTGCTTCTGTTCTTCCCCTCTTTGCTTATCAAACACCTTGAGCAGTGGGTTGAGGACCTGCTTCCACCTCACTTCCGTGAGTACGCCCAGTTGCTGCCTCAGCCATCGAAGGTGTTGAGATCAGCCTGCCATTGCGGAAGAAGACTGTAGTGGACCATGCGGAGCCAGTCATGAAACGAACGCACCTGACGCCAAAGTTCCGCCTTGAAAATCTTGCTGACCCCTTTGACATGTCTCCAGGATAGTTAAACACCTCCGAATAAGGCACAAAGTTCCTCAGGAGGGAAACCCTTGCGTATGCAGGAGGCGCACTTCCTTGCTTGGCATGTGGCCTCGATGATGTTGCGCACAAGTCCATCAATTATTGACACAAGGTATAACGGGTTACAAGACAGGCCCACTGTACTAGAAATGTATTGTAAAAGAACTTGTTGAGCTAGTTGGTAGAGCATTTCGAAAAGTTAATTCAAGCGCGAAAACTTGACACGATCACTCCCACACGCACACACCCATGCATCAAACACACACAGCGCTCACTTCCAACTGATTTATTCATAGCTCGAAGACTTGAATATCTACAGGACACATTGTGCGCGCACACACCATAGAAGGCCAACAGCATACATTATTAATACGTACAGTTAATCAATGTCATAGCCTCAGAGCGATAAACTGAAGTTCGCTTCGTAACAACAAAATTGAAGGGGCGCTTACACAGTGATCTATATTTTTTTGCAGAAAAAAGCCTCTAACACTTCACGTGTAGTTTTACTTGTGCCTCTGCCTAGAATCTTTGTCTCTGAAAATCGTGCGTCACAACTACACGAGATGACATGCGCAACCAGGTGCGCATACTTGTCACCTCTTTTTGTTAATTTTTGGGCGTGTTCTCTTAATCGGTCATTAATACACCGTTCGGTTTGGCCAATGTTCACTTTTCCGCAGAATAAGGGTATGTAGTACACAACCCCGATGGAACACTTAACAAAGGCCCTCTGATGTTTCTTCTGGCAGCCGCGCTTCTTCCTTTGGTACACACGTTGGCACAGTCTTCCGATTTTTTCTGGTGCTGAAAACACCATCGGTACGCCGTGCCTGGCCGCGATTTTCTGAAGGTTCTGCGAGACCTTATGTATATATGGCCCAACTTGTGGCCTAATTCTTAAGGGCTGGGTAGCAGTCATCGCTTCCCATGTTCCACGCTTAAACTTCTGCTGAAGGGATTCAGCAACGGCAGTAATGACTGATCGAGGGAACCCAGCAGCCTCTAGTCGGCTCTTCTAATTGAGGAAACTACGTTTCATGCTGTGTGGGCACGATCTCTTTAGCGCTGATTCCAAGCAAAAAGACGCAACGCCCCTCTTCACAATCTTTAAGTGGGCAGAATCGTACGGCAGCAGCTGCTTCTCAACACGAGGATGATAAGACCAGCAAAGATGCTCATCGTTCCACGTGAGCTTAAGTCTAAAAACGAAAAGTTAATTCGCGCTTGAATTAACTTTTCGAAATGCTCTACCAACTAGCCCAACAACAACTTCTTTTACTAATTAACGTGGTATAAGCTTTTGTGAAAGCAACTTCAAGCCAAATGCGATAGAGAAGCAAAGCTTCACGTTGATGTAGGCTGGGTGGAGGCTGGAGTTGTAGTGAAGGGTCAAGCTCGTGCAGTCTTGTACGTCGTATGCTTGGTGTGTTCCAGTCAGTCAGTGTGAGACTGTGGGCGAGTTGACGAATCCGCCTCAGCGCGTCCGCTCTTGAAAACGGAATCAGAACGCTGTTTGTTTCTTCATGTGACGTGCGAGCAGCAGGATCTGCGGAGTAATTTTCGTTTATACCGCAATGCCCAGGGAACCATTGAAAGACGATGTCGTGGCCTTTTTGTATTACGAGGTAGTGAAGTTCCACGGTTTGGTAGGTCAACTGGTCGTGGCAATACTGAGCATGGTGATCAATTTGCTAAGCCAAGTTTACCTTGTTATCAACCTGAGCTGAATATCCGCACCATACAGCTTCGGGATATGCACAATCCACCTTGCGCGGACCCCGTTCCTAACAATTTTTCCACGGGCACTCCTTGTCTACTCATTCAAATGCATCTCGGCGCCCCCTTTGCAGTGTTGTCCATAGCCTGGCCCACACTAGAAGTTGCGCCACGTAAAACATGGTGCCGCAATGATTCATCTAGCCAGCGATCCACAAGGATTTCCGTGCGTGAACGCGTTGTGGTTTTGTGAGGCAGGTATCCAAATTCACGTACAAAAAGGCACTTAGCCTTCCGCTAGTTTACATGACCATCTGAACGTTAACATTTAGGGCCATGGCCACCATCAAATGGTGACGCGTGTCTACTAGCAAGCGTCGATGGTTTTACCCATGGGCTGGAGGCGTTCCCTATTCCCGAAACAAACAATAAAGACATTCGTTGCAAGCTAGCTTTACCACAATGGCGTTCCTTCAGCTATTACCAACGACTGGGTACGTCAATTTGAATCAGCATTGTTGAACAGCTTGCTGATCCGTACGTTTCGACATTTGCTGCATACGAAGTACGGCGTATCACGTCATTGTCAATGACATTGTCGAGCGCTTGCACCACTCTCTCAATATCTCGCTCAGGCCACAGCCTACTGAAACATATTGGTCGCCAGCACTACAATTGGTTCTCCCGAGTCTCTGGAGTACGTGGAAGCACGATTTACACTGCGCACTTGCCGAGATGGTTTTCAGCTCTCTTCTACGCCTGCGCAGAAAATTCTTCTGCCTTTCCATCTGATCCCCACGCCATGACTTGGAGGCACGCCTGATCCAAGCTTGAACCATGCCTGAACCGTGCTTGAGCCTTTCGATCGGGGTATCAACCGGTTGCGAGTTTCATCCCGCAAACTTCTTACCCAGATACTACGCTGCCAGCACAGCATTACTTCTCATACTACCACATAGCTAGCAATTTACTCGCCTGGTTTTATTTACCGTCAAACAGTAAGAACCCCAACGCAAAACTGTTGCGATATAATATGCAATGTCACACATCTTACCGACAAGCACCTAACATCGAATGTAGACGGCAGAACGGATGCAATCTTCATCGATCACCCCAAACTTGCTGTGGTGGAGAACCCACTGTGGAAGTTACAGCATGAATTTGTGACCGAAGCGCCAGCATACGCTTTCCAGGGGTCATCACATCCTCAATACACTCCCCGGAAAAGCTCCCCAAAGTATTGCTTCGGCTATATACCTGGCTACACTGCGCCTAGCGACAAGGGGGGTGAGGCTCCCCTGTAGCAGCATCAATGATTATGAAAGCGTGCGCGAGACATGAGGTCACGAATGGTCCTTGCGGAGTACCTCTGGGCACCCAGGTCCGCCCACGCATCATGAAGGCTGGACCACCATGGTTTCTTAGATGCGAAGCAGCTCTTGGCTAGCCTATGTAACGCTGTCCCTCCATCCGCACCACTCCCCTCACCGCAGGTGTTGGAGTGGTGCCAAGTAGCTCACGTCCACCTAGCAGTGCCCGGCGACGTCTCTCTCTCGCCTGCCGCGCGCTCGCCGCGTGTCAGCTCTGTTTCGCTTCATCCTCTCCACCGATCGCAACGCTCGAGCCCACTCCTCACATGAGCATCATCTCACCCGCGATTCCTCTCTCCATCTGTCGGCGAGAAAAATCCGTGAGCCGATGGGTGCGCGCACGGCGCCGACAATGTGGACAGCGTGCCGCTGCTTGCCGCGCGATTACGCTGACGGGCGGGACGCGTCACGGGATGCTTCCCACCAGTGTGCGCGTACCTTTCCCGGCTGTCGCCGGCGTTGCGAGGGTTAGCGGAGCCGATCGCGTCGGCGAATGGTAACGTGAACACCGACGAGACGCGAGCCGGGAAGACGAACGCAAGCGTCGGCAGTGGAAAAACTGCAAAACCGACAAGGTGCGAGTCAAGAACACCGATCGCGTTCGAGAATACAGACGGCGTGCGGGTAACACCGACGAGACACAAATTAAGGAAGCCGAGTGCAAGCGTCTTCAAGTCGTCCCGCCTCTCGTGTCCTCGCGTTTCAAAAAAACGTTTACACGAGGAAATGCTACACGAGCTTCGCTTCAAACCGTTCTCCCAGCACCCGCGTCAATGCCTGTTTCAACCTCGTCAACGCCGTGCGCACCGCTGCTAGAGTGCACTAGAAGTGTTTAGTGGCGTGACCACGCCTCGCCGCCTGATCCTTTCCGCGTTGCCCGTAGGGGTGGCGCTGGAGTCGAATAGTACTGAATGAGCCGCGCGCCACGTGCAGGAACTGCTATGCACTTCGGCTCCTCCGTCGCGCCTTCTTGATGCAGATTTCTTCGTACCTGCTCATCATTCATGTCCAGCACATGATGCCATAACCCTTGAATTATGACACGCCAATCTACTGAATTTAAGCCCCAAAAATCCCTTGTGAGAAATCGAACTAATTTAGGAAGGGCGTGTCTTATACTTATTTCTTCTGTCTTAACTCTTTCTTCGTTGGTTAGGCGTCTACAGTATTCAGAATAACTGAGCCAATTTATTGGAAGATAGCTGTGCTCAGAAAGCGGTGAGACAAAAAACACCGTTTCAAATTCACGTAGAACCAGGAGGCCGTAAGTAGAGAGGGGAGAGGAAGGGAATCTTAACTCCCAACACCACGAAATGTTTTTGTAATTTAAAATTTCAGAGTATACTAAAATATTTAGAGGCATTCACAGCGACCAACCACCCTGTTTATGAGGTGTCTCCTGACGGGAAGGGTACCAGAGTCTTGGAAGAACGCTAACATCATCTTAATACATAATAAAGGAGATGACAAGGACTTGAAGAATTACAGGCCGATCAGCTTGCTCTCTGTAGTATACAAGCTATTTACAAAGGTAATTGCTAACAGAGTAAAGAAAACTTTAGAATTCGATCAACCAAAGGAACAAGCAGGATTTAGAACAGGCTACTCGACAATTGACCACATTCACACTATCAATCAGGTAATAGAGAAATGCTCTGAGTATAACCAACCACTATACATAGCCTTCATAGATTACGAGAAGGCGTTTGATTCAGTAGAAATATCAGCCCTCAAGCAGACACTGCGGAATCAGGGCGTAGATGAAGTATATATAAACATTTTGGAAGAAATATACAGGGGATCAACTGCTACTATAGTGCTTCATAAAGAAAGCAACAGAATACCAATCAAGAAGAGTGTAAGGCAGGGGGACACAATCTCCCCAATGCTATTTACCGCGTGCTTACAGGAGGTTTTCAGAAGCCTAGAATGGGAACAGTTAGGGATAAGAGTTAATGGAGAATACCTTAGTAGCTTGCGCTTCGTCGATGACATTGCATTGCTGAGTAACTCAGGGGACGAATTGCAACTCATGATTACGGAGTTAGACAAGGAGAGCAGAAAGGTGGGTCTTAAAATTAATCTGCAGAAAACGAAAGTAATGTACAACAACCTCGGAAAGGAGCAGCGCTTCTAGATAGGTAATAGTGCACTTGAAGTTGTAAAAGACTATGTCTACTTAGGGCAGGTAATAACCGCAGAGCCTAACCACGAGATTGAAGTAACTAGAAGAATAAGAATGGGGTGGAGCACATTCGGCAAGCACTCTCAAATTATGACAGGTAGATTGCCACTATCCCTCAAGAGGAAGGTATATGAGAGCTGTATCTTGCCGGTACTTAGCTACGGAGCAGAAACCTGGAGACCTACAAAGAGGGTTCAGCTTAAATTGAGGACGACGCAGCGAGCAATGGAAAGAAAAATGGTAGGTGTAACCTTAAGAGACAAGAAGAGAGCAGAGTGGATTAGGGGACAAACGGGGGTTAAGGATATCATAGTTGAAATAAAGAAGACGAAATGGATATGGGCCGGGCATGTAGCGCGTAGACAGGATAACCGCTGGTCATTAAGGGTAACTAACAGGATTCCCAGAGAAGGGAAGCGGGTTAAGGGGAGACAGAAGGTTAGGTGGGCAGATGAGATTAAGAAGTTTGCGGGTATAAATTGGCAGCAGCAAGCACAGGACCGGGTTAACTGGCGGAACATGAGAGAGGCCTTTGTCCTGCAGTGGACGAAGTCAGGCTGATGATGATGATGACAGCGACCAACTGCTAAAGTTAGTCGTTCTGCCACACCCCCTCCCCCCCCCCCAAAAAAAAATGGGGACTAGTTTTGCTCCGAACGTTTCCAGTTGGGGAAGCTGAATACAGTGTGTCTCTGTACAAATGCGCACGATAAATTTCTCCTTTTCGACAATATGACGTCTTAAAACTTGTTCATGTCTAACGTAGGCAGACGAGAAATGCACCGCCTAAAAATAGTAGCTGTGCTAAAGATCATTGCATGGATATTGTTAATGGGGCGGTGACGAGTAACTTAAATGCGTGTTTATATTGTTACGGGAAGGAGACTGACTCAGAGGGGTAGTCACCGATGTATTTACAGCCGGTTAGGCGAGCAGCGCCAGCCACACAGATTAGCTCGTGCCAGTCTATCTGCTTTGTCTTCTTCAGCTCCATGCACTGGCACGTAGCATGACCCTCGGCGGCGGAGGCACCGTCCCGGTGCTTTAAAGGTCGTTATCTGACGCATTATTGTAGGGCTTGATCCGCGAGACGTGTACGATATCACTGGGCCGCATAGTAGAGGATGATGGACAGATGGGGCTGATCTCGTAGGTGACAGGTGTTACTTGATGCTATATATGGTAGAGTCCCGTGTTATGAAACAGAAGTTTTTCGGGTAGGCCCAGCCGACGATGAGGGGACCAGAGTTAAACGAGGGTACCGGAAGCGAAATGTACGTCTCCATGTCCCGCATCGTACCGACGGCATGGTTGGTTTGCGACGCCATCAGCCGAGCGCGAGCGAGCTGACGGGCATGATCGGCTCGCACAATCGCGTCGCGGACATACTAGCTGGTGGACGAGGTGTGAGCTGAGATGACTGTGTCCAGTGGTAAAGTCGGCTCTCTTCCGTACAATAAGTAGAATGGCGAAAAGCCTGCTGTGTCGTGACGGGATGAATTATAGGCGAAAGTTGCGTAGGGTAAGGCAAGGTCCGAGTTTCGGTGGTCGGGTGACACGTACATAGCGAGCATATTTGTTAAAGTGCGGTTAAAGCGTCCCGTGAGGCCGTTTGTTTGAGGGTGGTAAGCGGTTGTGAGTGTGTGTTGCGTGAAACAAAAACGCAGAATGTCGGCGATGACTTGGGATAGAAACATACGGCCACGGTCTGTGAGAAGCTGTCTCGGAGCACCGTGAATCAATATAACGTCCCGTGACAAGAAGTCAGCGACGTCGGTTGCACAGCTGGTCGGTAGAGCTCGCGTAATAGCGTAGTCTGTAATAACGGCTATCCATTTGTTTCCCAATGTTGATGTGGGAAAAGGACCAAGCAGGTCTAACCCAACACGGTAAAATGGTTCCGCGGGTATGTCAATTGTTTGAAGAAGGCCAGCGGGTAGCAGCGACGGTGTTTTACGACGTTGGCATAGGTCACACTTGGCAACGTATCGGCGTACCAAACGAGCAAGGCCTGGCCAGAAAAAACGGCGCGGGACGCGCTCGTACGTGCGGGACACGCCAAGGTGTCCAGCCGTAGGAGCGTCGTGAAGTTCGGTGAGAACACAGCGGCGCAAATGCTTAGGCACAACAATGAGAAGGTCGGGCACGTCTAGTCGGAAACTGCGACGGTATAGCACACCCTTTTGAATGACTAAGTAGCGGACGGAAGCATGATTTGTGGAAGATTCCATACGGCTGATAATGTCAAGCAGCTCTGGATCACGCTTCTGTTCTTCCCCAGTATTAAGGAAGTCGGACACTGACAAGATAGAGTTCTCCGTGGGCTCGTCAGTGTCCTCAGGATCATCGACAGGGTACCGGGAGAGGCAATCGGCATCACGGTGTAGGTGGCCAGATTTGTCGACCACTGAATAGGAAAACTCTTGCAGGCGCAAAGCCCAGCGACCAAGGCGGCCTGATGGATCTTTCAGAGAGTTGAGCCAGCAGAGTGCATGGTGGTCGGTAACTACCGAAAATGGGCGTCCGTATAGATAAGGTCAAAATTTCGCCACCGCCCATACAAGAGCCAAGCACTCACGCTCTGTTATCGAATAGTTACGTTCAGGGGCGGATAGGAGGCGGCTGGCATATGCAATAACGCAATCATGGCCATGTTGTTTCTGAGCCAGCACCGCACCAATGCGATGCCCACTTGCATCTGTACGGATTTCCGTAGGGGCAGCAGGGTTGAAGTGTGCCAGAATCGGAGGGGTAGTGAAAAGAGCGACGAGAGTCGAGAACGCAGAAGCCTCTTCGGAGCCCCATGAAAACGGGACTTCTTCCTTGAAGAGCTGCGTAAGCGGCCTCGCTATGTGTGCAAAATTTTTCACGAAGCGTCGGAAGTAGGAGCATAGTCCGATAATCCGGCGTGCATCCTTCGCAGATTGTGGTACAGGAAATTTTTTGACGGCACTGATTTTTGCCGGGTCTGGTTGTACACCACTGGCGTCTACTAAATGGCCAAGCACTGTGATGTGATGGCGTCCAAAGTGACATTTGGACGAGTTGAGCTGCAGGCCAGCGCGATGGAAGATTCCCAGGATGGCTGAGAGGCGCTCTATGTCAGTTTCAAATGTTGGTGAAAAGACGATGACGCCGTCCAAGTAGCACAAACAGGTGGACCATTTGAATCCTCTGAGCAGGGAGTCCATCATTCGTTCGAAGGTGGCTGGAGTGTTACAAAGGCCGAAGGGCATGAGCTTGAACTGATATAGGCCATCGGGGGGGGGGGGGGGATGAATGCCGTCTTTTCACGGTCCATTTCATCTACCTCTATCTGCCAGTAGCCGGAACGAAGGTCTATGGTAGAAAAATAGTGGGAGCCATAGAGGCAATCGAGCGCATCATCTATTCGTGGTAGAGGGTAGACGTCTTTTTTGTTAATTTTGTTTTGGCGTCGATAATCCACACAGAAACGCCATGCACCGTCTTTCTTGTGGACTAGCACTACAGGAGAAGACCAAGGACTGCAGAATGGCTCAATGATGTTCTTGGCGAGCATTTTGTCGACCTCACTTTGGATGATGTGACGCTCGGCCGCCGACAGCCGATATGGACGCCTATGAATAGGATGCTCATTACCAGTGTTTATGCGGTGGCTCATACCGGTATCTTTTCCCAACGGACGGCCGCTGATGTCAAGAACGTCGATGTAGGACAGCAAAACCCGGTGGAGCTCATCAGTCTGCTGCGGCGTTAAGTTGGAAGCGATCATCGAAGTAATAGCGCTGTTGGAGCAAGTGGCAAATTGATGTTGAGCGTGGGGGTCAGGAGGGGCGGCCGTAGCGAAAACATCTACCGCATTGTCTTCTAAGGTGCAGAGCAACGCCAAAGAGATCCCTTGTGGCAAAAATTGAGGTGTCAAGCTAAAGTTGACAACTGGGAGGCACGTAGAATTTCCTGCGATGGACAGAATGGTGTGCGGTAATGTAATGCCACGGCTTATGAGAATATCCGTGATAGGGGTCAGAACATAGTCACCACCGGGAACTGGTGGTATTGAGACGAGCTCTATGTAGGTCAGTGTCTTTGGAGGGAGGCGCGCGTGTCCCGTTGTGCAGAGGCGACTCGACCGTTGTGTAAGAGGTTCTCTTGCGGGCAAGTGTAGACGGAGCGTACTGGTCGAACAGTCTATGAGGGCAGAATGCACGGACAGGAAGTCGAGGCCTAATATTACGTCGTGGGGGCATTTATCAAGGACGGTGAAGAGGACAACTGTGTGTCGATCCGCAATGCTCACACGAGCGGAGCACATTCCAACGATAGCTGCTATTCCACCATCCGCAACACGGACGAACTGAGTGGTCGCAGGGGTGAGAACCTTCTTGAGCTTGCGGCGAAAATCACTCGTCATCACGGAAAGTTGGGCGCCGGTGTCGACAAGAGCAGTGACATGTACGCCGTATACTTGTACGTCTATGAAGTTGCGTTTTGTCGGTATTGTCAAAAGAGGATTTTCGGTCAGTCCGAGCGATGCAGCGCCACCTCCGGGGGCTGCAACGCTTAGTTTTCCGTCAGGGAACCTCGTGAAAAGGCGGGGGAAAATGGTCGGCGGGGCTGTGGAGAACGAGACTGGCGACGTTGGGGGGATGGAGAGCGGGAGTAGCGGTGTTCAGAAGCAGGTTCCTGGGCACAATGGTCGCGGCTGGTCTCATGGCGATAGGCAGGACGTGCATAGAAGGGACGAGAGGACGGTTGTGCAGGAGGACCCCAGCGACTTCTGCAATGGCGAGAAATGTGCACGATTCTGTGACACGAGAAGCATATCGGCTTGTCATCGTGTGTTCGCCATGCGGACGGATTACAGAACGTTGAGGGAGGGCCTGCCGGGAAGGGACGTGCAGGCGTGTATCGGGGCTGGTAGTCGGTGCGGGGAGGTGGTGAGATAGAGTGAATTCCCAAGCTGGCGATTTCCTGCCAGACGACTGCTTGAATGAGAGGCAACGTAATTGGCGGAGAGGGGTCAGGGGACGTTGGTCTCACCTTAGCTGGAGCAGGCGCTTCAAGTTTCCGCCTGACGATTCGCGGCAAGTTGCCGCAGGTGTCTGGTGGATGATATGTGTCGAGACACGAGGACGTCGCAGTGGTGTTCGGGTGGCGCTGGAACTGATGCGTCTGCTTTTAGCTTGTGGGAACCGGCGGCATTCTTGAGTGATCGCATCAACAGATGAAACATTGTTGAATACCAACAAGTTGAAGGCATCGTCGGCGATACCCTTTAGGATATGCGCAACTTTTTCAGGTTCGGACATGTTTTCGTCAGCTTGGCGACGTAGTGAAAGGACAGCCTGAATATAACCGATGTAGGGCTCCGTGGAAGATTGTGCGCAAGTCCACAACTCATTTTTCGCAGCTTCACGACGACCACAGATGTTGCCAAAAAGCTCACGGATGTTTTCCTTGAAGCTGTCCTAGCTTGTTATGTCATGCTCCTGGTTGTCAAACCAAACACGAGGGGTTCCGTCGAGATAAAAGATGACGTTAGCGAGCATAAGAGTGGGATCCCACCTGTAAGTGGCGCTGACGCGTTCGTAGAGGCGTAGCCACTGGTCGACGTCGGAACCCTCGCTGCCCGAGAACACGCCGGGGCCTTTGAGTGCGGGAAGCGTCACGAAAGTTGTTGCGGGCGCTGGATTGACCGGTCGGACAGAAGGGCGGGCAACCGGAGAGGATGTAGCCGAGTCATGAGTGGTCATGTTGTAAGCCGCGAGGGAGCGTCAATTTGGAGTTCCGTGGCGAGGACGGGGATCGCACAACTCCACCAAATATGTTACAGGAAGGAGACCGATTCGGAGGGGTAGTCACCGATGTATTTACAGCCGGTTAGGCAAGCAGTGCCAGCCACACAGATTAGCTCGCGCCAGTATATCTGCTTTGTCTTCTTACTCTCCATGCACTGGCGCGTAGCACACACACACACACACACACACACACACACACACACACACACACACACACACACACACACACACACACACACACACACATATATATATATATATATATATATATATATATATATATATATATATATATATATATATATATATATATATGTGTGTGTGTGTGTGTGTGTGCGTGTGTGTGTGCGCTTACTGTGTACATATACAAATTAAATTTCTCAAAACAAGGTGCACAACTGCCTTACACTTTTGACACCTAATAATAGAACTACACTTATAATACAAAACATCGTCATAAATTTGCTGGCTTCCAATGGCGTCATGCCAATGGAATATTTGGAAAGCAGCACAATTTAAGCTGTCGATACAAAATGAGAACTTGTTACAATGAACTTACGCAGATTAACAGACGGGCTATGTATAGAATTGGCACATTTATATGTTTCTGTTGTTTTGAATGTGTTCAATATGTAATAAGACTTTCAGACAGCAATAATTATTATCTTCCGCAAAACTGGCATGATAAAACCGAGTCGTCAGCGATATAAATGTTGTAACAACGTTACTTACACTCGGGTTTCTCGTGAAACAATCGAGCGCATGTAGGCTCATATGAGGAACACTATACTCTGGATATCATAGAGCCTGCTGACAAAACGAGCGCATGATTTATTCGTAGTTTTGATACTTTTCCTCTCTTCGCCAGTAGCCACTTATGATGTAACGCCGCTCAAAGCGCTGCTTGAGTGAGTAGCTAGGCGGATCCGTGCAAATTCCGATTGACATTTTTTTTGTGGGTCGGCAGGTTCTTGAAACAATGAATGTATCGACGCGATTTTGGCGTGCCTGCATATTTACTCGAGCACCATGGCGCGCCACAGGTGAGTACGCTGATAAAGGTTCAAGAACGCGTTAAACACGCTAAAAACAAGCAATTACATGCTTTCGCAGGCTACGACGTGCGCGCTCTCAATGCAGACGCGTTTGAGCTCTTGAGTACTATGGGCCAACAGCGCCACCGCTACTGTCACCCGCCGAAGAATCAGCCGAGAAGTGGCATGGCCACCTCGTTCATTCTACTGCCCTCTTCTAGTACATTGTACCGCTTCTGCTTCGCATCTTATCAGGGTTTCGAGTGGAGATGGTTAATAGTTTTGTTCAGCCAAGTGTGGCTCAGCATCGCCTTCGATATCGGAAGCCACAGATTTTTCATCGATGAAAAGAACCAAGAGAGCTCGTTGAGGTCCGTCACCATTCAATAGCTCCATCTGCATCTGTATGGCGTCAACTCCGCAACCACGCGAGCTAAAGCAAAATAAAAAAAATGGCAGATCCTACATACAGCGCGAATCGATGATTTGTGAAGCACGAATGAGGAAGGTTGTTATGTCACTTTAAAATCGCTATATCGTTATGAGGTGGAGGTAAATAATGACGTACATGACTTCCGTGTCAAGATTACCATGTTTGGATGTGTCGTTTACCTTCGTCATCTATTCACATAACGTGATGCCAAAATTAGTATATGAGGAGCTAACGAAACGGCCGCGAGCACGCTATGAGCGTGATATGCTGTCATGTTCCTACTTGACACGCGTGTCATGATTATCATGTTTGCACCAGTCATGTACCTGCGTCATCTATTGACGTCACATAACAGCAAATTTGGTATATCTGGAGCTAGTGAAACGGCAGTGAGTGCATCATGGAGAGCCCAATATACTCCTACGTAACAATGACGCGCGCGCACGCTGTGCACAGCGACGCTACGTTAGCAAAACGCGAACGTCAGGTGCGACCGGGCGACCAGCGTCCGTCGGCGCGGCCAGACAGAAATCGGCGCGAAAAGCGACATGCTTCATTTCGCGCCGATAGCGTTGCGTCTGCCTCTTTTCATGACGGTGGGATGCTGGACGGGCTGAAACGCGCATGCGTCAGAGCAACGCAGGGTGGAGCGCGCGTGCGAGTACATGACAGGACCGGCACCTGGCGTGGCAACGCCGGTGTGATGCGACGAAATGAACGTCGGCGATCACGCGCAACGCGTCTGGTCTAAATATATTGGTGCCTTCACGTTTGCATGTAGTCATGTTCCGACATGACACGCATCTCATGATTATCATGTTTGTACCAGTCACATACCTTCGCCATCCACTGACGTCACATAATACCAAATTTGGCATATGTCAAGCAAGCGAAACGGCCGCGAGCGCATCATGAGTGTGGCATGTAGTCATGTTGTTACATCACACGCATGTCGTGATCATCATGTCTGGATGTTTGATTTACCTTTGTCGTCTGTTCGCGTCCCCTAATACCGAATTGGGTAATGTGAAGCTAGCGAAACGGCCGTGAGCGCATCATGATCATTTACATGCCACGCATGTCATGATTTTCATGTTAGGGTCTGTCGCTTGTTTTCGCCATGCAATCATGCCATACATACTAGTTTTGAAACATGTTATGCGAACGAAACCACCACAAGAACACCAAGACCATGAAACGTAAATCATGACTAGAGGCCGGATTAAAAAAAAACAGGTTTTAGGCGCCAAAAATAGGCAGGCAAAAGAGTGTTTTAGGCTCCCAAACTTGTGAATATCAGTACAATATTCTTTGCAAAATTCAAAATTTCGAATAAATATCTATGAAATCTGTGTCTATACGACTGGAAAGCAAACACAAAAAGTTCAGTTTAGGATGGTACAAAGGCGTAATGTTTAAGCGTAGCCATGTATTTGTTTTCCCGCAGGGTTCACAGAATACGGTCTCTCCCCATTTCTAGTCCAGCGTGGTAAGTCAAGTGTCTGCCGTCAAATAAACATGCTTCTGAGTCTCTCTCTTTTCAGCATGTCTGAGAAGGGCTGCACAGGTGCTAATAGCCAGAGCGCAATGGGCCAGAAGGATCTTTTTGCCTCGTGTTAACTTGGTCTTACCGCACAGGCTCAATTTTTCTTCTGTGTATGAAGACCTTGAAGGACCTTTACGCAAGTTCGAGAATTTTTAGGAGCAAAAAGGAATGCATGCACTGGGCGCTGACGATCTCATCTGCCGAGATTTGCAGTGCTATGTGAGCCATAAGGAGGTGAAATACCAGACTGAACACCGCTTGACCTTCATCTCACAGGGGCACACTGCAACATGGTGGATGTGATGAAATGGTCTTCTGTACGTCAACGTAGTACGTGTCACTGCAAGAACTATCCGAGACGTGCGTAATTTCTGCACTCTGTTGCCTGAATAGAAGCTTGACAGAAATATTAAAACACACAGACGGAATCTATGCACGTTATTTGTTAGTGATACGCGAGACCAAGCTGTCTCTATTTCGTTTACGTTGGTGTTCAAGCCGTTGTCGCATCGTGCCGGTGCGAGCATTTACAACGCTTGGCGTGTTTTTGGCGCATCGTCCCTTAGAGAAGTTGCAGTGGTGCGATGCTGTGCATTGTGGGTAAGGATACGTCATCCACGCCAGCCTTTTCAAACGTGCGCAAATATTGCGATCCATCCTACAGAAACAGGCATTGCAACACAGAGAACATCAAAACGACAGAACAGTGCTTGCGTGCATAGCCTGGCATGTACCTTACGTGCGAATGACATGCTGATGCATCCGCGTCGTGTGATCCTTCAGCTCCAAGTTGCTCCCGTACCAAATAGGGCAGGGAAGGAATCGGGCTTGCGAAGTCTACATCGAGTGAGTGAAGAAGGTTTCAAGTTCACCTTCTCACATCATGCTTTTGCAGCTTGTAATGAGCCAATTAAAGATTCTACTGACACAAAGCTTTTTATTGGGCGCCTAACAAGTTCCACTGTCTAAACAAAATCTCTTACGTGACCTGGTAAAGCGCCATTGAAGAAGTAAATGACAAATTAAACAAAAACCACATGAATATTGGTTTTTGTAATCTACACGTACTTCACTTTACCCTGATGACACTCCGCGGTTCCGCAGTTGTTCTTCATCGCCCTGCCACTGCAGAGAAGCACCTCCTGTGCCCTACGCAAGCGAGCAAACGCCGGAGAGACCGAGTAGAGCACGAGACGCGGATGAGTACATGTGTAGAAGCTTATCGACCTTCAATTTACTAAAAGGCCTTGTAGGCTTGACATTAGTGAAAGTAGGTTGCATGCACCAGTGTTAAGGAAGTGCGATTTTGCGGGTAACATGAACACCGAACTCGAGCGGTGCTCGAATTGAAAATTTGAGGTTCAATGGCGTTTTTATAGGCACCGATATGGAAAACATACATTTATAGGCACATATAGGAATTTAGGCACCAACGTCAAAAAAATAGGCATTAATAGCACCATAAAAACACTATAAAGCTCTTCTTACCCTCTAATTCGTGCTCATAAGTGAGAATGACACGATATGAACGTAAAAAACAAAATAGGCATTTGTCTATAATCTAGTCGTTAATCATGACATTCATGACGTACTCCTCATAATTTTCATGTTATAACTAGTGAATTATGCTTGTCAAACAGTCTTGGTATGCAATACCAAGTTTCGTATCGATACCATTATCCAAACGGCTAGTAGAGCTAAAAGTCGTAGGCGGCTAGATACTACAGATAGATAGATACGCTCACAATCGGCGACCTTCACTTAGAAATGCTTCGCATTTAATAACTCTCGGAGATAAAGTTGTAGCTGCTGTAACAAAGCGTACTGAAAGTTCGCTGTTATACCTCGGTGGTGCAGGCTGAGGCATTTAATTCATGTTCTTCTTTAAGCCCCAATATACGTTCTGTTGACCCACACTTGTGATAGATACGCACAATAAAGTGACCCCTAAGAATCTCAAAACGCAAAGGCTCACTCCCGACAATTCAATCCACATATATGTCGTCGCAAACCCTTCAGAAGTAACCAGTCCTGGAGGCTAGCTTCTGAAGATGCTCAACCCTCCAGGACTGGGTGGCAGCAAGTGCGAGTCTCGCTGTCGACAGTGGTGCGGCCCATGTTGGTGCTCCAAGAGAGCTACGGGGCTTTCGAACGCCACCTGGGCCCAACCAGTTGTCAGCTCCCCTGTGGCTGCTAAAATGACCGTGCAGTGGGCGCACCGGAGTACAAGCAGATCTCTTTCCCCCTTGTTTGCCGATTTAGAGTAGCAAGTGGTGCGTTAAGACTTGTGTCGCCGGGTTACCTCCCGGCGATGCTTGAATGGACTACTAGAAGAACATTGGCTGCTTGTATGCGTGGGTGTGAGTCCTCCGCACGTCCTTTTCGACTGTTACTGGGTTTACATTGAGCTCACTCGTTTTGTTCCGGGCTCGCTCCAGAGCACGCTACTGTAACGTGGTTAATAATCATTCTTCGTTGGTATTGAGCTGCATGGAGCTTAACAACTGGAATCATTCCGACAGGCCCAGCCAGGTTGTAGGTCGTTCTTGTTCTTACAAATACAAGGCGGCGTTTTTCTTTGGCGTTTAGTTATTATGCATATTTACAAATGCGTAATTATGAAATTGTCTTATTTCAGTACAACTGGTTTTCTTAGACGCGGCATGGGCTCCGTGATATGTGGCAGTATAAACTAGCTGAAGAGGACTATGGGTGAAGTGCTCTTTGGGCTCATCGTCACCTCGTCCTTGCCAGTGACAGTAACCGTTCCCGTAAAAAAAAAAAAAGCGAAGGCCCTGTTTGTGACAATCAGCAGCCGAACATTCGGAAACGGTAACGCCTGCGCACAACTGATGCCGAGTTCTTTAACAAGACTGTTAGCCAGTACAGTTGGCAATCACAGGGCCATAATTTATCAGCGAAGTAGCCACATGCGACCGAATGGAGCCAAAAGAGCGAAGCTTAGACAAATCCGTGTCCCATATTCCGGCACATCCATGGAGCAATGAATATACTGAGTTTAGGTGCTTACATCATATTTTGCGAAGCCGGAAGTTGCAAAGAGTAGAGGAACACTTCTCGTATAGTTGGTCACACCACGGTGGTTCGCGCATGCGCAACGGGTGCCAACAAAAGGGAGGCAAGCCGCGAGAGCTGATTTCGGACGCGTCGGGTGACACCATCAACGCCATCTGAAAGACGAGCTGAAAAAGCGAAACTTTGTGCTGATTATGAGCCAACGTGCTGCGATACTTGCTTGTATAGAACCTGTGTGCCATTCTCAGCCTCATTGGGTCTCATATTGTGAATCTACAATACACTTGCAGCTTTTCACCTCCTGCTTATTTCCCTCAATGCAAGACAGCAACGGTGCGAATCGGCCGGATAATCTCAACGACTGGCAGTTTTCTTCAGCAGATACACTAAGCTCAGTGTGCGAAATATAACGCACCAATGAAATATTATTCATTTGCTTCGCTAATTAGCCAGACGGAGCACCTCTGACTCATTATTTGCCATGTGTGTCACTATACGTGCGCACGAATATTATTCGCAGCAGCGTAGGTCGGCTGACTGCGACCATATCGGAAAGAAACATGACCTAACATGAAGTTAATGCGAGTAAAATGTAAACAACAAGCTATATTTCAAACAATAAATCACCCTGCTGTGTCAGGCACGGGTAATTTGTGACTCGGCAAGCTCCGGTGAAAACCAGTTGACCACGTACTGATTTCCGATTGACCATCGTACACGACTACGGCTCACCACCACCTCTCGCATGAAGAGCTGTAGACGCTGCTGTTCTCGTCTAATAATTCTAAGTTTCCTTCGCCGTTGCACGCAACAACACAGTACCGAAGCAAAAAAATGAAGCTGCTATGCAAGCCAGCTTTGAAAACGGCCACGTTCGACCTCAAGCCATATAAACTAAACTCGTAACCGTGACGACCAACTCTCACTGTAGGCTTGTAATACATTGCATAATATTTGAGCTGCATAAAAATGCCCATTCAGAACTCCGGTCGGCTGTCAACAACGCCGTCATACGAGTGGTGATGCAGACGACACGAGATACCAGTGTGCTTAACGAACCCCACAAACGCCTTGGAGACTTCCTCCACACTTTTCACTCTGCAGCTCGCATTGCGAAGGCCTCTCTTGAGTTTCATTTTTCTATGCATGAAATTCCCATATGGGCTGCACCGTCGCACGTTGTGAAACCCATATACACTAGCGCCAGATTTCTCTCTAGTCGCTGGGCCGGCAACCTTTTGAGGCAGCGAGCCAAGTTGAATAATGATGGTATAGAACGGGGAACGGAACGGCAAGTGGCAGATGGCGAGGGGCAATGACGTTCCTTCCCAAATGTACAAAGAGTTTCAAAACCGAATCAGAAATAATGTAACAACGTTCAATTTCAGTGCGTATGTCACAGCGTTTCCATCACACATAGGTTGCGAGCAAAAATGTCATTTTAGGTCAAAACTGCCATGTCGTCCTTCAGGTAGGAAGTGACAAAGGGAAGAGAGTATGATGACGTCGTGCGGAGGGTTGCATAATACTGCCCCACAAGCCTTGCGTAATCCTGTTAAGCAAAGCCCTGTGATTGGAACAGTAGCGTTCAGGGGGACATAGAAATAGTACCGAACGGAGATCGGAAATTATTTTTTATTTCGGTTCTCTCCTCGGTCGAGGATAGCGAGCTAGCGCAATGTACCCACAATCGAGCCAGTTTTGATGCCTATCATGGCAAGCACGCGGGGAATGCGAAAAAAACTTGAGGCGCCTGTGAAAGGTACATGGCATAATTATGTGCACCATGCTTTGACGGGCCATCGTTGCTTGGAGATTGCGGAATGAATACGTGCGCACGTCCGTGGTGGCGCTCGTCGTGCAGGCTGAAGCAATCGCGTTCGGGAGGCATTATCCGGTGGTCGAACAAGGGCAACGTAAGGAGCGAGTTTGTAAATTCGTTAAAAACTTTTTCGTGACTTGTGTGGTTGTGGCGGTACAAACAACTTTGCTGATCATATATACCCATTCCTGAGTGAACTTTATATTCTTGATCGCCTCGGCTCTTTAAGGGGTTTAACGTTCTAAAACCACCCGAGGTGATATTGTCGCGGGTTATAAATGACAGGGAGTTTATTTAAAAACACGGACAGTAGGACTTGTAGAGACGCTCTCAGAGAAGGCCGCTAAGATTGTCGTCTTCTTCACTCTGCTGCGCTGCGCCTCTCGAGCAAATCCGCGTTCTTCGTTGTCGTCGCTATCTCGCCGCTAAACGCAGCTATGCACGCGGCATTACCCTCCCGCCAGAGTGAGCGTCGTCCCGACGCTCAACAGGTAGAGATGCGGCCATCGAGTGTTTACATCACTGAGAGTGGTAAAGTTTCATGCGGACCACGTGCACTGTCTCAGGCAGATGCTGGCGACGTTTTGAACAGGAGGAGGCGTCGGGCACGACTTCGTACGTCACGTCGCTAAGACGACGCAGAACCTTGTAGGGTCCGAAGTATCGGCGTAGAAGTTTCTCTAAGAGGCCTCGTCGTCGTATAGGAAACCAAACCCACACTCTATCTCCTGGTTGATAAATGACGAATTGATGGCGAAGGTTGTACCGTTGGGCGTCAAGTTGCTGCTGGTTCAATCGTAAGGCAGCATGGCGTCAAGCATTGTCGTAACTTCTCTGCCATGAATTAGAGCGAACGGCGTCACTTTTGTTGTTTCCTGGCGCGCCGTATTATACGCGAATGTGATGTACGGCAATATTCGGTCCCAATTCTTGTGTTCTACGTCGACGTACATGCAAAGCATGTCAGCGATTGTCTTGTTAAGTCTTTCTGTAAGCCCATCAGTTTGTGGGTGGTAAGCTGTCGTCTTCCTATGCGCTGTTGCACTGAGCGTAAGCACAGTGCGCAAAATCTCGGCTGTAAACGCGGTACCTTTGTCTGTTATGACGACAGCTAAAGCACCATGTCTCAGAACAATGTTCTCAATGAAGAACTGAGCCGCTTCAGCTGCAGTGCCACTCGCGATTGCCTTGGTCTCCGCGTATCGGGTGAGGTAGTCCGTCGCCACTATAACCCATTTGTTGCCGCTGTCCGATGTTGGAAATGGGCCCAGCAGATCCATTCCGATTTGAGAAAACGGGGTTTCTGGCACGGGCACAGGATGTAATAGCCCAGCGGGTTTGACAGGTGGTACCTTGCGCCGCTGACAGTCAATGCATGTTCGGACGTAATGTTCAACCTCTGCTGCGATTCTTGACCAGTAATATTTTTCTTTGATGCGTGTCACTGTTCTTGTGAAACCGAGGTGGCCCGCAGTGGCTTCGTCATGGCAGGCTTGTAAAATTTCGCTGCGGAGAGCTCCAGGAACTACCAGCAGATAGCTTCTACCTGTTGATGAAAAGTTCTTTTTGTACAGAATTCCGTCCCGTAAACAGAATGACGATAAGTTCTTCGAAAACACTCTTGGTGCATTGGCGGCTCGTCCGTTCAAGAATTCTATAAGCGAGTTGAGCTCCGATCATCTTGTTGTTGCCGAGAAATGATAGCTGCATCAACAACTCCTTAAAAACCTGGGAAATCATCATCCTCTATAGCCGGTGATTCAATCGGTGACCTTGACAAACAGTCGGCGTCTAAGTGTTGCCTTTCGGACTTGTAAACTACGGCCATGTCGTACTCTTGGAGCCGTAAGCTTCATCGTGCTAAACGTCCAGATGGGTCTTTCATATTGGTCAACCAACAAAGAGAGTGATGGTCGCTTACGACTTGGAAAGCGCGGCCATATAAGTACGGGCGGAACTTCGCAACTGCCCAAACGACGGCCAGACACTCCTTCTTCGTTGTTGAGTAGTTGGACTCGGTGCGTGTCAACGTTCTGCTAGCGTAGGCAACCACTCTCTCCACACCATCTTGGCATTGGACAAGACCAGCACCTAGGCCCACATTGCTGGCGTCTGTATGGATGGCTGTTGGTGCATTCTCGTCGAAGGGAGTGAGGACAGGTGGAGTTTGTAGACGCTGTCGCAGCTCGTTGAATGAAGCTTCTTGCTCTTCACCCCATACAAATGCGATGTCTTCCCTTGTAAGGCGGGTGAGTGGAGCGGCGATGTGTGCAAAGCCTGCTATAAATCGCCGGTAGTAGGCGCAGAGACCCAGAAAACGCCTGACCGCTTTCTTATCAACAGGCCTTGCGAACTTTGCGATGGCTGCTATTTTATCTGGGTCAGGCTTCACACCTTCGCGACTGATCACGTGTCCCAGGAACTGGAGTTCTTCGAAGCCGAAGTGGCATTTTTCCGGTTTGAGTGTGAGTCCAGCGGACCGTATGGCTTGAAAGACTGACAGTATCCGCTTTAGATGCTCTTCAAACGTGGCCGAAAAAACGATCATGTCGTCGAGGTGCACAAGGCATACTTTCCATTTCAGGCCGGACAGAATGGTATCCATTAGTCTCTGAAACATGGCTGGGGCTGAGCATAGACCGAAAGGGAGGACTTTGAATTCATAAAGCCCGTCTGGCGTCACGAAGGCTGTCTTTTCTCGGTCGCGCTCATCTACTTCTATTTGCCAGTATCCACTTTTAATGTCCATTGACGAGAAGTAGCGTGCATGCCGTAGCCTGTCCAAAGAGTCATCGATCCGTGGTAATGGGTAAACGTCTTTTTTCGTAACATGATTCAGCTTACGATAATCGATGCAGAAACGCAAGCTGCCGTCTTTCTTTTCCACGAGTACCACTGGCGATGCCCAAGGACTTTTTGATGGTTGGATAACGTCATCCTCTAGCATCTTCTTGACTTGCTGCTGGATTACTTCACGTTCTTTCTGAGCGACGCGATAAGGGTTCTGTCGGATCGGTCTTGCTGTGTCTTCCGTAATTATACGATGCTTAGTCAGAGGCGTTCGACCCACTCGTGATGTCGATGAGAAGCAGTCCTTGAACTGGTCGAGCAGCTCCATAAGACGGCATCTTTCAGTCGGTGTTAGACTCGGACCGATATCAACTTGTGGTGTATGTGGAGGTGATTGAGCTGTGGCTTCCCCTTGCATTAGAAGACAGTCGTGAGAGTAGTCCAGCTCTTCGAAGTACGCCACAGCCGTGCCTTCACCGATGTGCCAGCGCTCATTCGTGAAATTGGTCAGAAGCACGTCTGCGCGCCCATTCACTAAGCTGACAATACCGCGAGCGATGGCGATGCCTTGGTGAAAAAGAAGGTCAGTGATGCGTTCGACTATGGCGTCTTCATTACAGTGCACGGCGCAACACACGGAAACAAGACTACATGACAGTGGTGGCACGCAGACGTCGTCGTCGACCACACGTAACACCCTGGGTTCTTGGTCTGGATCAGTGGTCACAGATTTGTCAGCGGCGAATGTGATCACACCGTCGCGTATGTTGACCACAGCACCGTACTCTCTTAAGAAGTCCATTCCCAGAACCATAGGTTTGCAGCACTCTGGTAGGATCAGAAATGTGGCTACAAAAGCCACATTCTCAATAGTGAGTCTTGCTGTTCATTTTTCCGTGGGAGTCATTATCTGGCCTCCAGCACTTCGGATATAAGGGCCCGTTCATTCCATCCTGACTTTCTTGAGTTCGTCTGCCAATCGTTCACTCATTATGGAGAAGTCTGCATCCGTATCGACTAAGGCCGTCACTTCAACGCCGTCAATCGTCACAGCAAGGTCGGCAGTCACAGTTTTTTTTGGCGAAGTCTTCAACGTCGTCTCTCACGTGTTTCGGCAGCAGTGGGGGTTTTTCGGCAATTCGATGGCTTGCAACCTTCCCCACAGAGGTCGCTGCTTTCAGTTTCCCCGCCGTGGGCTGGGAGACCGACCTCTGACGGCGTCAGCAAAACTATGGCGGCTTGGTGAACCAAAGCGAGCGGGTGATGGTGACCGCGTCCGGAAGGTAGAAGAGCCTTCCCGCCTGCCAGCCTGGTCGTCGTCGATGGGGGCACGGCTTTCGTCGAACTGTCGGCGCGTAGCTGTAGGTGCACTACCGCGGTATTCAGCTCGGCGATGTGGGCAAAAAACAATTGCGCGCAGCTTCCCTCGGGGGAACACTGAGGAGGATGCGGAGCATATAATTGGTTAACGGGGTGTTAAAGTGCGACTTACTTGGGTCGATGGCTAAATTGGTTAACGTGGTTGTGAAATAGGGTGTTAAATTGCGACTTACTTGGGTCGCTGGCTAAATTGGTTAACGTGGTTGTAGGAGGGGTGTTAAATGAGTGAACACGTACGACACGTATGCGAAAGGGCGGTGTTTATTTATTGCGACGAACTTTGAGCACGATGGCTTTTTGGTCGGTAAAGTGCATGCGCTGTCGACGCTTACGTTTCAAAGTGGCCGAATCCGGTGCTGCTGCTCGACGCTGACGTCTCTCAGTGGCTTCACGTTCTCTAAGTAGAGCGCCTTCCGCTCGACGCCGAAGTTTACGTTCGGCGTCGCGAGCTCTTCTCCGCGCTGCCTTGTCTTCGGACGACGACTTGGTTGCGGTTCCGCCAACACTTTGGCCGGCGCTGGTCGAAGGGACGTCGATCATTGCGACCTCGGACGTCGACGCGCCGCACAAACCAACCGACGAGCGGCAACTGAGCGAGCGAGCACCAACCTTGACTATATATACAGCGCGACGGCGCATGCACTGTCAGCTGTCGTATGTTCGAGAAGGGGGAGAAGCGCAAGGGCGCATGCGCGCGCGTCAGCTGCCGATGTTCTCGAAGCGTGACGGCGCATGCGCGCTACATTATACAGCTAGCGAATGTTCGTGAAGAGGAGAAGCGCACGTGGTGTGTAGAGGAGGAAGGGTGCACAGATGGTGGAGGAGTGAAGTGCGGGCGGTGTGTAGAGGAGGAAGGGATGCACAGATGGTGGAAGAAGGAGGAGGAAGCTTGCGGACGGCGCCGCACTACAAGCCTCGAGTATTAGATGCTCCGCATCTAAAACGGCAAATGTGCCCTGGCTCTCCAAAATTGTAGCAGAGTGGTCGACGATCCGCAGTGCGCCATATGTCGGTCTTCCGCATATAGGGTCGCCTGACAGAATCCTGCTGAGCCCAGGCTGCCACAGCATACGGTTCAAGATACTGCGGTGCCGGCATGGGCGTGGGTCGACGAATAGCGTCTGCATAGCTGTATCCGTTCGGCTGGTACGATACTTCTGGAGCCAATGGACGACGCACAGCATCTGCATAGGTATACGAGTTTGGACGGTGTGGTGGAGCGGAATATTGCTGAGGAGAGGCAAATGCTTGTCGAAGTTCATGGTGACCTATTTCAGCGACGGAGGCTACCGTGGACTCCTGCTGCGGGGGCGCCTGTGACTGCAATGTGTATTTTGCGTTCTCCTTCGCGATCTCCTCACGCACGATCTGTCTAATCAGGTGGCATAGAGCAAACTCGTCGTTTGCGGTAAGTGCGGCGGCGCCTGCAGCTGAGCCGGTGGCCGGGCGATGAGACTGTCGGTACCGTTGCTGTAGCGCACGCTCTATTGCGGTGGCCTCCCTGGTGAACTCGTCCACTGTTGTCGGTGGATTGCGCACAAGACCAACGAATAGCTGCTCTTTGACGCCCCTCATGAGATGGGTTAGCTTTCGAGCCTCGGGCATGTTGGGATCCGCGCGGTGGCACAGGCGCACCATATCCTCAGCAAACATGGCGACGCTTTCATGCAGCTGTTGGGTGCGTCCTTCAAGCAGGCGTTGTGCGTTTTCGCGTTGGTCCGCGTTAACGAAGGTGTCAAGAAACCGACGACAAAACTCCTCCCATGTCCTCAATGTTGCCTCCCGGTTTATAAACCATGTCTTCGCGCCGTCTTCAAGGGCGAAGTATACGTGGAAGAGCTTTCCATCGAGACTCCAGTAGTTCGATTTAGCTACCCGTTCGAACTGCTCAAGCCAGTCTTGTGCATCTTCGTTCGGCCGGCCATGAAATGGTTCAGGAATGCACATATTCTGGACCGTCACCTGTGCAGGACTCCTTGCCATTTCTTGAGTAGGGGTGGTTGTCGGAAGTGTTGCTCCCTTTAAAACGCCAAATTCTGGTTCAAGACCTTGAAGGCGACGGCTTGAGCGGTGCACAGGCGTCGGCACGCGTGGCTGTCTCGTAGGGCTGGACTCGGGGCTTCTCACAGGGGTGCTGATCATGAGGTGGTAGTACCCAGCACCTCCACCAGTGTCGCGGGTTATAAATGACAGGGGGTTTATTTAAAAACACGGACAGTAGGACTTGTAGAGACGCTCTCAGAGAAGGCCGCTAAGATTGTCGTCTTCTTCACTTTGCTGCGCTGCGCCTCTTGAGCAAATCCGCGTTCTTCGTTGTCGTCGCTATCTCGCCGCTAAATGCAGCTATGCACGCGGCAATATAAAATCTCATTGGGTGGCTGGCACTGGTGTTGGACTTTTCGTCAGTCCTGGACATACAATGACTTGACTTGAGGTGTCAACGATGACTCTGGTGGTCGGCCTTGGGTGTTACGGGACGGATGGTCCTGGCTGTGCGTGAGTGAACGCTTTTGTGCTTGCCGCGATGCCTCAAGCTGCGAAGTTTCAGGTGGCCGACACTGACTGCCTTGTTGCAGCCGCAGCTCTTGGCCACACTGCATGGGACACAACGTGGGAAGGAGTAGCACATGAGACTAGAGGTGGACACTTTCGCCGCGTCTTCCGGTCAAGTTTCCGCCCTGACACGCCATGAATAGCAACTATATACTTTAGCACCGTACACGCGGGACAGATGTGTCTGCCACATTGGTTGTTGGGTGCATGGTCGTTGGTCGTTAGGTGCAAGAGAGCAAATCTCAGGTCCTAGTGGTTTGTATTTGATGTCTGCAGCCATGTTGGTAGTTCCAGCCTCCTTTAACGTGACATCGTTGAGCGGGACGGGAACATCGTGGCAAACGCTTTTGGGAGCCCGTCTACGAGACGCTGAAGTCATCGAATGTAGAGTCAAGGCTGTGGCTACATTGTTGCAGTTAATATTGTCCTCACGTGGGACAGTACTTGGTAAGTGTTGGACATTGTCACACTCGGCCAATAACTGCGTTGACGGTCTGGCTGATTGCGAGGGAGCTGACACCGTCTCGATGTAGGCCGACGCGTCCAAGCAAGTACTCTCGCGCTGGCCAGCTTGCAAGCAGGCTCATCGGCAGCAATGACTTGAATATTGTTTCAGTCTGGGTAACGTCCAGTCAGGCAGTTGGTCGCGAAGCGGAGTTTAGATCCTCGGCCATGAAACCCACCTCGCTGCCTTTATCGTTGTCGAACGTGCAGTGTTCCGCAAAGCTTGCCGTGAAAGTGCTCGAAGACGCAGGTGGGCCATCACGACTGTGCCCCTCAGGAACTCGGTATCAAAGATTGGGTACGTTGTTACAGGGTGCAGCTGTACCCTCAGAACGGCACCTTTTACGATCTTCTTCATCGAGAAATGGGAGGGTGGTAGCGGCCCCCGTTGTTCCGCCGTGGTTTTGTGCTTTACAAATCCCATCAGTGGTGCACAGAGGGTCTGCAGACGCACGAATGTGGCTGGAAAACAGTAGTAGAGTTTTCGGCTCACTTCTAGCATACAGAAAGTATCCTTCCACCCTTCTGTCTGATCCACACGCCATGACTCTGAAGCATGCCTGAAACGGTCGATGTTGTCATTATTAGCTTGTTGCGAGTTTCATCCCACAAACTTCATGCCCTTGTATTACGCTGACAACAATAATTGTCACAAACCCGCACAGCTGGCTACATACCTGTATGGTTCAGTTCATCGTGGCACAGTACGGAAAGCAATGCAGCACTGTCGCGGTGGTCTCTGCCATCTCATACATCGTACAGAAAGTATATATAATTGGATGTACACGGCAGACAACGGACACCATCTGCATCTATCACCTCATACCGCCATGGTGGAGAACCCGCTGCTTCAATTACAGCATGAATCCGCGAACCAAACCCTCGCTCATGTTTTCCAGTCGTCATCATATCCTCAACTAACAACACCCCCAAGAAGGTTTTTTAAAGTACTGCTCCGGCTACATGCACTGCTCCGCCATCACTAGCAAAAAAAGGGGGAGGGAAGGGGCGAGCCCTCTTAGAGTAGGATCACCGATGACGAAAGCATGATTGATGGTGCAGGTGACCAGTGGCACTTGCGGAGCGCCTTCGGGCACTCAGGTCTACTGACGCATCAAGGAGGCGGGACTGTTAGCCATGGTTTTCTGTTTAGGCATGCGTGGCTCGGCGTCACCTCTAATTTTACAAGCCACAGATCTTGCATTGATGAGCAGAACCACGGCAGAGCGCTGACGTCCACCACTGCTAGAAAGTCCTGTCTCATCAGTCTGGCCTCCACTTCACTAGGTGTGGTGACGGGCTAGTTGGTATTCTATATTTTTACTGCTAAAGCGCAAGAATTGGACACCTAGTGGACAAAGGGGACAACGAGGACAAGCGCTAGCTTCCGGCATATATATATTAAAGGAACCCCCAAAGAATACGTACCTGCTAATGACATCATAAACATATCAGTTAGTGCACTCTGGTGAATAGACAAACTAAAACTAAGCATCAGTGGAATTAAGTAAAAACAAAACAAAGTTGATCCCTCCGTCACAGGAATCACTAAAACATGAAAGTAAAACGAGTCTTCACAAATGTAGTTTGCTGTTTACTGCACATTCATATAAGACAGCTTGCACAATGTCAGTTGGTGTATGTCAGCTTCAGTACCGTTTAACGTGGATTTATCCACGCCGACGCTTAGTCATCCATGGCCACCGCGATGACTAACGCCCATCATTTATGAATGAACAAATGCTGGAGGTAATAGATAAATGTGGTAGCTAAAGTAGTCAGCAGTGAGAGCAGAACTAGAGAAAGCGATGTGACAGCCAGAAGAGCGTGAGTGACTGGTCACTGAACTTCGGGCTAAGGTCGCCTACTCACGGCATACTGGAGTTCAACACACTGTCTGACAAGAGGGAAACGCAACTCGCGTCGTGTATTTCCTTTTCCACGATCATTCGTGGAACGGGCGTAGGGTGGGGGGCCGCGCGGTTAGAGTCAGCTGGACTCAGTGATCGTCACAAAGCTAGTTTTGGTATCGATGGGTGCTATGAGCGACGCGAACACTTGCGGTACGGTCGCCACCGGTGGATGTGCTTAGGCGTGGACGAAATCGCACTTCGATTGGAAACGTGTCGAGTGGGGCCAACGCTTAAAACGAGACGTTGAAGAAACTAATCATAGATGCGGCCGTCATGATTCACTACTCTAGCAAGAACTCTGTGAGAGCACAGCGGTAGATATAAAAGGTGTATATTTTAATGTGTACAAAGAGTGTGGCCATGGCGCAGTGGATCCCGGTATCTGTAGTCGTGGACCCAGAGGTCACGGGTTTGACTCCCATTGAAGAAATATTTAAATGCGGAGCATTTCATAGTCACACAATGTCACGCTTCAGCGTCGGTGGCGCCGTCCACACCCCCAATGCGCATGCTCACTCTTCATGCCGTATGCTGGCGTGTCGTACCGGCCCAGGAAGACACGTGCCAGAACTGTCGCTCCAGTTGCCACTGAAGCATAAGACACCATAGGGCGTTCAGCAAGGTGAGCATGCGCAGGGGGGGGGGGAGGGGTGAGGACCTCTCCACAGCACTCCTCTCCCTCGCATGTGAGTGGTGTGTATGGAACTACTTCACGGAGAGGAGGATTTCCTTATTTCTGAGCTGCTGCGCAAAAGTACAAAACCAGCGTCACAGCCTCGGCAGTTCATTTTTTTGAGGTCACACGCACTAACAGCAGCCTAGAGAGAACTATAGTGGCGCCCACAGAACCTTGAGTAAAAAGGTGTATATAAGCGGCGGAGCGCGCGTTCCAAACTCCTTCAAGGGCGTGTTTACTTGGCTTTCGCTTTACTTGACGCTTTTCCTAGCTCGAGCAGACGTGATGAAGGCAACACCACCTTCAACCAGTAGTGGAGCACAACCCAACATCAGCGTCCCACCACTCGTTGAAGGCAACGCTGTTCCTTCATTCAATAAACAAGAATAGTACAGACGACATGAAAATTAAGCATTCCGAAACCATACTGAATTACGCAACATTCTGCCCCCCCCCCACTCCTTCTGCGGCGTATTTAATCGAGTTTCTCTCGAGGCAAGATGCGGGCGCCTTTTTTTCTTTGTGTTCACATTGTGTGTATTTTGTCAACGTCATTTTCGTCGTGAAAATATGTTCCTGATACCCTAAAAATATGTTCCTCAGTGGTCCCTAGCATAAAACGCTTTATTGGGAAAACCACGAGCTGGTGTTTTTTTTGCGCCTGAACTGTCTCAGCTTCACAACCATGTGAGCTAAAGCGAATAACGCTCGGATGTGAATTAGGTCGAGTTTGGTGCCGCTGTAACGTAACATTGTGAAAGTTGAGTGGTGACCCACGCTTGTGACAGATACGCACCACAGAGTGGCACATATGTGCAAAGGCCTGCTCCCGACCATTCGACTCACACATATGTCACCGCAAACCCTTCAGAAGTAACCAGTCCGGCAGGCGAGCCTCTCAAGATGCTCAACCCTGCAGGACTAAGTGGCAGCAAGTGCGAGTCTCGCTGTCGACAGTGGTGCGGCCCATGTTGGTGCTCCAAGAGAGCTATGGGGCTCTCGAACGCCACCTGGGCCCAACCAGTTGTCAGTTCCCCTGTGGCCGCTAAAATGACTTGCAGTGGATGCACCGCAGTACAAGCAGATCTCTGTCCCTCTTGTTTCTTGATTAAGAGTTGCAAGTGGTGCGTTAAGACTTGTGTCACCGGGTTACCTCCCGGCGATGCTTGAATGGACTACTAGAAGAACATTGGCTGCTCGTATGCGTGGGTGTGAGTCCTCCGCACGTCCTTTACGACTGTTACTGGGTTTACATTGAGCTCACTCGCTTTGTTCCGGTAGCTCTAGAGCGCGCTACTGTAATGGGGTTAATAATCATTCTTTGTTGGTATTGAGCTACATGGAGCTTAACAACTGGAATCATTCCGACAGGCACAGCCAGGTAGTAGGCCGTTCTTGTTCTTACAAATACAAGGCGGCGTTTTTCTATAGCGGTTAGTTATGCATATTTACAAATGCGTAATTATGAAATTGTCTTATTTCAGTACAAACGGTGTTTTTAGAAGCGGCATGGGCTCCATGATATGTCACAGTAGAAACTAGCTGAAGAGGACTATGGGTGAAGTGCTCTTTTGGGCTCCTCTTCAGCTTGTCCTTGCCAGTGACAGTAACCGTTTCCGTAAAAGACATTGAAGGCCCTTTTTTGTAGCAATCAACAGCGAGCATTCGGAAATGGTAACACCTACTAACAACTAATGGCGAGTTCTTTAGCAAGGCTGTTTGCCGATTTATAGTTCGTACTCAGTTAGGGCCATAGTTTATCTGCGAAGTAAAACACACACAAATGCAGAAGCACACAGAGAGGACGAGTGGCACTTCCAACAGATTTTGCCGGGCCGCTAACGAAAAATTAAATAAAACACGTACGTGCTCCGTCAAGTGCCTTCAACCACAATCACTCGCAACTTGGAGGTTAGCTGGCCCCTTCACCGACGTCCTGTTTGTAGGTTTGAAAAAGAAGCTTTTATTATGGCCACGAGATTGGCTGTTGTGCAGAAGTTTCTAAATAAAAAAAAACTGGATGGAGAGTGAAGGAAGTCGTTCTGAGACGCAGCAATGACAACGCGAAATGGCCGAGCTTCCCTGAAGTTTTGTCGCGAGGGCTGAAGACACAGGGGCACTCCGTCGCTTTGTCTTGCATCGCTTTACACTCAAGGATCTTTACGTACAACCTCAGCGTCTTTTACTGCTGCCTGGCAAGCGCATGTCGATTCGGTTCTTATTGCCTAGCAGTCAGCTTGCAGCATGCTGAGGCTAGGTTCAAAACTTTTTCGATCGTGTCAAGCTGACCTGAGGTGAGTGGTGGCGCTTGGGCTCTTTTTTGTGGGGCATACTCATCACGCTACTTATGGATAGCTCTTTCATTTTCAGTAGAGAAGAGGTGATTAACACAGCTTGCCTAGCTTATCTAATATATGTTACATATCTACTTCGAACTGCGAGCCGCGTTACGCCGATAGTCCCTTCGACCATAGAAAGTTCGCTGTTAAAAGCAAATCCCACGTACCTGGGCAATCGACGTTATGCGATGCACGCGGAGGGAAGGCGATTGGGTTGTAATGTTTTGTTATTGAGCGACAGGTTACAAAGTGACGCTGAATAATTCAAAAATAATTCAAAATTAATTCCGGTACATAAATCGGGCTCCACTTTGGAAGTTAACAATTACAGGCCTGTTTCCTTAACTAGTACTTGCTGTAAATTATTTGAGCACATTATATTTAAGGCCATGATCACTTACTTAGAAAATAACAAACTACTGTATGCCCAGTAGCATGGATTTAGGTCTGGTTTGTCGACCGTCACCCAACTGGCTGAAATAACTGATGATTTAATGAGAACGCTTGATTTGAAAGGTCAAACCGATGCCATCTTTTTGGATTTTTCCAAGGCCTTTGACGGCATACCCCATCAGAATTTAATAACAAAATTATTAGCTATAGGCATTGAGCAGAAGGTTGCAGCATGAATCGCGAGCTACTTGAGTAACAGAAGACAGTGTGTTACCATAAATGGCTCTCTCTCGAAAGAGTTGGCAGTGCATTTGGGAGTTCCGCAGGGCTCAGTTCTCGGACCTCTTCATTTTTTTTGGTTTATATTAATGATATTTATTTTTGTGTCGAGCCATCCATCCATCCATCCGTCCATCCATCCATCCATCCATCCATCCATCCATCCATCCATCCATCCATCCATCCATCCATCCATCCATCCATCCATCCATCCGTCCGTCCGTCCGTCCGTCCGCCCATCCATCCATCCATCCATCCATCCATCCATCCATCCATCCATCCATCCATCCATCCATCCATCCATCCATCCATCCATCCATCCATCCATCCATCCATCCATCCATCCATCCATCCATCGAATATATGATGAAAAGATGCAAGATGGTGGTACTTGGAGTGTTGAATAGATGGACGAACGGACACATAGACAGATGCGTGGATGGACGCATGAACGGACGCAGGGGCGGATGCATGGACGAACGCAGGGACGGACGCACGAACACACGCACGCATGGACGGGTGGATGTACGCATGAACGGTCACACAGACGGATGCATGGACGGATGGAAGCAAAAACGAATGGACGAACGAATGCTTCGCCCCACTCCCCATCACTTCCACTCCGTGGATATGCTGCCATTATTTTTATTGATGAACAACGCACAGAACAAATCACTCACCGGCACCACCTCGGAGGTCAAAATGTAAGACTGATTACTCACTACGACTACTACTACGACTACGAGGGACGAACGGGTGTCGCTATAAGGAGCTTGGCACCTAAAATAATTTCTGTGTTACGAATAATATGCATCCGATACGCTTCTTGAAGTTGTAGATTGCGGGGGAATACGCGGTGCTTTAACGTAGCATCTTTTTTCACGTTCGAGCTGCTCAGCGGCACACAGCAGTTTCGCGGCGGCACAACTAAAAAAAAAATTGGCCCCGTATCTGCACGTGAATCTTCACATGTCGTCGAAAGACGGTAGTCCTGCGTCTGGAGAGAGTGAACAAAACATTTATTTCATGTTCTGCGCAAGAAAACTGGTTATTGGTATTCTGGAGGCGCTGCGTTAGAGAGCCTCGAGCGTGCAGCGGAGGGGAGCGAGTGCATCAAGTCACGTCACACGTGAGGCATGAGCGCCATCTGGCATTTTTTCGGGGGGGGGGGAGGGAATGAAGCGCACGGCCCTGAGACGGGCGTGCGCGCTCGTTTATTGATTGATTGATCGATTGAAAACTTTATTTTACTATTTACAATGTGCTCTCGCTTCTTAGCTTCAGCACCATGAAAAAAAACATCAGCACCATGAAAAAAAAGAAAAATCTCGGGTGACCTCAAACTAGTCAGCTTGTTACTGCAGGGCAGTGAATGGCGATCGTGCGCATGGCAGCACGCCACAGGTTCAGCCTGGCTCTGATGAGTGGGTCTTCAAGTATCCAGTTGGTAGTCCCTTCCATGTCTTGCTGTAGCTGAGGCAGGCTACGTTGGGCTTTTTTCATAAAAGCAGCTCGGCTTGATTCCAGAACGGGGCATTCCCAAAGGATATGCTCCGTTGTTGCTGGCTCGTGGCAGTAGTACAGTTGGTGTCGGAGTACTTAGTCGGGTGTATCTAGTGAAGAACCGAGATTGTCGTGAAACTTCGTGTTTGCAATCTTCTGAGTGTGACGTCATAGACGCGAGTGGATCCTGAAGGTGGGGCATCATGTTTCGTAGCTTCTTCTAACTTGGACCTTAATTGCCACCGGCGTTGAACTTTTGCTCGGTAGTTGCCTTCATGGGTCTCATCTTGCGGCATTGTTGCGGCCTGCTTCGAGCTCGCATCTCCAAGTCGTTCCTTGCTATGATGCTGCAAGGCTCGTTGATGAACTAGCTCGCATCCAGGTGTATTTTTGTGTCCAGGAATCCGATGAACTCCTACTCGGACTGATAGTTCTTGAAGTTGGGCGGCATAGCGCAGAATGTGCCTGGCGTACGCTGGTAGCTTTCTTCTAGTTTGGACTGTTTGAAGCACTTGCTGCGAATCCTTGAAGATGTGAATAACTTTTGGTGATGATCCTGTTTGATTGTATTGGGCTGGAGCTTCCGAAATAGCGCACCCTTCAGCTGCTTCGGGCAGTAAGCAGGGTTGAGTTATAAAGAATGAGGATTCTTCCCCTTCTCAGGTTGAAAAATGTCCCTGTGTTGGAGCCTTCTAGAGTGCATGAGGCGTCTGTGTATATTATATCTTCTTCGTTAGGTATACTTTCAAGGTGTTCAATATGCCGCAGAGCGTAGTATGCCCTTCGCTGATTGTCCGAGGCTTGGCTCATATGTTTTGGATGCGGCTGATTGTCTGCCACGGTAATATCTTCCCATGGCAGAATGGTGGATATAATTTGAGACAGGCCTTGGCTGCTTAGACCTAGCTCGTTCCTGATGGCTCTTTCAGGACGGGTTAACTTGAGGCGCTCATTTTGAGGTTGCAGTGCAGGCTCTAGATAGTCACGTAATGGAAGAAGTAGACCTGTTTCGTACAGGTCTTCGACTTTGGTGTATTTCGGTAGCCCTATGGTGATGCGAATGCATGTTTTGTTGATACATTCAAGTTTTTCAAGCTATTGTCTGCTTCGTAGTGCACAGCGCTTTTTCTACCCATTGAGTGGACTTGGCGTTTTGTTGATGTATAATGCCCTGTACCTTAATGTGCTCTTTGTGCTGTATGCTTGTGTTGCGTACAGTAAGCTGGATTTTATCTCGAATAAATTGCTGCTTGATGTGGTTTGTAGGTTTCAGAACAACTATAAATTCTATCTTTCCTGGTGAAATCTGGAGACCTTGACTGTCAAGGAAAGTGGTGATAACATCAATTGCCTTCTGGAGTTGCTGCTGTTGCGTAGAGATGTCTCGCAAGTTACACCAAATTGTAACGTCGTCGGCATAGATCCCCGCCGAGATGGATTGTACTTTACTTAGAAGAAAGGCAAGTGGGCGCATTGTCATGTTAAACAGTGCTGGAGAGATAATGGCTCCCTGTGGAACTCCGATTTTGTTGGAGTATGATTGACTGCTGAAAGAGCCTATTTTTTTAGAAAAGGTCCTGTCCTAGAGAAAACTCCGGACGTAATTATGCAGCCTTCTACCGACAGGCAGTTCTGACAGCTCTCGTAGAATAGTATCATGGGGCACCGAATCGAAAGCCTTCTTCACGTCAATACCTACAGTAGTGCTCGGCCGATAAGGTGAGGGGTTCTTTAGTATGCCCTCGTATAGGCGCCGGAGTGTGTCTTGAGTGGACAGGTGGGGTCTAAATCCAGTTTAAGTCCAGTGATAGTGCTCCCCATTTTCTAGCATCCATGTGAGGCGCTTGTTTACCATTCGCTCCATCACCTTTCCGATTACTGAAGTTAACGAAATTGGCCGAAGGTTACTTGCAGTCGTCGGAGGTTTGTTTGGTTTTGGCAGTGGTATAACATTTGAATGTTTCCACTCTTTAGGGAGATTGCCATCTTCCCATGCTTGATTGATGATAGAAAGAAGAGGTGTAATTTGGTTCTCAGTCAGTTGCTGTAATTGTTTGTAGGTAATCATATCAGGCCCGAAGCTGTTTTACAATTTGACTACTTTCGTGCTATTATAAGTTCTTGAATTGTGAAGGGAGCATCCATTATGTCGTTGCTTTGTGTTTCCTCTGGCCACTTTGGATACTCCGGATGCCTTGCCGGTTGAGGAAGAATTGTGTTGGCACACGTATCAGCGGTGGCTGGTGCTGATGAATGGGAAGCCAAACAGAGTTTTTCAGCGGCTGTTCGAGTTTTTCACTGGCGTTCCAATGACTTGACAATGTTCCATAGCCTTTGATTATTAATCCTACCATGTAGCTGGTTGCAGCAATCCTGCCACTGTTTTCTACGTAGCTTGCATGCGTACTTTGATGCTTGTCTCGTAAAAAGCTTAAGCTTCAGGCGATTGCGAGCTCATTTTTCAGTCCTGTATGCATGTAGAGCAGCTATGCGTGCCTCCCACAAGTTTAAGAGGTGCCTCACGGGCGCAGGCTTTTGAGGAATCTTTACTAGGTTTTGTTCGCCTTCCTTATCGCTTCTCGTATTCGTTTTGTAACTTCGTCAAGGGTGATTGTTTTAGGGCATCCATCCATATAAGGCCGATACTTGTCCCAGTCAATGAAGGAACACTCTTTTGACATAGTAAAAATTTCGCCCCAGGCAATCACAATTGGTAAGTAGTCGCTTCCAATATTGTTGGGCCATAAGTCCCAGTGTGTACCTTTTGGTAGGTGCCTGACCCACATGAGGTCTGGCGATGTATTATTCTGATTCGCTCCACCAATCCTTGTGTATTGGCCTGGCGTGTTGAGGAGGGTAAGGCCGGCGTCTTCCAAAGCTTTTTTGAGTTGCTTCCCTTTGGGAGAATCTTGTGAGTATCCCCAGAAGAGGCATGGTGCGTTAAAGTCTCCCAGAATTAAGGTTGGACCTTCAGGGTCCATTTTACTGAGGGGTAGCTCCACACTACTTAATTTGGGAGGGCTGTAGCACTTTATTATTTCGTATGTCTTGCCCTCTATTTCGGTACGAGTCTGAATGCACGAGAATGAAACTGAAGAAAGAAGGTCGTGGACCGCCGGAAGGTTATTCTTTGTATACGTAACACATCGACCAGATGAAACGCCAGCGTAGCCTGGAATGGGGCAATATTTACCCGGTTCCTGTACGCAAATGATATCGGGAGTTTTTTTCGAGAGCGTTTATGATGTAAAGGAAGTCATCAACTTTATTGGGAAGGCTTCTCGCGTTCAACTGAACTATCAGAGGCTTGATTCTGAATCTATGGTTTCTTCTTGATCTTCACTTGTAATAGGCCTGACGCGTTTGTTTCCTTTAGCCGACGTTTTTGGTTTGGTGGCACGGCTGGAGTATAGGAGCGGCATGGGCGCACTTTCTTGCGGTCTGCGCTTCGTGTCTGGTTCTCACCTTTCGCCGCCTCTGTCTAGTTCATGGCACTGCAATCCAACACTCGCTCAACCTTGCAAAAACTATGCAGATTACGCCCAGCGAGTCCAGCGTGGCAACCACTTAGTGCCTAAAGTGTATCCTTCTGATACTAGGTTTTAAGTAAGTATGAAATTCAAGGCAATATTTATTGCAGAATAAGTCACCGATATTCGTATCTGTGCTTTATTCATTAAAAAACGACTAACATTTTATATATGATTAACGTGCCTGGATTTTCTTCTCAATTCAAATGAGTGCGTGCATGCCGCTCTTCTAGTTCAACTGTGGAGGTGCCTACGTACTACTAGGACGCGCTACTACTACTACTACTACTACTACTACTACTACTACTACTACTACTACTACTACTACTACTACTACTACTACTACTACTACTACTACTACTACTACTACTACTACTACTAGACATCGCGGACGCACGACCCACGGCCTAAGGAGCTTCGCCCTTAAATCCGTCCGCCACAAACTCGTGCACCAAATAATCTTACTCGATCCCAAAAAGATGAGGCAAACTGCCCGCCCCACACACGGTCGCACACACAAAAAAAGAACGAGGAAGCACAAAAAAGGACACAGACACGCACAAGTCCTCACGCAACTACATCGAAACACGAAGTGCCTTCTGCTTTGACGGGTGGAGCGTTAGCGCCCTCCCAATAAAGGCGGCCGAAACTGTCAACTCTGCACAGACGCACTCGCCCATTGACGGCGACGCGGCGCAACAGGTCACACCTTAATTTTTATGCAGCGGCCAAGCCAGGATGCTATAAACGTTTATGGGTTCTTTGTTCTAAACGTGGTAGCAATTCTAGGAAGCTGCACTCATCCACAGAGAGCTGAATGTGTTTGTGGTGGTGCTTCTGGCCGGCCTTCTATGTGTTAAATGCAGTATTCCTTTGTGAAAACAGAGAAAGCCTTTCATTTGTGTTATTTACACAAAGAATTTATTGATTCTGACAGTTGGCAATAAACAATTAACATACGGCAATAAACTATTACCATACGCTAAAGAAAATTTGTTCTCCATTTTGAAATTTTCGCAAAAAACACAACATTGGCTTTTTTCTGATTGTTCTAAATTTTCAGAAATTGTGCACGGCTACTCAAAATACACTTGTCACCGCTTACGTGCCGCCACCACTTCACGCACTTTCGGCACAGTGTCTGCCTTTCTCTTTGCCCATTTCACTTTGGCTTCGTGGGCCAGCAACTCCAGGTCTGCTTTTTGACAAGCCTGTACCGCTTTCCTTGCGCGAGCCGTCGCCGCCTCTTGGTCGGGGGAATTTTGCTCGTTGCCCGGACTGGGTCTCCTTTCGGCTTTGCGAGCTCTCATTTTTGGGTCTTGAGTGTGAGCCCCCGCTACAGCCGTTTTGCGAGCCCTGTGCTACACCACTCCCATGTTCAATGTTCCTGTAGTACATTCAGCGCGCTTTCAGACGACCATTGAAACACAACATGTCAACGAAGTGAATCTTGATGAGTCGGCGAAGCAGTGGCATCTTCATTGTCATCAGCATCATGGTTATCGTCGTGGTGCCTTCTCTTCGCTGTGCTACGGCGAATGCCAATGGAGCGAACAAGCAAGCCTTGACCTGAAAGGAACACTATAGAGAGCAAAACAATTTTTCGTGCATTAGTAAAGTACAATTTCAATATCGAAAACAATACTTTTTCTGCGACACGACACTTCGTAAGTGAAATAGCACAAAACGAAATTGCGGATGGAGACCCCGCTGTGATATTCGAGCACCAAACACCATGGCGTACTAAAGTTTGAAGGCGTCTACTGGGTTTAGCGTAGCCTCCACTCAATACATTCTTATCTGCTGGAGCGATTGAGCCAAGATGCGAAGTTTCATCAAGTTTTATCTTGTCTAATGCCGCGAAAATCTGAAGAAAAGTAAGAGCTTTGCCGCAAAAGCGAAGCAATGAACGTGATAGCAACAAATTGGAAGGGCATGCGCAGAATGGTAAAGCGATCGAAACGTGCCCTGTGTTTCTCACGCAGAACTGACGCATGAAAATCCTCACAGGTAAAAATAAACGGGAATAAGCGTCTCAGTTGTTACTTCGCTTTGTCTGAAAAGCGCATCATTTTAGCAAACGGAGACTGTGCGACGATCGCAGTGAACTTTGTGCGCTCGATAGCTACAACAGAGTCGTTCCTGTGAAAGCCGAAGGCCAGCCAAAGCACACGATTGTCCCTATCGCGAGATAAGCGCGTGCGTGAGGTCAAACTTGCCCCCTTTCCACAAAGCAAAGTACGCCTGGGAGACGAGAGCACGCGTCGCCACGCCGTGATGATGTGGCTACGCTCGCTAATAGTGCCATTTTGTTTGTAATGCTGAAAACACGATAGTTCCTCCCGAGACGCCCATCACCAGTGGTGTGTGGTAGATCTGAATAGCTTGCCGTTTGAATGTTTAAGGAGGTGATCTTTCGTGGCTAAGTGGTTAACGCCTCGCACTCACAATTCAGAGGCCCCACGTTTGATTCCGCAAGCGAGAGTCCTTATACTGCATTATTTTTCTTTCTTACATTTTCATATATATGTACATACGTATACATATGGAACGAATGACAGGGACGCCGACGGCAAAATTGAGCCGAGAGTGTCCGTACCATTGCTATAGTCATAAAATACACTTCGAAATTGGCTACGTCACGCGTGGAGATTTCGGCCAAAAATATAAAAGAGACTTAAACCTTCATTTTCTCTGTTTATACTGAACCTATGCCAGTGAACTTGCGACATTGGAGGCTTCAAAGTGTTTCTTTATTCTAAATCGAGTCACTCTTTACCGTCTTTTTAAGGAGCTTTGACCCTAACACATGACATATCCACGAAGCGAATGATGATTATGTGAAGCAGTGTGATCATTGGCTGTTTCTCTTTATCACCCGTGACGTTGACCACTCATGGATGTATGTGAGTTCCAGGTGGTGTAGAGTTAAATGGTGTAAATCAAGTGGTGTAAAGTTAAAAGTAAATTTAAAATCGGTGTATATCCTGCGTTTATTCATCAGAGCTGAAATTTTTTATTTAGTTGTGAATTTAATTTTGCCTTCATTACAACTGCCTGATGCTATCGGAGCCTGAATTTGGCAAATGCGAAGTCAGTGCAGGTTTCCCTGGTGGTGCTTGGATGTATCCAGTGATACGAAATGCATCGTAAGGCATATGGAGACGTCCTATACTGCGCAAGCCAGTCGTCTGGGATCATCTTCGTCACGATATTTACTGTCTTCATAGTCATCGTCATTGTGGCTACAACACACACCAACGCCACACACGGACAAGACTTCTAAAGGAGCTTTACCTCTAAAAGATCGCTCCGTCATTTAATATAATCGAAGGCCGGCTCTCACTATAATAAATTGATGGCACTGGCGCACATCAACACGACAAAAAAATCACAGCATATTCACGGAGTGAATGACAATGAGTGGGGTGAAGCGTCCGTCAGTCCTTCGACGCTTCCGTCCGTCCGTTCGTTCTGGCTTCCGTCCATCCGCGCGACCATCTGTGCATCCATCCATGCGTCCTTCTGTCTGTTTGTCCGTGCGTATGTCCGTCCGTCCGCGCGTCCATCCTTCCGTACATTCATCCGTGTGTCCATCAAATGAACACTCCAAATACCGCCATCTCCCATCTCGCAACCTCTGTGGCACATACCCGCTCTAGAGCGGGTATGCGCCACCGGTGGCTACGTACGAAAACAAGGGAGCAAGGACAGACCCAAACCCTAAAGAGCTTCGCCCCTAAAAGTGCCAAGGAAGGTCTCTTCAAAGCCACACTGCGGGCATTTGATACATTTATTTATTCCCACAAACCGTTGATTACCAACCAGTCTTGTGGGCGTGCGTCTCATGATTGTCATCTCAGGACTTGTAGGTAGCAAGCGCGATTCTCGCTACCGACACGGGTGTGGTCCATGTTGGTGTTCACAAGACGCTTCATTCGCTAACCACCCCTTGGTGGCTTGGTACGCTCCCGTGGTGGCAGCTCAGATGAATGATGCACGTGGCGCACACGTCGCAATCCGGTGCTCCTGGCGTTGGCCCTGGGCTCCCATATCCGGAGCAGGAAGCCCTTTTATAGAAGGGCCGTTAGCTACCACGTCTGTAAAGCTACAATGGACAACATCAGGAAATGTACGCCTGCTTGTGAGCGCTGCGTGAGTTGCGATGCACGAATGTCTTCGAGGTTTACCGGGGTTTAAACCAGCCCACTCGCTTTCCCCTGTTTCTATTCTGTGGGTGTTCCTTATACAGGGTTCACACCTAAAGAAATGGTGGTGTGAAAGCTGTGGGAGTAGAAGAATCGTGATAGAAGGCGGTGGACCTCAGAATACATGTGCGTAATTTTGGCGAGTGCAGCTTTTGTGATTGAGTTGGGCACAGCACACTCCTAGCAGCGTGCCCTTGTGCCTTCAACATTCCAAATTTCTGCTATCACATTGATTGCTTTTTTTGTGAAGAAGTTTGCAACAGCTTAAAACTTCTCACTATTATTTAAGAAGAAGAAGAAGAAGAAGAAGAAGAAGAAGAAGAAAGAGAAGAAAAAGAAGAAAAGAAAAAAAGAAGAAGAAGAAGAAGAAGAAGAAGAAGAAGAAGAAGAAGAAGAAGAAGAAGAAGAAAAGAAGTAGAATAAGAAGAAGAATAAGAATAAGAAGCAGTGAAGAAGTTTGCAGCAGTTTAAAACTTCTCACTTTTAATAAAGAAGAAGAAGAAGAAGAAGAATAAGAAGAAGACGACGACAAAAAGAAGAAGAAGAAGAAAAAGAAGAAGAAGAAGAAGAAAAAGAACTTCTCACTATTATTTAAGAAGAAGAAGAAGAAGAAGAAGAAGAAGAAAGAGAAGAAAAAGAAGAAAAGAAAAAAAGAAGAAGAAGAAGAAGAAGAAGAAGAAGAAGAAGAAGAAGAAGAAGAAGAAGAAAAGAAGAAGTAGAATAAGAAGAAGAATAAGAATAACAAGCAGTGAAGAAGTTTGCAGCAGTTTAAAACTTCTCACTTTTAATAAAGAAGAAGAAGAAGAAGAAGAATAAGAAGAAGACGACGACAAAAAGAAGAAGAAGAAGAAAAAGAAGAAGAAGAAGAAAAAGAAGACGAAGAAGAAGAAGAAGAGGAAGAAGAAGAAGAAGAAGAAGAAGAAGAAGAAGAAGAAAAAGAAGAAAAAAAGAAAAAGAAAAAGAAGAAGAAGAAGAAGAAGAAGAAGAAGAAGAAGAAGAAGAAGAAGAAGAAGAAGAAGAAGAAGAAGAAGAAGAAGAAAAAGAAGAAGAATAAGAAGAAGAAGAAGAAGAAGAAGAAGAAGAAGAAGAAGAAGAAGAAGAAGAAGAAGAAGAAGAAGAAGAAGAAGAAGAAATTTCAGGTGCCTGCACCTGATGAACAAGCCTGGATTCGGCGCTCAAAAAGAAGTAGAACGCGGCTGCTTACTCGTGTTCGCGTTGCTGGCCCTTTTTCGAGTTTCCGTTCAGCTGTCTTCGGCGTCTGAGTGCACCCTTCCGGGGTGTGCGGCCATTGTGGGCCGTGCTGACTTGAGCTCAGCTGACTGATGTCTGTCCCGTCTCCCGGCCGGGCAAACTCTGCCTGGTCGGCATCCCTCACTAATGATAATTTACCTATTGATATTTTCTTGCGCAGCGGTCTCAGCAGCATTCCGGTGGCTCTGGTCCCAACAAATGGGGCTTCAATTCACATGAAAAACCCCAAAAATCATCCAGGAAGAGCTACGGAAGGTGACCGAACACTTCGAACTCATCACCGAGGTGCGACAGTTTGGTCGTGGAGGCATTCTGTGCTGTTCCCCGAATCAGGCCTGCGTATCAGATCTGCTAAAATGCACATCGTTTGCCTCTCTCCCGGTGAGCCCTTTTGTTCCTCCTAACTTGGCCTGTGTGAAAGGTTTGGTTCGTGGGGTAGACTTGAGTCTGTCTCCGTCCGAAATTCTAGAGATGTTTTGTGCTTCAGGCGCGGTGGCAGTTTTTCGCTGTTCACGTAGCGCTGACAAAAATAAGATCCCGACAGAGTCGGTGATAGTTACCTTTGCTGGAACTACTAGGCCAACAGAGATCAAAGCATGGCCACTGATATATCGCGTCGAAGTGCTAACTCCTCGTCCACTGCAGTGTCATAGATGCTGGAGTTTTGGGCATAGCATAAAGGGTTGCCGATCAGTAGAGCCGTGTCAAATGTGTGCAGGACAACACAACTCTAAAGAATGCACAGCTCAGCAAAGGTCTTGCTGTCTCTGCAGTGGACCTCACCCATCTGATGATGGCACATGCCCTGCGAGAGCTCAGGAGATTCAAATTATGGAAATAATTGAGCAAAAACGTTGTTCAAGACGCGAAGCTCAAATCGCCATCGCAGAGCGCTCTCGTGGGTACGCAGTAGCTGCGACCCGTAATAACCATGTCATGGACTTGTCACTCTCAAACGTGATAGCCTCGATCGTCGAGAAAACAATGACGAAGCTATTGGAGAACCTTGTTGTGACGCTGACGGAGTCATTTGCTCAAATAGTAAATTAAATGCACAAATCGCTCAAGTCCTCATGAATGTTAATCATCCACATGCAGCCTTTACGCTTTCTTCAGCTAAAGAAGTGAATGCAGGATCTCTAGAAACAGGGCCTTCTAAACCCAGCCAACCGATAACAACATCTGTTGAAGAGTTATATTCATCAAGAGCTGGTCCATCGAGCCGCGGCCGTAAAACAATGCCCATTGAACATCTGGATTGGAGCTCTCATTCAGGTTCGCAGGACTCACAAATGGAATTCGACACAAAGAAAATGAAACGGCGGGCGTCGCCACAAAAAAATGGATCTCCAGTGAGTCCTAAAGGGGAGAGTAAAAAAAAAATATCAGAAAGAAATAGCATCAAAAGAGGATTTTTTGAAAGATAACTTATTGCAGAAGGCAGTGAATGCTGCCGGCATATCCTCAAAATAGGTGGATTAAGAATCTTGCTGTGGAATTGCCGGTCAATTTTTTCCGCAACAACAGATTTATTTTGCCTTTGTAATCAGCATTCCCTAGTTGTTATAGTGTTGCAAGAAACTTGGCTTTCTAAAGAAAAAAACCTTTCATCTTAAAAACTACCGAACATTTCGCTTAGACCGCCCTTCTCGAGGTGGTTTAGCACTGTTTATCTCTTCAAAAATTGCACATCGGGCAAAAGTTACAGGTCAAATGATGAATTTAGAAAGCGAAATTTTAACATTTGATATCGCTCTTCCAGGACACATCCCCTTTTCGTTAGTAAAAGCTTATTTTCTGTCAGGTGTTCAAAATTCTAGTGTTTTAGATACCGTAATCTCATCTTGCAGAAAAGACATATTAATGGTAGGAGACTTCAATTCTCATCACACTTCGTGGGGATTCAGAACAGATGTAAGTGGAAAGCGCTTGTGGGATATTGTTGCTGAAAATAATTTAACATGCATTAACCAGCGAACCCCCACGTTTGTATGCAATCAGTCTCATTCTGCGATTGATCTGACTTTCTGTAGAATTTAGAAAGCGAAATTTTAACATTTGATATCGCTCTTCCAGGACACATCCCCTTTTCGTTAGTAAAAGCTTATTTTCTGTCAGGTGTTCAAAATTCTAGTGTTTTAGATACCGTAATCTCATCTTGCAGAAAAGACATAATAATGGTAGGAGACTTCAATTCTCATCACACTTCGTGGGGATTCAGAACAGATGTAAGTGGAAAGCGCTTGTGGGATATTGTTGCTGAAAATAATTTAACATGCATTAACCAGCGAACCCCCACGTTTGTATGCAATCAGTCTCATTCTGCGATTGATCTGACTTTTTGTAGTCCCAGCCTCTGTATTTCTACTTCGTCTACTTCAAACTCGAGTACAAATAGCAATCATTTTCCTTTATTGTTTGAACTAGTATGTCCCGTGACTTCAACTATCAGGCAGCCCACTTCTCACATCAATTTTTAAACATTTGAACAGACACTACGTGTGGCTTTGTCAAAACGAACCGAGGTAAATAAAGAGCGAAATGTTATCAACTTTAAGGATGTTATAAAACAATCTTTAAATAAAGCTAAATTCACAGTTCAGGTCTCCAAACAACGCCCTTTGAATCATTGGTGGAACTCTGATTGTTCACGTCATTACAGGCTAATAAAAGCAGCGTGGCGAAAACTGCTATATAATCAGTGCCCTAGAAACTGAAGCGATTTTAAATACGCGGCTGCAATGTTTAAGCGAACAGTTGCCGCTGCAAAGGATAACTATAATAGCCAATGTTCCGAGTCCCTTTCAAAGCCTGGCCACAGGAAATCACTTTTCAGCTTCCTTAAAGCTAAAAAAGTAATCCCACCATCAACAAACCTCGAATCGATAGTTTCAACGCCACGTGAGTTGCCTATTTTTCTAGAAAATATTGATCAAGAGCTGGAAAGCTGCTTCACGGCTGCTAACTTTTACCACTCGCCCTGCCCTGTTAACAGCGATGACTTTGAAGAGGTTACAGTATCGGAAATAGCACAAGTAGTGAAAATACTACCCGATTCTGCTCCAGGTCCCGATGGAATAACTGCATCGGTAATAAAAATAATCCATAAAGTATCACCTCAAGATTTACTTGCAATAGTTAACCACTCCATTAGACATTCGTGGATTCCACCTGAGTGGAGAATCGCGAAAATAGTTCCTTTATCAAAGAAACATGAAACTTGGTTTACTTTGGATAACATTAGGCCTATTTCACTCACATCTAATCTGGTAAAACTAATTGAAAGACTACTACACAATATAATAGACAACTGGTTGGACGAAAATGCAATTTTAAGTCCATGCCAAATTGGATTCAGGCGTGGCTGCTCCATTTGGTGTGCCCATGTTGATCTGGAAAGCAGGATACAACTAGCTCGTTCTAAGAAACAGGTTTTCGCCTTAGTAACTTTAGATATTGCAAAGGCTTATGACAGTGTGGAACACATTAAACTAATAAATTCGCTAACGCACATCGGGTTACCAAATTACTTCGTGGCATGGGTTTACTCCTTTATAAAAGATAGAGAATTCTATTGCTCTCAATCTGGCATGTCGTCTTCAAATTATAAACAAACTAGAGGTCTCCCCCAAGGATCGGTTCTTTCACCATTATTATTTAATGTGTTATTGTGCACAATTCCAGTACAACAGGATGTACAGGTGTATGTATACGCTGACGACATAGCATTTTTTGCCTCAGCTACAGATATACATGCATTATATCAGATGCTACAGTTTTATATGAACGCTCTGGACACATGGTTAGACGACATTAATCTATCATTAAACATCAGGAAAAGTGCAGTCGTAGTTTTTCCTATAAGTGTTTCGGTGCAGATTTTCATACTTTACAGACAGGACTTTATCCCGCAGGTGACATCGATTAAATACTTAGGAGTGACATACTGAAAACCTAAATTGGATTCCACACATAGAAAATATGGCAGCTAAAGGAGCACAGGCGCTTGGAATGCTTCGTAGACTCCGCAATAAACGTTGTGGTTTACGTCGTGATGTGCTAGTAATGATATATTGTATTTATATTCGCCCAATATTGGAGTTTGGCTGTGTCTTGTTTTCTGGAGCACCCGCCTACAAAATTAGACCACTAGTACTACTAGAACGCGAAGCGCTACGGTTATGTCTTGGGCTGCTAAAATTTGTCGCAATTAATATATTATATATAAGGAAGCGCGCCTGCCTTCTCTTCGTGCCACGTTCCAAATACTAGCAGTCCTTACGTTCCTAAAAAATATACGCATCCCCACATAGGAGGTCACAATATGTTTTCATTAATGAGCCGACGTCCTTTTTTAACCATCAGTGGTCTAGATTAAAATGTCCACAAGTCATCGTCGTACAGAAGCTCTAGGAAACATTACAAGTTAACCTTCGTGAATTACGGGTACTAAAAACACCTATTCAAACAATGAAGATAGAATTTGACAATATTTCGCTCAATAACTACAAAACTCTTCCCAGTAGATATCTAGATGCCATTTTGAAAGACCACCTGGCAAGATTATACATAAAGATTGTAATAACAACGAATGCTTCAGTTCGCGGAGAGAAGGCAGGAGTCGGAATGGCATACTCAGTGTTGGATTGGTCTTTTTCAATTCGTTTACCCGATTTTACACCTATTTATCAAGCGTAATTACTGGCAATTCTCTTAGCGTTACGAAAATTACCTCAAGCAATAACAGATGCTATTATTCTTTCAGACAGCTTGTCTATGTGTAGTTCAATAGCTGCGCCTAATATGTCCAATGTTTTAAAAGTATTTTACGACCTTGCCCCAAGACCTTCACGACTCATTCGCTTAGGGTGGATACCAGGGCATAGAGGCCTCACATAATTATCACTTTGAAAAATTTGTCATGTCAGCTCACTTTGAAAATGCTCGATTGGCAACATCGGATTTTTCCCATCTTAAGTACCTTTGGAAAAATCAATGGTGCTCCTCTAGAACGGCGGAGATATCAATTACGAGACTAAAATGCCGAGTCCCCCCCCGAACTTTTATCGACACAGGTCTGGTCTGGGACAGTCTCCCCTATGCCTCCACTGCAAAGAGAGTGAATCCCTTCACCATTTTTTCTTATCATGCAGGTTACACAAAAACCAACGGAGGAGACTGTTAAAAGAACCTCTCCGTAGGTTGGCTCTAAATTTATCCCTTCTGGTGGTCCTCTTCTTTGGAGCAACCGAAAAGGCATTTAGCCGCCGGAATGTTTGCGAGGCCGTATGCGACTTTCTAAAGGCAACAAAACGATTAGAATGTTAAGCTGAGGCATAAATTTTCTTTATTTCAAATTATATTAGCCTGTTCGTTGTTTTTATTACCACTATTTTATTTCAAATCTATCGTTTTCCAATTGGTTCTTTGTTTAATTATCGTTAACTAAATAATCAGGGTGGTAAAACAACTCCACCTCACAAATGAGGCACCGTCCATTTCATGGCCGATCCCTCGTGGTAGGTTGCGCCAGTACTCTGAGAAACAACCAACCAATCTGTCGCTAAGTTCATTTGCAGCTTACTTCAGACCCAGCCTAAGCATAGACAAGGAGTTCTTGGGCTCGAGTGGATTCCTTGGCTCGCTGGACAGTCCACTTTTGTTTCTCTAATGCTGAGCTGAGCCCAGCTCCTTCCCATGCGCCTCGCAATTAAGAACTGCCTCTTCGTGGTCCATGTCTGTTTTGTCGTCCATACGCGAGTACACCCAGAGTATGTGAGCAAGCGTTGCCCTTTCGTCGTAAACTTTGCATCTTTCTGTGTAATGTAGATCAAGGTAACAGAGACGAAGGAGAACTTGGCTCGAATACGTATGTGTGTGCAGTTGCCGCCATGCAACTGCTTGCTTTTTTATTTAACTTGTTGCGTGCCACAGGAAACCTGCGCCTTCCGAGCTTGTAGCCCTGCATTATTTGATGGTAACTAGCTCTGTAGTCCTCCCATTCCCACTCTTCCCCGCGTACAATTTCGGTCTAGGTGGCGTCGGCTTTTGAAAGGGCTCGATTCATGAGCTCCCGAGTCAACGCGTGCGCGGTGCCGTGGCTGGCCCGCGGTCTCTATGACGAAAGAGTGATTTTTTTACCAGATTTATCTCTACGTTTTTCATTAAGTTTCGCAGTGCGCCTCGGGAGACGCTTCCATTAGCATAGTTACGTATCGCCGCTTGAGAGACACTAATTACTACTTCGGCCTCGGTGGTGGCCACAGTGAGGGCGATGACCACCTCCTGAGTGGTCTCGGTGACTGGCGTTTGTCCCGTGACGCTCGTCTTGCGTGCTTCTTCACAAGTGACTTCCATGGAGACGTCCGCGAACGCCCCTTCCTTGCAATGTTTGAATTTCCTCGGCAAGTTGTGCGCGCTCTCATTTGTTCGACCAGTGTGATGCTCCGGGTGCTTGTTTTTGGGCAATGGCAGAATTGCTATTATTTCCCTTCCCTTCCTGGGTACGCCGGATTTTTCACCTTGCTGCGTGTGGTAGCGTAATTTAGCCCAGTTTTTCGAAAATATACTTGCAAATATTCGTTCCTGAATGTCGTAATACTGTGGCATACTGTGTGTATGTTATTCGCTTATGTCAATTAGTAGTGCGTTATGTGGTAAAGTTGTTATAATATTTTCGCTGTGCTTGTGCTCATGGGTAAGCATAAGGCTTGTTTATACACTTTAGTTCACGCTTATTGGTGGATATATATCTCCGTCATCGCGATTTGACTGCGACAGACTAAAAGACATCCTAATGAGGACCGATGGGACTTGGATCATCACCGGTGACTTCAACGCCCATCACATGCTTTGGGGGAGCACTAGGATGAATGCCAGGGGCCGGAGCATTGTTACATTCGCTTCCGATTACGACCTTTCCATCATGAACGATGGTACCCCCACATATCTGCGGGGTCTCACGTATGGCAGTTGCCTTGACCTGACATTGGTGTCACGATGCTTCTCTCACAAAGTTAAGTGGTTTTGCGATATTGAGACTCATGGGAGTGATCACATACCCACCTACGTGACGATCGATGGTATCATAAAAAATTTTTCTTCCGGTGTTGCAATTGGCACTGACTGGTCGATGTTTGCATCGCGTGTTGAGAACGCTTGCCAAGAAGGCCTCGCCTGCAGCCTGGAAAATACCATAGCGGAAACTATGCAAGCGTCTAAATGTAAATTACCATTTTCGTATAAAATAACACAGTTTGACATTGAACTGGAAAAATTACGAGCTATGTGAAGGCGTGCTTAACGACGATACAGACGCACAAGATCAATTTACGATCTGAGGGAAGCAAGGCGGCTCCAGAAAAAGATTCAACGACGCATTTACAAACTAGAGAGCGAACGCTGGAAAGCATTCTGCGAATCTCTAGACCCTCATAAACCGCTGTCATATATCTGGAGAACAGTTCGTGGTCTTCGCTCCTCTCCAGAACAACGACACCCTTTTAAAGCTTTGGCACTCCATCATGGAAAAACAGAACTCGAGGTGGCTGAAGAATTTTGCACGAGAGTTGCCGGGAATATTATGAACGAGAGAATCGACGCCGTGATCGTTCCTGAGACGCGATTACCAGAAATGGACATTCCGTTCACCATGGAAGAACTGGAAGGTGCGTTAGTCGCTTCTAAGCGCATGTCATCGCCAGGTCCTAATGGTATTACTTATAGTGCGTTGGGACACCTTGGACAAAAAGCCAGAAAAGAACTTCTAACATGCTTCAACAACTCCTGGCTCAGCGGCAGTGTTTCCCGAGAATGGAAAATAAGTCGATTAATACCACTTTTGAAATCGGGAAAATCGCCATGCCATTGGACTTGACAGCATATCGCCCTATTGCCCTCGCAAGCTGCCTCGGAAAAGTGATGAAAAGAATGGTTCTATTTCGTCTCGAGTGGTACTTGGAGCGATACACCAAATACCCTTCTTGCATGGCAGGCTTTCGTCGGGGCCGCTCCTCCATTGACTGTGTCCTTGACTTATCGACATTTGTTCAACAAGAAAAAAGTCGCAAGCGCATATCAGTGGCACTCTTTCTTGACGTGAAGGGTGCATAGGATAATGTAGCTCACGATGCCATCCTCACTTCTCTCGCAGCAATGGGCATTGGTGGACGAATGTTTCAATGGATAAAAGATTATATAACTGGCAGGTGTTTCTTTGTACAAACATATGAGGATACAGCTGCCCAACATTACACCTACTGCGGAGTACCTCAGGGAGGTGTTTTAAGCCCCACATTGTTCAATGTGGCCCTCATTGGTCTGGTGAAGGTTCTGCCAAAGTCGGTGTGTCTATCCATATACGCCGATGATATTTGCCTCTGGAGTGCGGCAGTTACTCGCCCTCAGGTGCGTGCACGAATACAGTGGGCAGCAACCCTCACAACAGCCTACCTTCAGAAACAAGGCCTAAATATATCAACTGTGAAGTGCGTGTTGATGGCGTTTACACGCAAACCAATGACGCAATACCCTGTTTACATAAAAGGGCATAGTGTCAAATATGCACGGACGCATCGTTTCCTGGGCATAATAATCGACAGAAGTCTTTCGTGGAGCCCACATTGTGCGTACTTGAAGAAGAGGCTGCTATCTATTGTGCATATCATGAAATTCTTGTGCGGTAAAGCATGGGGAACTTCTGTGGCCTCCATGCTACAACTGTACAGGGCCCTATTTATGGGTCTATTGCGCTACAACTTGCCGGTACTGACTAACACTTGCAAATCGAATACTCATTCATTGGAGAGTTTGCAGGGTCAGGCACTGTGTATCTGCCTAGGACTGGCCCGATGCGCTTCTACTTATGCCACAATCATGCTTGCCAAAGACCATCCGGTCAGGACATATATAGTTGTGGATTACCTCAGAGCGCACATTCGACATGCTAGCCGTGTCCCCGACCACCACTTGGCCCTTCTACCTTCCGGAAGGCCACGTGCTACGTTTTCAGACGTCATAGCCAAGTACCTAAAAAACAGCATTCCATCAGGATATACGCCAGCTGCAAGAACGACATGTCCTTTGTGGTGCCTCGACCAGCCGCAAGTACGTCTAGAAATTCCGGGAATCAAAAAGAAAAGCAGTCACTCCAGAGTAGCATTGAAGCAGGCAACACTGATATTATTACATGAGTTGTACTTAGACCGAACGCAGATATACACTGATGGGTCCGTCTCATCCAGCACCTCATCAGGTGCCGCTGTAATTCCGGCTGCAGAAATGACAATCAAGTTTAAGTTGTCGCATATGACTACATCTACGGCATCAGAGGTTGCTGCTATAAGGGCTGCTTTACAATATCTCGTTCAAGAACATCCAGGAAAATGGGTCATATTCTGTGATTCGAAAGCAGCGCTCCAGAGTTTGCAGTCTGCCATGCGTAGGAGGAGTCATGACCAACTGGTACAAGAAATAAGACATTGCCATGCACGAGGGCATGATATTATATATCAATGGCTGCCTGGACATATCGGCATTACCGGAAATCAATTAGCCGATGATGCAGCTCGCTCAGCCCATGAAGAAACCCGTGTAGTCCTAATTCCTCTATCAAGGAATGATGCAGCAAGACAACTTTACCCGCTGGCTCGAGATCTCACACGCACGTTCTGGTCGTCTACCAGCTTCCAAAGGTGTCAATTTTATGAACTGGATCCTCCGCTCAAGCTAAAGCTACCATCACAACTTTCCCGCTCGGATGCGACACTGTTATGCCGCCTTTGGTTGGGTGTTGCATTTACAAAGGTGCACTCTTTTCGCATTGGTATGGCAGACACTCCTACATGCGAATACTGCGGAGCTGAAGAGACCATAGAACACGTCCTCTGCAGCTGCGCTTGCTACGACACCCAGCGATGCCAGTTCCGGATGGTTTTGAATCGACTTGACCCCGGACCATTTTGTGTGCAGAAGATACTAGGACCTTGGGCATCTGCCTCAGTTGCGCAGAAAGCAACTAAAGCACTGCTACTTTACCTTAAGTCAACAAACCTGAGCGACCGCCTGTAGACTGTGTGTGCTCCCCGAGTGTGCTCGTGATAGTGTGTACCTTCTCATCTTTCTGCAACCTCTTTTATCCCCTTTATGCATTCCCCAGTGCAGGGTAGCAAACCGGATGTGCATCTGGTTAACCTCCTTGCCTTTCCTTGCATCTTTATCTCTCTCTCTCTCTATACACTTTCCTGATAAAGCAATCTAATTTCGGCTTCTCAGCGACCTGCCGCTTCAAGTAAGAGGAAACGTACATGATTCTATTGAGGACGAAGGCTTGCACAAGATTAATCTGTTGTCTTCTTTCATACCGCTATTTCTGTTTGTAATTCGTTTATCAGTGGCACTATCTGCTTCACTGCATTTTCGAACTTTCGGGTAGTTTCACCGCTTTGTCTATTCGTTCCAATATACAAGCCCAGCATACTTTGAGAGTGATGCAGCCTTCTGAGGTTGTGAGCCGTATCTCTTCCTCTGCGTGATTTCCGCTTTGTTCGCTGTGTTTCGGTTTTCGAACTCTGCGCGTAAGTTCGTGAACAAATAGCACCAATTTCTCAGCAGAACAGGTGAAGCTCTGGTGCCCTAAAAGACGTGCTCCTTTCTTACTGCGGCCAGAGGCCGGCCCTTGCTTGAACAATGCTTGATGGTGTCATGTGGTTTCTTGCCTATCGTCTATGGCTATAGTTTACACACTAGTAGGCAGGAAATCAAGTCAAATTATGGCTGCGTATAGTCGTTTACGCGGCTCCGTAGCCATGTCCTAGAGTAATCGGCCTGATTCGAAGTGGCCTTCAGAATAGGCGGGACAAGAATTAGCCGGGATTCTAAGTCAAATTTTTCCTCTCTAGGTACGGCCTGCGGTTACGCGTGACATTTACGTAGGCGGCCCAGCAGTTTCTCGGCGCTATTGCAGCGGATATTGAGACTATAGGTTACTTGAAAACCATTATCATTACATTTATGTACATCTGCGAGATTAGCATGCAAACCAGACTCAGCAGAGGAATCAAACTCGGGACCGCATGCATGTGGAGCAGATGACGTACCCATTGCACCACCCCTGCAGGGGCGCCTGCGCAAGTAGGCGTTTGGTGTGTAGCGACACCACGGACCCGAGCTAACGGGGGAGTTTCTACTCCCTCCCACGCCTAGCCGTGCGTGGCTTTGCCGTGTCCGGGGAAAAGGGGATCCTGGGGGTTGAGCCGACACAGGGTGATTGGACCTTAAAGGCCCCCCGGCAGTGGCAACACACCCCTTTGGCCCTGGCTTCACGTAGACGGCACCCCCGGATTGACCCGCCCGGGGGGAATCGGCAGTGGCCTTTTCCTGTCTCCACCTCACATCTTCGTCTTTTCTCTCACTTTAAATCTTTCCTGTCCTCTACTCACTTCCATTGACTTCCGTGTTTCCTGGCGGCAAGGGTTAACCCTGTGTGGCTATCCTACCTTAGATACACCATATTCGGTTATAGTGGTGGCGTACAGCTGGCGTCTGCGGGGCCTGTACTTACAGACCCTGCAGCGTCCCCTTGTAGGAATCCATGGTGGGTGGCTGGCGCCGCTGCCGAAAGTAAGCACTTACATGTGGCTTGTTCCTTCCCCCCACTCCCTGATCGCCCTCAGAAAAGAGGGCGCACCGATGTTTTCCAGTTTTTTGGTAACCAGAAAGTATTTTTTCCCCGATTCCATGTTATCCACGCCGACACACCCGGCAAATCAGTGCGAACACTTTCACCTTTTCTAGTATCAAAGTATTTGACGGAAATCTTGGGCCCAGGATATAAAGCTTCGAGAATGGCGAGTGGTGACCTCCTGTTGGAGCTCCGCGACCAGAAACAATATGAAAAATTGCCTAACCTTGTGAAATTTGGAGATGCCAAATTAATAGTAACCCCACACCGAACCATGAACACCACCCGTGGCGTTGTCTCAGATGATGACCTGTTAGGGCTGACGGAGGCTGAACTCCTGGAGGGTTTCAGCGAACAGAATGTCATAAACGTAAAACGAATCAGCATGAGGCGTGATGGCAAAGAAGTCCACACTAAACACCTGATACTTACCTTCAATTCAAGTGTACTGCCCGACTCCGTTGAGGCTGGGTATATCAAGCTTCGAGTTAGGCCATATATACCAAACCCCCTCCGATGTTTCAAATGCCAACGGTTCGGCCACAGTTCACAGAAATGCCGAGGCCGCCTAACTTGCGCGAAATGCAGTGCTGAAGAGCACACATCAGATGCCTGTGAAAACTCTCTTCACTGTGCGAACTGTAATGGGGAACATGCCTCATACTCGCGGTCATGCCCGTGCTTGTAAAAGGAAACGGAAATTGTCACACTTAAGGTAAAACAAAATATTTCATTTAAGGAGGCACGAAGGCAGGTGTCCTGCCTACCAGAAACTAGCTTTGCCGAAGTGGCGCGTCAGGGGGCAGCGCCATGACGGCCCCTGGCGCCTGTGTGGCACACGCGTAGTGAGCCAGCGGTGACGCCATTCGCCCCCTCGGCGGTTGCAGCCAGTGCTGCTCCGCCATCCAAGAAAGACCCACCAACCTCTGGGCTGGGGGCCGTGAAGGTCTCGTCTTTTGAGGCGAGGCCCTCAAAACAAATGCAGCGCTCGCAAGAGCGCCTGTCCAGCGGCTCGGCAAGAGGCAATGGACTCAACACCGAGCGTGAGGGCGCAGCCAGCGCCTAAGGATCGGCGCGACTCCGTCGACCGATCCAAAAAAGAAAAATCTCGTGTCATGGCCCCTGGAAAGGGTCCGTGAGCTAACTTTCCATCCTTGAGCACACAGCACAAAACACATCTAAAATGGATACACAGATCTTACAGTGGAATGTGAGAGGACTTCTCCGTAACCTCGATGATATTAGAGAACTTCTTAATAAACATACTCCAAAGGTGCTGTGTGTTCAGGAGACACATCTCAAGTCCACACAAACAAAATTTCTAAAGCATTATGCCATCTTCCGCAAAGACCGTGACGACGCTGCCGTTTCGTCAGGCGGTGTCGCTATAGTAGTTGATAATGGTGTTGCCTGTAAGCAATTAAATCTCCGAACTTCTCTTGAGGCAGTTGCTGTCCGAGCAGTGCTGTTCGGGAAGCTACTAACAATTACCTCTATTTACATTCTCCCGTGCTATCAACTTTCAAAGACACAATTTGAAAGCTTCATTGATGAATTTCCTCCGCCATATATAGTCGTTGGTGATCTAAATGCACATAATCCCCTATGGGGCGACTCCCGTTTAGATGCGCAAGGACGCCTAATAGAACACTTTCTGTTTTCGTCAGGTGCATGTCTACTAAACAAAAAAGAACCAACGTATTATAGCACTGCACATAACAAATACTCTTCTATAGACCTGAGTATTGTCTCGAGTGCTATAACTCCATACCTGGAGTGGTTCGTTCTCAAGAACCCTTTTGGGAGTGACCACTTCCCGATTATGTTAAAGTTAACAAAAGAAGATACACGCTCGCCTGACTTTCCTCGCTGGAACACCAAGTCAGCCAACTGGGAATTATTTCGAGAAATTACATTTTTAGACGGAGATGAGATTTCTGATTTTAATATAGACGATGCTGTAGCATACCTAACAGGTTTTATTATTGACGCTGCAGTGAAATGTATCAAGCAGACCAACGGAATGACCAATAAACGTCGCATCCCACGGTGGTACGACGATTGTCAGAAAGCACGCAATAGACAAAATAAAGCTTGGAGACTACTCCGAAATTACCCGACGGCTGAAAACCTCAACAATTTCAAACAGGTCAAGTCCCAAGCCAGAAGAACGCGTCGTCTTGCAAAGAAAGAAAGTTGGAATAGGTACATCTCCGGTATAAATTCTTACACTGATGAAACGAAGGTTTTGAATAGGGTAAAGAAGTTAATCGGTCGGGAGTCACACCCCCTACCCTTGGTAAGTAGCCGAGGGGAGAGCCTGGAGGAGCAGGCGGACTGCCTAGGCGAACACTTTGAATGCGTCTCGAGTGCATCGCACTACACAGAAACGTTCTTAAGATTCAAAGAACGCGAAGAGCGGTAACCCCTTAAATCTAAACGTCCCTCCAGGGAGGCTTACAACTGCCCATTTTCATTAGCCGAACTTAAGGCATCTCTTGCGTACTGCAACAACTCGGCGCCAGGTGGCGATCGTATAACGTACGAAATGATCAAGTATCTTCACCCAGAAGCACTAAAAACGCTCCTAACCCTCTTCAATACCATGTGGGAAGCTGGATATATTCCATTGTCATGGAAAGAAGCGATAGTCATCCCGGTACTTAAACAAGGCAAAGACCCCTCCTTGGCCGCCAGCTACAGGCCAATAGCATTAACAAGCTGTTTGCGCAAACTATATGAGAAAATGTTAAACCGGCGCTTAACCCACTTCCTAGAAAGTAACAGTATACCAGACCCCCTTCAGTGTGGTTTCAGAGAGGGGAGGTCGACAACAGACCACCTTGTTCGCATAGAGACAAACATCAGAGATGCATTTATTCATAGGCAGTTTGTACTCTCGGTATTCTTAGACCTGGAGAAAGCGTACGATACCACATGGCGATTCGGGATTCTACGCGATCTTGCCGCCATGGGCATCCATGGGAACATGCTAAACACAATTAAAAGTTATCTGTCTAACAGAACCTTTCGCGTAAAAGTGGGAAATGCTGTCTCTAGATCATTTACCCAAGAGACTGGTGTTCCGCAAGGGGGCGTGCTTAGTTGCACACTCTTTCTTGTAAAAATGAACTCCCTGCAGTCAGTCATTCCAAGTACGATGTTTTATTCGGTGTATGTTGATGATGTGCAGATGAGTTTCAAATCATGCAATGTGTCTATCTGCAAATGACAAGTGAAGCTTGGAATTATTAACTTCTCTAAATGGGCAGGCAGATGAGAATGGTTTTAAAATAAACACTCAGAAAAGTACTTGCGTACTCTTCTCCAACAAACGAGGAGTAATGCCACTTCCAAATATTACGATCAAGGGAGACCAACTCTCTGTGAGAAGCGAGCATAAATTTCTAGGAACCACTTTAGATTCTAAGCTCACGTTTATTCCCCATATTAAACATGTAAAAATGAAATGTCTGAAATCGATGAACCTCCTAAAGCTCCTATCACGTACAACATGGGGTAGTGATCGGAAGTGTCTCATGAACTTGTACAAAAGCCTTGTTTGGTCGCGCCTTGATTATGCCTCTATAATTTATCATTCCGCAACGCCAAGTGCTCTGAAAATCCTAGACCCCATTCACCATCTGGGTATCCGACTGGCAACCGGTGCTTTCAGGACAAGTCCGATCCAGAGTCTCTATGTAGAGTCGAATCAGTGGTCACTTCACCTACAGCGATCCTATAGCAGTTTCACTTATTTTATAAAGGTACGCGCAAACATAAAGCATCCTTCTTATTCAGCTATAAACAATATGACCGCTGCCACCCTCTACCATAATAGACCCGCAGCGAGAAAGCCATTCTCTTTGCGTGTGAGAAGTTTAAGTGAGAAAATGGGTGTTCCGCTGCTAGAACTTTGTCCTATGCCTACAACAAAACATTTACCGCCGTGGCAGTGGCAGCTCATACATTGTGACACTTCCTTTGCCGAGATCACTAAACACGCACCAGAAGCACATATTAAAATACATTTCCGACAACTTCAGTCCAACTACTCATGCGTAGAGTTTTATACTGATGCTTCTAAGTCGCATGCAGGAGTGGCTTTTGCAGCCGTCGGACCATCCTTCTCGGAATCCGGTGTGCTGCACCCGGAAACAAGTATATTTACGGCTGAGGGATAGGCACTATTGTCGGCTGTGAAGCATATACGGAATTCAAACATGCAAAAATCTATTATATTCACAGACTCATTAAGTATCGTAAATGCATTAAGATCCCTTTTCTGAATCAGAAATCCGGTTATAATTGAGTTGCATTCCGTCCTATGTACTGCGTACAAGTCCAACCAGCATGTTACTATTTGCTGGGTTCCTGGCCATAGAAGCATCGAGGGCAATGTGTTAGCTGACCAAATGGCCACGTCAATTATATTGCGTGCTATTAACCCCACCGCTACTGTCCCTGCAACAGATCTAAAACCCTTCCTACGTAAGAAACTGCGAAACCACTGGCAACGCTTGTGGGACACAGAAATAAATAATAATCTTCACTTGATTAAGCCGCGGTTGGGTTACTGGCCCTCCGCTACAAGAACACGGCGAACTGATGTCCTATTCAGTCGCCTCAGAATAGGACACACTTATGGTACCCATAGCTTCCTGCTCACTGGCGATGAACCTCCTACTTGTGGTAGATGTGGTGAGAGGCTAACCGTCCTCCACGTCCTCCTGGAGTGTCCGGAAGCTGAAAGTGAGAGAAAAAAATATTTTGCTTTGGCATACCGCTATAATCTTCCTTTACATCCGATTATGTTCCTCGGCGAAGAGCCGCTTTTCGATGCAAAATCAGTTTTAAGCTTTTTAAAGGATGTAGTATTGAATGTTTTTAGCCCAACATTGAATGTTTTTAGCCAAACAGGTTCATAGCGCAACCTCTGTTTAGAGGATACTGCTGTGATAGCAGCTTTTAATGAGCCCAGGCCTCCATGCTCTTATTTTAAGGGTTCTGTCGAGGCACTGGTGCTCCATGCCAAGTTTTTATTTCACATACATATCACTTTTAAACCATTTTATGTCTCCATCGCACACATCATTTGTCATTGCCATGATCTTACTATATATATATTTTTACGCACCTACAGCGACTGTTTTTTAGGCCCATTTACAGCCACATCATATCTGCTTTATCTACACTGCACATCGTACAATTTATTATCATCGTTCTGGCGCTCTTTGGACACATCTGGCCCTTGCGCCAATAAACTCCACCAATCATCATCACCCATTGCACCACAGTGCCACCGCATGAAGGCGAGTTTTTTTTTTTTTGCAGGGGCATATTACCAAGTGGCTTTTTGCAAACCATCGGTGGAACCTTGCATTTTTTTGTGTGCCATATGCATTTATTTACGCATGCATCTGATCTGGGAATATGAACTCGAGACAACCACAATGAGCCCTTTCGGCTCCGACTTCGGTTCGTGGTGCGCCGTTCCGTAAGAATGATTAACGTGTATTCGTGCGTCGTTTTAGTGCTTCCTCGTCAACTGCGGTTGTTTCCTTCACCGAAATTCGCGGGTACTAGTGTGACGAGGCTGTGTTCGGCTGTCGAAACCTACGTATGTTTCTCGCACAGGTGTGTGCTTGGAGCAATTTCGCTTATTAAATGCGAAGCATTTCTTAGCGAACTTCGGCGACTTTAAGCGTAGCTATTCTGCTCCTTCTTGCCGGTACTTAGTTATGATGCACAAACCTGGAGACTTACAAAGAGGGTTCAGCTTAAATTGAGGACGACGCAGCGAGCAATGAAAAGAAAAATGGTAGGTGTAACCTTAAGAGACAAGAAGAGAGCAGAGTAAATTGGGGAACAAACGGGGGTCAAGGATATCATAGCTGAGATCAAGAAGAGGAAATGGATATGGGCCGGGCATGTAGCGCGTAGACAGGATAACCGCTGGTCATTAAAGATAACTAACTGAATTCCCAGAGAAGGTAAGCGAGTTAGGGGGAGACAGAAGGTTAGGTGGGCAGATGAGATTAAGAAGTTTGCAGATATAAATTGGCAGCAGCAAGCACAGGAACGGGTTAACTGGCAGAACATGGGAGAGGCCTTTGTCCTGCAGTGGACGTAGTTAGGCTGCTGATGATGATGATCTATCTATCTATCTATCTATCTATCTATCTATCTATCTATCTATCTATCTATCTATCTATCTATCTATCTATCTATCTATCTATCTATCTATCTATCTATCTATCTATCTATCTATCTATCTATCTATCTATCTATCTATCTATCTATCTATCTATCTATCTATCTATCTATCTATCTATCTATCTATCTATCTATCTATCTATCTATCTATCTATCTATCTATCTATCTATCTATCTATCTATCTATCTATCTATCTATCTATCTATCTATCTATCTATCTATCTATCTATCTATCTATCTATCTATCTATCTATCTATCTATCTATCTATCTATCTATCTATCTATCTATCTATCTATCTATCTATCTATCTATCTATCTATCTATCTAGCCGCCGACATTTAGCTCTCCTGGCCGTTTCAGTAATGGTATCGCTACGTCACTTGTATGGCATATCGTGACTGTATGAAGAACATATTTCACTAGTCATAACATGAAAATCATGGCATGCATGTCATGAGTGTCATGATTTACATGTCATGGTCCTGCAGTTCTTGCAGTGATTTCATTCACATGACATGTTGCAAAACTGGAAGGGTATGGCATGCTTGCATGGCAAACACATGCGACAGACCCTAACATGAAAACCATGAAATGCTTGTCATGTAACAATTGGACTTCATGCCATGCTCATGATGCGCTCCCGGCCATTTCGCCAGCGTCACATATAACAAATTTTGGTAGTACCATACGCGACTAGACGGCGAAGGTATGTAACTGGTGCATACATAATAATCATGAGATGCGTGTCATGTAACAACTTGACTACTTGCCCCACTCATGATGAGGTGGCGGCCGTTTAGCTAGCTTCACAATACCAAACCTTGTATTATGGGACGTGAATGGATGACGAAGGTATGATACTGGTGCGAACATGATAAACATGAGATTCGTGCCATGTAACAACATGACTACATGCTACGCTCATGATACACTCGCAGCCGTTTCGTTAGCTTCACATGTACCAAAATCGGTATTACGCGACGCGAACGGGCGACATAGGTAAATGACACACGCAAACATGATAATCACGATGTGCGTGTCATGTAACAACATGACTACATGCAACCCTTAGGATACGCTCGCGGCCGTCTCGCTAGCTTCACGTATGCAAAATTTGGTATTACCTGACACCAATGAATGACGAAGATATGTGACTGGTGCAAACATGATAATCATGTGATGCGTGTCATGTGAGAATATCACTACATGCCATAGTCAAAGCGCCAATACATTACGACATGACGCGCTGCGCGTACTCCCGGCGTTCATTTCGTCGCGTCACGCCGGCGTTGCCACGCAAGGCGCTGGTCCTGCCATAAACTCGCAGGTGCGCGCCACACTGCGTTGCTACATGTGACGCATGCGCGTTTCAGCACGTCAAACGTCCCGCCGTCACGAAAAGAGGGAGACGCAGAGTTGTTTGTGTAACGCATCGGCGCGAAATGCAGCATGTCGATTTCCGCCGGTTGCCATCGGGCCGCGTTGACGGACGGTGGTCGCACCTGGCGTCAAAATAAAGAGTGCTCGCATTTTGCTAACGTAGAACCGCTGTGCCCAGAATGCGCGCGCGTCAACGCTATATTGGAGTATATTGGGTTCTTCATGATGCGCTCGCGGCGGATTTGCTAGCTCCACACATTTGGTGTTACGTGACGTCGATGGATTACAAAATGTTTGAGTCGTGCAAACATGATAATCCTGACACGCGTGTCATATCAGAACATGACAACATACCACGCTCATAGCGTGCTCGCGGCCGTTTCGCAACTTCACATATACTAAATGTGGTATCACGTGACATCAATAGATGAAGAAGGTGAACGACACATTGAAACATGATAACCATGACACGGAAGTCATGTACGGCATCAGTTATCTCCACCTCGTAACGTTGTGCTGATTTTAAAGTGACATATCAACATATCTCATTCGTGCTTCGCATATCATTGATTTTCACTGTACAAGGGATTACCCAACTTTTGTGTCACTAGGTACACGCGTGTAAGTGACAGCAGCCTATTATTAGCTGTTTGAAGACAATGCGCTTGCACACGTAAGCGCTGCGTGTATTTTAGCGTGCCTACTCTTAAATGTGGCATTACGTTCCCACAAACTGCCACGAGCTCTACGGGGGCAGCAGTGCCTTTTTAGCGTTTCGACGATTACTTATTTCCGCAACTACAGTTTATGCACATTATTTGGTGAAGTAGAGTGGTTTTTACTCGTTTTCTGTCTTTAACAGATCTTATCAATGGCGAGTGGCGACTCTTACATTTATTCAGCATCTCACCGCTGCTAAAATGAATGCGGAAACACGTGCCAAGGTCAGGTATGACGTACGTAAATTAGCGATGGATGGGCAGGTCTTCTCCAAACAAATAAAGCTTCTGCACATATCTTTCGTGAACGTGCGTGTGCAGTTGGGGTCAAGAAATGGTGCCGAACGGACCTCAAAATCTTTATTGTTACTACGTGCAGTTGCTCTTTAGAAAATGGGGATTTCTATGCTTGTACATTATCTTCACAGCAATACAGTTGTGTTGGTCGTGGTTTACTGTTGGAAATCCATGCTGGGATTTGAGAACCGTACTAAATATTCAAAAGAGGGAGCAAATGTCGGTGGCATATGCACTCTTGATAGCTTCTGCAGCTGACTTCTGACTTGTGCACTTGATGTTCAAGTTCATCATCAAATCACGCAGCCGGCAATAAAACATCAACCAGCCGATTTTTCATTTTGATCTTTCTCTGTCTCGCTGCCTTTTGTTTGTTTCTTTTTTGCCATGCTTTCCTAAAATGACCAGTTCAAGTTGTTTTGTAGAACACGAGCATCAACATACATAGACCAGTGTTTCAGTAAGCTGTCTTTCATGAACTATAGCACGACTGCACCACGAACACAAAATTTCTCAGTTTCCGCTGTTCTCGATTCTGTTTTTTTTCTCCTTTTCCCTCCTTCAGGAGGGGGGGGGGCGCTGCGAGCGCTCGATGGTGACGGGCGCACTCCACATCGCCTCCGTAGATTTTCTGCTCTTTCTGCCAACATCCACCTTGGTACCCCTGAAACTTGGATTTATCGTCACCGCCAAGTTCTCCACTTCGCCTAGACAACACCTTCGTCCAGGTGGGTCCAGTTTTGACAACTTGAGGGACGTCCTTCACTCCCGGCTACAACGCCGCCTCGCTAAGGGCTCTCAGCCCGGTGATGGCGGCCGCTAACGTGGTTACTGGCTATGATCCTACCTCAAGCCATATGCTGTCCATGGAGATTTCATCCTCCGTAAACACTATGCCATCAGAAGACGAATACCTCGACGACATGGTGAGACTGTGACAACGCAAGCAAGCGAAATCGAAGTCTGCGTCTCAACAACAATGAGACGCCACGGCGGGCCACCATTCCCCAGCCTTGCAAGGAACGCCGGCGCGCCATCCCTCGGGTGGTGTGCCTACCTCTGCTCCGTCCTCGCAGCCAGCGAAGTAACGCAAGTGGCGTCCGCGTCAAACTCCTCGCCTCTCTCGCGACGACTACATCGTAGTGCTGAAACCTCGCGTTCCCTGCGAGCTACGCACATTCGTCCCGGCCGATCGCGCAGGTGACGTCATCCGCAGCTACCTCGCGGACCAGACTACCACGCAAATTCAAGTGTGGCCGATCTGAGAACAAAACATCTTGGTCTGTAGCACCACCATTTTGCCTATGGCACAGCGACTCCTCGGGTACTTCCAGCTGCAAGTGGGGGATCAGCAGCTGCCCGTTCGAGGCCACGCCAAGGCACCAGGGGATACATGCAAGGGCGTCATCAACGTAAACCCTGCTGAAAGCCCGGAGAAGATAAAGTCTGAACTGTATTGGCTTCGAGGTACTATCCTTGCGGTCCGCAAACTCGGAGATTCCGCGGCGGCGGTGGTGACTTTCGAGGGCACGAAGTTACCCCGCTTCCTATTCTACCACTGCGTGGCGACGTATATCCGCGCCTACAAGAAAACGGTCCCTGTTTGCACCAAGTGCGGTACCATCGGTCATCGACCACCTCAGTGTCCTCACCCCGCTCCAACTCAGTGTGCCAAATGTGGAACCCCCGCACCTGCAGGGCTCAATGCCCACGACTGCCACCCCAAGTGCCTCCTCTGCCACGGCGCCCATGAGATTGGGACCAGTGGCTGCACGGCAAAATATCGAAAATATCGGAAACGCAAGCAGCCCTCAACATCTCCTTGAGGGATTACCTCATGTTCGTCACAGTCAGACAGAGCACCAACCTGCATCATTCGGCTCCACCACTCCACGCCGACACTCAAGCATTCCCACCGCTCGAAGCACCAGCGGCGGTACCTCAGGTGAGCAGTTGGGCAGGGAAAGCTGCTTCTAAGCCTCTCTCACCCCCTTCTGTCGATCCTCCTTCTCCCGAACTTGCGGCCCTTCGCCAGCAAGTTGCGGCACTTCAAAAGCAAAATTCTCTTTTACCTAAACAACTCGAACTCTTAAATAAGCGACTTCAACCCCAACAACAGTGTACTGAAAGGCCATCCGGTATTACCTCCTCTGTCCAGGCGGCTACGCCACTTACGTCCGAGCTTGGTCCTCGCGCTAAGTCCACTCTCATTAAACCGCCGGTTCAAGCAGCCATGTGTACTCCAGCACTCGGAACCGGTGCCACATCTACTCCAGAAGCTCTTGAGGCTCCTGGGGCACCTATGGTTCTCTTGCCCGCTAACCAAACTCTCCCTAGCGAAGAGCGCACCCCGCGCGTAGAGGAACGCCGCACGCGCGTCGAAGCTTCGATTAATCACCTCCTCATCAGCTTCTCGGTCCAACGCATAGTAGTAGAGGTTACCCAGGCTATTCAAGCCTGGGCAATCACCCAGTTTCAACCCAAGACATCGCGTTCCTGCTCCTTTTCAGTGAGCAGTGAGGGTACAGCTCCACGGCGTCGTCGTAAGGTGGCTACCACCACACCGCCGTCGGACAATCCGGCCTCCGTGCCCCTCCCTGCCTCTGAGGATTCCGAGCGGGACATGGAGGACCAAATATAAAACCTAAGACAGTCACGATGGCTACCAATCGTACGTCCCGTTCAAACATTGCGTCTAAATTCGAGATCATACAGTGGAACCCTGGAGGCTTCGGGAACAGGCGAAAGCGTTCACATCTTTCCCTTTTTTAAAGCTCACTTGGCTCTCAGCCGGCCGTCTTGGCGCTCCAAGAGTCTGGCCCTGCTCCATCCCTTTCTGGATACTGCTCCTATGTAGGCGGCACCACCACATGCCTCCTCGTGCATAAAGCTTACACGGTGATACAGATTGACCTCGATCTGGATCTTCCTTACGACTACTGCATGATATCAGTGCTGTCTCAGCGGAGGGGCCAGCCATCAATACATATCTTAAACGTGTACTGTCCCCCTCGCCTTGCGAGGGCTTCGTTTGCGCATCTCTTCCATCAGGCGCTGCGTATAGCGGCCCGACAACCACTGGTGATTGTCGGGGACTTTAATGCCCCCAGCCCTCACTGGGGTTACCACTACGAGAAGGCCCGGGGCAGAGAGCTCAAGGAGCTCATTTCCTCGCTGAGCCTGACGCTTCTTACCGATCCGGCACAACCCACACGTTCCGGCAACTCGGTCACGCGAGACACATGCCCCGACCTCTCCCTCACCCGTCACATCCGCGATGCTACATGGGAAAATTTAGGCGAAACCCTAGGCAGCGATCACTTATTACTCCGCATTTCGTTCACACCGCGGCAGAAAATGCGCCAACACTGGGGCCAAGCCCGTCTCACCGATTGGACTCAGTTCAGAATGCAACCATTCCCCGCCGGCCTCTCCTTGACCGAATATGCAGCGTGGGCATCATACGCTTTTCATATGAAACAAGTGAACACTCGCACCCTTGAAACCTCTAATTTGGCTCCTGCCATCGATCCACACCTCCTACATCTTCGGCACGCTCGCCGTGGGCTCATAAGGCGTTGGACACGCAACAAACTTAATCGGAAACTTCGCGCTCGCATTGAGGCGCTCACTGCAGAGGCGGCCGCATACTCCGCACAACTTTCCGATGCTAACTGCGCAGACACCTGTTCGAAGGCTGCAAACCAGATGAGCTCTAAAAGTGCGTGGCGAATCTTTAGAAGCTTTCTCGATCCGTCCACCACCAGGGGAGAAACGCAACGCCAGCTCCACCGTGTTCTGCATGTCTTTCAGGGCACTACGGATGAACTCGTGCGAGAACTTTGTGACCGCTTTATCTGCCGCACAATTGATCCCGCAGGCCCAGCATATACGTATTCCGGCGCCCCTAACACCGACCTCGACGCCCCATACACGCTTTCTGATTTACGATTTGCACTCACGAAAATGCGACGGGGCACGGCCCCTGGACGCGACGGAATCACAGTATCGCTCCTGGAAAATCTTCCCGACCAAGCACACCTCTCGCTACTCCACCTTATCAATTCAATATGGGACGGTTTTCCGCTTCCAACCGAATGGATCACATCGGTCGTGACATTCATTCCCAAATCGGCAAAGTCCGTTAGTATTGAGGCACTGAGACCCATCTCACGTCTTGCGCAGGCAAACTCATGGAAACCACGGTTCGCGAACGCCTTTCCGCCAACTCGGAGGCCAGGAGGACCTTTGCCGACACAATGTTTGGCTTTCGCCCGCATCTGTTGGCGCAGGACGTCCTGCTCCAGCTTCAACACGATATCATAGGGCCGACTACTATGCGCCATAACGATAAAGCCGTGCTCGCTCTCGATCTCCGCGGGGCGTTCGACAACGTCAAACACAGCACTATACTCACTAACCTGTCTACCACAAACTGCGGGCAGAAGAATTTTCAACTACATTCGCGCCTTTCTATCACATCTCACCGCCTTCATTCGCCCTAATTCTACCGAACACGGCCCGTACTTATTAGGCACGCGGGGTACACCTCAAGGGGCAGTCCTGTCTCCTCTGCTTTTTAACCTGGCGATGATGAACCTCCCTTCTCTTCTAAGCGAGGTCGAGGGAATACAACACGCACTATATGCGGACGATATCACAATCTGGACCAACACCGGCTCTTTAGCGCAAATCGAAGAACGCCTGCAAAAGGCTGCCCTTCTGGTGGACACCTACGCAGGTTCATGCGGCCTGGAGTGCTCTCCAGCTAAATCGGCTCTTCTTTCAGTCTCTCCGCTACCGCCGCGTCAAATTTTTCTTCCGTCCGGGCCCGTCCCGTCAGTGCAAAATATTCGGGTTCTTGGCCTTCACTTCACATCGTCCTTGGATCCAAAGGGCACAATAGCAGGCCTCAGACGCACCAGCGAACAGGTGAGCCGCATGATACGGCGAGTTTCTATCAAGCGCGGCGGCCTCCGCGGGTCTCAGTCCCTCCGATTGGCCTACGCGTTTGTGACCAGTCGCGTCCTCTACGCCTTGCCTTACCTTCGACTGCGTCGTCGACACGAGCACCAGCTGGATGTCCTTCTTCGTTCAGTATACAAACGCGCTCTGGACCTACCTATTGCAACTTCCAACAGCCGATTCACGACTCTGGGGGTACACAACACCTTTGCAGAGATGCGCGAAGCTCATCGCGTTAACCAAATCAATCGACTGTCGCAGACGCCTTCAGGGCGCCGTCTTTTACACAGACTTGGCTTTAACCCAATATCTGAACAAGACCCTCTGCAGCCGGTACCAGAGCTCTGGCGTAAAAAGCTATAGGTGGAACCTCTACCCCGTAATATGAACCCCAACCTCCATCCTGGCCGTAGACTAGCACGCTCCGCGGCCCTTCATACGCGACACTCCGATCGTCCTGGTGTTTTCTACGTGGACGTCTCGGGTCCCTCCCCCTCGGGTCACTTCACGGCTGCCGTGATTACAGAGGGCAAACACGTATATGGCTTCTCCTTTCGAGCAGACGCAGTAACGCACGCTGAAGAGGTTGCCATAGCTTTGGCCGCCTCTCACCCTGCCTCACGCACCATCCTGACGGACTCGCGCTCGGCCTGTTCTCAGTACCTTCAGGGTTCCATTGCCCCGCTGGCGGCTAGCCTACTACAGGCAGCCTCTTGGCGCTTTAACCCTCATTTGATTCGTATAGTCTGGACCCCAGGCCACTCGGGCCTGCCCGGCAACGAGGCGGCAAATGCCGCTGCCCGCGCTTCTCCTGTCCGGGCCGTTGCCCCTCCATGTCCCGAGACGGAATCTGGCAATAATAACCTGACGCGCTTTCGCGAAATTTTGGCTTATTACTGGGCTTCGCGCCGCCTCTACCCGGACCCCGTACGCGGTTTGAAGAAAGCGGACGAACGACTGCTACGCCGCCTGCAGACGAACACCTTTATCAGTCCGGCGGTCGCCAGGCACTTTTTGCCGGAAATCAATGGCACCTGCTCGACCTGGCATGTCCTCGCCGACACATATCACGTCGTAGCATCGTGCCCAGTTAATCCCGTCTCTTTCTCATCCCCTTTTCGTATCTCAACTAGAGAGGCTTGGGAGGAGCACCTGCTCGGCTGCTCAACCTTGGCTGCACAACGCTCCTTGGTGGAGAGCGCACGGGCAGCTTCCAGCTCCACTGGCGTCCCGGAATAGGGTCTTGCCACTCTAGCACGCCGATGGGCCATGTCGGCACTCTGTAGTAGACTTTTTCTGAAATAAAATTTTTTTACCACCACCACCTTCCCTCCTTCACGCGCGTGCCCCGGAGAACATGAGCAGGTGCGCGCCTCAATTATTCTCCCCCCCTCCTCCCCCGCCATTCTCCCCCTTCAACATTCATGATGCAGTCATCTCCGACGTTTCGGCTCTGTTTCGGCGCACCATTTCGATTCCCTTTCACTCTCATACGCGTGCGGGGCCGCATACGCACTTCAGCCGCTTATCAGCGATTGATATAGGCGGCATTTCTCAAGTTCGAGGCTGCCTAAACAGAGTCACATATATATATTTCTCTGCGCAGGGCTGTCCACAGCCGGTATTATAGACAGTACGTAGGAGCGCGCCGCCTATATACCGCCCGTTATCCGGCACCTGACTGAGAGCACGCACCGATGAGGAAGGAGTGGACGTAGGCGCGAGAAGGAGGAGCGCGCGGGCCATCAGATAAAACAGTTGGTTTCGTAACTCAATGTAGGAGAATCCAATCTCCTTCTGCCTCTCTGCAACAGTGGGGACTCCAGACTATGGCATGACATTCGAGAAGAAAATTCCGGACAATCCTACCGAGCCAACTGAGCTCCCAAGCGCCTATCACTAAGATGCGACGAACAAATACGATGACTACAGTGTTTTGCGTCCGGTCACTACCAGAATCGCACAAATTTTGATCACGAAGCACATCCAACTCTGTCCTGAAGATAAAGTCTGGTTTCTACCTCCGTAAAATTGTCTTACAGCAGGAAGGATACACCATCACGGTAGCCACGCTTTTCCTGCTCTGTGATGCGTTGTGCTTCTTCCCGGACCACATGCGATCAATATATAGAATAAGTGGGGTCGAAGGCCGCAATTCCACTATATGATTCTAAGAGACGCCGTAGTGAAGGGCTTCGGAAATTTCGATCACCTGGGGTTTTTTAACGTGTGCCCGAATCTGAGCAGACGGACCTATACCATTTTCGCCTTCATCGAAAAAGCGGCCGCCGCAGCCGAGATTTGATCCCACGACCTAGGCTAACGAAAGACTCCGAGGCCTCATGCTAGCCCTATCACAACGGGAAGCGCCAAGTTACTTTCTCCCTGTCACACTAAACGTTAGCTTCAAACCTCGGGAGATCACTATCATGCAGGCGATACAAGCCAACAAGCGTTGTCAGATTCCACCAGGTTTTTGCGCAGCGGCATCAGTCACCTCAATAGGTAACCGCACAGCCTGGAAGACATGGTTTTTGACGCCGCACCCCAGACCACACTGTCCACCTCTTTTGGTCCCAATGAGCGTTGACTCAAGCCAACTGCTTTGTGTAACACATTAGCTGTTGCCGGCACCAGCGTTCATCTACGACCAAAAGTCTGTCAAGCAGCAGCGACATCGTCATTTGATGTACCTAGTCAGTAGCCATAGAATAAAATCACAGCTTAACCGAGTGAATGATGATGAGTGGGCTGAAGCGTCTTGACGGACGGATGGACAAACGGAAGCACGGATGGAATGGTGGGCACATGGACAACGGACGGAAGCACGAACGCACGTACAGACAGATGGACGAGCGCGCGCACGGACTCACAGACGGACGGACGAATGGATGGATGGAAGCATGGGTGTATTGCTTGGTCATCTTAAGCTGAAACATCCTATAAGCCCAGGGTAACTTTAAGGCACATGCGCACATGACAAAATCTCTAAACTCAAACGTCCAACGTGGATGGTAGTAGACGCGCGAGGACGTGAAATCATATTCAGATTAAGTAAAGACGTGAGAGCTGAGTAAAGAACTAAAGAGGTGAGAAAGATAAAGGAGAGCATTTCAACTGTTGAGTAAATTAGTAAAATCTACTTTTGTCCAATTGTTTTAATATTCACTTGATTTACAATCCCTTCTATCTAATTATTCGTTCCTTGGCCGAGTGGGTGTGAGCCATACAGTTAGCTCGTCATTACCATCATCATCATTTGTAATGTCAGCCCCAGGAATATGTACTAACCAGAGCCAAATGAACATTTATTTGACGAAGAGTTATTTGAGTTATCAGAACCTACGTGAGCAAAGAACGTGAGGCGTGACTTAATGGGCCACAGTCACTTTTGTGCGTCTCTTTTTCCAAAACTTCTTAGTGTTTCTGGGATGCGTGACTCCGCCTTGCCCTTTGAGATACAGGGTGTGGTCGTCTGCGCTCGCCCGCGTTTGATAGGCCTTGCGCTCTCTTCTCAAAGTTCGCGTTCATGAAGACCACACGAAGGTCGCTGGTCGCTAGCTCACTGCGGCAGCATCGTTTGCGAAAGGCCATTTGCGCTGGTCGCATACCAACCTCCTTGTCGTCGTGTTTGAGTTGTGCGCAACCAACTTCTAGCTGCTTACGTTTAGTTTGTGACATTTACTGCATTGATTTTGCGAAGAAACTGTGCCTTCTTTCGTGAATGTTAAAACACCTTGTTGTTAACAAAAATATGTTGTTTTCACGAAGTGAGTGATGATGAGTGGGGGTAGCTTTGGCTTGTTCCCGAAACGCCGCTTGAGATGCAAATCGAAGACAACTTGGTCAGAGATGTTTCGTGTTAACCACTGCAGAGTGTTTTGTACGTTGATGGGTACGTTGGCTACATGACCCTTGATGTCGTATTTACCGCTGTCGTGCGTTAAACGATTGATGCTTATACTGGTTAAGCAAGAAGCAATCAGGCATACTTGCACGGGGTAGAGCTTGGGCAAGTGATCCGGCTTGGGCTGGTAGCGGTACCCGTATGTCGCGCTAATTGTGGGAACTCTACTCCACCCCAAAGAGTGTTTGGAAGCCAGCACACTCTTTACTCACTGTGGACTACTTTGAGGGAAGTGGTGGTGGAAAACTCTCGCTGTATCATGGTCGTGGCGCTGGTTCAGGATTGCTGTTGTCTGATTGCAGAGATTAGGGTCAAGTTGTCGAGCACCGTGTGATTGCAAAGCTTGCAGATGTGGCTGAAACTGCGATCTAGGTAATCGCACCTAAAGGGGGCTTTGGTGCAAGACCTCAGGTAGCGCCCGGTTAAGGCACCTTCTAGCAGCATCCCACACCCGCATCGCCTCAGGATTAGAGATGCGAAGTGCGGAAAAAAAGCAAAAAAATTCTGGAGGAAGTCAGTTTTTTTTCTTTTTTGTTTTGGCATAGTTTTGAAAAACTGGCTCGAATTTCAGTGGCGTAAAAGTACAGAAGTAAAGCTTAGGCAACACCCAGCGTTGAACGTGATACCAAAAGACGAAAATGACACCAAGACGTCAAATGACGGCTGACCACTCGCCATCGACATCACACCAAGTCAAGTCCAGCATCAGCTTAGCTTGAGTTTATAGCGTAGCTTCGTCGTCCGAGTGTTAACGTTGGAGGCAGTTTCTGATATTTTGGTACTCGTTATTTTTTCGTTTTGAGTTTTCTTCGTACCATTCGGCGACCTGTGGCAGAAGTCCGCTCATAAAGCCTTGTGCAAGCAGATTCTGCCAATTATCTACATGTGGAGGCACTTCACGGTCGGGAAGAGCATTGGCGGGAAACAGGGACCCGTGGTCTGTAAGCACCGCAACTACTGATACGTTTTTCCCAATGCGACATCTTAACATGCAGAAGAAAGCTACAGATTAAGACAGTGATAGTGACCCTGTATAACAGTTTAAACTACATCTTTTTTACCATCCTAAGCAATGTGGTCATAGCCACGACTACAGAGACTGTGCTGGGTTCTTTGTTCCAACAGCGGTAACAATTCTAGGAAGCCACGCAACCATTCACAGTGAGCCAAATGAGTTCGCGGTTAAGCTTCTGGCCTGCCTTCGATGTGTTAAATGCAGTATTTCTTTGAGAAAACAGAAAAAACCTTTCATTTGTGTTATTTAAACAAATAAAACTATTGCTTTTGACAATTGGCAATAAAGTATTACAATATGGTTATAAACTATTTACATATGCTGAAGAAATTTTGTTCTTTATTTCCAAATTTTATGAAAAAGGCGTGACGAAACAGGTATTTTCCAATTGATAACAGTTTCCACAAAATGAAAATTCTGCTTAGGATACACTTGCCACTGCTTTTGTTCCGCCAATGATTCGCTCACTCTCAGCTCAGGGTAGGCCCCTTTTTGTGCCCCTGTCACTTCGGCTTCGCGGGCCCTTAGCGCAGGGTCTGCGTTAGGCGAGCCGCTGCCGCTTCCCCTGTGCTAGGCCTCAGCGCCTCTGGATCGGGGGTTTTGTTAGTTGCAGGCACTGGCGCCTTTCTTCGGCTTCGCGAGCTCTGACAGCTAGGTCTTGACGGAAAGCCCACGCTGCAGCCGTTTTGCGAGCCCTCCGCTACGCCACCGCTTTGTCTTCCTCGCTGTTCATTGTAGTAGTATCGACTCGTCCTCACCTACAACCGTTGAAAAACGGCATGTCCACGGACATAATCACGATGAGTGGCCGAAGCAGTGGGATCTCCATCGTCATTAGCGTCATCGCCATGGTACCTGGCGTTTGCTCTACTACGGCGAACGCCAACGAAGCGAACAGGCAAGCCTCGATCTGAAAGAGGCTCTAGAGAGGGAGACGATGTTGCGTGCATCGTCTTGCTAAGTGCAGTTTACAATTTGCAGTTTCAGAATTTCGAAAGCTCTACTGCTTTCATGACGCGGCGCTTCGTAAGCGAGAAAGCGTTTGAAAATAGAACTGTAGATGGAGACCCAGCTGCGAGATTCGCGCGCCAAACACCGTGACGTAGTAAAATTTCAAGGTGTCTAATGGCTTTAGCATAGCCTCTAAGCGATACATCGTTTTCTGTCGGAACGATAGACACAAGATGCTAAGTTTCAGAAAATTTCATCTAATCAATGCCATGTAAACATGACAAAAAAGTCACAGCTTTGCCGAAAAGGCGAAGCAATGAACGCGATAGCAACTAATTGGAAGGCCACGCACAGAATGGCAAGCAGATCAAAGGTGTCCCGGGTATCTATCGCAAATATGACGCACAAAACGTACTGATAGGTACAGATGAATGCGAATAAGCACCTCAGTTGCTACTTCGCTGTGTCTGAAAAGGGCACCCTTTTTGCAAACAGAGACTCTGCAGCGATTGCTGTGACCTTTGTGCGCCGGGTTTTACCACTACATAATTGTTCTGGTGAAAGCCGAAGGCTAGCCAAGACGTATGATTGTCCCCAACACAAGATAAGCGTGTATGTGAGGTCAACCCTTCCCTCTCTCCACGGCGCAAAATATGCGTGGTAGATGAAAGTGCACACCGCCGCGTCGTGATGACGATGCGACGATCGCTAATTGCGCAATCTTGCTGGTAATGCTGAAAACACGATAGTTCCGCCCCAGATACCCGTCACCAGCGGTAAGCGGTAGATATACATTGCTTGCCGTTTAAACGTTGAAGGATGTGCTCCTTCGTGGCTCAGTAGTTAGCATCTCGTAAAATTTAGAGGTCCCAGCTTCGGCTCGGCGAGCTGGAGTCTTTTTTTTCTGTATTTTGCTTTCTCTTGTTTTCAGATATATAGATATGCATACATATACGGTAAGAAGGTATAACATGGAGAGAATTCAACACTCTCTGAAAAACAAAGGAAGCGTCAAAGCAGTGAAGAGGAAACTAGGGATAGGCAAAAATCGGATGTACGCACTAAGGAACAAAGAAGGCAGAATAACTACCAATATGAATAGGATAGTTAAAATAGCGGAGGAGTTTTACAGAGATCTGTACAGTAGACGGGACAACCACGATCTTAATACTATAAGAACTAGCAGTAACCCAGATGGCACCCCACCAGTAATGATAGAAGAAGTCAGAAAAGCTTTGGAGAGCATGCAAAGAGGCAAAGCTGCTGGTGAGGATAAGGTAACATCAGATCTGCTCAAAGATGGAGGATAGATTGTGTTAGAAAAACTACCCACCCTGTTTACGAGGTGTCTTCTGAGGGGAAGAGTACCAGAGTCGTGGAAGAACGCTACCATCATCTTAATACTTAAGAAAGGAGATGACAAAGACTTGAAGAATTACAGGCCGATCAGCTTGCTCCCCATACTATACAAGCTATATGCAAAGGTAATTGCTAACAGAGAAAAGAAAACAGTATAATTCAATCAAGCAAAGTAGCAAGCAGGCTTTAGAAAAGGCTACTCAACAATCGACCACATCCATACTATTAATCAGGTAATAGAAAAATGCTCAGAATATAACCAACCACTATACATAGCCTTCATAGATTAAGCGAAGGTGTTTGATTCAGTAGAAATATCAGCCGTCATGCAGGCACTGCGGAATCAGGGCGTCGATGAAGTATAAATAAACATCCTGGAAGAAATCTACAGGGGATCAACTGCTACCATAGTGCTTCATAAAGAAAGCAACAGAATACCAATCATCAAGGGTGTGAGGCAGGGGAGACAATCTCCCCAATGCTATTTACCGCGTGCTTACAGGAGGTTTTCAGAAGCACGACTGTTTTCGCACGACTGTTTTCGAAGTTTAAAGAAAGTTAAACCAGCCCGCCCGCTTTCCTTCGTTTCTATACACTTTGAGGGTGTTTTCCTACGCTCTGCTTATACAAGGTGGTTTGGAAGCTGTGGAAGAAGAAGAATCCTAATAGAAAGTGGTGGTCCTATGAAATAGCTGTGCGCAATTTTGGTGCGTCCAGCTTTTGTGGTTTGGTTTTGCACAGCACATACCTCACGGCGCGCCCTTGTGCCTCCGGCACTCGGAATTGCTGCTGTTGCATTGATTGTTTTTCTTTGTGTGTGAAGAGGCACAAGTTTGCGGCTCTTCAATTTTAACAAAAACACACGAGAAAAAGAAGACGAAGAAGAAGAAGAAGAAGAAGAAGAAGAAGAAGAAGAAGAAGAAGAAGAAGAAGAAGAAGAAGAAGAAGAAGAAGAAGAAGAAGAAGAAGAAGAAGAAGAAGAAGAAGAAGAAGAAGAAGAAGAAGATGATGAAGAAGAAGAAGAAGAAGAAGAAGAAGAAGAAGAAGAAGAAGAAGAAGAAGAAGAAGAAGAAGAAGAAGAAGAAGAAGAAGAAGAAGAAGAAGAAGACCTGCAGACGCTATTGAAGCAATAATGTCAACACCAGAATTTACTCACTTAAGATTTTTGTTGAAAATTTATTGTTGACCTACAAGACAGTTCGAAGCCATAGTAATGAGATTTCGATGTCGTGGTCCCCTATTAAATTTTTGTTGTCATAGGGCTGGTCTGGCAATATCACCGCTATGTAACTTTTGTTCATATTCAGAAACAATAGAGCACTATTTCTTTACCATGTCGCCGATACAAATCGCCCAGAAAAAACTTAGTCATCCCACTCGCTAGCCTGGGGCTCAACTTGACAATAGGCAATATAATGACCTATTTCAATAATCCCAGTGTTTTCAAAAGCAATGGAAAAATTAATGCATATCAGATTGTTATCATTTTTTATTCACCACAATTTGCTTCAAGATTTTCAACATGGGTTCAGGAAGCATCGCTTTACTGAAACAGCCCTCTTGACTCACAAAGAAATAATCATAGATGCATTTAGTCGTAAAAAAATGGCATTAGGCATATACGTCGATATTTCTAAGGAATTCGACCTAATCAATCATTCCATCCTTCTCAGCAAATTAGAAAATTATGGTGTGCGTGGGACAGCGCATGCTCTTTTAAAATCCTACCTTTCAGACAGGACACAATTCGTAGATGCCAACAATGAAATATCTGCAAGGAAGCCGGTCGTTGTAGGTGTGCCACAAAGAAGTATTTTAGGGCCACTTTTATTTTTGATTTAAAATATTGACATTGTGCACTGCACAAACAACGCAACATTTGTCTCTTACGCTGATGACACAACAGTTTTTATTACAGGGAGCGTGGAAACAGAGATAGAAGAAATGACTAATGAAACACTGTCTGCTATAGATACCTGGGCTTCAGTGAATTTACTAAAACTAAACCCTTCAAAAACACAAGTCATTTTATATACGCTTGAAGGAAAAACCTTGATAAATAATATGAGCCTATTTCTGGGCTCTCAGCAGTTAGACATGATTGATTCTGTTAGTATTCTTGGTGCATATTTTTCATGACACCTTACGTGGAATGTACATGTTGATATTCTATACTCTAAGATGTCATCGGCCATTGGTGTCCTTGCACGTATGCGATCTCTTCTTCCCACTAAGGTCAAAATTATGATATACAATGCACTGGTATCATCTTTGTTACAGTACTGTAGCTTAGTGTGGGGCACAACCGGGGTGACGAATTTGCGCAAGTTGCACTTACTACAGAAAAGGGCCGTACGACATATTGTGGCTGAACACTATCTGTCCTCTACAAAACTTATTTTTCTAAAATATTATATTCTTCCAGTTTTTTTTTACAACTACAGGCTGATGTTATGCTATAAAGAGGTTGTCAAACATTGTACCAATACCACAATACATCTTGCTGAAGTTAGCGTAAACACAAGTGTTCGACTCACCAGGCACAAAGAAGTTTGAACTGTACCCACCCCAAGAACCTTTTATGACAAACAATCATTGTCCTACAGACAACCTTCTTTGTTAAATTTTTTAAACCGCGAAGGTTTCGATCCTTCCTCTAAACAAAACTGTCAGATTAAACACTTTGCCCAACTGATACATTGTCCTCAATGATACATCTCTAAGAATTTATGCCCATTCTTTCCTTTTTATTATTGCTTTTCATGTTCATGCCCCTTCATGACCATACATTTGAGCTACTCTCTTTTTATCTTAGCACTGTTTTCATAAACGTTTTGTATTACTTTTTTGTGATGTTATACCTATATGTTTATTTCATATTTGTTGTACATGATTGACTGCCATTCCTGCTGCTTTGTCAACTTGTGAACGGGGTCAGGACCTCGTCAAGCTCTTGAGCTTTTAGTCCTGTACTCCACCTTATCTAAAGGAAATAGAATGATTGATTGATTGATTGATTGATTGATTGAGTTTCCTTCGGTGCTTTGGATCTGGGCTTCAGCCACGAGAATGTTTTTGATGCAGTTTGCAGGTACCTTAATGAAACTAAAAGAATTAAGCCTTTAAATGCGTGATCGCTATTCCTGCAGAAATATTTCAACATAAACAGGATCTTTGTTTAACCACGCTAATTCATATTCAAGGTAATGAACACATTGTCCAATCTGAACGAGTGACAAACAATTATTGCATTCCTTTCATTCTGCCTAGGGTGTCTTTTCTTTTTTCTTCTCTGGGGGGGGGGGGGGGTATCGATACTGAAGATGGGAAAAAATTCTCACTGAAATAATTAATCGATTCTTGGCCGATCCCTCTGAGTGGGTACAAGCCATAGATTCATCATCATCATCATCACCATCACAAGAAGAAGAAGAAGAAGAAGAAGAAGAAGAAGAAGAAGAAGAAGAAGAAGAAGAAGAAGAAGAAGAAGAAGAAGAAGAAGAAGAAGAAGAAGAAGAAGAAGAAGAAGAAGAAGAAGTTTCATTATAATCTCCAGTGAAGTTTATTTGCGGCTGACCACAGCCTTAGCCTAGGCATGCATCTTGAGTCTTTGTGCTCGGGTGGCTTCCTGGGCTCGCTGGACGGCCCACTTTGTCGCTCTATTGCTGAGCAGAGTGAACCTCGTCAGACGTTTCCTTGGGTTAAAAAGTGCCTCCTCGCGGTTCCTGCCTTTGCTTTGCTGTAAATAAACTCGAACATTCCCATGGTATGTGGGCAAGTGTCATCGCAACCTCAGCCTCAACCAATTTACAATACTTTTGCAGTCATTTTCGTCCTAATATTATAGTTCTCCAAGAGGCTTGTCTTACACCAGATAAATATTTTCATCTTTCAGGCTTTCGTTCTTTTCGATTAAATCGCCCAACACGTGGTGGTGGCTGAATGATCGTTGTATCAATCAAATTTTGTCATAGGGCCAAAATTTCTTTCAGAATGTAAAATTCAGATTGTGAAATTGTAGCCCTAGATTTGTGTCTTCCGGGATATCACCATTTTTCAATTATAAAGTGTTCCTTCCCCTCGGGTGTGCAAAGTACGCGTTATTTGGACAGTGATTTGGTAGCACGTAAGAAGAAATTTGTACTCAGAGGAGACTTCAAACCACATCATTTGTCTAGGGGCCTAAGGACAGATTTTTGTGGTAGGCGACTTTGGGAATGCACTATTGACCACAATCTCTCGGGTCTCAAAAAAAGCCATGTAACATTTGCCCGATGTCAGACTTGCTGAGTATTAGATTTATCGTTTATCTCTAAGGCAATCAACGTTTTGTCATGGACTGTTCTGGATTCGGCAAATAACAGTGGTCATCTTCCTGTAGTTTTTTATATTACTTGTTTAACAATAAATTTAGATTAGCCAAAACGCACATACATCAACCATACTAAATTTCAAGACTTCCTCTGTTCTGCCATTTCTAAACGTGAAAATGCCAGTGCTAAAGAGATTGCATCTACGATTGGTTCAATATCGAACGGATCTAGAGAAAATTACTAATTTGTTATTCCATCAAATAAACTATCCTCCTCTCGTTCTTGGAACGATGAATGTACGCGCGATTATAGAAGACAAAAAGCTGAAAAAAAATTGGCAGATCCCACGTACAGAGGGAATCGATGATATGCGAAGCACGAATGAGAAATGTTGATATGTCACTTTAAAAGCAGCACAACGATATGAGGTGGAGGTAAATGATGTGGTACATGATTATCATGTTTGAATGTGTCGTTTATCTTCGTCATCTATTCACGTCATGTGAAACCAAATTTAGTACATGTGGAGCTAGCGAAATGGCCGCGAGCATGCGATGAATGTGGTGGTTGTCATGTTCTTACACGACACACATCTCATGACTGTCTTGTTTGCAGCGGTCATATATTTCGTCATTCATTGACGTCACGTAACACCAAGTTTGGTATATGTGGAGCTAGCAAAATGGCCGCGAGCGCATCATGAAGGGCCTATTATACTCCAATGTAGCATTGACGCGCGCGCGAGCCGCGCACAGCGACGCTACGTTAGCAAAACGCGAACGCTCCATAGTATGACGCCAGGCGCGACCAGCGTCCGTCGGCGCGGCCCGATGGTAACTAGCCTGAAACATAGAGAAAGAAGAAGACAAGAGCGGACACTCCGCGAAACCTGGCCTCAGGAAGTGCGTCACGACTACGTAACGAACTAGTGCTCTCACCAAACGCTAGAGGGCGCAAGCGCAAAAAAACAGTTATAATCAATGCAACAAAATCGTTTTTACAAAATAATAATTATACGCCCAAATTTGGTATGTTCTTTATAAATAAAAACAATTTATTCAACACACCTTACGCGATTATTTTTCTTCAGCCGTACTGTCATAAACACCATCTACCCAGCGACAAGCCCATGCATGACTGACAGCGAGAAGCTTTCGTCGCTTTCGTCAACGTCGGCTGCGTCGGTGTTTTCGTGCGTGAGATAACAGGTGAGACACGTTTTCAAGCGAAGCTTGTTGAATGACATGTTGTTGGTCTTGTTGGGTCATTTTTTCAAAAAAACGGTTACACTTGCGCGAATAAGACACCATGCAACAAACATAGAAAGATGCACACACACACGTTGCGCTTCGAGTGTGCGAGTTTGTTTCTTACGTGGCGTCTCATTCACGCAGTTGTAACTTTTTTCTGAAGCTTGTAAGGACTGGGAGGTTCGCTAAAAAGAAAGTTTGTGGCTTTATGCGGCGGCTAGACGGGAACATTGTGCAACGTATGCAGTATAGCAAAGGCGGCACGGCGTCAAGCCGAGGCGACGCGTGCTGCGTCTGCCACGGACGCGAGCGTCTGTGCGCTGAGCGTAGCTGGGCAGCTAGGTCATAGGCTCGGTGCAAAATATTGAGAAGCATTCACTGGGTCTCGCATGCTTCACGACGCGTTTCCCGAAGGTTCGGAACACGAATAATTCTTGGTGTGCCGGAGGCAAATCTGGACTAGCCAAGTGGCCATCATCTTCGTTTTTTCGCTAGCCTTGTGCCACTAGTGCAAGCTGCTCACAAATTTTTTTGACGTTTCCAATATAATTTTACCGCATAAATTTCAACTACGATTTTTCTTCCCAAGGTACTGCTGATACTGCGTACGTACGAAGGTGTTCTAAAGTTCCCAGGCCGCGATACCATTGCATTACAAAGGATAGCAACCTGGAAACTTCTGAAGATCTTTGTACGTGGTCTTGACGTATATCTTTGCAAGTCAGAGTTTTATGGGTCAGAGATGCATGACTGCTTTTGTATTGTGCATCGATTAGCTAATCATTCAAAGGGGTTTATTGGTACACTTATGACGTGCACATATCTTTTTCGTAATTTGACAGCGAAGCATCCACTTACTAACATTTTCAGACCGCGCTGACGCCATGCTCCAAGCTACGGCAGCTACTGCTGTGTATCGTGGTGCTTCAACAATGGCAGAACCCACAAGAAGCCTGGGACGAGTTTCTTCCGCATACCACGGGACGGCAGGTGTGTTAAAGCTTTTGTATGGTTTGCATGACTTTAGGCTTACTGTTCGTACTTGCTCAGTGAGGGTAACAATAAAAAATCACTATTCAAGCACTTCCCCTTTCAGCTGATAGTTCATTGCCAATGCAGGATGAAAGCATGGATGCAGTATGCTGGACGCGATGATCTCCTTAGTAAGCCGGCCAGCCTATTGTACGCAACGTACAGGGTTTGTAGCGACCATTTTACTGCTCAAAGTTTCATGGACCCTGGGCACACAAGGCTTACAAGAATGGCTGTTCCCAGTGTGCAACCAGCTGCACCATGTGAGTGATTGACTGAAACTCAAATATGTGCAATAGCAGCCACTTGTATTGAATCAGTGGCGACAGTTAACTGCGAAGATCTTTGTAGCCGATGGAGAAGCCTCACTATAGAAGTAACACTTGGAAAGTCTTAAATTTTGTGCATTGTGGGTTATTACCTTCCTAACAGCAGCTTTACATTTCTGTCGTTTTTTGATGCTCTTGACCTGCGCAACTTGTTTTAAAAGACTTTAAAGGGCTATTTCACGTTATCTTCAAGCCTGAGTGCACATGTACGTATACCTTTCATCAGTGAAAGCTGCCACTGTTGATAATTCCAAAAATCACAAATTACTTGTTTCCTAGTTGGTGCCTCCTCTTTTCTTCCACGTTCGACCAATTTATGCGTTTGAAAGAGCTGTTTAAGTTTCCCCATGCTACAAGCTTTGTAACTTGTACCAACTGCACATATATGCAGGTTCTCTGAGCGTCGCTTCAAGTAGTGACTGTGACATGGCTGCAGAAGCTGCACTGCAAGGTGCGGATGAGCTTCAGTTTGTGTTATTTTAAGCCTCTTACTGATACATTGTCGTAATTTCATTTCTTCAGGACCTGCGGTAGAGGCTTCAAAAAGCGGCTCCCACACATGGAGGTGCCCCGATGAACAGGGTGCGTTCAGTGTCGCAATTTCTTTTTTTTACCGAAATTGACTGTTGACCAAACCTCTGCAGGTGGGAGCTCCCTTGTAGCTGGTGAAAGAATTTCCGCTGACTTCGTCTTGCCGGAGAAAACCTTAACCAGTCATTCAGCTGTCACAAAAGGAACTTGTGTGACCGGTAAGTTGTATGTTCACTTCAACACCAGAGTGGATTGATATAGAGACTTCCGCAGGCCGCTCGCAAGATTGTTCCGACAGCACTGTCCAAGGCACTGAACAAGCTTCACAAAACCCTCCAGAAGACGTCTCCGCCAACACCTCCACGCCTGAATGCCCTAGAGAAAATGGTGACTATGCTTTTATTGCAGCTGTTTTTAATGTGCTATTTTATGTTTAGGACATTCTGAGGAAACTATCCTCAAAAGGACACTACGTGTGCACTTACAAAATGTAAGGGTGGGCTCTCAGTGATTTTTATTTTTTGTGCATTGTCAACATTGTGAATGGTTTGTTTTTAGGTAGTGGAATCGAAAACTTTGCACCACAGAAAGTTGTGCACTTTGGGTCTGAAAGAGCGAGGAAAGTGCTCGTATGGGATTAGTTGTTCTTCGCTTTTACATCCATTTTTTGTTTATTGCAGTGCGTTCCTGTGTGCCAGCGACAATTTCTCCATCAATGAAGTACAAGCAAACATTAAAAATCTGCAAGCCAAAGAAGCAGCACAGCGGAAAACTATCAAAAGACTGCGGAGACAGCCTCACCAAGCACCGTCATCGACTTCAAAGGCCCTTGAAGTTATCCGACCGCACGTCACCGAGGAGGTTTTTGAACTTATTTCTGCACATGTTCACATGGCCCAAACGCAAGGGCAAGCGGTTTCCCGTGTGGTTCAAGAAGTTTGCTCTTCACTTGAACTTCCGAGGTCCGCGAGCATACCGATTTCTGGCTCCATATTTTTCTTTACCCTCCCGGCATTCATTAAGGAGGTGGCTAGCTAATGTAAAGATGACTCCAGGCATAATTCCAGGAATCCTTTCTTCCATTGCAACAAATACTCAAGCTTGGAATGAACGGGACCGAGTGTGCGCTTTAGTTTTCGACGAAATAGCACTCAAAAAGAATTTGTACTATGATGCTGCAAGAGACGTTGTCCAGGGTTTTACAGATGATGGCACTCATCGCACTTCAACCATCGCTGATCGAGCACTGGTTTTTCTTCTTGTTGGCGTTTCGAGAAAGTAGGTTCAACCGGTTGCTTTTACTATAGGGCACACATCAACACCATTATCTGTTATGCATAACTTGCTGGTGTCACTCATTTTGGAGCTTAGGAGCATTAATATTGCAGTGAAAGCAGTCATTGGTGACCAGGGCAGTTCAAATGTAAGTCTCGCTAACCAACTAAGAGTGACTGTAGCAAAGCCTTTTTTTAAAGTTAATGGTGAGCGGGTATATTACATTTTTGATGTTCCGCATTTAATTAAAACAACGCGCAATAATGTCCAAGCACACAAGTTATACATCGGGGATGACATCGTTAACTGGTCGCACATTGTAAGCCTTTACCAATCCTCACATGAGTTGCGGTTGCGATTGGCTCCAAAGTTGACTGAACGACACGTTCATCAGAAACCTTTTTCTAATATGAAGGTCAGCAGAGCAACTCAGGTCCTCAGTGCATCAGTTTCGATTGCTATCACGGCATTGTTGTATGCGAAAGTGCTGCCTGCCTCGGCCATCACTACAGCTCAATTTTGTGATCGTATGGACAGGATTTTCGATGCCTTGAACAGCTCGAGTAAAAAAACAACTTCGCATAAGCTGCGGCATGCAATCATGAAAAATGATTCAGAGCTGATTGACTTTCTTCGAGGCCAGCTTCCCTGGATTGCATCATGGCAGTTTGTTGGCAGACGTCAACCACAAACCATCGTAGGTTGGCAAATTACAATTCAGGCAATTTGTCAACTATGGGACGACCTCTCCAAAAATTACAATTTTGAATACCTGTTAACACGCAGGCTTCAACAGGATCCTTTGGAGAACATATTTGGCCACATTAGGCAAAAACAGGGTTGCAACACCAATCCCAATGTAGCACAATTTTTTTGTGGCCTGAAGCACATCTGTATAAGAAAACTCTTCAAGCTGTCAGAATACGGCAATGTCGAGGATGATGAATGTGACCTCCTCCAGGAGCAGCTCTCGCCATTCTCCCTCACCAGTGCGTCTCTTGTGCATAATGAGGAGTGTGCACAGCCACAGCCTGACGACTTTCCCGCTCTAGACGATCTCTCTGAACTTGCGACAAACGTTCACTCCCATATTATCGATGACTCCGCTGCATATTATGCAGCTGGTTTTCTCATCAAACACTTCCTTCGGAATGCATGTGACGGTTGCAGTTGCCCACACTTACTGAAAGACGACAGTGAGACGCTTAAGGGTACCCACCAGTATTTCACAATGCTCAAAGCATACCACGTCCCCAGCAAACTTTTTGGGAATCTCACTGTGCCATCAGAAGCAGCTTTTGCGTACGTACAACAACTTGAATCTCACTTTCTTGCCATAATTGAGGCCACTGCACATCACCTCAAAGTGTGCGATGTTTTGTATCACCATCTGTCAAGTGTTGGCGATTTTCATTTCTGCTCTGCTGGGTGTCGTGTGAAGTTTCTGAAAATGTTTTGCCGGGTTCGTTTATGTTGGCATGTGCGTTTTGTGAACCGAAACTTAGATAGGGTTAGGTTCCAGTCTTCAATCTCGGGCATACAGCTTGACAAGTTCAAAGGTTAGCAATTAGCGGCGGGTTTACAGTAAAGTATTCGAGTTGAGCCGAATCATTCAATAGCTTTGTTATGTTATTACTTCGTTACAGCAGACTTCATTATGCTCTTATATGCTTATATTCAGCTCAACTGCACTAGCCACTCCTTCGTTGCATACAAATTTTAGGTTACCCGCTATGAGGAGTAGGGGCACTGTGTATTCGGTCGAAGTGATTTGCATAACCTTAAAAAGAATGTTGGGTATCCTGTCTGTATTTTTGTAGCAAATGCGAGTGAACTGTACACTTTACTGTGGCTCGCTTGGTCACTGTGTATGCTTTATCTCTCCAGCTCAAGTAATATATCGATAACAAAACCGCTTGTTGAAATGTCTTCGAGCGGGTAAAGAACACAGTATGAAGTGGGCACGGTTCACATTATCACGCTTTTCGTATTTTAGCTTCTCATCAACCTCCTCATCTCGCCCATCTAAATTTTCAAAAGAATACTCATACTTGTAGCGTTTGATGGGGCTGTGGACGCTGCCATTTCATTTTTATATAGCTTTTGAGTGATAACGTACGATGTAGAGCCTTTGTGAAAAATAATGAGCCAAAGTGGTTTCCTTGTGCTATTTATTAGCCCTGTAATACCGCTCTCGTAGCACCAATTAAGGTCCACAATTCTGGACAAGTGATGACTACAATCTATTTTAGCTCGCAAGCGTCACAGCAACACCCAGACGCAAATCACTTGGGATCTTAAGTTTTTTGATGAAGGCGACGCATAACAAAAGCCACAAAACCTGCCAGTGTTGTAGCATAAAGTTTGTCTTTCACGTAGTGAGCAAGCTGCAAAGCCCTACCTTTCTGAGGACAAGCAGGCATCAAGTCTGCTTTTTTTTTCATTTTGGACTAGCTGTTCTTAAGCACAGCCAGCACACTGCACCTTTGCCTTTCTGCTACATTGTGTCGTGTGGTTTCTGTGTGCTCTTTTTTTATATGCATTATTTCGGTTAACCCCAGGCGTGATTCGCGACTTCATTGCTGTGTATATGTCACTTCTTCCTTCTTCATCAGCATTGTGCGCTGTGTTTTTGCCATAGATCCTTACTTACCCACTGGCCCGGTGTGTCATACTTCACCAGCTTCTCGGCTTCTGTCAACTCTAGCGATGTGTGCGTTGTCTGTGTTCTCTCTGTATTTGTTACAATTTATTTGTAAGGCGAGATGCATTTGTTGTCTACCTTTGTCATATTGTGCTTTTTATATTCTCAGACTCTACCTTGCCTTTGAAGAAAACATTATGAATACTCTGTCTCTCTGACTGATATATACATGGATCACTCGTTCCAAAAGAAAACACAAGCGCGATGAATAAAACCGTAGTGAATTATCATTACCTGCATCTCTTTTTATTATAACCTAATCGAAATAAAAATTACGTCATGACCGATTCGCACGAACCACTGAACAAAACAAAACAGGGAATCGCTAAATCAAAACGACCTACAAAAACTATTCATTCGGGCGATGAATAGTGGTATGAAATCATGAACTTTCGTCATAGCCAAACGTCGGTTTTGCAAAGTAATTCAAGATTTGCGCCAGTGAAACCGAAACAGGAAGCGCACGCCACTTTCTCTCACCAACCACTAGGTGTGCTAGGGTCGATTGGGCCGCTGGGGTCTACGGGAGTGTCCACTCTTAACCTTTATTTCTCTATGCCTGAAATGCGACATGCTGCAATTACTGCCGATGCGTTCCAAGACAAAACTGCGTGTTCCTCTTTTCGCGACGGAGGGACGCCGTACGCGCTTAAACGCGCACGCGTCAGAGCAACGCAGCGCGGCACGCCTGCGAGTTTATGGCCGGACCGGCACCTGGCGTGGTCTTGCCGGCTTGACGAGACAAAATGAACGCCGGCAAGTCCGTGCACCACTTCACGTCGAAATGTATTGACGCCTTAACTGTATAATGTGGTCATCTTCTCACGTGGCACGCATCTCATGATTATCATGTTTGCACCAGTCACATGCTTTCGTCATCCATTGGCGTCACGCAATACCGAATTTGGCATATCTGAAGCTAGCAAAACGGCCGCGTGCGCATCGTCAGTGTGGCACGTAAGCATGTTGTTACATGACACGAATGGCGTGATTATCATGTTTGGATGTGTCATTTACCTATGTCGTTCGTTCGCGTCACGTTATACCGAGTTTGGTACATGTGAAGCTAGCGGAACGGCTGTAAACGCATCATGAGCGTAGCATGTAGTCACGTCGTTACATTACACGCATCTCATGTTTGTCATGCTTGCACCAATATCCTACCTTCGTCATCCATTCACGTCCCGTAATACCAAATATGATATAAGTCAAGTTAGCGGAACGGCCACCAGCGCATCATGAGCGTGGCATGTAGTCATGTTGTTACATGACCCGCATCTCACGATTATCATGTTTCACCAGTCACATACCTTCGTCATCCATTCACGTGCTCTAATACCAAATTTGGTATATGTGACGCTAGAAAAATGGCCTCGAGCACATCATGAGCGTGGCTTATAGTCCTGTGGTTACATGGCACCCATGTCATAATTTTCATGTTAGGGTGTGTCGCTTGTGCTCGCCATGCAATCATGATACACCATACCGGTTTTGCAACAGGCCATGCGAACGAAACCACCGCAAGAGCTGCAGGACCATCAAATGTAAATTTTGACATTTATGACATACATATCACGATGTTCATGTTATGACTAGTAAAAAAAGTACTTCATACAGTCATGTTATGCCATATCAAGTTTGGTACCGATACCATTTTTGAAACGGCCAGGAGAGCTAAAAGTCGTAGGTGGCTAGATAGATAGATGGATAGATAGATAGATAAGCTCAATGTCGCCGAAGTTCGCTAAGAAATGCTTAGCATTTAAAAAGGGTGAGCGGCTGGCGGTCGTTGACAAGTAGCCGAAGCTCGACTGTGAAGGAGCTGTCCGGCCTGAGGATGGGGCGGCAGTATACTTATTGTTCATTGAGAGTTCGTTATTTTCGGTTACTGTATCGGTCTGTGTCACGTGAAGCGAGTAATTTGATCTTGATGTCATTTTTATCTGCTTTACAAGGGCACTCCCCTTGGTTAGCTTTTACTCCCGCAAAGAATTGGCCGATTGACTATTTGTTACGCAGTGGGGTGAGCAGTGTCCCTGTGGCTCTGGTACCTACCGATGGGGGCTCTATTCCGATGAAGAACCCAAAGGCGATTCAAGTGGAGCTTCGAAAACCACTTCGCATTTCCAGAAGACCACTGAGGTCTGCCAGTTTGGTCACAGAGGCATCCTGTGCTGTTCCGTAGATCAGGATTGCATTCGTGAGCTCCTGCGATGTTCTGAATTCGCAGCGCATCCGGTAAGCCCGTTTATTCCAGCACACCTTGCATGCTCGAAAGGATTAGTCCACCCGACACCTGCAGAAGTGCTCGATTTGTTTTCGGTGGTGGGTGTAATTTCAGGGTACAGGTGCACCCGTACAATTGACAACAGAAAATCACCAAGACAATTGGTGATAGTGACCTTTTTAGGAACAGTCCGACCTTCCAAAATTAAGGCAGGGCCACTGATCTATAAGGTAGAGCCACTTTTGCCCAAACCTCTGCAGTTTTTGAAATTTTAGCGATATGAACATACCGTCAGAGGGTTCGGATAAGTTCTTGGATGCCATCAATTTGGTGAAAACCATGACAGCTGCAAGTGAAGCTCTGAGAAAGAGCGGTGCTGCTTATGTAATTGGGCGCACCCTGCAGACTCTGCAGATTGTGCAGCAAAAGAAAGGGAGCTTGCTATATTTGATATTGTAGAACGCAAGCGGTGCTCTTGGAGAGAAGCCGTTGCTGAAATGCAGGAGAGATCCAAAGGATATACAGGTGTTGCAGCACGTAATACCCCCGCCGTGGATGCATCTCGTAACATCTATCGCAGAGGCCATAGAGAAGGCAACGGAAAAGGAACGCCTCGCAAACAACCTTTTTGAAAGCTTGCACAATTGCCTTCCAACCAACTGTCCCAAATTCCCGATTTACGAACGATCGGGATCCTCAGGCATCAGTGGTATCGCAGCGTACGGAGATAGACAGTGCGACACCACGTCAGCGATTGGTTTCTCCTGAGGCAGGGACTTCCAAAACAACAGGAGAGGATTATCTAACGGACGATTCGGAAGCATGTGCAGATCTGGATACGGACTCTTATAAGGCTCTCAAGCGAACCTGATCTCCCAAATCAAAAAGTTCTTCGCATAATTAGAAATCAAAAAAGTATGTGCCCGAAAAAGAATTCTTTGAGAGCATGCGTAAGGAAGACTTTTTGCGTAAGAACATTTAGGACCAAGCAGTTTCTGCTAGGGTTCTGTCATCAAAATAGGTTCACGAACTATATTACAGTGGAATAGCACATCTATTGTTTCTGCAGCCACAGACATATCATACCTTTCTTCACAACTTTCCCTGGATATTATATCACTGAAAGAAACCTGGCTTTCAACCGGCCAGAAGGTTTTCATAAATAAGTATGGGCTATTTCAATCGGACCGGTATAGCAGAAGTGGTAGACTTGCTGCCTTGATAGCAACTAAATTTAGTCCCGAAGCCAAGAGCTCTCATCGGTGTATGACTCCATATTGTGAAATCTTGATAGTAGACATATTATTACCCGATGGTTCTCCTTTCTCGTTTGTAAGTGCATATTTCCCAGCCGGGTGGCAAGACACACGAAGTCTAGACGACATGTTCTTTGCCTGCAGAAACGCTATAAATATTACTGGAGGCTTCAATTCACTTCATGTGGCTTGGGGTTTAAAAACAGATTTAAGCAGAAAACGCCTGTGGGAATGGGCTATTGACAAGAACTTATCTTGTTTAAACTCGCACTCTGCTGCTTTTGTATGAGGTCTCCCTAAATCTGTAATAGACTTGACATTTTCAAACTTATCTCTAAATATATGTTCGTTGAAAACTTTAGACTGTGCTACTAACAGGGACTACTTGCTTACTAGTTTTGAGTTCAACTTTCCGAGAATACCCGTCGCCGAAAAGGTCGGCTCATTCCTCAACTATAGAAAATTAGAAAAAGACTGTTTTTGATCACCGCAAAGACATGCAAGGGGACATAAGAGCTAGGAGTCTGTGTGCAGTGTTAAAAAAATCAGTAAAAGACGCAACTTTTAAATTAAACTTGCCCACAAGAGGTTTTAGTTAATGGTAGGCTGAAGAGTGCACGAGCAGCTATAAAAAACGTTAAGCTGCATAGAAACAACTGCTGGTCAACCAATTTCCAAAAAAATTGGTGATTATAAATTCGTAGCAGCAGACTTCAAACGCAGAGTAAGCACAGCAAAAATGGCTACAGTATGAAACGATATGATTTTCTTTCTAGGGCTGAAAACAAAAAAAGCGCTATTCAGATTTTTAAGATTGCAAATGGTGTCACCACCCGCTGAAAATATTGTCTCTTCCGTTCTTTCCCCCCATGAACTCTCTAATTTAGTAGAAAATATTGCGGAAGGGCTCCAAGATAGATTTAAGTCAGCTATACCACTGCACATTGGGAACTCAATGGCGGGCGAGGATTTCGAAGAGGTAGCGTTACTTTAGATGAGCTGGAAGGGATATTAAGGCACTTATCTCCTTCAGCACCTGGACCAGACAGGGTAACAACTGCAATGATGAAAGTACAATCAAGATTTATCCAACTGAAGTACCTAATCTGGTGAATGTTTCTTTGACAAAAGCTTAGATACCTGCGGAATGTAAGCTGTCTAAAGTGGTTCCACTTCTTAAAAAAGCAGGAAACAGGATTTGCCTTAGACAATGTAAGGCCGATATCACTCACGCCTCATCTGGCTAAGCTAATTGATAGAGTTTTGAATGCTCGGGTAATGAAATGTATTGATAATAACGCAATCTTAGACCCCAGTCAAATTGGTTTTAGATTTGGTTGCTCAATATGGTGTGCGCATGTTGATTTAGAGAGCCGAATACAACCGGCTAGGTGTCGGCACCAATACTGTGTACTCTAGATTTGGCTAAAGCGTACGATAGGGTTGAGCATTTAATTTTGTTAAAACAGATGAACTATCACCACTTTACCAACTACATCAACGCGTGGGTGTCGGCGTTTTTAAGAGGAAGAGAATATTACTGCTTTAAAGATGGGTACTCGTCGAATAGATATAAGCAGACACGTGGCGTACCACAGGGGGCTGTTCTGTCGCCAGTTTTATTTAACATCTTCTTAAGCTCCATTCCATCAACTAAGGATATTCAGTTATATGTGTACGTGGACGATATTGCTTTCTTTGCAAGTAATACCGACCTTCAATCCCTATATCAGAGTCTACAAAATTATCTCAATATAATAGATGGCTTAAAAAGATTCATTTGACCCTGAACGTAAAGAAAAGTGCGCTTCTTGCATTATCTTTCCTGCAGCCTATCAACATCTCGTTAATATATAGTAATTTGCTCATTCCGTATGCGAATTTTCTTAAATATCTGGGCATCCTATGTAGTAATACATTAAATTGGAGAAGCCACATTGATGATGTGTACTCGAAGGCAACACGCGCCGTGGTGTGGCTACGGAAGCTCGAAAACCGTAAAGGGGGTTTAGGAAGAGATGCGCTAATAATGATATAAACGTTATGTGCGGCCTATCATGGAATTCGGATGTGTATTATTTTCTGGCAGTGCAGCTTATAAAATGAGACCTCTACTACTGCTGGATAAAGGAGCGTTGCGTGTCTGTCTGGGTCTACCAAATTTTGTTGCAAATAACGTGTTGTATATGCAAGGTCGCCTACCTTCTCTGCTTAATAGGTTTAAAATTCTCACTGCCTAAGCATTCTTGAAGATATACAGTTCACACCAAAGACGTTCAATTTACGTTTTCATTCAAGAACCAACTCTATTTTTGGAAACAAATTGGTCGCGACTACACTCCCGGTCAGTAGTATTTGCACAAGCGATGCTACAGCAGCTGAATGTAAAAATAAACATATATATATATATATATATATATATATATATATATATATATATATATATATATATATATATATATATATATTGGTCCAATAGACAACCCAAAGTCAATGCTTAGCATACAAATTGATGATAAGTTTTCTCATCACGCGAAACAATTGGCACATTCGTACTTAAATGACCTGTCAGCAGATTATCTAGCTCACCTGGAGGTAAGAAATATCATTGCAACTGATGCATCTGTGTCAAAAGAAAAAGCTGGGGTTGGCATCTTCTCCCCTTTTTTCGACTGGTACTTTTCACTTCGATTCCCAGATTATACCCCTATATTCTTTGCAGAGTTATTGGCTATTGTTCTTGCACTACGCAAATTGCCCTCAAGCGAATCATCAGCAGTGATCAATCATTACAGAGTCATTATCAGTATGTAATGCACTTTCTGCTGCAGCAAATGCAAAGCTGATGAATACGTTTCGGCATTTAATACCGAAAACGTAAAAAAACTGAAAACTGCATTTGCTAAGGGTACCAGGGCACCGCGGATTATATTTACACGAAATGGCGGGCTCTTTAGCAGCAGCATCCCTGAGTGGGCCCACCATCCCAGTTTTGCTAGATACGGCTTACGTGACAGCGCTAAGGTTCCGAAATGCTTGTTTGCAATGAGGAATATGTTATTTGAATAAACTTAAAGATTTCCAGCATTTAGGGTATTGCTGGAATAAACAGTGGTGTGTATCTCGCCAGTTAGAGGTCACTTATACAAGATTGCGCTGTGCAGTTCCACAACAATATTACCTTAACAAAGCTCGACTCAAGGCGTCACCACCGTGCACTTTCTGCAACGAAATTGAAACAATTAAACATTTCTTTTTATAGTGTCGTCGTTACTCTTATCAGAAAAAAAGATTTTAGTAGCCCCATTACGAAAGTTAGGAATACAAGTAAATGTACCAGTACTTTTATCACATGGCAGCACTTCATTTGGTTACTGCCACGGGCATATATGCTCCGCTGTGTTTGACTACATCAATCCACTTAAAATATTACCGTGCTAGTGAACCCTAACCTTTTAAGGTGTTTAGTTTAAAATTCGTAGTTATGTCTGTCAGGAACAATAGATGGTTTGACCACTGGCTCAGCAACCATTTTTGTTTATTGGTAGTAATATCTATAAACTAATTTTTCAGATTGGCTTGAATTTCATTTTAGTTTCATTTATGTATCCTGCCACCCGGTTCTTGGCTCATTCACCTCTGTGGGTGAGTGCCATGCGTCTAAGTTCATCAGCATCAGCATCAAAAGCCGCTTGGAAAAAGCTTCTTCATAATTAGGGCCCAAGAAACTGGAAGGACTATCAAGTCCTTGCTGGCGTACTTAGGCGTAAGAAGAATACGACATAGACCTTGCGATTATCTTTTCAAATAGGAAAACAAACGTGCTGGGTTCGCTTATCTTCGGACAAGAAAAGTACTCCCAACGCCTTTGACGTTACGATCATGTGTCTTGACGCTGCAAGAAATGAGCACCTCCCTAGAAGACATAGCGCAAGGTTTAGAACGCCGCTTCACTGCTAATCTTTCGGATATTTCCCCATTCTGGTAAGCTTGCATGAATCTCCAGAAGTTTGCTTAGCTGAATTGAGTCAGACAGTATTATGCTTATCGAGGACAGCTCTCGGACCAGAGGAAATTACAAACTCTGTGTTGGAATTTTTACTCAAGGAATCACCTAATCTTCTGCTAGATGTTGTGAATTATTAGCTATAGAGGACGGATGGGTACCTCCAGAGTGGGAACTTGCGAAAATTATATTGTTGTTCGAAAATTAAAATGGTGCGTCCATGTCGAATAACATAGGGTCAATCGCACTGATATCAAATTCAGTGAAATTGGTTGAAAGAATTATTATTACACGAAATAATGGAGTTATTACTAAGAGGACAGTTTTAGGCCCCTGCCAAATCAGGTTCAGGGCTCGTTGTTCAATTTGGGATGCCCACGTTTATTTAAAAGTAGGCTTCAATTAGCTCGGGTACTTAACAAATATGCACCTTTATTTGCCTGAGACATCACTAAAAGATATGATACCGTGGACCACTGTATTTTGATAGATAGATTAGAATACATTGATTTACCACAATACATAGTAGCTCTAAATACAGACATAGTTCGAATTTTCTTGCAGACAAGAAATTATATTGTTTTAGAGATGCATTTTTATCATCTACTCACACAAGAACGAGTGGAGTACCGCAGCACTCAGTGCTTTGTGCGTTGCTATTTATTTAAAAATGAGCACCATTCCACGTAAACAGGACCTAAAACCTATGTGTATGCAGACGATTTCGCGTTTTTAGCAATGGCAGATAACATTCAAACCTTATATGAATGGCTGCGTACTTACCCTAATATATTAGAGAGCTGGCTCAACGGCAATTGCTTTCTACTCAATCCGAGTAAATATGCCTTCCTTGTTTTCCCGCTGCATTACCCTGTGCACACCTCTCTGCCTGACAATCATGAGGGTATACCACAGGTGGAGTCTGTTGATTACCTTGGAGTAATTTATCATACATCTTTTCACTGGTGAACTCACATGGAGTACATCGCCGGAAAAGGTACGCGGGCCATTGGCATATTACGTGGGCTAAGCAACTACCGCGTAGGTATGAGAAGAGACGCACTGGTAATGATAGATATCGCATGTACGTTCATCCTATTTTGGAATTTGGCGGTGTACTTTACTCTGGAGTTCCAGCTTACAAGTTACGGCCTCTCGTTCTTCTGAATAAAGGAGCTTTGCGCCTATGCCATGGTCTGCGTAAAACAGTTGTCAACAATGTGTTGTATCTCAAATCTCGGGCCCCCTCTTTCCTGCAAAATTCGCCTTCCGACTGTTCATACGTTCATTCTTAGGAATTTAGGAATTACCATTACAACTAGAAGAAGCCTTTTTTTCACACCGTGATTATTTCTCGGTGCTATATAGCCACGATTTCACACACCACAAATTATATTTACAAAATTTACTAGAGCCTCTCAACGCACGTGTATTCGATGTCATGCCGAGTCGTGATAATTGATACTGTTTGGAAAATAGATTGGGCAATACTTTTCTTAATTGCGCAAAACTACTTCTCTATAATATTTTTATTGGTTTAATACAAGATATTCTGCGCAGTACTACAACAAACGTTGTTATTGCTGCAGACACGTCGCAATGTGACGAAAAGGCAAGGGTTGGTATTTTCAGCCTGATTTCAGATTGGTCTTATTACTTTTCAATATATTATGTACCCGTTTTTGTGGTTGAATTTCTGGCAGTAGTGGTCGCCTTACGGAAGTTGAATACAACATCATCAGCTGTTATAATAACAGATTCGCTATCTCTTTGTGTGGCACTTTCTGCTGGTGCTGATAATCAAGTAACAAAGGCGTTCCATGCAGTAGTGCCTGCGCATTTGAGAAAAAGTCAAATTAGTTTGGGAGCCTGGACATAAAGGCGTATTTCTAAATGAAATAGCCGATTCCTTAGTTAAGTCGTCAATAAGCGGACCGGCTCTACCGCACTTTCCATCATCCGCTTATGTGACTGCTGCTCGATTCAGCAGTTGTACGCTAATGGAAGTGATTAATGGTACAGCACTGACAAACTCTACCAAATATCGCCATTTATTATATCCCTGGCGAAGAGACTTTTGCCGCACTCGAAAACAAAAAGTAGCTATCACAAGGCTGCGTTGCCGGGTACCAAATATAAATTTCTATAAACACAGGTCTGCTCAGGCACCTTCGGCACTGTGTGCATTCTGTGATGAACTGGAAACAATAGACCATTTCTTTTTGACCTGCCGGCGGTTTAACGCATTACAAAAAACCCTATTAGAAATACCTTTACCTGGTATTGGTATGGATTTATCTCTGCCTGTCGTTTTTTTTTTTTGGAGCTTCCATTTCTGGCTTCTCTAATGCAACAGTATGTGCGGCCGTCCGGGACTATATTGATGAAACAATACATTCAATAATTCATCTGTAACATTATCCTAAAATGTCTACAAGATTATATAGATATAAAAACCGAGTATTTCTCTATTTTAGGAATAAATTGCTTTTTTTTCCTTCAATATATATATTCACTAGGTCAATCACTACCATTTCCTAGGTAATTGGTAATTTTTCTATAACATACACTTATTATTGTAAAAGCGCACAATGTTTTATATAATCACTCAAATATTGGCCAATCCCTCCCAATGGGTATGCGCCACGAACAATAGGTGAACAAGAACAAGAAAAATTAATGTCCAGCGAAGTTGACTTGTGGCTTTCCTCAGCATAGCCATCGGCCACGAGCCGTTGGGCTCGGGCGCTTCATCTGCTCACTGGACGGCCCACATTTGTTGCTCCGCTGAGCTGAGCAGAGCCTCCTCCCAGCGTTCATTGCGGTTAGAAACTGCCTCTTCGTGGTTTGTGTCCGTTTTGTCGTCTAAAAGCGAGCATTCCCGTACTATGTGGGCAATCTTTGCCCTTTCATCGCAAGCCTCGTATTATTTTGTGAAATACAGATCCGGATAACACAGACTAAAGAGAACTGGGTCCATATGCGTATGTGTGTCCAGTTGTCGCCATGCAACTGCCTGTTATTTTTATTCGTAATTGTTGTGTGGCGGAGCGTACTTGCACCTGCCTAGCTTGTAGTGCTGCGTTATTTCATGGCAACTAGTCATGCGGTCCTCCCATTCCCACTCTTCCCCGCGTGAAAATTCGGTAGAGGTGGCGCTGGCGTTTTCAACCAGTGGGTTTGTGAGCTCTCGAGCCGCCGCGCACGCCGCTTCGTTGCCGGCACGCGGTGGTTTTGTGTGTGCGGAGCCCATATAACAAAAGTGTCATTTTTAGGAAGATGTTTCGGTTCGTTATTCATTAGCACTCGCAGTGCATCTCACGAGACATGGCCGTTAGCATAGTTACATATCGCCGCTGGCGAATCACTAATTACTATTTTTAGCTCGGTGGTGACCACCGTGAGGGCGATGGCCACCTCATCATCCGTCTCGATGAGTGGCGTTTGCACCGTAATGCTCGTCCCACTTGCCCTTTCGTAGTGAACCAGCACGGCCATGTGAATTATCTTAATCTCGTTGCCTTCTTTCTTACCAGTTTGTCTGTTTGTAAGTCGTTTCAGCAGTCGGATTGTCTGATCTACCAAGTTTTCCTACTTGTGGGCAGTTCCGCTGTTGTGTCCATTAGCTGCATCTCTCTTTCTGCGTGATTTCAACTTGTTTGCTGTCTTTGTGTTTCTCGACCTCTGCGTGTAGGTTCATAAACTAGTAGCTTCGATTTCTCAGCATAGTAGGTGAGGCCCGTGCACTCGCCTAGTCGGAGCACAACATCATCTTGGTCTAGGCTCTGAGATTATCGGACTTTAATAGCCGCAATCTTAAGATAAGGAACGTCCGCGCCCTGAGAGGCTGGGAACTTCCTACACGCCGGAAGTATAAAGAAATGTTATTTCTTTCTCTCTCTCTCTCTCTAAGAGACTTGTTCGTTTTTTTTCGCTGCGGCCGTAGGCCAGCTTTTGCTGAAGAAAAAGTGGATGTAAGAGCGAGGAGCATGAGGACGATGGCCATCGAATGAACAGTTGGTTTCCGTAGATAATTGTAGCACTACCATTGTTATTCTACCTTTCCACTACAGTGGTGACTCCAAGCTATGGGCATGACATTCCAGAAAATTTTACCGACACTCGGACTGAACCAGCTAATCTCTGACCCACCTATCAGCATGGAGCGACGACAAAATGAAACGACTACGGTGCCCTGCATCCTGTTACCACCGGAAGCACACAAAACTTGGTCAAGAAGTCCAGCCAACTGGCCCCTCATGATGCAGGCTGGCTTCTCCCTGCGTAACATAATTTCGCAGCAGAAAGACGTACGCCAACACGTTAGCCTTGTTTTCTTCTGCTCTGTGATACATTGTCTCCTCCAGGACCGCATGCAGACGACCGACTTCGAGGTTTCGTGGTAGTCGTACTTCAACCAGCAGTGCCACGTCACTTACTCCGTGCCGTGATAAGCTTTAGCTTTGAAGCTGGGGCCGTGACTACCCCGCTGCCGAAACAAGCCAACTCGCGTTGTCCGATTCCACCTGGTGTTGGCGCTGTGGCATCAGTCATTTCGCAGGTTACCACGCAGTCATTGGAAGACATGGCTTTCGACGCCACACCCGAGACACCACTGCGCAGGCCCCGCACCTCGAATGAGCGTCGAGTCACAACAGGTGCTTTGTGTCCCACATTTACTGTTGCCGACGCCATTGTTCATCTACCAGCGCCACTCATTCAAGCAGCGCCGACGTCGTCATATGATGTGGCAACGCCAGCGGCCGTACAAAAACTCGCCGAAGAAGTTGTCGCCGCTTCGTCAAGTAAACAAACAATTCTATTCTGAGGCACCACCATGTCACTTGCGAGTTCTCTACGCTCACAACCGGCTAGCTTGAACCGACGGGTGACGACTCCTGCAGTGCGTATGCTGTGCTCCCACTCGGCGTCCTCGTCACCTTGCCGACGCTGGAGAGTGTTACCGCTCATGCTTGGACGAAGTCCACTGAAACAATTCTTACCCAGCATCTCTGACACAGTGGTTCGTGCCTGATTGGCTGGTGGCCAGCAACCTAAACGCAAACGTGACTGTCGTGTAGTTCTCCTTCAGACCAGCAATTTTTTCAGGTCACAGCAATGCCACCTGCCTAAGAGCACAAATCAACCATTTGGTACCGGACGTCTGCAGTTGCGCATCGAGGTGGAAGGACAGGTGACAGCCACCTCCAACCTGAGGGAAACTTCTAGACGCCTAAAACACCACAAAAAGAAAGACACACAGAGAAAGAGAATCGATGCCCTTTCTCTGTGTGTCTTTCTTCTTGTGGTGTTTTAGGCGGGTAGAAGTTTCTCTCAGTATGACGAACCAACTAGACCAGTAACAAGTGATTCTAAGTTACCTCCCGTCTCTTCGAAGGTACCAGGTTACCCACTTCCCTCAGGATATCAACCCGTACTCTTCGCCACTCTCGGCCCCGACCCCCCGAAGAATATTTAGCAGCCTTTCGGCAGTCCGCCTTCTCTACCAGAACTGTCACTTGGACATGCTCATACTGCGACTCCATCTAGACGGCGGGGGGCCCTGTTCCGTGCTGTCATGCTTACGCACTGACGAGAAAGAAGCGGACGTAGGCGGGAGGAGGAAGAGCGTGCGACGCATCGATTAAAACACTCGGTTTTTGTACATCAATGTAGCAGCATCATTCGTACTCTGCTTCTATGCTACAGCGACATTTTCGTGCTGACGCAGACCAACACGACCCAGAAGCACCTAAAAAGCTTTCTTCAACGCCACACAGTGAAAGCTTTGACACACTTATATGTTGCTGCAAATTATTCAATAGCACCCAGTCCTGTGGGCGAGTGTCTAAAGATTCTTACCTCAGGACTGGTAGGTAGCAAGCGCGAGTCTCGCTACTGATTTGGTGTGGTCCAGGTTGGCGTTCACGCTAATTTGTGTAACCACCTCTCGTTGGCTTGGTTCCCTCCCATGGTGATTCCTAAGGCGGATAATGGACGGGGCGCGCACGTCTGCAATCCGGTGTTCCTGACGTGGACCCTGTTTCCTTCTCCCATTTCCGGAGCAGCAAGCGCTTCTATAGAAGGGCCGTTAGCTACCACGTTTGTAAAGCTACAATGGGCAACATCAGGAAATGTACGCCTGATTGCGAACGCTGCGTGAGTTCCGATGCATGAATGTCTTCGAGAGTTACAGGGGTTTAAACCAGCCCACTCGCTGTCGTCTGTTTCTATACACTTTGAGGCTCTTTTCAAGCGCTCTGCTTCTACGAGGTTTGGTCCTTTAGAAAGGCGGGTGTGAAAGCTGGGCGGAATGAAGAAACACGATAGTTCGTGCTGAATCTTTGTGTTCTCTTTGTGCGTCCAGCTTTGTGGCTGATTTGTGTGCAGAAAGCCTGGAAAAATAGACTCTAGAAAAGAAATAGGACGGAAGAGAAAGGTCGGGTACTATCATTATCATTTTGAGAGACAAGTAATTTTGGTAAAGTAAAGTACATGTAATACTACTGCAACCCATGCCTCTATTCTTAATGGAACACGCCTCCTATAACTTCCGCGCTAATATATAGTTGCTTCAGCTTATTATTTTCATGTCACGAAGCCGATCATGGAGGCGAGCGTTTCAACAGCAGGCGCACGTTCATACTCACACCTACTCATTGCAACCTCTACTCACGTTTACTCAAATCTACTCACTCCCATGGATATTCACATTCATAATAACACTCTGGTGAATTTCGTTATTGCTCATACACTCCTTTCATACTCACACAATCAAATAGACAATATTGAGATCTAACAGACAATCATACCAAAGAAAGTAAATGTGAATTGCATCATTATACGACGCAAGACTTGGCGTATATTTTAAAAATGAACTGTTAATATGTTTCTGTTCGTTTGTTGTTTCCTTTTTTCGTTTGTTTCATTTCATTTCATTTTTTGAAGTCTTAAGGGCCTGGAGGCACAACATAAAGCGGAGGCAAACAATATATGAGGGACTCTTGATTACACCAAGCGCCGATAAGAGAAGAAAAGACAAAGAAAGGGAGAAAAAACATCTCCAAGAAAGGAAACAAGGAAGCAAAAAAAAATTTAGGTCAGTTGAAATGGTATTTGTTTTGCGAAAAGTCATGCGGTCGGTGGACGAAACAATACCGTCGGGGAGGGTATTCCACAGGGTTACTGCATGATGGAAAAAAGAATCTTTCATCGATGATGTGCGGCACTGAATATGTGAGATTGGTTCGCTGTGGTTGAGGCGCGGCGAAAATCGGGGCGGGGTTGAAGTCGAGGGTGCCTGTCAAGTGGGGGATAATACAAAAGAGTGGAGCAAGCAAAGACGTGAGATGATTCGACGTGATTGGAGACATGGAAGGTCAAGTGTGCGTTTGAGTTCAGTGATGCTAGATTTACGCTAGTAGTTTGACCTTTCGAAGGGAGGAGCGCGATTTTGAATTGATTCTAATTCGTAGGCGAGATATGCTTGTGAGGGGTGCCAGATAGATGAAGCGTCTTCAAATTTAGGCCGAACGTATGTCTGATATGCAAGTCTTTCAATAGCGGACGATGCATATATGAGAATTCAGCGCAAGAATCCTAGTGTGCGTGAAGCATGTGCACATATTGTTTCAATGTGAGCGACCCCTGATAATGACGATGCGACGTGAACGCCTAGATACTTATGGCAGTCTGTTTGAGTTATTTCTTTTGAATTGATATATGTGGGAATTTAGGTGCTGTGTTTACAGGAAAAGGACATGAATTGGCACTTATTAAGGTTAAGAGGCATGAGCCATTTTCCACACCATGCAGCGATAGTGTCAATGTCTTTCTTAAGATCAGTGGAATCGCTAGGCTTGAGAATGGCATTGTAGCTGATGCAGTAATCAAAGAAAAGTTGAAGTCTGTTTTTTGTATTAGATGGCAGGTCATTGACGTAGATTAAAAATAATAAGGGGGGAAAGCCTGCTCCCTGGGGGACACCGGATGTAAGACTAGAAATTTGCGAGTCATGAGTGTTGGCAGTTGTATATTGTACGCGTCCTTTTAAGAAATGTTCTATCCAAGTAATCAGTGTCGGGGGAGTTCAAGAGTGGATAATTTCAAGAGTGGCTGCATTTCCGATGGACGCCGAAACGCTGTAGGTCCGCGTCAGATTTTGGTGGACGTTAAAGAACCCCAGGTGATCGAAATTTCCGGAGCCCTCCACTACGGTGACTCCCATAATCATGTTTTGTTATCAGTTTTGTTATCAGTTTTGTTAACAATAACAGTTTTGTTATCCCGCCGTTCGACTGTACATAATTCTGAGCGTAAACCACGAATGTAGTATTAGAGAGGCTTCGGAACTGTTGTAGAATAGTTTGTTAAGATAGCGCCCACTCCGCGAACATTGTAGATTTATGTGGAACCTACGTCGCCACTAGCGATGAGCTAGAATATTCTATGGCAAGTGTGCACATGCCGACGCGTTTCGCCGCTGGTCTGTTTATTGAGGGCCGATGCTCTGCTCGCCGCTATCAGAGCCAGTGCCTTGCTGTAATCTGACTTTCCTTTCAAATTGCCACAAATTAGGTCCGAATAAACGGTTCATTGATTGATATGTGGCGTTGATTGATTGATTGATATGTGGGGTTTAACGTCCCAAAACCACCATATGAATATGAGAGACGCCGTAGTGGAGGGCTCCGGAAATTCCGACCACCTGGGGTTCTTTAACGTGCACCCGAATCTGAGCACACGGGCCTACAACATTTCCGCCTCCATCGGAAATGCAGCCGCCGCAGCCGGGATTCGACCCCGCGACCTGCGGGTCAGCAACCAATTACCTTAGCCACTAGACCACCACGGCGGGGCTTATAAACGGTTCATTATCCTACCTGCAGTCTGCTCCCTTCGTCCACGTCACGATCTCGTGACAAAAGGGTGGTTCTGGGGCGTTACACCCCGCTTATCAATCAATCAGTAACCACGCTAGGCACGCTGTCGAAACGCGGGGTAGCGAGGCGACCACGAGGAAATATTTCCGGTATGTCTTAACGAGACGCGCGCTCTAATTGGAAGCAGTCTTTGCCGCCAGCAGACGAGTGAAATGCGAAAGAGAACGTTTCTTGTCGTCGTTTGCGCGAGCTTTGAACCTTGAGGACTCATAGCGCTCTTTCCGTGCGCAAACATCAATGTTTCATGTTGCATTCGTCTCTGTAATGATTGCTACACGCGCTCTGATGCTAAATAAGGCTGTCCAAGAAGTGCCGCAGGACCCCTTTATTACTGTGTCAATCCAAAAAAAAAAGTCAGATCCCACGCACAGTGGCACACGATCACATGCGAAGTATGAATGAGAAATGTTGATATGCCACTTTAAAATCAGCAAAACGTCACGAGGTGAAGGTGAAAGATGCCATACATGACTTTTGTGTCATTATTATGATGTTTGGACGTGTCGTTTACCTTCGTCATTTATTCACGTCACGGGATACCAAATTTAATATATGTAGAGCTAGCGAGACGGCCGCGAACACGCTATGAGCGTGGTATGTTTTCATGTTCTCAAATGACACGCTTTTCAGCATTATCATGGTTGCACCAGTCATATACATTCGTCATCCATTGACGTCACGTAACACCAAGTGTGGTATATGTGGAGTTAGCAAAACGATCTCGAGCTCATCATGAAGGGCCCAACATACTCCAATGTAGCGTTGACGCGCACGCACGCAGGGCACAGCGACGCTACGTAAGCAGAACGCAAGCACTCTATAGACTGACGCCATGCGCGACCTGCGTGACCACGCAGCGTCCGTTGGCGCGGCCCGACGGCAACCGGTGCTCAATTCAACATTTTGAATTTCCCACTGATGCGTTATCCAGACAACACTGCGTCTCCCTTTTTTATTGACGGACGGACGCCACAAGCGCTGAAACGCGCATGCGTCAAAGCAACGCAGCGCGGCGCGCGCCTGCGTGTATATGGGACGACCGGCGCCTGGCGTGGCAACGCAGACGTGACGCGACGAAATTAACGCCGGCGAGCACGCGCACCGCATCGCGTAAAAATGTATTGGTGCCTTGACTGTGATATGTAGTCATGTTCTCACATGACACGCATCTTATGATTATCATGTTTGCACCAGTAACACAGCTTCATCGTCCATTGACGTGACGTTGTACAAAATTTGGTATTTGGGAAGCAAGCGAAACGGCCGCGAGCGCGTCATGAGCATGCCATGTAGTCGTGTTGTTACGTGACATGCATCTCACGCATCTCATGATTATCATGTTTCCACCAGTCGCATACCTCCGTCATCTATTCACGTACCGTAATACCAAATTTGGTATATGTGACGCTCGCAAAACTGCCGTGAGCGCATCATGAAAGTGGCATGTAATCAGGTTGTTACATGACACGCATGTCATAATTTTCATGTTAGGGTCGGTCACTTGTGTTCAGCATGCAATCATGCCATACAGTACCAGTTTTGCATCATGCCATATGAACGAATTCACCGCAAGAGCTGCAGGACCCTGAAATGTAAATCATGAAATTCTTGACATGCATGTCATGGTTTTGATGTCATGGCTAGTCAAATATGTTTGTCATACACTCATGTTATGCCATACCAAGTTTGGTATTGATATCATTATTGATAGGCCCAGGAGAGCTAAAAGTTGTAAACGGTTAGATAGATACGCTCAAAGTCGCCCAAGTTCGCTTAGAAATGCGTCGCATTTAAAGCGACCCCTTAAATGTATACATCTTTCTACTATTGAAAGGACTGTACTCATGAATGAACAGGCCAAGCCTTCCGCTATATACTGCATCTCGTAAGCGACCCTTGACGTGCATATTGAAGTACACTTTCGGTCACTGATACTCGCGCTTCCACTTGTACTAGCTCCCAGCTTCGATCACTACCCCTCACACCTACTCAACCACTTTTGGCTTCATTCACATCTACCAGTTTCTCAGGAAGTTTCCTACGATTCGAGGGAAGTGGCGTTCCCCTCTAAGGTTCTCGTTATGTCCGAACATGCAGATTTGCAATGAGTGGTCTCCGGAACAAACCGCATATGTTTACTATTGTTCAAGACGAATGCCTCATGTAAATGTTTTATCGGGGTTGTCTTATGGGTTTTCGCATTAGGGTATCCTGGAAGATGTACCAGTCTCGCCTAGAACTGATTGAGGTGGAGCATTGTATCTAATATACATTAGAAGCTCCTTAATTTGCATTTCACGAGAACGGAAAAAATTTCTGAATTAATCTAATGCCATACTATTTAACCTATTACGTATATGTACTCGCGTTATTCAACGTCTACGTAAATTCATGGTACATTGTTGACATAAGAACAATACACATGCCGCAAATTTCTTCATTCGCGACTCCCTGAAATCAAAGCGAAGCTATTGAGTGCCCCATATCTGCGGGTGAAATCTTGGTAGCCAAACTAAGACCTGAGCACAATGTCCGCGCAATTCTGCAGGTGTGTGCGTGGCCTACGCCCACTGTTGAAACAAAACTGCTTTGCAGAGGATCTGCTGCTGAAGAAACCTGGCGCGCTAAGACAAAATAATGAATGGCCACTACGCAGTTCTAAAGTTCTGAATCGACGCGGTCTGCCCGTGGCGAGACGTTCTGGCAGGCTGCTCCTTCCTGATTTCGAGGAGATCAATCCAAAGTAGAGCGGCGATAAAACACGCTAATTGCGTTACCATGGTTGCACGAAAGTCAAGAGACGTACAAGAGAAACTACTTCCTGGGAAGGCGCCAAATGGAGTAAATTTCAAAACACGTCCGGGATAAAGTGGTGATATTGAGCAGCGTCATATCCACCACAACCATAGCATTCATAGCTTCCGCTCCTGCTTTTGGTGGAAGATTTCGGTAGACTGAGCCCAAGATTACAGTAGCCCCACGTGGCCTGAGATGGACTTGTTCTATTATTTTTCTCACTCACTTCCCCTTGATACCTAGAAGCTGGTACAATGACCTTGTTCTGGGTCATGTGGCGAATGAATGGAAGAGTCGCAGTAGCCACAACAAGCGTAGAGAAGCGGGAGAAGAAAGATGGGTCCAACGCAAGAGCGTGCGAGTCGTGCTGTTACCGCCATCCCATTTTCTCGGAGGCGTTCTCTTCCTGTTATTGTTTCTGGTCCGCTGTCGGAGACGGCAGGATGCGGCCGATTGTTCAATGCTCACCCCGTCGGTGTTGTGTTCGTTCTCGGCCTCATGAATGAGTGGAAAGTGTGGACGGAATGATAAGCGCTTTCGTCACGCATCGCAGGCTTCGCGGAGGCGGAAAGGAAAATATGTACATCAAGGACCGTCAGATCAACCGAAGACGTGCGTTGTTCTGCCGATGTGTATTAGCAAACATATTAAGAGCATTGCCACTTTAAAAATATGAAAAACATGGAAAGAAGCATTTTGTACGAAAGTTTTCATTGTGCTCACAACTTAGTTTTTTGCAATATTTTGGTCAGGAAATGGAGGTTGTAAGCGATATTTCGTCCAGCCAGACCCTCCTCCGTGCGTCAGAAACAGTACTTGAGTGTCATGAACATGGGGCGAAAGAAAAAAAAAAGTTGTGGTGTGTTTTCTCAGAATCTTCTACTGGAAGCTACATGGCTGACCACGTTATTTTATTCAGTGAAGTAATACAGATGCATTTCTCTCTTCGTATACAACGAAACATAAACTTTGCGTGTTCTCTTCTGCCATGGTTTTGACGTAAACAGTTTCTGCATGATTTGTGTGAGCTAGCCCAAGAAAAGCTACCGAAGTGTAAAACGTTTTTCCCTTTTAACTGCCGAGTTTATTTTTGTGTTAGCCAACTATATTAAAGAAAAAGAAGCTAGCCAAACTTATTACCCTGGATGCAATAGTCGGTGTTATATTCCAGGCGACTACAACAAAAATACACACAACAAAAAGAAAATGTGGGAACGTAGCCGGCTGATTACATGGAAACTACATCAGCCAATCTGCATGTGTTAATAATGATCTCCTCGTTAGTCACATCAATTTTAATACCTTAATGTAAAGCTAAAGCTCTGCCACACTTGTCTGTCCCCGACGCTAAGTGCGAAAAGGCGTCTGCATTTCCGTGCCTTTGTTGACTTGTGATATTCATCTCGACAGAATGTATCAGGCTATAGCATCACGTGTATGACGTATTTCCGGCATGGCAATTGCTTTCGGCGCACGACACTTGTGAAAGTATGCTCTTAGAAATGGGATTCTAGTATATAAAAATATGTTTCACAACTGAGACACCATCGTGTACAATGCGTTGCTTTGTATATCTGGGATTCTAAGGAAGCGCATCCGTTAAATCAGAGTGTATGCACTCTATGTAGGACATGCATGTTATGCTTACTCCGAGCCGCAGTAGGATGACAGCTGAACTATTACACGTACCGGCTCGTAAAAAAAAAAAAATCAGGAGAAGTCAAGGTTGATTTGTTTAAGAGGGGATGCTGCTGTATTAAGCCCATCCCCTTTTCAAGACTGTTCATCTCTTCCCTAGAGAGAAATCAGACAGAAAACTCAGACAGAAAACTCAGACAGAAAACATTTATTACAACACATATGCACACAAAGCTAAATGGAATGTTAGAATGCCCCAGAAGTTCATCTGATAATGAACGCTATGGTTTAGGATAGCTGCAATATAACGTTTGGGGACTGGGTGCTAGCAGCGTTTTATCTTGCAGATTAAATAATATCTGTCACTTTACGAGATAAACGCGAAAAAACTTTGCTGCTATAAATTTAATACAATAACGAAAATTTGGAGAGGGCGGAATAAAGGTGATCTCCAAAACACAAAGTTTATTTTAGGTGTCCTTTTGAAACATGTGAAAGTACAATGTGCTTTTATCACTTGATATCTCTTCTTCGCATTTTTCTTATTCGTTTTGATAGCTCCAGCAGTTGCATACACTCAAGTCGAGTCAGGCCACGAAAACTGAGTGTCAGTTTCAGTTTTAAAAAAGATGCATGCTCGTAGTGGTTGCCGGGCATGCAAAGATCTGTTTGAATGAAGTGACGTTTACGTGGTTGTTCTCATTTATTGTCAATCACAATTTTCTACCATGAAAATTTTCTAGAACTGTATAAAAACTCTTCTTCAATTTATTTTTTTAACTTCTTATTTTGTGAACATTTAATCACGCAAATGCAGGAACTGGTTTACTTCGTTCGTTGCGCTTGCCTCTGCTATCTTTTGCTCCTCGCTCTGCGATACTGCAAATGGAATCGCATTCGGTTGTTTCACTCGGTTGGCGTGGGTATTATGAATACGAGGAAGTTGAGGTATTGGATGTGGCGTGCCGTGAACGGAAGGTTCCGTAAGCTATGCTGTTCAGGTCAACCATGCATCAAAATGAAGATGGCTAAAGGGGGACATCAAACGTTGCGCCCATCTTTGTGGTGTGTTAACCCAAGTATTTATTGTTACAGGATCTTTTTTAGGCTTCCTAGCGTCGATGGGTGAGTAAAAGTATTAGGATTCATTATGTGAGCATTTGCACGAGTACAGCGGTGATTGCTGTTAGGCAGGCGTGTAGTCAGAAATTTTTTTCGGGGGGGGGGGGGGTAACCACCTTGATTTCGGGAGGGACAGCCCCTTAAAATGCCCAGTTTTCGCTCTCTATGCTAAGGCGAAAAAAAATTTCGGGGTGAAGCACGTGCCCGGTGTGCCATCCCCTGGCTACGTCCTTGCTGTTAGGGTGAACGAGCGAGTGCGTGGCCGATGGCACTATCAGCGCCGCGTACCAGCCATCGTCACATGTGCTCGGCAATGGCTGCTACGTGGTTGCAATGAGCGCAACACGTCATGGATAAGCTTGTTTATAGCCTGCTAGCTGCATTTTTTGGGGGGAGGGGGCTAAGCTGGTGCATCCTGTATTTCAAGGTACATTCTGATTAAACGTTAGTGCATGAATAGAAAAAAACAATGTGGCTGATCCCTCTATATAGAGTTCGGTAAACCACGAAAGTGAAACGTGTTCTCACACAGGTAGCTGAGAGTTTATTGTGCATTCATTCACCGCAAGGGCGAAAAAATGAATCGTACTGCAAGAAATGGTGAAGTTACGCGAAGGACAGCAAACAGCTCTAAACTTGCAGCACGCACCTAAGCAGAAAGCACGAACAAAATGAGCATACACAGGATGAGCGTGGCCTTCTAACCGTCACAGGGGGCTGTGCAAATGGAAAGATGCAATAAACTTACGCAAAAGCATCCACGGGACAAGTGCGAACAACTGTCACATTATTACTTTTTTTGTGTGTGACGAGTGGGCTCCTCTAGTAAACGCCGCTGCAGGATCAAGCGTAGTGACCTTTTCTCTCTCTCCCAAATGCCGAGTCTGAAAAGCACACTCGCAAGAGCGATCAGGCTCCGCGGAGACGGCCCTTATCGAAACGCCAGAAGCGACGAACTTGAAAGGTCGCCAAACGACAGCCATTGGCGCCATCTCGCCACTGATGGCAAAAACACACTGATATTTAGGATCTCTGAAGACCGCAAGCGGTTTATAAATGGCTTGCCATTGGTATGTTTGCAAACGTACGCTCCATGGATCCGTTAGTGCTGCGCAAAGCGGGTCGTGAGGTCGCTGGTTGAACGCTCGCGACAGAACTTTTCCTTCTTTTTTTTCCTTTGCAGTCAGTTGGTAAATACTTTACTACGTCATAGCCGCGACGAAAATGCCCCAACGGAGCCTTGGTGGACATCAGAATAAAACAATGTCTTGTTAAAATGAGCATGAAACAGTTGAAAGGGGCCCTGATACTTTTTTTAAGTAACCATCGAATGAATTAACTGGAAGAGCGAAATTCCTCACAAGCTCAATACCGCAAAAACTTTAGAATTCTGTCCCGTGCGAGCGGAGATTAGTCACACGCTGCAATAGCATTCTCTCTTCTTTCGTCCCGACGAAAGCACTGGAAGCAAAGCGGGGAGAGATGGCAGGGCCAAGGAAAATACGTCACGCGCACCTTGTGACTTCGAGCCTTGTTTATTTTTTTTTTTTTCGAAAACAAGACTTTTTCAGTGTGATCACGCACACGTGTAGAATAGTTCCGGCCTCCCATGGCGATCTCAGGAACGACCACGCGCGCCATGTTCAAATCAGCCAATGGTTGTTAGATGGCTTTCTACAAGTGATTAAGGGCGTCTTCCATCATTTGTTGAGGAAAGAGAAAGCAATTTTCAGCTGACTTATATAGTTTATTGTGAATGACAGGCCGCGTGCTGCAATATAACATTCGGCTCAGGTGTTCTCGCAAGCGTCTACAACCCATAGGCAGCGTTTTCTGGCCACGCTCAAAAAGTGTTGCAAGGCCTCATCAAATTCGCACTAGTTATTAAAGGAAATTGCGAAGAGAGAAACAGGTTATAGAATGGATCAGCTTAGTAGACAAATATGCGGCTAGCAGACGACGGAAAAGTGTATGCATGACGAGCCCCACACGGTGGGAAAAGTGCATTGAGAATACAAGCGGCGCATGTGTGATGTTTCCGAAGATGGCTGTTACGCGGCGCTGATAGTGTCATCGGCCTCGCGCTTCCGTAGCCGACGACCCTATCGGGTCGTTCGTGTTCACTGATGTATACAACAGTGCTCACTGCTGTATACATGAGCAAATCTAGTTCTCCTCGAACCTGACTAGATTGACATAACAACAGTGTTGCTATAGGCCGATTCGCCATGTCGACACTCCACTGCTGCCGGTAAAATAGCCTAAACAGAAGGTTTGGGTGCGTGTTGGTTTGTCTACAAAAACGGTTCGTTCATATTTTGCACTTGATGTGCAGTTCAAATTATGTCAAGCAATATTAGGCTCCTTCCTGTTCATGGAAATGCATGGAGCCAGACTTAAACTTTGTAGGCCTTCACTTCTAACACTTTCCTGAAATACATGTAATCGACTCACTCATACTTTGAGAAAATGTTGAGCATGGAATGTCGCTGAAGCCTACCTCTTGACAAGTAGATTGTCTTTTTATTCTTCAAGGCAATGCCGCTGCCCTGATGAAAGCAACACAACTCGCCGAAGCGTTGTCTCCAGTGGCATGCTCTGTTCAACAATTTCTGATCGCTTCGCGCCTCCATCTTTCCGTGAACACGTGTTCTGTAGATTTCAACTTCTAAAAGAAAAATGCATGCGCCGTTTTTGCGTGAATGAGCAAGGTACAACGTGGCTTGCTCATGATTGTTAATAATTTTCGTATTGGTTCTGACATTGTAGGACCAGCGCTTCGTTATTTAGTTCATTAATTACTTGTGAAGCTGCTTTTGCAGGTGGTCACTTTCACGATGCGCAAGTACATCTGTTTTTTTCGGTTTGATACACGTGATCATGATATTAAAATTTGATCAAAGTTTGTCTCACTGAGAAAAAGCATAGCTTTAGTTGTCCTCTTCAGAACACGTGAACAAAAATGAAAAATGGTCAACTAAATAAAACGAATGGCCACGTCGTCCGAGCAGCCAGCAGACATGAAAAAGGGCACATGAACACATTGCATTTGTATGCGAAGAGAGAATGGATAGCTTCCACGGCAACTCCACTCTTGTCAGTTTCGCGCACTTTCCCTATATTCGCTGATGACACTATAGTCGGTGACAAGCTAAAAATAAAAAAATAAACTACACCGCTGTCCATTTATATTATGCGCGTCCAACTGTGGCATCTCTTTACTATGGCGTAACCGTTACGATGAACCAATGACAAATTCAGCATGCCGCCGTTCGCGACGAGAGTCGATGTGCCGGGACACTGAGACCGCAAGCACCTATTCAGTTTTCCTGCGGTGTTTCAATCGACCAGAAGAAGCTAATTCACCCACTCGCACTCATAGTCATCCTCTCCGGCCGCCATTCGATGGAAACGTTTATGATTTTGGGGCATTTGAAGTACAGCGAAGAGGCGGAGCTTCATCACATTCCATCGTTTCGGTAGCGTGAAGCAGAAACACCGCATCTATTCTCGGCGTAACTCGGAACTGAGGCGACCACTCCAGACGATTGTCGCCTCAGCCATTCGTGTGCAGTAAGGTGTATGTGAGTAAGGTTGTGTGCAGTAAGTCTGAATAGACGCGTCTGTGATTTACCGCCCGCAAATGGCATCGCATCCGCGTGGCCATTTGTACGGGTATGAGTGTTTTATTTGGGTGTTGAAACGTGGGAATCATGGTGATATTTTGTGTAATGCACTGTTTTGTGCGCCCTTATGAGTGAGGTAAGTGCGGACGAGGCATGGGAAAAAATTACAGAATATCTATGGTGTAAATAGTATGATTAATGGAGCGAAGCGTCCGTTCGTGCGCCCATCTGCCTGCATATTTGTGTGTCTCTTTGTCTGTCTCTCTGTATATGTGTCTCTTTGTCTGTTTGTTTGTCTGTTTGTATGGCGACGAGCACTAGCCGCCACGGCCGTCCGCGCCCGTCGCTTCGCTTTGTCCATGCACCACAAACTATCCGACACGTAGGCGACGATCCAGGAGAAAGCGAGACACTCGTTCTTTGCGCACCCACACACAGACCGCGCAGCAGCCAATTGGACAGTTGCAGTACAGCGTCATCTAGAATATCCTTACTTAACTGCAGTTTGTACTTTTAGAGTAACTGTATATGCTATCTGTAGGTAGCAGAATAGCGCATTTGTTTTCCAATGACGCTAGCCCCCATGTACTGCGGCGAAGATAGTGCCATAGGCCGCACCGCTGACAGAGGTCACCGTCTAATTGAAATTCTGTCAAGGGACCATCGTGTGCTCTGTAGCACGTTAGCTACGAACTGGTACTATTATCAGCTTTAGATAAATGTCCTTAAGCGGTGACAGCAAAGCATTGGCATGCATGCGGCACCATTATCGAAAAGCATACCGAGATGATCAATGCTGTAGGCTTAGTGGGGCGCTCCTTCAGTCTCGGGGGACCTACATTTTGTGTTTGGGAGTGGTCGCTTATCTTCCGTAGCTCGTGCCATTCAACCATATGGCCGCGGCGGTGCACGTTATCTGGCACTGCGCCGCGCCTCAGCGTTTTGCGTTACCAGACTACAAAAATAGTTTTGAACTCCCATGGAATAGTCCAGAAATCGAGTGTTTTTTTGTTGTTCGCCGGTTGTTGACACGCCAGGCACGTCGACTGGTTATCAGCGAGAGGCTTAAGCAAGTCGCCTGCAAAAACAGAGCGCGGCTTCGCCGTATAACTTTGGCTGCTTACCAGGCAAGATGGCTGACCTATGCGCTAGTCTGGCCCAGTAGGGAGCATATTAAGTTACTCGATGTAGTTCTATGAGGCAGCGCCACCTCTTATACTGTTTGGGAGATACTGCTGGCTACTCCTGACGCGAGACAAGGTTAGACTAAGAGGAGCTTCACTCCTAAAAGCAACCAACAGAACCTGCCAGCGTGACACAGTAGAAAAGTGAAGAAACCTGGTGGGGAGAATATGCAATGTTGTATGGTCTATCAATTGAACTGTGGTCATCCGCTGTGTGTGTGAAGAATTTCACGTGTGTTTATTCGCGCAGCTGCTTCATCTTAATGGAATCGATTTCCACTGACCTAAAAGTATGTGCCAGCTAAGTTGAAGTGCCCGTTGCGTAAGCGCTTGTTTTACGCTCGATGCACAAACGCCTTGCATAAAAGACACCGCGCGAGGTTCTTCAAGCCGCGGACAGACGCGTGCTATGCAATGTCGCCGCATCGATCGTGATCGATGCAGTGATGACAACCATTCACGATCGATTCCATCAACCATGATCGTTACTGAAGTGATAACGCTAAAATATTATTTATTGAGCGAAAAAAAAATAAGTAAGATGTTGTTTTTAAGGCGTTGTGTCATGCTTAACGTTGTCTTAGCAGAAAACCTGTAATTTGGGTTACGTCTTTTCTTTTGTTTTTGCGTATAGCGTGTAGTGCGTGTCTGTGTTACGTAGTGATAGCCTGTATTTAATAAAATAGAGTCCTGTGAAAGAAATTATGAAGGATGAATTGCAATCCCATGTGAAATCAATGTCTGTCGCACAATTTACTCACATTAACTGGAGAGGGAAAGCCTTCTTGCCTGAACACACACAATTTCACACAGACACATTCTCAGAAGGTAGTGGCCCCTGTTCCAGCAAAACGGAGTTCCGCTATCATAAGTCGAATATTCAAGGGCTGACGGGTGCATGGTGACACCATGGAGTACAAGTTGTCAAAGCAAGAAAAGACAAGTCACCTACAGCTTTTAGTCACTGCCATTTTAGCCGCCCACATCACCTTGGCTTTAACGAAAACGTATGCAATGCGCCTCTCCCCCCCCCCCCCCCCCCTGTTCAACAAAATTTGCGCTAGGTGCTTCTATTTCGATGAAACAAGACGTCGTATAGAACATTGGTGTTTACCTTAAACACAATGACATGCACGGTGACGCGAGACGACATTCTGAATTTACAGCAGCACAACAATCAGCAGCCAGCCATTCACGAAGGCAATCTCAAGTCACTTCTCCCTTCTTCGCTGTGAGTCATAGTTGCCATAGGTACAGAATGCATTAAGGAAACCTGAAGGCAAAAGTTTTGCTGAAAAGAAAAAAATGCAAAGAATAATATGAAATGTTATCAATACCCCTGTTTCGTTTCGCGAAAGTGCAAAATTATCGTTCCTTCATTTTAAACATTACGTTAAATTTGGCGTTGTTTATTTCAGTAGCCCCCATAGGTACCAGCAACGTCACCTTCGAGAGATATGCATTGCTTCTTCGTGGTCTCCGTGAAGAGTGGGGTGAGGGCTGCGATTTCAATAAAAGGTATATTGGTAAGCTGACGCTGAACTCCATACCTTCTCAAGCTTTTTTTTATCGAGCTTGGGTTAGTTTATTTTAATATCAATGAAGTATTGCAAGATAATTGTTGCAGGTGTGAAAATTGTTGTCATTGTTCGGGAACTACTTTCTTTGTAGTACGAAGGCATATAAATTAAGGGCTATGCCGCCTCGTGGGTGGAGTCAATACTTATTATTAGGTTGTCACCGACTTTAGTGATGTCATTTAAAATGTTTTGTTTGTGAAATATTTTTCTCTAGATGCATACCCGGCAGCCGCCAGTGATAAGAGTGGCGCTGCCGCAGCGTTTAAGCGTGGCAGAGCACGTCCTATGGCAGGTAGGAAGCTTCCACCTCTTGGTGGAGTTGCACTGTTCCACTCGAATACATACGTACTACACGAGCATTCTGCAGCAGAGAAATAAAAAGAGACGGTTACAGTCCGTAGGAGAGTGACTCCGTCGTGGCGAATTCATTGTTAAGGTTCAGAAACACCATTGGCGCTACTGTAGGGTGCGCTCCTGCGCCTTAAAGATCTCCTCGTGGTCGAAATTGAACCGAAGTTCTGTATTTCAGCTCGCCTCATTGTGCTATCATAGGTCCCACAGGTAAAACCACCCGAATAAACTCTGAAACACGTCATTTCTTGCAAAACTAAATGCAGATAAACGTATCACTGAGCCACTACCAGGGGCTCATGACTTGTGCATACGAGAAATGATGCCTAAAAAACTTCTATAATTTGCGTGGAGACCTCATTTAGAAAGAACCCTAGTGTGGATCCTGAAAAGAACCTGCAAGTAGAGTGAAATTTTTTGTTCATACGCGTGCGTTCTTTTTTCTCACTCTATGTCCCGTTCCGTTCATACAAGTTTGAATGCAGTCCTCTAGAAAGCTTGCCCGCGCCGCCGACTTAATTAGGGCCACTGGAGACCGTCACACTTTATTTGCACGACAATGGGACTCGCAGCTCGTGACCTCTCTGATTATATTTTTTTACAAGACACTCTTCCTTGTCGCTCCGACTACTCGTTATGTAAGGCGCCTGATTATTTTCAACATTTGGTCTTTTTATCATCATGTTCAGCACTATGCCGACTGTAAGAAAGGGCTTCATTTGCCGTTCCGTTGCTTTATTGAGGCAGGCTTCTCAGTGCTACTCGTTTGAAGCTGTCCGTTCGTAAGCCTAACAATGTGGCCTTTCTCGAATATCTCATTATCAAAGGCGAGTCTTTTTTGCAATACTTTAGCGTAGATATTTTGGTCTGTCCGTCCGTCCGTACGGACGGACGGACGGACAGACAGACAGACAGACACACAGACAGACAGACACACAGACAGACAGACAGAGCAAGCTCCTTCATCATCATTCACGTCGTGGATATGGGGTATTGACTGGGAAAATTCCCGAAATATTCACGGGTTCGCGATGTATCTTTGGAGCTTCGCACACTCAGGATCATTCACTGCGCGGATATGCTGTGTTTTTAGGTGCAAAGCTGTTTAAAGAGACACTAAAGACAACTATACATTCGACGTTTATTGTTGAAACAGCGGTATAGAAACATGATAATGTTACTTTCGTTCCAAGGAAGTGATTATATTAAAATAAATTCACGTTTTAGTGGTCCACATCGGCTTAGGACACATAAAATTACCCGCCTCAAGCGGAGCGTGTCACGTCACTGTTGCTGTGTACAACGTTGCCCGGCTTTACTGCGTGGCCGTCAACACTAGTAGCAGCAAAACGAAAATAGGGAGAGCCACAGCAGCAAGAACGGCCATTGAACCATTTCCTGTCAAAGCCTGCGACATGGCAGGCATGCTTGGTACAACTAGGCCCCACTATATGGCAGGACCTATCTAGTCAAGCCATGCGAAATATAAACTTTTGAACCAATCGCACCCTTCCCTATAGTAACGTCCTGTGGTTCTTTTTTCTTGAACCAAACAGAAACAAATAAGCAGCATTTTACATTGTCTCTTGATGCACGGAAAGTTCTTTATTTAGTGTAGCTAGTTTGATTACTAGTAACTAATTGTAGGTGGTGCCTTTCTCGTCATCGAGATGACTACGCCAAGGACTTACGCGGATTGCATTTGTTCTCGAGCATTAACTTTAATTTCTTGGTAACAGGGGAAATGCTGTTGATAATATGGACATTTTAGACGTTGTTATGCATTGAATTTTCACTCTGAAGTAAATTGTTGTTTGTATTTAGTGTTCCTTTAGGCATAAGCTTGTCTGCCGTTGACCATCGTTGCCACCCCTAGAGCTCGAAGTGCTCACTAGATGGCACTGCGGCGCTTGCTCCACTCCGATGCGTAGGAGACGCGAGCTTTAGTGTGACAGAAGCCGGGCGGACAGACAGAATGACAGACTGACAGACATACGAACGGACAGACAGACGGACAAACAGATGAACGAATGGACGGACAGACAGAGATACAGGCAGACAAACGAACGGACAGAAAGACGAACGGACAGGCAGACATGGAGGATTCACGGTTTACCGAGGTTCCTCCCGAGCTTCGCCCACTCATCATAATCCACTCCGTGGATGTGCACTGACTTTTTATTTCAATTTCAACATCTTTGTAAGATTATTGCAAAGGCACGCAGTTGTCATCACTCCTGCGTTTCTTATTTCTCTTTCTTAAAAATTATACGTTAATCTGTAATGTTGATTATCCAAATGATAAGATTGTGTATTTTGTTCTTGTTGCCGTTGCGGTCTTCTTAAAACGCATACGCATTGCACCAGCATCAAATTTGTATTTTGATGAATATGTTATAACATTGTTTTACTCTATTTAATTGAGTGGCGTAATGTGTTTTTTCTTCCACTGCTCATGTGTAATTGACAAAAACAAACATTGCTGCCAGAAATACTTCTATTCGTACTGCGGTTCATCCTGCTGCTTTTTTTACCGACGCTATTTTATAGATATCGCAGCAGTCTTTAGGTCATATGGCGCAAATTTGTTTTTATTTTATATATTTCATAACGTTATGTAAGTAGTCGTTCCATATGCTGCCGTCATCTTCAATAAAATGGGCAGTATCGTAGAACAAAGAGATAAAAAACAAAAGTAAGGGTGGGACATTAGCCTGCTGGTGTGCAATCTTCAAGTTACATTAAAGAGATACAGTGACTTATGTGACGAGGTTTATTGATGCTTTGAGGTCGTAATGAAGGCGGACAGTACAGTAACATGGTGCAAGGCAGGTAAAGGAGGCGCAGGTTCTCGCGTAACGCAGGTCTCTTTGTCCTCTTTCACAGGCGCATACTTTTTGGTGCATCTACTCCAGTATAATTGGTTTAGATTGATAACCTGCGCTGTGATAACTCAAATGCCATAAGTTTCGCTGTCATCAGTTCATTAATAATGAATACAAACAAAGTTTACTTTTAATTTTTAAAGATCGTGCCGCAATTTCTGTGCGCGAGGTCCGAAATTTGAAAATGTATTTTTTCCTATTGCAGTGACATTGTCCGGATGAACATTCGTAAAACTTTGTATGGTAGGTCTATAACAACCACAGATCACATTGTACTTATTCTTAACAAGGCACTGATAATATATTCAGTCTTTATTAAAAGATTACTCCGCATTGCTCAAAGGCCTTACGGCAGGGAGGTTACAGGAAGGAAAGAAACAAGTATTCATTACAACAGTCCACTTGCCCACAGCCCGACGACAGAACTTTACCTCCATCCCCTCCCAAACTAACCTTGTCCTTTCCCAAAGCGACTGTAAGAAAGCTGTTTCGGTATTAAACAAGAATCATTGTTGTTCCTGCTTTTTAAATGAGCATGATTTCTATTCAAGTTCTGTAGATTACTGTCAGTTTGTCTATTTTGCTTTTGACATACAGGTTTCACGAACTTCGGCACTCCGCCTCAAAAGGTTGCGGAACTCTGGAGTAGGAGCTATGTAGAACCCAGTAGATTCTTTCAATACCTATGACTTCAAAGTGTTTAGTGCGAGTATCTCTACATGGCATCTCCACCTGAATTTTATTTTCACGTGTTAGCTCACTTAACAATCATCGTATTGTGGTAAGAGTGGTGCTTGCGGGGTGGTGAAATAGTCCCTTACCAATACACGGAAGTCCTTTTAAGGGTGAAGCTTCTAAGGATGTGGGTCTGTCCTTACTCCGTAGTTATCGTAAGTAGCTTCTAGTGGCATATACCAGCTCTAGAGCGGGTATGTGCCTTAGGGGAAGCGAGATGGGAGATGGTGGTTTTTAGAGTGTTCAGTAGATGGATACACGGACGGACGGACAAACAGACTAGAATACGCATGGACAGATGGACGGACGCGCGGATGGACAGACAGATGGGTGGACTCACGGATGGATGCATAGACAAACGGACGGATGCATGGATGGACGCACGGATGGACGCGCGGACGGACGGAAGCAAGAACGAATGGACAGATGGAAGGACGAACGGGCTGATGGACGCTTGGTGCCACTCATCATCATTTACTCAGTGGATATGCTGTGATTTTTTTTTTCGAGGCGAATCAGCTGATGGTGGCGTCTTTGTCCCTCCCTCCATCCCACGGCGGCAACACCAGCGCTGCGCATGTGCATCTTTTTCCCACTCCTCCCCAAACGCTCTCCCTGCCTCTCCTGAGTCGGCGTAGAAGGCTACAAAACTTGCTTTTTAGCTCCGCGAAATGCTTCCTCAGTACACACGATCACTTCGTAGGGGTTGATCATCGGTCTTACGGCGTTGCACGTTTCCGCAAAAGAAAGCACGTCTGCTTTGGTTAGCAGTAGCTGGCGTTCGATGTATCTGGCGTGTGCGTTTCTAAAATGAAGTCCGAATTCTATAGTAACGTCCGTTCTATGATCGACGTCTTCTCGAAAAGCGCGGAGGTAACGCTCAGTGACGGTGTCTAGTCGACGTTGTTGAAGCGTTTCACTTCGTCCATCAGGTTCTGGTCTACGTTCTCGTTCTTGTGGTGGAAGCAATGGTCCCCGGCAGTGTTAGTTTGGTACAGGTTGGGAATATCGGTGCACCTGCTTAAGGCATCGCAGACGAGTTCTTGTTGGTGCCATTGACCATCTTCGCACTACTTCGCATACGCACGTGGTTATCTTGAGGAGCGGTGGTGTAATTTTTATATTTAGGGTCCCTTTAAGCGCAATGGGCCCCCCATCTTAGTTTTTTGCTGTGTGTGGTGTCACTTCACTTGCTGCTATGGCGAAGTGAAGATGACTTGCAGATGCGAAGGTGTCATATGTCATATATGCGAAGGTGTCATATAAGTTTGACTGCAACGCGGGACGGGACCAAGTGCGGCTTTTTCACATTTTCACCCCTCCTTTCGGTGCAGTGTCCCGCACCTATCGCGCGTTTTCCTGTAAACACACACAGCTCTCCAAGTCGACCAAGACTCAAGGCCTCAGCATGAGGAAGGGGTGCTTCGGCATCGTTTGCCTCCAGCAATCCACCTTCCTTGATTCCAACACGTAGTGAAGTTTCGTCTCTCTATTTCCCGTACAGCACCTTTACAGCAGCTGGTGACGTCATGCCACGTGGCGTAGCGATACGGCAGTGAGCGCTCTCCCAGTGTTCCTGGTGGCAAGACACTGCAGGGGTGTGGCCGAGCTGCTCTGTCGGCCCAGAGAGGGGCTACCTGTGAAACGGGCATCGGCGTTCCGGGCATGTTGTCAGATGAGACGTTAAAGGGGTACTGACACCAACTTTCGGGGCTGTTATAGCCTGTGGGGTCGACTTCCAGGAACATTCGTATATCATCTTGGAAGGTATTTTTAATTAATTTTGAAGTTTGCGTGACCGGCCAACTCTATAGCGCTATAGACATCCTCGGAGGGGACCCCGAGCGGACCCCGAGCGGACCCCCTACTTACCTCACGTCACCACGCTGCTGTCAACAAAACAAGTTTTGTTGACGTCTTAGCCACCATTTTTCTTGTGCCGCGTTAGTTCCTGAAGTCTATGGCTGTGTTCCAATTCTTAGACAGCCCGTAGACAGTCTACGGAGACTGCTTAGAAGACAGCACCGAGCCCATGCTGTCAGAAAATTGGAACACTTTTCCACGGCTTTTACACGATGATGCGCCACCTCACGTCGAGAGTAAAAAGCTAAAGTAAAGAAACGTAACAGTTGTATTTCTGGCTTATTTCGTGTTGAAATGAAAAACAAATAAATGTTACTCACATTGAGCGCCTGGCAAGGCGACTGCTTGTGTGCAGACGACCATTGCGGTGAGATCCGATCTATATGAGCGATTCACTGAGCCACCATCTTGTTTAGACAGCAAAGTAGCCTGCATCGTATTTGTCTCTGATGCGGTCTTCCCGGAGCTGTCTATTTTTCAGGCTACGTGAGAATTGGAATGAGAATTAAGATGGCCGCCGTGCACTTAGCTGTCTATTTAGCCGTATACGGTGAGTATTGGAACACACCCTATATTTCTCGTTGGCTGATTGCGAGTGCGTGGCCGCGGCGCACGCTTAGAAAGTTTTGTGTTTGGCGACATTCCAGTCCCGCTTCCTATTCGAAAGTAATTCTTGATGCGGACCATGCGGAAGTACGTCACAGCTCTGTGTGCCGACGTGAGCAAGAGCTGCACACGCTAGGTGGTGGCAGTTAAGCCCACTTTTTGGAGCTCTCTCAAACCGAAACTGCAACTGATTGACAATGAGGGGCCTGTAAAAAATTATCTGCCACGTGCTGCAGCAATCGATGTGTCATGCCACGACTAACAGGCCCCCCGCACCGCATCGCAGCAGAAAAATGCGAGGCCAAAGTTTTTTTGTCAGTACCCCTTTAAATAAAGCGAGTGGAGAGGAAACTGGCGTAGTAAGCCGAGTGCGTTATGCAGTTGTTACACAGCTAGGAACTTTCGGTGGCACCGAACAGGTGAGATCACTATTCAGAGATAGCGCTTGATTCGCTAGAAGGGCGTACGCATGTCCTGGACTCAACGTATGCTTTTGGCTAGCATAGTAAGCAGCGCCCCCACAGAGAATGCTGTAGTCACTTCCCGTATCTGCTGTGAAATTTGTATGTGGTAAAGGTAGCTGCTAGTCTTTCTCCGTGTCGTGGAGGAGGTGGAGAGAATGAGTGGCGAAGACCACAATGTGTTAGACGACGTCGTCGTTGGGGACACGACTGGGGACTGCGGCAATGGCTACGAAGGGGTTGGCTTGTCCAGGGTGGTCAAGTAGCAGCTGCGGAAAAAGAGAAAGACGATGACCACGCAAGATGTGACGTTCGTGAACGAAAATGGATGAGGACTGATGAAGGGGCCACGGAAGATTAGGAAGTTGAAAAAAAAAAGTCGTCGTTGATCCCTCCATCATAGAAATCGCTAAAACATGAAAGTAAAATGTGTTCTTACCGAAGCAATTTCATGTACATGGATGTAAGAAAGCTTGCACAATGTCTATTGGTGTTTGACAGCCACATTATTGCTTAGCGTGAATGCATCCACGCTGAGGCTTGAACTGACGTCTACATCCCGTTGACTAACGTCTATAAATATTTATTCAACAAACGCTTGAGGTCATGGGTGCTTGTGTTAGCCGTAGTAGTTAATGAGAGCAGAACAAGAAAAAGAGGTTTGAGAGCCAGAGGAGCAAAGATAGGTGAATATGTCGGGTTTAACGTCCAAAAAAGCCAGAAAAGTGTGACTGATAGGGTGTCGAACTTGGGCTAAGGTTGCCTACCTGCGCCATGTTCGAGTCAATGCCCGATCAGAAGGAAACGCAACGCCATCGTGTCTTTTCTTCCGGTGGTCACGATTATTTGTGAGGTGAACGTTAGAGGTAACACGCCCCCACATCCAGATGAGACAGGCGCGTTCCAGAGGTTGCAGAACCATGGTTTAGAACGTTCTCATGGACTGGCTTGTCACTCCGTGAGAAAAGATGATTTGACTTTTTGTAAAAAACTTAAAAGTCAAACGGGAATCGATCCCAAACAAAGCAAGTGCGGGCGAAGGAGTGAATGAAGAATTACAGTGGGTTCAGTTTTTTTCCTTCGGAGAATAATCTTAAAAATTCGCTCATCAGTGTTTAGATTACTTCATATGACACTTTATTAGTCCGTCCAATATTTGTTCTTTGAATACTGATTTATTTTTCTGCTGCACTCCCCTAAATATGTAAAGAAAAAAAAACGCCGATTCTGAATGGACAAAATGGGCAATAAGTTTGTACGATTCCTTGCCATTCAGTAGATCAACCCAAATCCCGAATTAGGGCAGTTGGTTTAGAGACTCGACTTGGACAAAAACGTGCAGCTGCGGACTGCATGTGATTTGCATGACAGAAAGACGGGCCTAGCTGGCAGAAAAAAATGCTGAACTGTAAGATTTGTTTCTATATATTTTGAGGAACCGCTATCGCACTTTGCCCGAATGACTGTAGGTGGTACTCTATCTACAACAGGTGGCTGGGGGCTGGAAATTTTAGCATACGATCCGCACCACCAGCATTGCCTACTTTTCATAGCTGGTTTTTCGTCCTTGACGTGTGCACCGTATATTATGCGAATGACGTCGTCCTTTCGTGGCTTCAGAAAGAAGTCTTGGGGATTGCTTTGTGCTTTTGAGCTCACTTCTAGACGTGGGCGTGCTGGAGCAGACCGTCGTTCATAAAGAGAAATAGAAAGAAAAACACAGGAAAGTTGAATGCGAAGCATAGTGATGCAAAAATAGTTGGAGAGCTTCGACGTAAAGAAAAAAAAAACAAAGAAAAAAATGATAAAAACGACGGAGTTCATCGTAATGCTCCGAGTTCCCCGAAGTGCGATGACAGAAGAAAAGCGACCCCCCCCCCCCCTACACAAACACGGCTGAAATGCATAGGGATGAAGAATTTTGATACTCGCTGGTTTTATCGCATTCAGCTCGGCTGGTGGCTCCTCGAGGAAGCGCAGTCATCGGAATTCCCGTATCTGAATCACGTCCTTTCTTACATTCTTTCATTTGACTCTCAGGAGGCCACTCCATTAGTGCCTGCGCTCTCGTATGCGAAGTGTTCGGCGAAGAGTCCCTTTTTATCCAACGTGAGAGCACGTCGAAAGACTCCCCAGACAAAGGCGGCAAGCTCGCGGCTTGAGCGCGTTTTCGTCCAAAATTATTTCTTTTTCTTCCTCAGCCTCGACAGTTGCGCCATGAGTGAGCAAACAGGCAGCGAAATTTCGGCTGTATGGAATACATCAAGAATGATTTTTGGGGGGTGATTCAGGGCAATAGGACGCATTTAGTCACCCATTTTGTGAATTGATTCTGTAAACCAGGCACCGTTAAGTTTATTGCAATTACCTCTTTACAGAGATTCGTCTAATATGACAGAGACACGGTTGCATATACGGCCAGTTTCCTTGCGAAGTAGGCGTATAGATGCTTAGGCACTTGAAACAGGCCCACAAGCATATCCGATATTCGCTACAGAGAATCAATTTCTTTCAGTATTGTTAAGGGCATGCTACCTCAATTTCATAGTATACTTGTGTCTCTGTAGTTTCATATGTACTAATCCAAAACAGCTGCCCACAGTCCTCAGGGTGCACTCCGATTCGTTTCTTTCTCTGTGTCTCTATATAATGTAACGGCGACTAAAAACACAAAAGCGAAATACATTTTAACACGGCTTTAATATGGCAGCCATTGCCACCAGCCTCACTGTTCTTAAAACACTTCGTCTTCCTCGTTTTCTGTCCTGTGGCTTTCCTTTGCTAGTATATCAGTACCTGCCAGTTTATCCCTTAACAATATGTTCACATATAGCTGCCCTACAGCGAATTCAGCTCCACCACCCACAAAATGAGTAAATAAATTTTCTGTTGTGTTGTGTTTTTCTTGTCTTTTGGCAACACTGCCTAGTACCCCTTCAAAGCGAGACAGTTCCTTAAAAACCTTTTCTTCCGCGTCACATCGCTGGATCCTCAAAACGCAGGCTTACGTGGTAGAAGGACGAACAGAGGCAGTTCCACCACAGCCGCCCAGACCATCAACGCCTGGTTAGTGACGGTCAGTGAAAAAAAAAGTGCTTCCGCGACCCTTACCTTAGCCAGCCGCCGTCTACACTAAAAAAACCGCCACCCAACTACACTGAAAGCAAGCCTTCTGGGTGAATACACACTCACGACGCCATTCACAAAGCGCAGAAAACCTCGAAACTTTTTCTAATTTATTTTTGTGTCACTTTGTCACTTCTTTTGTGTTTCTTAATTTTTCTGTCTTACCCGGTCATTTTATCTTATATTATTTTTGCTCAAACTATTGTAAGTGTGAGCACGAAGAGAATGTATTCTCATTCCTGACGAAGGCCAGAATTTGGACAATGACAAGTTTCTCTCGTTCTATCTCAAAGTCTTGGCAAATTCGAGACCTTACCATTGTATGGCCACTGCATCGTACATTGCCCAGCACTTCCACATCCTGAACGTTGCCTGGGTGTGCACTCAGAAGAAATTCTATTTCGTTCTTACTTCTATTTCGTTCTATTAACCTGGGTCCTCCATGTCCACTTACGATTCACTCGTTTTTGGTAGAAGGTATTCAAGATCAATAAATTATTGACTTTTGTGAATTCTACTACGAACGCCCCTCTGGCGTTTATAGTACCGATGCATTAATCTTCTACCACCTGGTCTCCAGCCTGCTTCTTGTCTACCTTGGAATTAAAGTCGCACATCAGTGTATTACATTGCATTGTTACTTTACTCATTGCCAATTCTACGTCCTCATAGAAGCTTTGAACTTGTGCATCATCATGGCCGGATGTAAGTGCGTTGGCCTGTACGGCCTTCATCTGCATATATTTTTGAGTTGCGTCTCTCGTGATCATATAGAGTTTTGGGACGTTTAACCCCTCATATCTATCTACCTCTTTCTGAGTTTATTTAGGATACCTACCACACTTCCACTGACGCTATATTATTCGTCTATGTTACCAGCTATACTTCTGTGGATAAGGAACCCTACTCCCAGTTCTCCTCTGTCAGCCAAGCCACAATAGCAAAGAACGTGTCAATTATGTAGCACTGTATTGGCCTCATCTGTCTTTCTAACCTCACTGAGCCGTACTACATCCCGTTTAACCTCCTCTAATTCTTCGAATAGTGCAGCTAGACTTGCCTCGCTAGATACGGCTCCAGCGTTAAAGAGCTACTGAACGAAATTTTTTTCCACCAAGATTTTCAGCTGAATTCAAATATTGGGCCCTAAAATCTATAGAAAACCTTCTCTCCAGGTGGGAACTACCGGAAAAGGGTGCATTTGATGCGTTTTTTGGAAACTGATGCATCTAGCGGCCGTGCCGTGAACTAGAAAAGGTGACATATGGTGACGTCACACAAAACCAAAACGGGCAAGTCAGCAATGCCAGCTGTGGCCCGGGTCTCTCTCACCTGCTTTGCTACTTCTTCGGAGTGCAGAAGTTCAAGGTTGCTTGGCCCGGGTCCAGTGGCTCGTGCCTGCGCTCTCTTTCCTTAACACGTTCTTGTAGCCAGAACTTGGCTCGCGAGACGGCGTAAAGAATCTTTTCTTTGTACCTCTTTCTAATTCCCCTTTACTGTTCATGTCTTCTTTGTTCATCGCCGCCACAATGACGTCGCCGAGACTCGAAAAGACTGTTTCGAGCACTGGAGGCTGGGGCGCCCCAAGGGATACCCGCTAACCTCCTCCAAGCAGCGTAACCGACCTCTGAGCCAGTCCCCTTTTTTTCGGAGAAATTAAGTTTTCATCATCATCATCATCATCATCGACTCGTTCAGGTCCCACTTCGGTTCTCAAAACCAGTATGATCAGCAACAGCAGCGAACAATGCTTCTGGCGGGGGCAAAGCACCAGCGCTTATGTGGAAGGGAAAGAGTGGCATGATAGAGGAAGTGAAATGAACTTTATTTAGTCCTGGAGAACTTGTCAGACATCTCCCTAAGAGAGGTCCGCCGCAGTTGCTGGCCGCGTCTACGCCGGGACTGGAAGACCGTGCCCCTCCGCCCGTTCACAGGCCTCCTGGACTGCCGAGTATTGGACTGAGAGCTCGGACCTTTTAAGAGCCCTCTCCCAGTCTTCTTTTGTGCTGCACTTTGTAACGCCGGGCACTGCCAGAGCATGTGAGTGAGTGTGCAGGTATGTGCCTCACAACTAGGGCATCCTGGAGTTATGCCATCAACAAAGTGACTGAATATGCTAGGAGACGCGAATGAACCGGCCTGTAGCATCCAAGGAACCGACGACTGCAGTCGAGTGAGCTTAGAATGTGAAAGCGGGTACCTCCGTCTAGACAACTGATAATGGGATATCACTTCGTTGAAGGTGCCAAGTGGATCTTTAAAGTTATCCGTGAACCCAGCTCCGTAACCGCCCGGACCGCCACAGCATGTGATTTCTCGCGCATGGTTATGGGAAGTTCAATGGAATTGGGAAGAGTCGAATGCACCTCTGCGCCCACATGGGCCGGAAACCAGGTGATTGTGGTGTAGCCTACTACACCGCTGGAACTTAAAATATTGACAGCCTTCCTAGAGATTACCCTCAAAGCAAAGGCCCGGGTGGCCGCCCTGATGTCAGTAAATATCTCTGAACGCGAAGGGTCCGTCATCGTCAAGGCTAATATACCTGCTCTACTACGGAGGCAGAGGCTTTCCTCACGGAAGCGGAGTTGAGTACGCGACCGCGATGATCAACGACCACAGCAGAAAAACGATCGAAGCGGCCATACCGCCACATCGACGAAAGCTACACTGCCCGTGGACCTAGCCACGAAATCAAGGAGAGACTTGGCCCGTGCCTCTCGCCGGCCAACATTGTACTGCGGACGAACGTTACGCGGGAAGGGTGCCACCTCAGACTTGCCCGTTATTGTTTGTGATAAGAAGATCTTCTGTTCCTCTTCTGTCGTAAGATCATATCCCAGCTACAGCAGAAAACGCTGCCCAGCTTTCGGGAAGGAAAGTCGCGCGAACTGAGCTAGTGTTTGTGCCTCGGTCACCTCCGTGAGGGTGTTGTGCATGCCAAGACTCATGAGCCTGTCAATGCTGTTGCTCATGGGGAGGCCTAGAACTCTTTTGATGCTTCTACGATCACGCACAAACTACGGTGACCAACGGCTAAGCTCACGTATACCAGAGATCCTAAATCAATACCCAACCATACTTCAATTATTGCAGGATGTAACATCCGTCAGTTCATTCAAAAAATAACAAATAAAACTAACAGACAAAAATGATGACCCCATTGATCCTTAAAATTTTGTGACTTTATATGTCTTCTATTCGTGTACACCTTTGTTCAAATGACCTGTGATTAATTATTAAATTTTGTAACGACATGTTCTAGTTATAGATAACCTACTTGTAAAAATTTCTGATCGGTACGTTCGCAGGTTTCTCCTTCTGTACATAAGCGTGTCTAGTCATATTGATTTTGTTTTCTAGTGAGTGTTGATTATATCTTTGTGCATTTCTCAAGCAATAGCGGTGAGCGACTATTTTTTACCTTCTTTCTTTTGATTGTGGCTCAATATGAGTACACATTCGTTATATAAATATCAATTTAAGACAGCTGTGTTAATATACTTGTGAACGTATAGTTTTCTTTAATCCTGTAATCATTCTGCATGATTATGTACTAATGTATTCTTTCAACAAATGCGTGTTGGTGTATCTATGCTTTTCCTTCCAGGGTGGCACGGACCTAGTCAGGCATTTATTTACCCTTTAGTCATGTCCCCCAAGGCAAAGCGTAACAATTTTGCCTTGAATAAAATTGAATAAAAAGTGTCAAGTTTATCCTCCTCGTGTTTAGACTAATTTAGCGAGGATGCCACGTAATTATTGTGGCTCATGAAGAATGCGTGGAAGAGCCGAAGGAGATTGCTCTCCCTCAGTTCTCCCCTTCGGCTTGAAACCCTCAATATTAGTCTGAGCATGTTCTCCATTTTGGAGGTGATACGAGCCAAAACCTGCGAATTTCTGCCATGGAATTCAAGAAGGAAGCCTAGCACCCGAATACAATTGACTCTAGGAATCGACTGCCCGTCCCGTGTGGTTATAGTAATCTGCACCTGATAAAGCGATGACTCGTTTTTTCTTCCGGGTCGAACTGGTCGATATAGAAGCAACTCCAATTCAGAGGGGAATAGCTCAAGCCCTGCATACTGCAGAAAACTTTCTGTGGCAGACAAAGTAGATTGAAGTGCCTCCTCCACTTCAGCATCCGAACCGCCCATGTACCAGACTGTAATGTCGTCGGCATATAAGGCATGGTTGGTATTGGCTACAGTGGAGAGGCGCTCCGAGAGGCCTTTAATGGCTATGTTGAGCAAAAGGGGTGAAATTACCGCTCCCTGCAGCATGCCCCTCGCACCTAAGGTGAAGGCCTCCGATTTTAGTTCGCCAATATTTATGGTAGCGTTGGGGTCCCTGAGGAAGGCGCGAACATGGGCGTGGAACTTGGGACCTAATCACACGCGCTCTACCTGTTCCAGTATAAACTGATGTAATATCGTATCGAAGGCCTTGGCGAGATCAAGGGCCAATATTCTTCGAACATCTGGGGTGTGTCGATCAGTAATTTGCCTCTTAATCAGCAGCATCACATCCTGGGTGGAGAGACCCGGCCGGAAGCCTACCATGTTTTACGGAAACAGCTCTTTATCCTCAATATACCGAGATACTCTGTTGTGTACCGCATGCTCCATCACCTTCCCCACGCAAGATGTGAGGGAAATTAGATGGAGGTTCTCCATGGCGAGTACCTTGCCCGGCTTGGGAATGAGCATTAGCGAGACAGTCCGCTGGGCCTCAGGCACGCGACCTTTTGCCCAGGGGGTATTGACCTCCTCCGTTTACTTAGCAATGAACTTTCCGTCGAGATTTCACAGCAACCTGTTCGTAACGCCGTCTGGACCAAGGGCTGAGCGGCTATTAAGCGCATGAAACACGTCTTAAATCTCAAGCTTCGTATAGGGCGTGTCGATTTCCTCAAACGGCCTTCCCTGGTAGATCGGGTAATCCCAGTCTCCGGAGGGGCCAAGCGGAAGGAATCACTCTGTCAATTCTTTGAGTAAAGTGGTGTAAATGACTCCAATGCTCCGCTGTGCTTGAACTAGGCGGTCGATTGCCAACCTCTGATTACTTTTGGCGTTTGTCTCATCGAGTATTACCTTCAAAAGGTTTCATTTACCTCCGGTGCGCATCTGCCCATCTACTTTTGAGCAAACCTCGTTCCACTGCTGCCTAGAAAGTTCCTGACAATGATCTTCAATATCTTTATTGAGGAAAGGTATGCATTTGTGGAGCCGCCTATTTAGATTTTGTGTGTGCCATCTCTCAACCAGTGATGTTTTAGCCTACAATAAATGTACAAGACGCGAGTCCATCGTATCCACGTGTAAGTCGGTTTGGACAGTCTTGGTTGAAAGGAGGTCATCCTCCGCGAGTCGAGAAAATAGTTCCTCTAATGTAGCATATTCGGTCTGATCAGCTTTCAGGCGCTTCCTGAACTCGTCCCAGTCCGTCACCTTGTACTCTTTAGGTGCAGCCAACCGGATTTCCTGTGTGACCGCTAGGATGAAGTGATCACTTCCCACGCTTTCCTGCAAGTTAACCACTGAACTCTCCCCGCATTTCTGATGAATTCCATATACGGAGTGGTGTCTCTTGAAACGGAATCGCCCAACCAGGTTCGAAACTGAGGGTCAATGACCAGCTCCAAGGAACAGCCCGCCATAGCTTTAACAAGGTTTTTCCCTTTCACAGTGGCCTTTGGATAACCCCAGGCTGGGTGATTTGCGTTGAAGCCACTGATAGCTACGAGCGGTGACTTGCCTGCATGGGTTGCCGCCTTTGCGACCACCGAGGAGAATGCATGATTGTGATTTCGAGGGCTGCTGTAAACTTTCAGTACGAATATGCTGCACTTAAGCCAATTATTCGGAATAATCTGCACTAGCCAGGCCTTTGAAATAGAGTTGCCGAGCGCAAGCGTGTGCCCTCAAAACGCACATTTGTTCGAAACCAAGACAGCCAGACGACGTTGACCCTCCCACCCAAACGATATAGATCGATGGCCGGGCAAGGCAATCGCCGCGTCAATGGTTTCTTGTAAGGCAATCACATGCGGCTGAACCGCCAATGAAGCAATGTACTGCTGGAGGGAGGCCTTACGCTTCCTGAACCCTACGCAGTTACAATGCCAATTGACGAACTCAGTTGTATTTAGAGCCATGGCGGCTGCTACTGGTTTGCGACTTAACATGTCCATATTGACGGGAGCCTGATCCATTGGCGTACCGGGGCGCGCAAAGGGAGCAAGTGAAACAGGCGTCACCGGGACAAAAGAGTTCCAGCCTGGAGTGAGTCTGCTTTCGATCACGGCAACTTTACATGCTACGAGGTCAAAGCATTCCGCCTGCCGTGCTACCGCCTTTTGTAAATATTTTATTGCTCCCAAAACGTCCAAGTCGGAAGCCGCCGCTACCTCTCCTTCCGTACCTATCCTTCTCTTAGCCGGCCGTGGCTCCACTGACGAAGACCGCGCTTGGGCCTGCACTGTATTTTTGAGAGCTTCAAGCTCGACCTTCATCTGCTGAAGCTGCGCTTTTAAGCTAAAATTCTCTTGAAGTAAAAATACAATCCAAAGGCCTTGTTTTTGCTCTGGCAGTGCCGCGTGTGTTACCTGTGCTGGCTGCTACTACGGGCTTGGCTAGGCACGATCCGCCCAGGTTCTGTGAGCCTCTTGAAAGCGTAGCCTAGAGAGAGAGCGTCCCTTGCAGTGGGAGCGCCTTTTGGAGTGGGCGCGCCTTTTGGAGTGGGCGCGCCTCTTGGAGCGAGAGCTTCCTCTTGAGGGGCTGCGACTCTTCTCAACACTTGGCGCATCACCGAGGTTGGTGCCACGCTGGAATACCATGACGTCAGACCCTCTTGGTGCGGCCTGCTTTTCTCGGCAGCCTTTCTACACCGTCTTCGTCGCCTTACCAAGTGGGGGACTTAGAATAGATGCTGGCAGGACTTGTTGGCCGTTAGATGTGCCCACCCCCCCACACAAGGCACATGACCACTGGCATTGGTGATCGTTTGCAGGATCGCTGACAGCACACCCGCGGCACACTTTCTTCGTCAGTATTGGGCAGACATCAACGCTATGGCCGAGAGCTCCACATCCATAACAAACGTCAGTCTGTCTCCTGTACAAAGTACACCATAGCATGCTCGTTCCACACATAACATAGTCTTGAGATCACTGAAGAGAACGACGACGGTAGTCATTTTCTTGATGCAATGCACCTCCATGGCTTTAGGGTTGCGCTGGTTGACGATCATCGCCGCCAACTGCAGCAATTAACGCTTCAACCGCTGCAAACGCACAGTTACTCAAGCCCCTATATCTGCAGCAAATACCTCCCCGATATCAGGCCAGAATGCCCCAAATGCCAAAATTCAAGGTGTGATTTAAGTCACATGCTCTGGCAGTGTCCCGTGCTAAACGCCAGCGTCGGGTCCCCTGCCACCGAGGACGACTGGATCAACCACCTTAGGAGCCCCGACAGGGCCCTTCAACACCAGGCCATCCAGAAGGCCCAAATGGTGGCTGGCGAACTCCGACTCCCAGTCCCCACAAGGGCGGAGCCACCGGGCTGGCCCCCGTAAGGGGTGCCCAGTGCCCTTCAGGACCTTTAATAAAGCTAATTCGCTCTCTCTCTCTCTCTCTCTCTCTGTCACTCATCGAAGTACACGTCGACGCTTTGGATGAAACCTTTGCAGGTATCGTCAGAAGCGGCCGTGTAGGCCAAAACGTGATTCTCAGTCGAGCCTTGGCGGATGAGACACAGTGCCGCATAGGCGCCCGCGTTGCGGGACGCTGGGGCAGACACAACAATGATATTCTGAGTTATGTTTGGGCAGACGATATCCTCCAGTGTTTCTCCGGGGAGAGCTTTGCTGCCGTCTCGACGGCTTGAGATAGACGATTCAGGCTAACTTTCTTGAGATCAAGGCCTCCTTTCAGTCAGACTACGACTCGAATCTGGCTGCTCGGCAATTGGGGAAGTTTCGATGTGGCTGCATGACGCCGAACGACGCCATGTGCCGTGGCTGTGCGATGGCCAGCCGCTCCTTCACTTTGAAAAGAAGCAGACGCTTGTTGCCGGGGAGAACGCTTATTCTTGCCCAAAGCAGTCTGCCCCCAGGCACGTTAGCGTCTTCTTGAGAAATAACTTCCCCGTCCACCACCATCCCCTCCAGCCAGCCGTTCCTTCACTTTGAGAAGAAGCAGACGCTTGTTGTCGGGGAGAACGCTTATTCTTGCCTAAAGCAGTCTGCCACCAGGTGCATTAGCGTCTTCTTGAGAAATAACTTCCCCTTCCACTTCCATCACCTCCGGCCTCATGCTATTCCGTCGGCACGGGTGGACGCCCGGCAGAAGAAAAGTCTTCAAAAAGGGCGAAAAATGGGCCTACCAGGTCAAAGTTGGGCTCGGTAGAATCCCCTAGTTGAAATCTGTCGAAGGGTGTACAATTCCGGAAGATTAAAGCAATACTTTGACAGCAATAATTCGAAGACGACAGAGACGCCGCAGCGTCTCTCGCCGACGCAAAAACTCAGAAAAACGCCATGAGTGGAGGAGTGGAAAAAAATGGCTGCATATCCACGGAGTGAAAGATGGAGAGGGGGGCGAAGCATTCGTCCGTCCATTTGTTATTGCTTCCGTCCGTCCATGCGTCCGTCTGTGTGACCGTCCGTGCGTCCATCCACCTGTCCGTGCGTGCCTCTGTTCGTGCGTCCATCCCTGCGTTTGTCCATGCATCCACCCCTGCGTACATTCATGCGTCCATCCATGCATCTGTCTGTGTGTCCGTTCGTCCATCTATTCAACACTCCAAGTATCACCATGTCGCATCTCTTCATCCTTTTCTTGTCAGTGCTCAATGTACATGCCAATGGCTGCTAGTGGGGAATGAGGACAGGAGCATTCGGCTTTTTGTTAACGTGCACGCCGCGAACTTTTTATTGTTCAGCCAAGCACAGGAGAAATCTCCCACCGGCACCACCTTGCAGGTCAAAATGTAACACTTTTTACACACTACGGCTATGACTACGAGGGACGAACGGGTGCCGCTTTAAGGAGCTTCGCCGCTAAAAAGGAACAAGAAGACCAGAACACGTGCATCCTGCATGCTCCTGGGTTAGTGTGACTTCACGGCTCACGCTCGCGAGCAGCTGCCGCGTGCTGACAAGCCTTCAAAAATAGAACAAACTGCTTTGAAATGAGGAAAATAAACTCCGTTTATCAGAACACTGGTATCTCCTGAGTCTAATTTCAAAGTTTTTCCAATTGTTTTTTAGTATCCCTTTACACGTAGCCAGGTTCATGTTCCAATGGCGGCCTGTCCAAATCCATAAATTTCAGGGACGAAGCTCCTTAAAGTGACACCCGTTCGTTCCTCGCAGTAGTGCGTAACATGCCTTACGCTTTGACCTTCAAGGTTGTGCTGGTGGGAGATTTCTTCTGTGTGTTGTTGAACAATAAAAAATTCGCAGCGTGCACGTTAACAAAAAGCCGAATTCTCCTTTCTCACATTCTCCTTTAGCAGCCATTGGCATGTACACTGAACACTATCTGGCAATAAAGGGTTGCTACGTTATACTCGCTGTGTGTAACCTTCTTGTCTTTCGAAAGGTTAAGCGAGCGTTGGGCCGCAGTGCCATGAATACAGTAAACTAGTACACACCATAACCTCGAGGTGGGTAAAGGTGGGAAGTAGGCACGAAGCGCAAGCCGTAAAAAAGTGTACGTGTGCCCCTTCTCGTTTAGTCCTTGGAATGTCTGCTGGATGGCGGTGTTTCTATATGAGGAATATATGATGAAAAGATGCCAGATGGTGGTACTTGTACTGTTGAGTAGATGGACGAACGGACACACAGACAAATGCATGAACGAACGCACGGATGGCTGCATGGACGGATGGACGCATGGACTGACGCACGGGCGGATGCATGGACGAACGCAGGGAGGGATGTGCGGACGCACGAACAGACGCACGCACGGACCGGTGGATGGACGCATGGACGGTCACACAGACGGACGCATGGACGCACGGAAGCAAGAACGAATGGACGGACGGATGCTTTGCCCCACTCTCCATCATTTACTCCGTGGATATGCTGCCATTTTAGCACCCTCTGCTGCGTCACACTTCTGACCACTGCCGTGGTCAGTTGCTTCGATGCCGCTGAGGACCGAGAGCCGCGGGTTATGATGCGTATCCATGTTGGAGGCAGTGGCCAGATGATGTGCCAGGGTGGCTAATCCTCATCTGGTGAGAAAGCGCGCTGTCACCAGTGGTCCCCAGTGAGGCCGCACCCAGAGTGTCTTAATGCAATTCAATCACCACACGGATATTTTTTTTTCAAAATCTGGTGGGGAATCGCGTGGCACCGGGATTCAAACCACGAACCTTTTGCACGTAAGGCTGATACTCTAACAACTGCACCTTTGCTGCAGGGACGACTTAAATGTATTTACAGACAAATGCGATACAACGTTGATTGTTAAAAGTTGTACACATGAAACTCGGCTAGAACGACAGACACTCAGATTGCACAAAACGCGGACACGAAGAGTGGGACCACCTGACCTGTAGATTTTGGTGATGAAACGCATGGGTCATCTGGTGTGTTCTGAAAGAAATTTAATATTTTCATCAAAAGCATGAAGCAGCAGTGTTTTGAGCGCCCACAATGGTTCAGAAATAGCATTGTATTTGTTTCACTTAGGGCTGCGTTGCGGTAAGATTACCTGATACGCAAGGCAACTTTTTGATTTAGTTGTAGAGCCTACTTTCATCCCTAGCAATGACACTTTATAAATAACTCTGACTTAAAAAGCATGTACACATTGTTTTCAGTGCATGAAAGTCGCTTGATATATGACGTCAGAGTGCACGTGCCGAAAAAAAGGGGGGGGGGGGTCGAATAAAGTACAATTGAACGCAGCATCTGTGGGCATTGTACTTAGACGATTCACTATGTCATTAGCCAATATATAACGATTCGTGTGAAGTAGACGGTAGTCAACCCAACATGTTTCGCAGGCAAGTTAACATTGCGATTCATATAATAATTGTGGTACTTTTCCTTTGTGATATTCATGAAATGGGTAAGTTATTGTTTTGATGTCGAAGGTCCATTAATTGGCACCGGTATAATTTTACGCTAAGTTTGTATCGCGGCTGTATAGACACCATGACAGTGAAGAAGGTTTTTATAATAAAAAAAAAAACCTAACTGAACCAATGCAGGCTTGGCCGGAGATGCATCATATAGATTCGGAATCCGCCAGCCTCAAGACTATTCTATATAGGATGGTAGATGTTCTTTTGTATGCTAGATATTGTTGCTTACGAATAGATGATTAATTGCTCACTGGTCTGTATTTCAACTAAAAATATTTCAACTAAAAATATTGGGACGCAACAGAACTACCCTTGAGTACTCTTTACATATTTGTGTCACTGTTTCATAAACTTTTATTGAAGGAATTAAATGATAGTTGGTGTCATTGTGTCAGCATATTTTCTGATTTAGATAGCAATATCACTGACATTTGCAGTGTAGTTGCAAACGGCTGTAAAATACTTGTGGCGAATTGGAAATGCCCAGAACAAAGCCACTCACTGCACCTTATGACATTTCAATTACAAACAGCAATCCCACAAAAAGTATTTAATGCCAATGTCCTTGCTATTACAGTGGTTATCATTATGAAGTAGGTCGCCGAAGGATAGATCTGTTTCTACTCCGTTTGAGCTGCATTAATGACTCACCTGGATATGTCATATGCCTGTTCCTCGCTTCAAGTATTCTGTGCCTTCATTTACCTTTCATTACTGCGCATGTCCGATCCTAGAGTATTTCTCTGACTCACTCCGCACAGCATTATTTTCGGCAACGTTATGCGTGCATCAAATGGTCTTCCTAAAATTGCTTCGTATACTTGTGCTCATGAACGCACTTTCAGCGTTGCGACACATTGAAACGCAAGACGTGTGCGAAGAAGTGATTTGAGCTTAATGACATTTTCAACGGCATCTGGCTAGTCTGCGAATACAAGAATAATATTGGCAGCGTGCTGCGGTCTCTGTAGCACCTGAAGGTGAAAGCATGCTACTTTCTTTATTAGGCTGTAAGTTATGCAATCAGGGACGAGATTTCTTGTCAATGTGAGCCGCAGCGTGGGAGTTATGCGGTAAGTTAGAAGCGACGTTCATAATTGACTGCATCGTTCCTTTCACGTCCCCTAAAGCTTTCTGCAACGAGTGTTGCACAAGCCCGATGTTCACAAAGGGAGGCTGTCATGTAATTCCCATATCATGTGACGTCATTTGATAAGGATCTTCTGACACCATGTTGATGACTCTGATAGCGCTGGTAATGAACGGCTGTGTGAAGAGAAAATGGTCGAGATGCAAACAAAATATCGTGTGTTTTTTCTTTGAGTGTGTTTACCTCAATGTTGCCTCAGGCAGTGGGCGTCGCTTGTTGCGTGCCTGATTATTGATGAACGGCTTTGGGTCATAAATAACGAATATCACTGCATTACGTGAAATAGGAGCGAAAGAGAAGGCAAGAGGCGTCGTCACATGACCATGTGTGGAGGTTACGCCATTCCTCCGTTTTATTAGAAAATCGAGAGCGGAATGCCTACTTGCTGGAAGTAATAAAAGAGTAAAGTGCAACTGCTAGCAATGAAGACGGCCTTCTGCATGGTAATGAAATAAAGACGAAGACATCTTTTCTATTTACTTTAACATGAGTGTTTTAGGCTTCTCTTGGTGAAAATTTTAGAGTGGACGATAGCCTACATATTATATTCTGTAAGAAGAATGCACAATAGGGTATTGTAAGAGGCCCTTTGAAATATGATGCTTTTCTGCAGTTTCTAGTTCAGTTCAGTTCATGTTTAAATAACATGAGGAAAACAACAATGCAGTTAGTTGCCTCCAGTAGCAAAAGCCGTTGACGGGTAAGCCACGCACAGCTTTTTTGTAGGTTGTAAGCTGCCAAAAGGTATTTACAAGGAGCCGAATTGTTGCTATTAGTAAAGCACCGTTTCAAAGAAAAAAAAAACACCAATCATGCTGCACGACGTGACTTAACGTGCAATAACTTCATGATAAATTTATGCAGTTGCACTGAGCATGAGAGCTGCAGGAAGTGTAGTGCTGTGATTCACCTGATATTTAGTAACGCTGGCATTGACGAGCAAGCAAGCGCCATCGTTTCCAACACGCACCCTGCACGGCGTGCTTTGCATAGAAAGAAACATTCATTTGAATTGCAAAGGTGCCCTTCTGATTCTTTTTATTCCACCTCCTCACCATCCACTATCTTTCTCACCCACTTACTATAATGTTACTGCACACGGCCGTGCTCATCTTTACCCTCCTCTCAGATTTGGGTGCACGTTAAAGAACCCCAGGTGGTCGAAATCTCCGGAGTCCTCCACTACGGCGTCTCTCATAATGATATGGTGGTTTTGGGACGTTAAACCCCACATATCAATATGGTAATTAAAGCTGGCTATGCTTTCAAAAGCGTAGGGCTTTAGGATCCCCACTTTTTGTCTGTCTGTAAATATTAGGTAGACTGCGCACGCTTGAATTCGAGACGTCAATGTAGACGCAACTTCGCCAAGTGCATGGTAACTTCTTCCACCTGTGCTTCTATGGCGCTACAACTGAAGGATGTAGCAAACCGAAATCTCACGGCATACGACGCGAACATAAACAGCCGTAAGATGCAGGGTGTCGATCCACAGCCAAAAGTAGCTCGTATGTGAAACACCGAGTTTGAGAATCTCCATTAAAAGATGTTACTTATGCCGGGGAAACCCTACATGCTGACCTCAAGCGTAGGCTTAATCGACGATTTGATGAACATAGCAGCAGCGACTCTCCGAAAGGCTATTGCTGGGTGCCATGCCTTGAAGTCCTTCAGGTTCCACTGCACTGGAGCTGCATTTAACGCAGAATGCGGAACTACATCAATTGCTCAAACCTAGGTATTTTAACTATGTATACGTACAAACTAGGACGACTTGACATGTTATTGAGCTGCGCTTTATCGTCCACTCTCTTTTCCCTCTTTACAATCTCATATCTCCTCCACACTCTCACTTTCCTATTGTGTAATATGTACGGCTGTCGCTATCGTAAAAAAAAAACACCGTTCACAGTGCCTCACAATGTGTTTCAGCGCACTGGATGACACTGGAAACGCTGTACAAAGTGTGTCAGTATGCTACAGCCCTTGGGGGTCACTTAGCACACTGTACAGCATTGCCCAATAAATTACACTGCGCTGGGAGGCACTTGCCAGCCTGTATAGTGTGTACACAAACTGGGAACACTGGCGCTACATTGTAAGCAACTTCTGGGAAGCTTTTTTTTTGGCCACCCCGTTTGAGTGATGTATTTTTGCTCGCAAAACAATACTAATTTTGTACTAAACGCCTTAACGATAATCAACAAACCTTTACTTATGCTTCTTAGTACATCCTCTTTTATTCTCTCACTCACTTGACTGGGATGCACAGGCTACCAAACTTAATTTTGGGCAGACAACAACAGCCTAACGTCAGCCCTGCTAACAGTCTTGTTGGTAGGGCAGACTGAAATGTAGCTTCGTTCTGCGGTGCTCCATTTTGTCATACAAGTAGCCACCAATTGATAATATGTACCGTAGTTTGCTTTCAGCAGCTGCTTATACGTTTCACGTAAGTGGGGTGTATAGGGAGATTCCATCACTTCGACTACGTGCAATGGGTGGTGCACTGTCCTTATTCTGTAAGAAGACAAAGCCCTCAAGCCTTTCAATAAATATGCAGGCAAATGAAATACATACAGGTATATCAGGTGCGTAAAAAGGTAATACAATGCAGGTAAATAGTTAGAAGGAGGTCCTAAGGTTTAACGGATTAGAAATACCACACATCGAGCAATGTTGACAAGCTGTTTGTTTCAACAAAACTTTGGGTGCAGTATTTTTTTCGCCCAAGCAGAATAGCGAAAATAACTTTCCCTGTTCTGAAAGCATTCGAGAGAAATTTCCGGAAGAGATCTCGGAAGCTGTTTTCATTGGGTACCCACAACGCAATCTAAGAGGAGCAACGTTACTTCTAATATACGTAATCAGGGCGCCTCCGTTAGATGGGAAAACCGTAAGTCTCACCACGAAAATCCGAGCTCAGGAACACTCGTAGGAAGAGTTTAGGTCTAAATGATCGCCACGTTGTGGGTATTATATTCGGCTTCAGAAGAGAGTGAAGGTGAGCTGACGAGACACCTCTTGTTGTAAATATCTGAGAGACGGGTGAAAGACGAAATTCTGGTATATATTTGAAATGCCTAAACATCCATGACGAATTCTTGGGGGTTTCTCGTGACATTCCTCTGGACTCCTGATAAAGTTTTTACCATCATCATTATCATCATCATCTGAAGTTTTGATGATTATCAGCATCATTTCTTGAGTGGGTATGAGCCACGGTTTAATCATCATCACCACCACCACCATCATCATCATCATCATCATCATCATCATCATCATTATCATCATCATTTTCTTCTTCTCTGTATGTAGGGCTCCAAGCAATGTTTAATGTTGAATTGCAATGGTAGATTCCGAGCAAGTTTTTCTGTTCTTAGCGGAGCAATCACATTCTAATGGCAGACTGGGAGCGTGAATTGTGTGTTCCAATGGCAGATTGAGGGCAACTGCAGATACGGATTGCTCCGTGGAACAAGAATTTCCGCTCCACCGAAATCGGCGCGTTTGACCGGAAGTTCAAGTGACGTATTCTGTGCGCTCTCCTTTATCCAATCACCGATGAATGCCCGGAAAACGCTTTGCACTCCCTCGCACTCTCTCGTGCTCCCTCGCTAGATTTACGCTCACCAGAGCTCCCATCGAGACGCGCGCATTCCAATCGCAGATTTAGCGAGAGCAACCCCGCCCGTATCTGCGCGCCTTATTCGCTATCCGGCCCAGGGCTCGCGATCTGCCATTGAAATTCAACATAAAGAAGCGTTCTATGTCATCTTTACTTCATGCCCGTGTTCAGTTTCGTTGTTCCGGCTCGTTCATCGGCGGGTTATTGCACTGCATTTGAACTTAGAAGCCAACACTGTCTGCTGCCTGTACGGCGCTGAGCAATCTCACAGCCTAATCTATTTAATGTGGTTATGGGTGCAACTATGCTTTCAACTTCATATTCTTGGAACCTCCCGTTTGTTCTCTGTAATATTGCCGTTTGAATAAACTATTAGGTCGAATGCTAGGCGTCGTCATTGAATGGGTAACTTTTATGTGCATTTTTTAGAGAATAACAAAGTTCAAAAGAGATGTTAATGCATAGACAAAAATAAATATGTGACAGAAAGTGGACAGGAAATAACTTTAATAAGAATTCTATCAAATAATAGTTCCACATACTGTTTGGTTTCATGCTCGAAACCATAATTAGTGATTTCTATCACCGAAATAATTACCTACCTATCTGGCGAGATTTTAAGCAAGCTTGCAATATTGGGAGTGATCAGCATTGCGAACTGCGCGCATACGCTTTCCTCTTTTGCTTTTTATGAAACAGCCTAAACTTATCAGCTGCCCTGCAGTGTTGAGGACTTCGTCGCATGTGCGGATGCACAGAGTGATTTTCTTTCAATTCCCAACCTCGGCTCAATTTACCTGTAATCAATCAGGGCCTTATGCTCAATCAGGGCCTTATGTTCATTAACGATAGCTCACCTACTTACCTCCGTGGCACATCGTACAGCGGCTCTCTAGACGTATGTTTTGTGAGCAGAAGTCTCTTGCCTACCACCTGTTGGTTTGTAGACGTTGAAACACATGAAAGTGACCATCTCCCTACATATATACAGCTAAAAGGATTCTGTCGTTCGTCTCCCCGGTCTGTGAAAAGCGTAGAATGGCCAGGATTCCAAGCTTCTGAAATGCTCAGTGCGGGAACATTCAATCTATATCTGAAATAGAAAGCCTAATTGCATCAGCTTTAACAACGAATACGAAACTTGTGAATGTGTCGCTACCAAGATCACAACTTGACGCACAATATGAATACCTTCGTGCAATTCGTCGCCGGGCAGAGAGAAAATACAGGAGGACGAAATCACCATCTGACCTATCTACAGCACGCCAAGCACAACGACATGTATTGCGACACCTCGATAAGCTCGATAGGTAACGGTGGAGGGTATTTTGTAGCTCTCTTGATCCCAGAAAACCCCTGTCTCGAATATGGCAAACTGTCCGAAGCCTTCAGACCCCCACTCAACAGTTGTTCCCTTTCCGATCTTTGGCTCTAAAGCAAGGTCGACCTGAAATAGAGGTTGCCGAAGATTACTGCCACTTACTCGTAGGTATGTCCTCCTCATCGATACCACCTTCGTATTTAGCCTCACCGCCATCCAGCGACGATCGCCTCGACTTGCCATTCACAATGCACGAATTCGACGCTGCGATTTCCACGTCCCGACGGTCGTCCGCACCAGGGCCTGACGGAATTACTTATTCGGCTCTATATCACCTCAGCCAGGAAGCAAGGCAGGCTCTCTTGTCGTTCTACAACTCTACGTGGGAAACAGCGACAGTCCCAGAGAGTTGGAAGTGCAGCCGCATAGTGGCCTTACTGAAACCAGGCAAGTGTTCACACGAGTTGTCTTCTTATAGACCCATTGCCCTGGCCAGTTGCATCGGTAAGGTGATGGAACGCATGGTGCTGGCAAGATTGGAATGGCTGCTGGAGAATAATGTCAGCTTACCAGATTTTATAAATGGCTTCCGTAGGGGTCGATCATCTATAGATGGTGTTGTAGATCTAGTTTCTTCTGTTGAAAAGGAAAAACAACGTCGGAGATTGGTAGGGGCCATTTTCTTAGATATAAAGGGCGCGTACGATGCGTCTACCATGAGGCCATTCTTGACGCACTTGAAGACATCGGCGTAGGTGGCCGACTACACGCATGGATAGGGAGCTATCTCAGAGGACGTACCATTTTTATGTCGACATCCGACGGTGACACAGCCAGGCACCTCGTAAGCCGTGGAGTTCCGCAAGGCGCCGTCCTGAGCCCCATGCTTTTTAACATAACACTCACTGGCCTTGAAGCTGAGCTTCCCGACGTTGTCAGAATCAGTGCGTATGCGGACGACATATGCATATGGGCATCTGGAGCAACGCGACCACAACTGCGAGCAAGGCTACAACAAGGCACATCAATAACATCTAAGTACTTACGTCGTCAAGGCCTGGAACTTTCAATAGCAAAATGTGCTGCATTGGCATTTACGAAGAAATCAATGTCGCGGTACCCAATCTTCGCTCACGGAGCAGTGATTCCCGTGGTTAAGCACCACCGCTATTTAGGGGTCGTCATTGATCGCAACCTGTCCTGGTCAAAGCATGTGACTGTGCTGCGAAACAAACTAATCAGTTTTGTGTATGTCCTTCGTGTTATAGCAGGACTGAGATGGGGCCCTTCGGAGAAAAGTCTTCTGCAGTTACACAAGGCATTGTTTGTAGGCTATATAAGGTACAGCTCACCTGTGCTTTCTAGCATGCGGGCAACGTGCCTTCGTACTTTAGAGAGCCTTCAGGCACGAGCACTGAGAATATGTCTTGGCCTGCCACGGTGCACATCTACCTCTGGCACTATAGAGGAGTCACGCACCTACCCTATACAGGTTTACACGTCCTGTGAGCCTCTTCGAGTGCACCTTCGTCTGCTGACCCGACATGCACAGCACCCTTTGTCTTCGCTACAAGTGGACCGACCAGGCTGTACCTATTCGCGATGCCTTGATACGCATAGGCACACTATCCCGTCACGCTTTGCACCTGCCTTAATCCCTGCAGTGCCTCCATGGACATTGACTAAACCACTGGTGTGCCTTCACATACGTGGAATTTCGTATAAGTCGCATGTTTCTTATATTGCCCTCAAGCAACTCACCTTGGCACATTTAGATGACCGATACAGCGACTCTGTGCACATTTACACCGATGGATCCGTAACTTCATCCGCCTCAGCTGCAGCCTTCATGATCCCTCAACTCGGTATTTCCCGACAGTACAAATTAGATCATAGGTCATCTTCGACAGATGCAGAAATTGTTGCTATACAAGAAGCCATAAAATTTTTGAACAACCAAGCACCGCGTAAATGGACGATTCTGTCTGATTCAAAATCAGCGCTTCAAGCTATCCATTCTTGCTCAAGAAGAGGCCAATTTTACGAGTTAACGTTAGGAATCGTCCAAGCATTTGACCTAACACACAGGAGCGGTCACTTGATTACGTTCCAATGAATTCCTGGACACTGCGGCCTGGTTGGCAACAAAACAGCCGATAGCGAAGGAAGAGCGGCAATATACAACGCTCCTATGTACGTCAAAGTACCCTACTCGCGAGGTGACGTCAACATATTGTTGAGATCACTCATGCGCGAATGCGCTGCCACTTACTGGTCGCTACCAGATCACCGGAACAAGCGCCTGCTGGAAACAGACCCCGGTATGACTTTTTGTCTTCCAGATAAAATCAGCCGAAGACATGCTAATATACTGCACCGAATCCGCCTGGGCGTCGCCTTCACTCGCCACTACACCCACCTAATCGGCCGTGCGGACAGCCCAAATTGTGAACGCTGCCAAGTGCGCGAAACGATAGCTCACATATTTTGTGACTGTGCATTATACGTGGCGCAAAGAAAAATGCTAACTGCAACGTTGGCAAGCATTGGACGAACACCATTAAGTGAAAGCCACATATTGTCAGAAATGAACGACCAAACAGTGTCAAAAACTGCTACAAAGGCTGTTCTAGACTTTATAAAAACCACTGGACTAGAAACTAGACTGTAGGGTACTATGCTAAGTGGCTACTGTACATAGCACCACCTCTTCTTGTCCCCATCATCACCCTTCATCCCTCTTTCCTTTCCCTTTCCCTTATCCCCTGTGTAGAGTAGCAGGCTAGAGTGAACTAGCTGAGGCCGACCTCTCTGTCTTCTAATAAATTCTCACTCACTCACCACTATGCTTTCAACTTCATATTCTTGGAACCTCCCGTGTGTTCTCTGTAATATTGCCGTTTGAATAAACTATTAGGTCGAATGCTAGGCGTCGTCATTGAATGGGTAACTTTTATGTGCATTTTTTAGAGAATAACAATGTTCAAAAGAGATGTTAATGCATACACAAAAATAAATATGTGACAGAAAGTGGACAGGAAATAACTTTAATAAGAATTCTATCAAATAATAGTTCCAGATACTGTTTGGTTTCATGCTCGAAACCATAATTAGTGATTTCTATCACCGAAATAATTACCTACCTATCTGGCGAGATTTTAAGCAAGCTTGCAATATTGGGAGTGATCAGCATTGCGAACTGCGCGCATACGCTTTCCTCTTTTGCTTTTTATGCAACAGCCTAAACTTATCAGCTGCCCTGCAGTGTTGAGGACTTCGTCGCATGTACGGATGCACAGAGTGATTTTCTTTCAATTCCCAACCTCGGCTCAATTTACCTGTAATGTGCTTAGGGTTCGATAAAAGATTGTTTGAAAGAAGTCAGTACGGCGAGAATCGATACACTCGGAAAAAACGAGGTTATGCCGTGAGGTCAGCGCTCTGTTGACAATTTAAAGTGATAATGGCTGCACATCGTGTATCCGAAATATAGCCTCACAATCACAAAGTCAAAAAACAATTTCTAGATGCAGTACTTTAAAACATAATGAACAGTTATTAGCACGCCAAAAACGGAGATAATAATACAAAAGACAGGCTATACAGCTTCACGTTGGGCAAACTAGTGGGTGCGAAAAGAAAAGAATCTATAAGCATGCGCATAATGTGAAACGTGGCAGAGCTTTTCATTCGGCCATTTAGTGTCAAAGAAATGCATGAAACCTGGTTTTGACAAAGCGCAAATCTTGCAGTGCCATAGAGGCTAGCACTCACGGGAAATAATGGAGGCGTTTTACATGTCACTAGTAGGTGATAATTACATCAGTCAGTCTTCTTAGTACTATCAGCTGCAGAAGTGTCATACCTCACAGATATCTTGCACGTCTCAACAGCCTCGTAGTCTGTTGTTGTATTTTGGCACATTGAGCATGCGAGATGATCGATTCTTTTCTTAGATGTTCCAGGTGCTGTTTGTACCGCTTTTTTTCTCGAATGAAATTTAGTTGCTAAAAAAGCACCGCCGCAGATGGTCTTTTCTATTCTCGTCTCCATTTTTGTCACCTTAATATTCGTTCAAGATAAAATCACAACAACTCGCCTAGGTGACCGTTCTGAGGATTGGCTACATTATATTGCCAACAAGTAGGGAGCACTGATATCTTATTACAGTAAATAAGTTCGCATTCTTTGTAGAATGGGCTGTCCGACGTTTGTATAAACATCTGGCGCGTATCTCATCCAGTACATAGGCGTTAGTAAATGGCAGTGTGTTTGCTTCTTGGCATCTTATATCGGATAAAACTGACATAACCATGACTTTGTTTCTTCCAGGTAGTGAAGAAAGAGACCCGAAATGCGATATTCAGCCAAGAGAAGGAGCGTGTGACAAGAAACACAACAAGACGTGGTATTACGACCTTTTTCGTCGCTGGTGCAGAGAGTTTGCAAAGGGAAAGTGTGCGCGTAATGAAAATGGTTTCGAAAGTTGCGAGGAATGCAATCGTGAATGCAGAAGTAAGTTGATGATAAGTGCTTTCTACAAAAATTACATGATTGTGACTACATTTTGAATACCTTCTCGACGCCTCACACCTCAGCCCTATTTTCTTAACTTTAAGGGCATCAAATAGAACTCTGATAGGGGAAATACAACTAGCAAGACTTAAGCTTTGAGAGAAGTAGGCAAGGCTCCTTCGTACGAACAACCTACATGATTAAACAGAAAAAGTCGTCATGAGATCAGAATACAGGCCAATGTGTGCTCCGTAGTTCTCCGCTGCCACCGCATTGTCAGTAACTGCTATCGAGCGATAAAAAAATGAAATGAAGAATATCTGCTGAGTTTTGGATGCAAACCCAAGTCATCTTCGTGTCAGCGCAGTAATATTCCACAAAGCTACACAGTTTTTACTTTTCATTACCGGTTTCTCAAGACGTCACATATATCAATATCGCATATTTCTTAATATACCATACACAATTCAAAGAATGTCAGTAGAGTCAGCCAACATATAAGTAATTACGCTATTAGAATTTCTTAATGCAAGCTAGGGGCTCAACCATGGATGGCCAGTCAGGTACAAAGTCTTGTTGTTTCAGTACATCAGTGTACTAAACCAGGCTCTCGCAAAAAAGCGCGCGTGGCGGTCACCTGTAAGGATCGCAGTGAAAACTGGTCATTATAGCCCGCTTTATATTATGTAGGCAGCAAGCATTGCTAAATAAATCGGCAACCCATCCTGTTTTTTTCTTGGTAGAAACTTGATTGTAGGGTAAGTTCTTTTTAAACAGTTATTTTCAAACATCGCACAAATAGACCCCATCCTAACAATGTAAAATACTTGGTCTATTGTCTCTGGCTTTATGCACATCGGAACTTCATGACCTATAAAATCCTCGATCTCCCAAACAAGCCGTAACTTTCCAAAGTGCCCAAATATTTTAAGATGTTATTGTGTTTGCCTGTATTTACGCTTTTTAGCACATTTGAGAACATTATTACCCTTGCCTCTTTTACTAATTTACCTATTCCTAGGCATCGGAAAAATCGTGTCGCATATGTCTTTTGGCAGTACCTGACAACTGATGGAAAACAAGTATTCATGTGAAAACCTGTCTCACAAAAAAGCAAACGTGTCCCCAGCTTCCCCGATGAAACCTCGAATGACACAGTTCTGTTGTCTTTACTGTACCACAGACCCCAAAAAGGTGGTTGAAAGTACTTGGCCAACAGATCTTATGCACGCTTTCTGTCAGGGAAGAAATCGTGCTACCATGTGTATTGGAGTGGTTTAGAAGAGTAAGAAAGTCGGCAAATGTCACACACTGATAATTTTGCAAAAAATGGGTCGTTGAGTGATTCCTACCCAATCCAAAAGTCTGAGACCTAATTCTTAGTCATGACCCGCAGCATCAACTGAGCGCACGTGAGGCCTTAGAGTTCTATAGTATATGCCACGTTTCTCCAAAGACCGAATAATGACATATTGGGTGCTTCCCTACTTACCAAAAATAATTATGATTTATGGCGTTGTGGGTACCAGGCAAGTTTGCCTGTCATAGTTGCTTCAACACTGTTTAAAGGAGACTCTAGCAAGGCTTTCCTCCCCACTTTCGCTGTGACTGTGCTGCGCATCGCCTGCAGGCCTGGCGGATTTTTTTCGTAACTCAAAATTTTTTTTACCACACTCCGTTGTATGAAATAAAAGCTAGAAAATGCCAGAAAGTGAAAAGAAACACAATGCAACATAGATAGAGAAAAAAATCAACTCTATTGAGCTCGAGTATTCGATGGTGCGTGCTTGCATCAGACGAGGTGGTTCCCTATTCTTGGAACACCTGTTTCCAATAATTCCTGGCTCTTGGCCGTCAATGCAAGTGGAGTAGGCTGGGCGGGGCTGGTCAACAAGGTCTCCCATTGTTCGGGGGGCAGACTAGTCGTGTTGGGGGAAGGGGAGGTGGAGCATTCTTAAGGTCCTTACACTCGGCTATATTGTGTGCCGGAGCGCTTCTTTCCGTTTTGCAGAAAGGGCAGTGCGTATCGTGTTTAGCCGGATATATTCGGTGTAACCGAACAGGATGCGATAGCTATCCCGCTTGTGTACGCCGCGGGATCATTGTTATCTATACGCCAAGAAGATTCATGCATACTACATTGTTACACTTTATGTTTGGAGAATTCGATAGCATGCCTATTTCCATTGAACCAAATACTTTTATGGTTTTGGTTAAATTGTAGGCTGAAAACAAAATATCCGGAAACATAAGGCATTTCAATTCACCAAACTACACACCTTTAGAAGCAATCTGGGCTGTTTTTACAGCACTGGCCCTTTAAAGATAGCATTATAGCGTTAGTGTACCATGAAACAAAGCCAACGTAATTTTTGTCTTAGAATATTACCAAAAAACGCGAGAGATGGGAAAATAGAAAGGATAAGCGAAACAGTGCGTCCTGCTATTTGTGTTCTTTACTGGTGCTAAAATTGATGCTGTTTCACCGTAAATGAAGTATATGAACTGCTAGAGCTAACCATTGCTATATATACAGTCACTGAGATGACAGAACAGGAGGAAGAAATGCTCAAGGAACATTTTAAAGCTTTTCTTGGTCTGTCGTTTTAAGAACTGAGAAGTAGAGTTTGCTTTTTACTGCAGAAAGTTGCCTATGTTTAAGTTCTCAGCTGAGCACTTTCCAAGGTCTCCAAGGCATTATAACCATTCCAGAGAGACATGGTGAATCTTTAATGTCCCCGAGAACATCCTAGTGAAAGGTCTTCGGGTTTAGTGACATGTCGAAATCTCAAAAAGCGGGCGGAGCGCCCACGTGTTGAGTCTGAATTGCCTTTGTAGTGCCCATTTAACATAGTTTTGAATTAGGAACAACATTCTGTAGTGAAATTGGTAGGGCACTTCTTTCATATCATCAAGATAGATGTTGATTCTGCAGCGTTTGAAACTTACCTAGCACCTTTATCAGAATACCAGATTGTATGAACATATGGACCGCTAACCCTACAAATGGTTAGTGCCATTGTCAACACGCTTTCGTCAATTTTCCAAGTAAGGTCATTTCGCTGTACTTCATTTCCACATCAATAATAAATAAAAAGCCGGACAGTAATCACACAATGTGACAAAGAGACCATGATAAGATAATGCCACTAGAACAAGTTCTGCAAGTCTTGTTTCCATAGATGCTGGCAGGCTTGTACGTGCCGCTGTTCAAAAGAGGACAAATATGCCTTTGCGGAGAAGACGATAAAGTCGTATTGCCGTTGATCGAGTCAGTCTGATGTCCTTGTGTGTACTTATCTAAAGGTTTCAGTTACGCTGTAACGTTACACTGGTGGAGGGGCTGGGTAACAGTCTGTGCTCTGTTACCACGAGGAAGGTCGTGACCCCATCATTGACACCTTGGTAGGAAAAGCCGACCTTCGGCACAGTCGGCGGCAACTAGGCCTACCACCTCGATTTGTCGCTCTTCCGGAACGCTCCAGAATTATGGCAAGTGCGACCACTGCAAGCCAGACTGAGCAGACCGCGGCTCCACCAGCTCCATGGCCACCAGCCCCTCGAACCTCAAAGCGCTTTCATTGGGAGCCCCACGAAGACGTTGAAAAGTGGCTGGACCAATACGATAGAGTCGCCGTCGCCAATGAGTGGGATGAGTACCGGAAGCTCCGGTATGTCAATGTTTACCTGGAGGATTCAGCGCGTACTCGGTTTGAGAACCACGAGGCTCTCCTAACAACCTGGGCGATGTTTTGCACTCAGCTGCGGCACACGTATGGTGGCGCCGACCGGAAGGAACAAGCAGAGTGTCTCATCATTTCTCGCAATCGAAGACCAAACAAAAGCGTGGTCATGTTTGTTGAGGAGATGTCTCGTCTGTTCCGTCGAGCTGATTCCGCAATGACGGAAGACAAAAAAGGTGCGCTTTCTGATGCGGGGTGTGAAGGAACAGCTTTTTCCTGGACTTGTGTGGAACCCACCAGCTACCGCGGCGGAATTCTTCCGTGAAGCGACCACAATTGAGTGAATGCTAGGACAGTAGTCTTCACAGTATGAGTGGTCGGACAACCTTGCATGTGTGTGAGCACCCTTGGCAACACCTCACTTCATGAGCGTGAGAAGCCTTGCTCAGCTAGTCCATGGCATTGTACGCGACGAGCTGCAAAATCTTCGCGCAGTGCCTTCACAGTCTCAAGTGGCTGCTCTGACAGACGTCGTTCGTGAAGAGGTACGGTAGCTGGTATGACCATTAGTGGCGCCTCCAGCCGAAGCTCCTATGCTAACGTATGCAGAAGCTGTACGCACTCCTGCGCCGGCAGTCAAATATTTCCCCCGACCAACCAGCCTGCAGACGCTGCAACACTTCTCGGGCCCGCCACACAATGAGAATCCGCGACCTAATGTGTGGAAATCTAGCATGTGGCGCGCTTCCGACAATCGGCCAATTTGCTATACTACTGTGGTGAGCCAGGTCACTTGTACCGGGAGTGTTCGTACAGACAGATGGGCCTGTCTGGATATCGGCCAGACGCTCGTCGGCCCCGGGATGGGGAACGACCTCGCGCTATTGCAGAATACTTGGCCAGCCTACCGTCTCCGAATCTTCAGCGACACCATTCACGCTCTCCGTCTCCTCGACGCTCTGCGTCCTCGAATCAATACTTTACTCTCCCTCAGGACGATCCGCTAGGTCTCCAAGTCCACGCCGGGGAAACCAGGATAAGCGGACACCGGGGGTGGGACCGTTGTTAAGCTATCGTCAAAACGGCCTCCGCCGACCCATTCGCCGACCTTCGACGATTCCTTTCAGCTGACACCTCTCATCACCGACGAATTCGTTTCTGCTGACAATGCCGTTCTGGTCGACAACCATCCAGTAACTGCTCTGGTCGACACCGGCGCTGACTACTCAACTATCAGCACTGAATTTGTGACTGAACTCAGGAAGGTTACTACTCCTTGGGGGCATGGCCCAAACCTTCGGACAGCAGGTGGTTATCTCTTGACACCAATCGGGAGATGCACCGCAAGGCTGCCAATCTGTGAGTAGACGTTCACTGCTTCTTTGCTTGTGCTTCCCGAATGCTCCCGGAAAGTTATCCTTGGCATGGATTTCCTTCATGAGCAGGACACTGTTATAAATCTTCGAGACTGCCTCGTAACGTTTGCTGACGACTATTCTCCGAATCCTAGAGATACCGATCCGCAGAGGACTGTGCTTCGCATTGTCAACGACACCGTCATAATTCCGCCACGAACCACTATGTTTGTTACAGTACAGGGCGACATAGATCATGACAGTAGTGGTATCCCTGAAGGCAACCTTTCGGTGCTCTTGTCTCCGCAAAGCCGCGTTTCCCGCGGCATAATCCAATTCAAACGTGGGATGAGCGAGTTGTTGGTCACCAATTTTAGTGGAGCATGCAGTCAAGCGCACAACTGTCGCTCATTTCAAACCCGTTGACGATAAAGCGTGTACGACGATTGCCCCGATTTCTGCAGCCATTGAAAGTGACACAGTGGTAGCCGATACAACCAATGTCAGTCCGAAGCTGTCCTGTGCACAGAAAGAGCAAATCCACGGTATTCTCTGCATGTTTAGCGACAGTTTCGCGTCTACATTCAAGATAAGGCCAACACCAACCGTAAAGCACCGTATCGTCACAGACTATGCTGAACGACCCATACGTCAGCAGCCCTACCGAGTATCACAAAAGGAACAAGAGGCAATACGTTCTCAAGTGAAGCAGATGCTCGAAGACGGCGTAATCTAACCCTCGAACAGTCCATGGTCGTACTAGTAAGGAACAAGAACGACACAGTCGATTTTGCGTCAATTACCGTAAACTCAATAAAGTGACAAAGAAAGACGTTTACCCTCTTTAGCGTATTGAAGACTCACGAAACCACCTCCGATGCGCCCGATACTTCTCCTCCATGGATTTACGCAGCGGCTATTGGCAGATCGAAGTTGATGAACGCGACCAAGAATAAACAACATTAATAACGCCTGATGGTCTGTACGAATTCAAGGTGCTGCCCTTAGATTTGTGTTCTGCTCCTGCGACATTCCAGTGCATGACGGATACAGTGCTGTCCGGTCTCAAGTGGGAAGCATGCCTTGTTTACTTAGACGACGTCGTTGTCTTCTCACAAACGTATGAGCAGCACTTGCAGCGACTTAGATCTGTGTTTGTTGCAATTCGCACGGCAGGCGTCTCACTGAAACCAGAAAATTACCATTTTGGAATGAATTAAAGTTCCTCAGCCACCTTATTAGCCACGATGGTATTCGCCCGGATCCAGACTAAACATTGGCTGTCACAGATTTTGCACAACCTGCCAACAAACGTGCTGTGCGTCGATTTTTAGGCCTCTGCGCACACTACACCCGTTTTGTGCAAAATTTCGCAAACATTGCCAAACCTCTCACTCGTCTGACAACAGATGTTCCCTTCGTGTGGGGTCCTCAGCAAAGACGTGCTTTCTCTGAGCTCCAGCAGCGTCTCCAGAGTGAGCCCTTACTCGGACGCTACGACGAAGATGCCGACACTGAACTACACACTGACGCCAGTAACATCGACCTTGCTGCAGTCCTCGTCCAGTGGCAAGGTGGCGTCGATCGTCCTATTGCTTATGTGAGCCGGATTTTATCATCTGCGGAGGCGAATTGCACAACCACTGAAAAGGAGTGCCAACTGATGTCAGGACAATAGTTAAATTCAGACCGTACCTGTATGGTCCCCTGTTCAGAGGTTTTACCGAGAATCATGCGCTCTGCTGGTTGGCGAACCTCAAAGACCCCTCCGGACGTCTGCCCAGGTGGAGCTTACGCCTTCAGAAGTTCCATTTGACAGTCGTGTACAAGCCTGACTGGAAGCATACTGACGCGCACTGCCTTTCCCGAGCTCCTCTTACGACAGCGTCAGGTTATCACGATCTCGGTGGCCATTTTCTCCTCGCCGTTAGTGTATCCGACTTGGCTGAACAGCAGAAGAACGATTCCGAGCTTCGACAATTTATCGAATCTCTTGAAAGCCGCAGGCCGCATACACCACCAGCATTTGTACGCTCACAATCATCTTTTTGAGTTCGCAGAAATATCCTTCATAAAAGAAACTTTGACCCTTACGCGACTGAGTGTCTGCTCGTCATCCCACCAGCGTTACGAGCCGATGTCTTCTCCGCCTGTCACGATGAGCCTTCCTCAGGCCACCTAAGATTCACACGTACCTTGGCCCGGATTCAACAACACTACTACTGGCCTAAGCTCATTCGGGATGTGAAGCATTACGTGAAAACATGTCACGAGTGCAAGCGCCGTAAAGCACCACAACAGCGCCCAGCCGACTTTTTGAAGCCCGTCTCCCCTCCGACACAACCGTTCCAACAAGTTGGCATGGATCTTCTCGGACCTTTTCTCCCGTCTCGTGGCGGCAACCGCTGGATTGTAGTCGCTACTGATTACATGACGTGCTACTGCCAAACGAAGGCATTACAACGTGGCACTGCGATTGGGACTGCCCACTTTTTTATGAAGAACATTGTCCTCTGACATGGAGCACCAACAGTTGTCATAAGTGATCGTGGCACAGCTTTTACCGCCCGGATGATACAAGACGTCATGAAGCTTAGCGGAACAGTACATCGAAAAACTACTGCATACCACCCACAAAGCAACGGCTTTATAGAGCGACTAACGATATCCGACATGCTATCCATGTACATTGACCAAGACCACGAAAACTGGAATGACATCCTCCCTTACGTCACGTTGGCTTACAACACCGCTGTAGAAGAAACAACTGGATTCACATCATTCCGGTTGCTTCACGGCAGGGAAGCCACTACAATGCTGGATGCCATGCCTCTACCAGACAGACACCAGATTAGTGTCAAGACGAACGAATTTATCAGACTAGCGGACGCAGCTCGTAAGCTTGCAGTCAAACGAATTCATAAGCAACAACGTATCGACTCGCTGCGCTACAACGCTCGTCGTCGCGATGTCTCTTACCAACCCAGAGAACTAGTATGGTTGTGGACTCCCATTCGACAATGGAGCCGGTCGGAAAAGTTGTTACACCGCTATTTTGGTCCCTATGTAGTTCTCCGTCGTCTCAGCGAAGTGAACTACGAAGTTCTTGACGAGGACATGGCTCGTCAATCCCACCGTTCACATTAGCCACACGTCGTTCATGTTTTGAGAACGAAACCGTTTTACCAACGCTGACTGTTCGTCCAACTCCTTAGAGTAGACTTACTGCGATTGTGAACACCCCCTTGTGCACTGCTTATCGTATGCGTTTTCTTTTCATCTGGTAATTATGTTGTGACATCGGGACGATGTTATTAGGGAAGGGGGTAATGCCACCAGTACAAGTTCTGCAAGTATTGTATCCATAGATGCTGGCAGACTTGTATGTGCCGCGGTTTGAAAGAGGACGAAGATGCCCTTGCGGAGACGACGATAAAGTCGTATTGCCGTTGATGGAATCAGTCTGACGTCCTTGTGTGCTCTCATCTACAGGTTGCAGTTACGATGTAACGTGCCAATATCAACAAGCGAAAATGATGTCATGCTTTATGGCATTAGTCACATAATTGAAGCGGTTGGACATTGAACAAGCGGAGGGTTCTCTTTTCCGCGATCAGCAGCCTTGTGTGGCAAAGTTATTACTTCATATACTGAAACCTAGCGTATTGCATATGGGCATCAAAAGCCACATTCATGTTTTATAGTTGAGAAGTTTACGTAGCTGTCCAGCAGCAAATTTTCCAAGACAGACACGGTTGCACTGCGAAACACAGCACTGTTTTTTGTGTGCTAGGCGAAGTGGGCAGAGTTAGTGGTGTTTTTATATCAACTTTATAACAAGTTTTTTAAAAAAATTGCTGTTTTTGTTCTGTTATTCCGTGCTAACACCGGCTACAGGGGTGGACATCGTCACACATTAAACCACTACCTGATCCGAAATAGCAAAAAGTGCAAGTTAGAACAGAGCTGTGCTTTCCCAATGTGAGAAGATGGTGTAGTCTGCAAGGCATATATATATATTACTCACGATCTAAAAATAAATGACACAAGCTTAAACTAACTGGGCGAGACAACTTCTCAACGTAATGCTTTATTATCGCCTGCGATTCATTATACGTTCCAATTACATTATACACACAAATCAACTTACTTGCAGAAAGCTTGCGCACATCAGCTTAAAGTTGTTTAGAAGAGTGGTCCTCGTTGAATGACGTGCGTGCATATTCACTCGTGCTATACGAAATTCGGCATCGGTATGCCACGTCCACGTTGCACTAAGATAATAAATAAGCAACACTGTTTTTGATATTGGTGCAGCTCCTGTGTGTGTAAAGAAACTATACGACAGCTGGTGGTGGGTTTATTGAAAGAAAAATGAGAAATACCAATGTAATCTGCGACTGAAAAAGGTAAGTGCGTGCCACTGTCCTCAACGCAATTTATGGAGCAAAAAATTAGTTTTTATAATGGTTCTCTGACGTGTCGGCAAGGATGGACAATAAGTATGAGTCTTCCTGTTATCCAATAGAAAGAGAAAACTGTGTTGGCATTGCCTCTTGTATCACAGATATTTTACAGTGTGTGAAATGTAACAAGTCTTTTCTGATACACGATTTAGTTGTTACTCGTTCGCGTTATTTATACAGCAATACATTAAATGCTGATCTACACAAGGACTGTGAGAGACAAATTTTAATGCGAACCATTTCTTATGGAACATCGGCGAGCTAAACCGTATCTATCTATCTATCTATCTATCTATCTATCTATCTATCTATCTATCTATCTATCTATCTATCTATCTATCTATCTATCTATCTATCTATCTATCTATCTATCTATCTATCTATCTATCTATCTATCTATCTATCTATCTATCTATCTATCTATCTATCTATCTATCTATCTATCTATCTATCTATCTATCTATCTATCTATCTATCTATCTATCTATCTATCTATCTATCTATCTATCTATCTATCTATCTATCTATCTATCTATCTATCTATCTATCTATCTATCTATCTATCTATCTATCTATCTATCTATGATGAACATGGCTACATGCAACGCTCATAGTGCGCTCGCGGCCGTTTCGCTAGCTTCAAATACACCAAATTTGGTGGTACGTAACGTGAATGAACGACGAACAGAAATGCCACGTGCAAACATAATACTCATCATATGGAAGTCATGTGCGGCATAATTTGCGTGCCTACCAGTATTGCAAACGTTAGTGGTTCCATCGTTACGCTACTATAAACAACGCACTTGCATCTTATCTAGATACGTGAGGGCGCATAACATTTATACTTGTGTTTATTGTGCACTACGTCCGTCCACCTCATAACGTTGTGCTCGTTTTAAAGTGACATATCAACCCTCCTAATTCGTTCTTCGCATAGCATCGAATCCCACTGTACCTGGGATCTGCCCATTCTTTAATTAAGAAACTCGCTAGCATACCTGCCTGCGTCTGTGTTGTAATGCGAGAGAGGGAGGGTGTATAGGAGGAGAGAGAGGGGAGGCTACGCGTGTACGCAATGGGGTGTAAACACCGCAGGGAGGTACACCTAGAGGAGAGATAAGGGCGAGCGAGTGTAGGCTAGCAGTCGCTGCCTGCGTCGGCGTTCTAAGACATAGAGGGGGGGGGGTTGCATGAGAGAGGATAGTAGGAGAGAAAGTAGGTGCATGCATGCGCAGTGTAACGCGGACACCACCGGATCAAACTCGCTCATAACATGGGACTTGCTTTCTGGATTGCGTACTGAATGCTTTTGTCACCCTGTATATACGACGCCAGCGTAGCTCTCGCCAATCGGCCCGCCGTCGCCAACCTCCTGACGACGTGTAGTTTTCCCCGAGGGGTGCTCCGTCATCGAACTCGTTCGACCATGCCCCCCATCCCACATTCCCTGTCTCTTCTTTTTGTTGCTTCTGTGCGGCAGGTGCTCTCTCTTCTTTACCTTTCTGCTCTTTTTTGTTCTCACCCCCTTCTCCCATACTCTACAAGGCAATGCGTCGTGTCGCCGATCAAGCTGACTGAAATTAGATGCATTCTTACGTTCTTCTAGAACCATTACTTACTACTCATAACATGCTTGGCATCTAATATAGCAAGAGCCGCGCGACGTTGTACGTTGTTTCGATGCACCCCCATGATACGTATGCACCGGCGCTCCGCTGAGCGCTGCCGAGCTATGTCGTCCTCGTGCTCATTAAGAGCAACTAGCATGTATACATCGTAACCCGGCGCACTGTTATAAAATTCATTCTGACTAATCAGTGCAGTCAGCATAATAGGTCAATGTCGTTGCTAGTGATTGATAACCTGCGCTGCAGATAGCACTGATACCGATTCCCGGAAAACGTATACATACTGAATACTTCTCTTTCACTGATTTTACAGCTATGATCAGGACCTACACTGAATGAACGTAGAAAGTAAAAAAAAGAAAAGGTAATATGAACAAGTTTAGGTGCAGAGCCCATTGACGTATAGACCATCTGATACGCAAGGCATTATGACGTGATGCTCTGGATTAGAACTGATGCATCAACGTTGGCACATGTCATTGCCACTGCTCACGTTGTATGCGCAGACCCTTCAGGGGGTATGAAAAACCTCGCTCCCAATAAACGTTGTTTGTTGTTGTAAGCTCGCTTCAGTAACGATGAGGCAGTTCAACTGCGGGCCACACTACGACGAAGGCCGTGCGCGCGGTACCACCAGCTTTTACTTATGAGGTGAACAACTGGAAGCTTTACCGGCTGCGTTTCGGAGCATAGTTCACGGTTCACGACGTCACGGACAAGAAGAAGCGCAGGACAATTTTCGACACGGCGCTAAGCATAAAGACAATAGAGTCATTAGCTGCGCGCCCTTGAATATATAGAACCTGAATTGCGATAATGCTGTGAAGTACTTGCTGTGAAGATTTCCAGCAACATGCATTGAAATCTAAGAATCAGACAAGTTCTTCACACAGAATTAGCTTGAAGGAGTGCCTGCAATGAATCTATAGTCTTAATAAGACGGAAGATTGCGAGCAAGTACAATACCGGTGATGTACTCGACACGGTGCTAAGGGACCACATATTTCGCAGGGTGCGTGACGTAAATGTTTGTTGGAAACTGTTCGCAAAGGCGGGACTTACGCGGAGGTACACGAAATAGGCAGCGCGTGCTGCAAAGATGGCTGCGGCAAACGGGAACCATATGGCTTCGGCAAACGGGAAACACAGACAATGTGCACGCTATGATGGTGAAGCGCAATGCCAACTAACCAGGCTTGCGTCTCTACGAGAGGCGACAAGCAGAGGAGACTGGCAACAAGAAAAGGCGTGCACATACAAAAGTGGTCATACAGCGGCTAAATGGAAGTTCTGTTCTGTCAAATGATTCACCTGCAAGAGGCAAGGGCACCTAGTTCGTGTGTGGTAGCAGCACCAATGTCGGCAAAACAAGGAATTCCGCTGCAAGGATGATGGCCTAACAATAACGACTTCAAACAATTTTCTGCTCAACGAGCAAGCGGTACCGTTGAACATGGTCTAGCCAATTTATCACATCGTGAAATGCGATGACGTGGCTCTCCGAATTCAAGCAAACACACGTTTCTTCTAACAATCATGGTAGGATACACCTACACCAAGAACCATCATTTTTGGGCCTCGGCGTCCAAACATTACCTCACCAGTGACTTGCTTCCTTTGTCAACTTCATTCAAGGGTAAACTCAACGTCTCGATAACATAAGGGTGGACCCCACTGGTAGCTGCCGTGTTGCCGTTGGTATGCGAACCAGGTTTTGTGTGGAGATGCGATCAAAGATTTCGAACCGCGCGGATGGCAGATTCTCGCCGCAAGAATCAAGGCGGCCCTCGGTGACCATCCCCTTCTGTGGACCATGTTCAAGTGCAGCAGTTACTAGACGAATTTCAGCACTTGTTTCGGCAGGTCCAGGATTAATCACAGGTTTACCCATTTTTTACGCTTGTGGGAAGTTGTGGAACCTTGTTTCTCTAATGCAGACGCCATGCCTTATGCAATCAAAGAAGCCGTTTCTTCAGAGCGGAATCTTAACGCCAGTGGCTTGCGCTGTTCATGCAATGTCTCTTGTTCCGGTAGTAAAGAAAAAAATCATCCATACGACACTGCCGTTACTTTAGAGTCTCCATATAAAAAATATCCATTGCGCAAAATTGAAGCCAATACTTGCTAACTTAAATGGTGGTGAAGTGTTCTTTACAATTAACCGAAAAGCCGTTTACAGTGATGTACCTTTAGATGACAATGTGAAGAAGCTTCTTGTGGTTAACACGTGACAGAAACAAATCTGGTCCAACGGGCTTTCGATGTGACGTCGAGTCCAACAATTTTCCAGAGGCGCGCAGAAGCCAGCTTTCAAGGAGTACCGGACACTGATTCAGGTTTAAATAGATGACATGCTAGTGGCAGAGAAGCTGAGTCAGGTGTTGAAACACTGCAGACGGAACCTGGTGAAATTGAGGCACGAATAACGCCATGAGAAATACCACAGGCGGAGCAAAACCTGATAGCAATAGAGAGCCCGATACTGGCGAGACTCAGTTACGCGTGCCCACCGGAGGCCGTAAAATTAATGCTTACCAGTTCATTTTCGGGATATTCATAACCACCGTTAGGCTTGTAGTCATACATGTCAGCTAAGCTCATCTTTTCTGTGACAGTTAGGAAGGGTAGGAGTAAATGTCATTAGTATGTCTACAGGATGAGTCAATATTCACAAAATATGCTATCGAATTCTCTTAACCTCCATTATGTTTGTTGGAAAGTGATATCACGGGGCAGTGTATGGCAATAATTGTGCATATTTGTTTATAAATTTGCTGTAATGATTTTATAATAATTATACAGCATGAGCCAACAGTGACTAGACATACCAACATTATGCAGAGCTATTATTGCGCCACAAGGTTATCTGGTTTTCTCTAACATCGTAACGATTTCCGAATGAAGTCTTAGATAGGCTATACTGTATTCCACCTCCATTTCAGCTTTATATGACAGCTTTTAGATCCTGTAGTCCTCCATTGCTTTTCCATATTGTTGCCTCTAACTAAATGAGTCTTATATGAAGTGCTTCTAGATGTCCGGTAGAATTTCCGTAGTATAGACTTTGAATTAAGTCAAGTGTACAATAGCGACATCAGTGTGTAGCCGCTTCATTCGCTATCTTACCAACAGTGAAGTTTGTGTGTATCGCCTTTTGTTTGTGTCCATGTGAGCTGCTTATATCTTTGCATCATTGTGATTTTCAGATCCCATCTCAAGTATATGTGGTGGTAGCAGCAGTTGCCGACCATACAACGTTGAATTGAAGAAACATCTCACTCACTCAGAAGTCGGCGCTGATACGGCGTGTTCTGTTTTTCAAGGACACATCGACCAATACTTTTATCTTGAGATGCTTCAACGTACATGGGCTGTTTACTTCGAATGGACAAAAGCGCTACCTCAAAATATAGTGTGTATGTCGTTTGTGTGTATTAAATTCACTAACTTTTTAGAAACTAAGATGCATCAAATGACATTGGTTGCATGTAAAAACTGACCACGCATCAAATAAATAATATGTTTTGTCAGATATTAAAATAAAGATCACCACAAAACCGTATGTTTGCCAAGAACAGTTGCGGATATGACAGGTATACTGTTGAGAAGAGACATATTGGCTGTTCTTTTCTGGGTCGACTCAACGAATGCAACACATTGAGTCAGAGCAGAGCACCATTCAGGAAGACGCTCGTGATCAGAATCGCGCGGTGAGCGAGTCGAGTGAGTCAGTGCCTGATCGTTGGCGGTGTGACTGAACGGAAATACTTCTTTTTGACACTACTTTCACAAACGAGCGTTCAGACGTGCGAAAGTTGTATTGCCTTTGATTCCTTTGAGGGTTGAGAGGATTCGAACTACCTCGTTGTTAAAGATAACGGAAGTAAACATGCGACCGGACGTTCTTACACATGTATAATATATAGGACAGGTGGGGCATTGTCTCGACAGTGGCCTACTTGAACACGTGCACGAAATTCTACCGGGAGCACTTTAGGCGCGAATGTTCCTGACAGCGCATGCCGGCCTTCAATCGAAGAGTGCAACGTGTTAAGCCTGTATGCAGATAGGCTCAGATGAGTGCTTCTGGTTGCCTTTGAAATTCACACACAAAAAGAAGAATTTGTGAGCTCTCCTCCCATTGTCCAAAACGAATTTTATTTAGCGGTCATCATCATCTCCATCGGCCGCATGTTAATCATGGTACGCTCAAGTGCATATGCAGGACTGTGCGCTTTGATCCTCATGCAGTGCGCTTCAAGGTTAGAAGAAAAAAAAAAGAAGTTCAGTTCTGCTCGTGCATTTGGCCTGAACGAGTTCTTTGTTCTTCGCTTGCCTCAACACGCATAGTTATCGAGAACCTCGCCTTGGTCTCTAAAACGTGCATGTCTATGCACTTTATTCCCTTTTAAACCGCGGAGCACGCCGCACGAGGAACAAAGCTCATGGGCTTGCACATGCACCTGAACACGCCATACTTATCAGGCGGCCGACGAACATGATGATGGCCGCTATAGTTTTCTCGCGAGCTTAGTGTTGCTGTATAAGCGCAGAACCTGATAGTCACGCATTTCGGTTTGCTTGTAGTGTGGCAAAAAGAACAACAAAAAAACCTCATCGTTATTTTTATTCATTGCGTGTCTCGTGAAAATAATCTCGTTTGTAAGTCAGCGCAAAGGAGGTTAAAAAAATTGCTGGAGTGGAAGCTCCCACAATGCTTTGCCAGCAGTGTTGAAGCCAGCTTTTACCCTCCAAAGATATCAGAAACATGCTATTTTCTGGTGGTGCCCACTTTGAGATCAAGCGGCTTTCAATTGTTGGTCTAAAAGCTACGTTATTTTAAATTAAAAGACAGTTGTTCCCGAAGAAATAATACGCAGAGTATAGTATGGGTGGCTTAATCTCCGATAAAATTTGCCTTCACTTGGCAGCTTACTAAAGAAAACTAATAACACGAGGACACACTTTGAGCACTATCTCACCCTAAAAAGTTGCTACGTTAAACTCGTTGGGGGTGCGAGGAAAACGCTCATTCTCAATCGCCAACCGTCAACAGCTGATCATGCCCCTAGTAAGATGCTTACGATTGGCACGGCTTCATTCGTGGGCAAGAATTTCCACTCCAGCGATTTTTTTAAAACCTCCTTGGTCAGCGCTTTGTAGAACGGTGAGCATGTTAGGGTTAACGCGGGAGCGCGCGGCTAAGAGCACTGTGAGGGCTGCGAAACACCCGTCGTGGAAAACATTGCACATGCGCAGCATGTGCTCGGCGATGCGCTCTCCACATCGTGCGCCCCACGTCATGCATACGCTTGTTCATCGTCTGCTGGCCGCATTTTTGTCGGGAAAGCGTTGCATTTAAAGGTCCATCTAGATTAAAATTGGTGCTTGCATGCAAAAATGAGTATAAAACAGTTTACATTTCATCTCTTTGTTAAAAAAAACTGCAGACAAGAAAATAAGTTAAAATGCAGCATCCATCTGCTTAGCAGAAAAAAATACGGCTAGCCTACGACGAACCACCGTATGTAGGACGTGGTGCACGTAAAGATGCAATATTTCCGAAAATTTTGAGCAGTTGAAAAAAAAAAACCTTTTTACCGCGTTTTGTTCCAAATTTTTTTTTTCAGAAATAGAAATGAACAATTTTTCTTTAGCACATGAGATTAACATATTGCCATATGGTTTTAGTTTAGAGCCAAGTGTCAAAAGCAATAGCTTTCGTAATCTGAATAATAGAAATCAAGTGCTTACTCTCTTTTCGCAAACGACTACAGCATTGAACAGGTCAATCGCAGGCCAGAAGCACCACCGCGAACTCATTTAGCACTATGTGAATGGGTGCGGCTTGAAGGTATTGTTACAGCAGACAGATCAAAAAACCCAAAAATTTTTATTTCCCCGTGATTTCGACCATGGAGACACTGATTACGATGGTAAAAAGATGAAGTCCAAACTTTTATGCAGATTCAGTATCACTGGAGCTAGAGTTTAACACATTCCGCAGTCTGAACATATAGCCAGTGTACACAGCAGAGCTGGAAAAGCCCTAGGCTTTTTACAAAGAAATCTTAAACATGTAACCAAGGAGGTTAAACAAGCCGCATATTACGCCTATGTCAGACCAATACTGTAATATGCCTGTCCTGTGTGGGATGCGTTTCACAAAGTGAAACGCATCCCATGCACTAGAGCGCATTCAGCCGATAGCAGCAAGATTTGTTCCGGGAAAATATGACCGAACTGAAAGCTCCCAATGTACTAAAACAGAACTTAATTGGCAATACTTACAAGATCAAAGACGTATTTAAAATCGAAACTATTTTATTCACTCTATAACAAGAAAACAGGCATTATTCCTTCAGAATATTTAAAACCAGCTGATCATCAATCCTGTCCTCATGAACACAAATTTGAAGTATGGCCATACAACCCCAGGACGGATCTGTTTAAAAATTATTTTTTTTCCGCAAGCCATTGTCGAATTGAATATGTTACCAGCTGGTTTAGTTGGCTCCAAGTTTAGTTGGACTGCGGGTTCATTCTATGAGGCACTGTGGCCCCCGCAATAATGCCTAAGGCAACGCTGCGGGTAATGTTTCAAATAAAAAATAATAAAAAATAACATCCATCTTTTTCCTCCTTCCTTCGCTTGTATCACTGACCTCTTACGTAGCTTTTTTCATCATGTGAAGATGTTGCATTGGGAAAAATGTAGCTTCTGTTAGTGTGTTTACAGGCCGTGAGTCCCCGTTTCCCGCCACTACTCGCTTCGACCGTGTAGTATATCCAAACGTCAGAAATTAGCCCAAACATTGCCGAATCTGCTTGCGCATGGCTTTATGAGCAGACTTCCACCGCAGGTAGCAGAAGTGTACGAGAGAAAGTAAAAACTGCACAATAACGGGTACCGGAACATAAGAAACCACTCCCAACGTGACCATACCCGAATGACGAAGCTACGTTAAACGGATGCTGAAAAAACAAAACTTGAAAAAACTGACGAAACATTGCAATTTCACTAGGAAGATAAACCGTGTTTTGATAAACCGAGTTTATTTTCCGTATTTTTGAACGTATTTTTTCCGCATTTTTTCGTATTTTATGTTGTATTTTTCATGTATTGTGAGCGCACGGCGGCTGCGCCAGCAGTGACGCCGAACTCAACGAGGCGCATGCAGGATGCACCTGTTCTTGCCCTCCTCTTCCTTTCATTTAGCTGTCCTTTCACTCCACTCTTTCCCTTCCACAAAAACACAGTCACTTTGCCCCAGCCGGAAGCATTGTTCACTGCTGTTGCTGTTCGTACCGAATTCGGAACCGGAATGGAAGATGAGCGAGTCGAGGCACGTGGGCACTGACTGGCATTGTTGCCTCGCCAGTTAGCGGTGAGTTTGATGTCTCTAAACGTCACATCATCTAGTTCACGGCGCAGCCACTAGACGCAAAATTTTGTGAGAAAGGCATTGAATAATTATTTTCTCGTACTTTCTGCCTAGAATGAATGCTGTTTCTATCACTTTCAGGATGCCGTCTATTGATTTGGCTGAAAATATTGGCGTCAAAAATTTTTGTTCAATATCCCTTTAAAGGAGTAAGTACTGACACTAAAAATTTGGCCTCGCGTCTTTCTGCTGCAATGCGTTGTTGTAGGGCTGTTAGTCATGACACGACACAATATTTGCTGCAGCACGTGACAAATAATTAGTTGCAGGCCCCTCATCATCAATCAGTTTCAGTTTCGGTTTGAGAGTTTCAAAAACTGGGTGCAACTGTCACCACCTAGCGTGTGCAACTCTTGACCACGTCAGCACACAGAACTGTGACGAATTTCCGCACGATCCACATCAAGAATTACTTTCGAATAGGAAACGGCACGGGAATCTCGCCAAACACAAAATTTTCTAAGGATGCGCCACGACTACGCTCTCGCAACCAGCCGCCGAGAAATATAGACTTCGGGAACTAACGCAGCCAAAGAAAAATGGCGGCTACGATGTCATCATAACTTGTTTTGTTGACCACAGCGTGGTGACGTGATGGAAGTAGGGGGTCACCTCGGGGTCACCTCCGAGGGTGTCTATAGCGCTATGGAGTCGGTCGCTCACGCTAACTTCAAAATTAATTTAAAATACCTTCCAAGCTGTATTCGCTGTTGATTTCTTGCAGATGATATACGAATGTTCACGAGAATCGACACCGCAGGCTATCTCGGCCCCGAAATTTTGTGTCAGTATCCCTTTAGGACAAGTTAAGCTGACGCCGGAGCTGACTTTTTATGGGATGTCGAAGGTGAGTGGTCAATTGTCGTTTTGGTTTTTTGGTGTCATGTGGCATTTTTACGTTTCACGTTCAACGCTTGGTGTAGCTTAAGCATTATTGCTGTACTTTTTACCCCATGGAAGTTTCTATAAGCTATAAAAAAAAACAACTTTTTCCAGAATTTTTTAGTTTTTTTTTCTTTCGCCCTTCACATCTTTAGGTCTGCGTGGTGGAAAGAGCGTATCGCAGCGCACATTCTGCACATATGCGTGATATCTAACGATGGCTTTCACGAGGCGCTGATGGTACCATCGCCAGCACACTCACGTATTCAAACTAACAATGCTCACTGTCGTAACGTGTGCTCTTTGTAGCTTTCTGTTCCCTCCAGATGCATTGTTTCACGCTCAGAGCAGTGGGGCTTGCCCAATTTTTGTGGCACATATGTGCTTGAAGCTTTTAAATGCGAAGCACTTCTTGGCGAACTAAGGCGACTTTGAATCTATCTATCTATCTATCTATCTATCTATCTATCTATCTATCTATCTATCTATCTATCTATCTATCTATCTATCTATCTATCTATCTATCTATCTATCTATCTATCTATCTATCTATCTATCTATCTATCTATCTGTCTGTCTGTCTGTCTGTCTGTCTGTCTGTCTGTCTGTCTGTCTGTCTGTCTGTCTGTCTGTCTGTCTCTGTCTGTCTGTCTGTCTGTCTGTCTGTCTGTCTGTCTATCTATCTATCTATCTATCTATCTATCTATCTATCTATCTATCTATCTATCTATCTATCTATCTATCTATCTATCTATCTATCTATCTATCTATCTATCTATCTATCTATCTATCTATCTATCTATCTATCTATCTATCTATCTATCTATCTATCTATCTATCTATCTATCTATCTATCTATCTATCTATCTATCTATCTACCTATCTATCTATCTATCTATCTATCTATCTATCTATCTATCTATCTATCTGTCTGTCTGTCTGTCTGTCTGTCTGTCTGTCTGTCTGTCTGTCTGTCTGTCTGTCTGTCTGTCTGTCTGTCTGTGTCTGTCTGTCTGTTTGTCTGTCTCCGGGGCGTTTTGATTATGCTATGAATACCAAAATTCGTATGGAATAACATGACTGTGTGACGAGCATAAGCGACTAGTCTTAACATGAAAATCATGACATGTATGCCATGAATGTCATGATTTTAAATTCGTAGTGGTGATGATTTTGCGGTGCTTTTGTTGACAATGCGAATCGCAAAACTGGTATGGTATGCAATGACGGCACGGCAAACATAAGTGCCAGATTCTAACGTGGAAATCACGGCATGCATGTCAAGTAAATCATGAATACACGCCACGCTCATGGTGCGCTCGCGGTCGTTTGGCTAGCTTCCCATACACCAAATTTCGTATTACGGGACGTGAATGCATTACGAAGGTAAATTACCGGTGGAAACAATATAATCTTGAGATGCGTGTCATGTATGAGCATGATTAAGTGTCACGCTCATGATGCGCTCTTAGCCGTTTCGCTAGTTTCACATATACCAAATTTTGCATTTACGTGACGCCAATGGACGACAAAATTAAATGAAGCGTCCAAACATGATGATGATGACATACACGTCATGTATAACATGACTACATGCTACTCTCTTAGTGAGCTCGCGGTCGTATTGCTAGCTTCACAGATAGAAAATTCATTGTTTCGTGACGCCAATGCATGGCGAAGGCATATGACTGGTGCAAAATGACAATCATGCCATGCGTGTCATCTAAGAGCATGACAACATACCACGCTCATGATGTGCTCGCGGCCGTTTCGCTAACTTCAATTATAACAAATTTGGTATTACGTGACGTGAATGGACGATGAACACAAATGCCAGGCGCAAACATCATAGTCATGGTAGGGAGGTCGTGTACGGCAAAATTCACATCCTCCTCGTTACGTTGTTATAATTTGACAGTGACATATCAAAGGCCTTCGTTTTTTGCATATGATCGATTCCCACAGTACGTGGGATCTGCGAAGTTTTTTTCCTCGACAATACGGACAATTCTTTTGTTTTCCTCAATTGTCTACAGCTTCTCAAAACACCTACTCGTCATTACTCCAGCATTACAGGCTGGAGCGACAAGTATACCCTCCACCACACCCAAAGCTGACAAAAGAGGAAAGCGTAATACTGAGTCGCCTGCAAAGCAGCACATACACACACGGGGCCTGGAAGACCAACAACTCGTCGCCAGGGCCAAGAGGGCAGTAGAAGCCAGAGGGTTCCTGGACTAAGGAGCCCTCCCACCTCAGGAGGACACCGGGCATTGCTCGGGGCACTGTTTTAAAAATAAACGTTTACTTCTCTCTCTCTGCAGCTTTTCTGTGGAAGCAGTCGTGGTTAATGTATTAAGAAATAGCCTAAAGTAATATGTGTTAACCAGTATATATATTGTTAAGAAAAATATATACTATATATGCTCACATGGTGATATCATACCATCATTCAACGGCGAAATCTTCAAACTTTTTTTGAGAATGGAGCGTTATAGGAGTGACAATTGAACCAGCCATTTCCGTTAGCCTGCATTGAGGCTTCTAAGCTGCCTCTCAGCATGCCATTTGACCATTTCATTTCTCTCCTAACCTTTCCCACTGCTCATTCCCCAGATTCTCCCCCCCCCTCCCTCACGTGGGTCGATAGAAGGTAGTCGTGGCGACGACGTCGCGAGATACGCCGATGAAAGCAGGCTTTTGTGGATGGATGGAAGGGCCTCCTGAGACGTTCGTGGAAAGTTTTTTTGAGACCGGATGCAAGGCTCGTTGTTTACCCCGGATAATTCATTCACCAGCACTGGGTCATCAGACTGTGACGGTAGGGGGCGCCTAGCAGCTCGTGCAAGAATGGCAGTGCACGCTTTCGCAGTCAGCACTCACGGACATTAAGGCTCTTCTGTCAAGATATGAAAAGGCATCTGTCTCGCGCAACATCACTACGAGCGGAAGGCATAAATAAGGCTGCAAGCAAAGCGCATAGGAAAAGTAAGTGACGTAAAGGAAGTGGGAACTGGGCTAAGGGTGATATCTGCTCCGAGTTTTGTTGGTCTCGTGGAGGTTTTGAATTGCCTGCACAAGAGCCAAAAAAAAAAAAAAGCACTTCCGTCTCGCATAGCCAATGAAGGATAAAAATCACCACTCACAGTTCAGAAGGTCCACCGGAGAAGCTGAATCCTTACAGTTCACTATATATAAGTGTTTTACAACAAATCGAGATGCCTGTTGAGATACCCGAATGGTTGTTTGCCACCCGTCTGTTCCTTACTTAGCTTTTATTGAACTAAAGGCTGGTGTCGGGATTTTACGGATTGCGTGGCACAATCCTGCCTGCGGAACGCATGTCTAAATACGTCTTCCTGCTTGATTAAAATCAACAGCTTAAACAAGTTGCTTATTTCTGTTTTATTTTCTTTTGCTAAACCCATGTGACGTCTCTTATAAAGCTTTTAATGTGTACTTACTGTTTTCAGGTTGATGTTGACGGCGAACCACATGTCGCGCATACCCGCAAAGAACTAACCATGGTTATGCGGGCATGAGACAGACGTGACAGAGGGAGATGGTTGCATTACGTACGCGACAAGAATTTCATTTTATTCATGCATTTATCTCAGAGTCCCCTTCGTCATGCACTCATACCTCCTTAGAGCAATATATATATATATATATATATATATATATATATATATATATATATATATATATATATATATATATATATATATATATATATATATATATATATATATATATATATATATATAGGAAGGCCGCTGTGGTAGCTTAGTGGTTAGAGCATCGAACGCGTTATTCGAAGGTCGTAGGTTCGATTCCTGCTCACGGCTGGTTGTTTTTTCATCCACTTTTCTTTCTTCTTATTTACATTTCATTGGTTCTAACAACTTCCCCTGTACATTCCTTGGCATTACTGCCTGTTAGATCTCATTAATATTGTGTTAAAAATACGGAAAAACGAGCCCTTAGGTATGCACTTCTTTCCCTTATATATATATATATATATATATATATATATATATATATATATATATATATATATATAACGGAAGCCGAGTCGTATGTGATTAATAAAAGTGTTTCCTGCTACATCGTGCTTTCTCGCTTCCGTTTTACTACGGAGCCAGTGCGCTTCCTTCCTCGCTACGTCTATATATATATATATATATATATATATATATATATATATATATATATATATATATATATATATATATATGTGTGTGTGTGTGTGTGTGTGTGTGTGTGTGTGTGTGTGTGTGTGTGATACGTGCACAAGTACAGTGGAACAGTGAGTGATGGCGACGCGGACGCTGGTAGCAGAATTCAGCTGAGAATGTGCATATAATTGATATCGCAATCAATTCAAAACAAGTGCCAAGGAGAAGGTTTCCAGGGCCCAAGGTCTCCCAGAACTGCGTTTTATATCTATGCAAGCTTGAATTTCACACTCGTCGTCGTCCCGACTACGTGCCATCCTGTGTATGTGCTGGTTTATGAGTATTATGGACGCTCTCAGTCAAGCCCTGTTCACTAAGTTGGGTATCGAGCCACTGAAATTATTTAAATAGTGGTGAGATTTGCAGTTTCTTTTCTTGCCCGGTTCGGTCTTTTTTTAGACACAGGGGAAAATCAAGTGGGAGGTCGTTAATTAGCCAGAACTGCTGCTAGAACCTGAGTTGGTCAATGTACACGAGGCGTGGATGACCTCAGCAGGCACGGTACGGATTCAAACCTCGTTAACGAGCAGCCATTGTTTGCACGCTTAGATTGCAAACGCAGCCGTGCGTTTCAACACCCGACGGGCATCCTGTGAACCGCGCTGACGAGTAATTAAATTTTTGGACTTCACCGAAACCCAGGGTAGGAATCAAACACGAATATTCTACCGTAGACATTACCTCTTGAACTTCTAATATTTTCCTTATGCTCTGCATATATGATCTTAAGCGTGTCGTGGTTCGTCCCACTTTTTTTAAAACACACTGCGTGATATTTACCTCACACAGGAAAGTTATGTGCACAAAAAGAACTCATTGAATCAGCTGTAAGACAATACATATACAGCTAACTTTATTTCTTGACACCGCTAGCCCCACACGGCGTTCTAGTGGCTAAGGTACTCTACTGCTGAACCGCTGGTTGCGGGATTGAATCCCGGCTGCGGCGGCTGCATTTAACTGGAGGCGAAAATGCTGTACACTCGTGGGCTCGGCTTTGAGTGACGTTAAAGAACCCCAGGTGGTCGAAATTTCCGGAGCTTTGCACTACGGTGTCTCTCATAATCATATGGTGGTTTTCGGACGTTAACATCATCAACGCCCGCCGACTGGATGGCTAGATTAGATATGAAATGGTAATAAATAAACGAAATATATCGGAGCACGACATTTCCGTTCCATTCCTAACGGCGGGATCACTAAGGGAAGTTTTTATTTTACACCTGCTAACTCCGCTATTAGCGAACAGGTGTACGTGCACTAATGTCATTTAAAGCCGATTTAAGTCAGCTTAGATATAACTGTGTATACACAAATTAGGTTTTGTACAGCTGTAGGCAGCCGATCGCATGCTCGTATTACCGCAATGGGTCATTTTGAAGCAATCCCAGAACCCTACGCGGGTGCGCAAAACACTATGGGAAAAGTCTCTGCGTTTAGTGCATAGGCTGTTCTGTCGCCTTCTCCTCGTTCACGCGGCGGGATCCAATGACAAAAAAAAGCGTGCTATAAAAAATGTCGCCGCTCTTGACTACAAACGAATCCTAATGACTATATATGTCTGAATACACTTGCATGTATCTCTAGGTATGAAATGCGAAAGGATTTGGTGTATATTAGTGCATATTATTGAGTTACTGTATGTATATTATCTGGGGTTGTATATATACTAACTATCAATGGTTGTATGTATGTAGCACTAAAGCGACATGCGAGTTATTATGGGCCGATACATGCAATCAAAACGTACTATTAGGTAGCAGCGCAAGCATAAACACCCATTTTTCTCTTTGTAGTTCTTGCTCTCCCCCCACCCACCCCCCCCCAAAAAAAAGACAACTCGGAATGAATTGTTGCAAGTAATTATAGACGTGACAATTCCACATTCACTCCTTCATAGATAAAGCAAAAAAAATTAGATGTCCACGACAGCGGAACTATTTCCGAAAAAAACGCAACATTTATGAGACCGACTCAAACGCCGTAAAAGCACTTGGGGTTGACAGTTCGCTCAACGTTTTATCTCGTTAAGGCGCAAAAATTGCGCACACAAACAATAAGTCGAAACCGCGCACATAACTTGTAATAGTCTAATCTATGACTGAGTTACTAGTAATATACACGCCATTTCGAAAATCGCCCCCAGATACCCGACGTAGCAAGGTAAAGGTAATGGGAAACAACAACAAAGCTTGCAATATTCACGCTGCATACACGAGAGGCATTCGTCGGTGGCCGCTTCTCACTCTTTATTCTCACTGTCAGTGAATCTTCTCTGCTAGGGTACCTTTGGAAAGCAAACACCTTCTGTCTATTTCCAGAATGGTTTATTCACTGTGTGGTATGCGTCATGCAGTCATCTCGCGGGATTTGCGACGACTCAGACGACCGACAAGGCAGCAGGCGCCGCGTACATCTTTAAACAAGTGCGGCGTGGGCCATAACATGGCGGACGAGCGCGACGAGGCGTAGGGCCTTTTCCAGACAAAATGGGTAGCCTGTAGCCTTCGCAAAGCTTCTATTTGTCGATTTTCCAAAGTTTAGGTCGCGTTCTGAATAACTTAATTTTGACATCATTTCAAGCAAAAATCGCAAGGCTATTTTCAATTTTCAAGGTTTCGTCTAATGCTGATAATTTTCTTCTGTGTCATTTTCAGACAAAATGGGTAGCCTGTAGCCTTCGCAGTGCTTCCGTTTATTCATTCTTTGACGTTTAGTCGCGTTTTTATTATTTCAATATTGTCATTATTTTGAGCAAAAATGGAGAGCCTACAGACAAAAATTGAAAATTAAAAGACTTTGAGATAACTAGTAATGGTGCCCATCACAAACCTAGTAACCTATCACAAACAATGTTTATGCCGCCAGCCTCTTTCTTTGCGGAGGTAAGAAAAGAATGCGTGCGTCAAGGCAGGGAAACAAAAAATATGGCTGCATAATGTACAAAATTGACATAGACTATTTGTCACAGAAGTTCCCAACACAGAGGTAGCGTAATAGTGTGAGCGTCTGCTCCCAATGTGGGAGTTGCCGGGTTCAATGCCATACCGGTTGCCGGCCGGAAAGCCACCGGATTCAAAGACAAGAGAAATGTTGTACCTGGACCTGGTCCAATCCTAAAGTGGTACACCCCTCGCCCCGGGCATTTCTCGGGGTTAAAGACGAGCGCTTCGCAGTGGTGCAACGGCACGGTGAAGCTTACTTCACTCGGGGGGGGGGGGGGGGAGACGCTTGAGCTACATGGCGGCTATTGGGTACCCCGGGACCTTCGGCCATTCCCGAGCCGCCGTAGCTGATGGCCTCCTGCTTTGAAAATAAATATATTTTTTCACGAAGTATAAAAGCTTCATTTTATTTGATGGACGATTTTTTTGCAGGTGTGTAAGCCCCGCCTGCAGTGTGGCAATCCGTGTTAAACTTCTAGTATGTGGCATTGCGTGTACTTTAGGTTTGGTACTGAGGTATCTGGATGAGGGTCTGGTGTTCCGGCACTCCCCGCTCCGTAATTCTAACCATCGACCTTTTGGTTATGAGCTGAACACCATACGCACTCGGCTAATGACACGACACAGCATGAAGTTTCTAGAACTTGGTCTGCTCACTACACTGCAGGGCAATTATAAAAACAAGGAATGGACTTACGCGTATTGCCTCCCTAATCACATCGCCTTTTGTTTCAACCCTACTGGAATTGGGATTTGAATAAGCGACCTTTCTGTTTAGAGCCGAGAACCTTACCGTCTCGCTTATTCGACCACCGCTTGATAAGACGGTATAAAAGTTGGTGTTTACATTATGCAGCCCATTCTTCAATATTAAATGGTGAATTTATGTGTCCGGGCCTTGGCGCACGCAGTTTGAGAAAAGTTTTTTTGGTTGCGTCAAATGCTAATAATTCATATTTAGGGCCATTTTGAGACAAAATGGGTAGCCTGTAGTCTGTGGACAGCTTTTGTTTCGTCGTTTAGTCGCATTTAGAGTAATCATCGCAGAAGTTTTTCACTCAGTTCACGTCGGCGTAATGGTGTCCATACCCAAACACGTTCACCGGGCTGCTATTCCAGGAAGCGCTACCTGAGATTGTAACAGCGGCGGTCTGTCGTCTGCTAATTCGTGATAGGAAGGCGGGCGAGTTGACGAGCTTCTTCAGCGTGCTGAAAACAGAAGGTGACGTCGAGGTTTTCTTCATCAGCGACGTTGGGCAGCATTGCCTCGAGTGTCGTTGCAGGGTTCCTTATGTAGACCATATTGTACGGTGACATGTGCGTCATTTCCTGCACGGCCGTGTCGTATGCTTGTATTCGAAGGTCACGTACGAAAGGATGGCGTCCCACGTCTTGTGTTCTACGTCGGCGTGCATGACCAGCATGTCCGTGACTGATTTGCCCAGCCGCTCGGTGAGACCATTTGTCTGTGGGTGGTAGGCGGTGTGGCTGTGGTGGCTTGTCTGGCTATGTCTCTAAATTGCCCGAGTCCAATCAGTAGTAAAGGCCGTACTTCTATCGGTGGTGACTACCAGTGGGGCGCCATGATGAAGGAAGTTGTTCTCAACGAAGAACTTGGCTACTTCTTCGGCACTATCTTTGCGTAGGGCCCTTGTTTTGGCGTAGCTGGGGAGATAGTCAGAAGCTATGTCAATCCATTTGTTTCCCTTATTGAACGTCGGAGACGGCCCCAGTAGGTCCATCCCGATTTGTTGGAACGGTCGGCAAGGTGGTTCGATCGGCTGAAGAAAGCCTGCGGGCCTTTTCGGCGGTGTTTTGCGTCGTGGACAGTCTTAGAATGTACCCTCACGTAACGAGCGACACTGGCGGTAAGGCGTGGCCAGTAGCTCTCTTGTAACCTCGCGAGCGTGCGGGAAACACCAAGGTGTCCTGCCGTTGAATAATCGTGCAGGGCCTGGAGAAGTTCTGGTCGCAGAGCTGAAGGCACCAGAAGAAGGTACTTGGCTGAAGCGGCAGGAAGTTCACCTTTTGGAGAAGGCCGTTTCACAGCGAAAACGACGTTTGAATACATTCGGAACAACGGAGGTCCTACCCTCGAGGTATTTAATTTGGCTCCTAAGTTCCGGGTCAGCCCGTTGTCGTTCAGCGAAGTCATCGGCAGTTATCCTTCCCAAATAGTAGTCGTCGTTCAGTCGTTCAGGTGTTCGGGTGGCGGTGGGTCGACGAGGGCTGACGACAAGAAGTTGGCGTCGGGGGGTTTTCTGCTGACTTCTAAATGACAGTAATGTATTCTTGAAGTCTCAGGCTCCATCATGCCAAGCGACTTGAATGGCCCTTCAAGTTAGCTAGCCAACACAAGGCGAGGCGTGGTGGTCGCTCACAACTATGAAAAAACTGCCGTAGAGGTAAGGACGAAACACTGACGTCGCCCAAATGATGACAAGGCACTCCTTTTCGGCTAGCGTAACTAAGAAGCCTTTATTGTCCGTCATTCCTCTGCACAAGGACGGTGCTGAGTTCTACGCTGCTTCCGTCAGTGTGCACTTCTGTTTTGGCACTTTCGTCGAAATGCGCGAGTATCAGAGGCATCTGCAGGTGTCGTTTCAGTTCCCCTAATGCTTCCTCGTGTGGCGTTTCCCACTTGAACGCGACGTCTGTCCTCGTAAGGTTATAGAGTGGCTCTGCGATGTTGGCGAAGTTTCTGACGAAGCGCCTGGAATAGGCACACAGAACTAGAAATCCACGCACCGTCTTCCTTTCTACGGGTGGTGGAGATGCAGTGATGGCGGCTGTTTTCTGTGGATCAGGTCTTACTCCCGACTTGCTTATCACGTTTATCACGTGGCCAAAGAACAAAAGTTTCTGGTATGCGAAGTGGCACTTTCCTGGCTTCAGGGTGAGTCCGGAAGTCTTGATGGCTTGAAGTACAGCTTCAATGTGCAGAAGATGCTCGTTGAAGCTCGAAGAAAGACGACGACGTCGTCCAAGTAACCGAGACAAGTCTGTCACTTTAATCAAGCTAGCACTGTGTCCAAACGCGTTGAAAGTTCGCAGGTGTCGAGCAAAGACCGAAGGTATGACATCGAACTCGAAAAGGCCGTCTCGTGTTAAGAACGTGCTTTCTTCTCGGTCTCTTTCGTCGACTTCAATTTGCCAATCGCCAGTCTTGAGGTCCATCGACAGAAAGGTACTTCGTGTTGTGGAGTCGATCCAAGGCATCGTCTTTTTGTGGAAATGGTAAACATCCTTTTTTTGTGATTTTGTTGAGGCAGCGAAAATCAACAAAAAACATAGGGTGCCATCCGTTTTCTTCACCAACACCACGGGTGACGCCCACGGGCTTAGACAATTGGATGATGTCGTCACGTAGCATTTCGCCGACTTGTCCTTTTACGGCCTCGCGTTCTCACGTCGAAACTATGTAGGGGCTCTTCCGCAGTGGTTTGGCGTTTTCCTGTATTATTATTATGCGATGTTTCGCGACTGTGATCTAGCGAATTTTCGACGACAACAAACAGCAGTCCTTGTATTACAGGAGCCGGGCCTTGAGCTGTTCTTGCTCAAGCTTCGAAAGGCTCCGACTGATGTAGAAAGCTGGGTGAGGAGCCTCGTTCCACGGAGTAGGTTCTGCAGACTCGGCGTGGGCGAAAGCATCGGTTGCTTCCATAATTTACTCGATGTAGGCAACCATTGTATTCTTGTTCACGTGTTTGTACTCGTTGCTGAATTTCGTAAGTACAACTGTTGCTTCTCCTCCCCGCACCGTAGCAATCCCTCTTGCAACACAAATATCGCGGTTGACCGACAGAAGCTGATTGCCTTCAAGGACGCTTTCAAAGTCGGCTGGTTTTAGAGTGGCGACGGAAATGATGACGCTTGAGCGAGGAGGAACGGTGACTTATTCTAGCATAATTAGGGCACGACTTCCTGATGACATGCGTGGCGGTAGTGCTTTTACTGCGGATAGTATTATTGACTTTGTTCTCAGGTCGATGACCGCACCATGGAGGCTCAAGAATTTCATTCGAAGAATGACACATCTCGATCGAGGCTGCAAAACGGCGAAGCTTGCGGGATAAATGTGGCTGTTGATGGTCACTCTGGCTGTGCAGATTCCCGCTGGTGTTACTAAGTGACCTTCTGCTGTACGGGTTTCAGGGCTTTCCCAAGCAGTCCTAACTTTTTTGAACTTCGCGACGAACGTACCACTGATGACGGAACAGTCGACTCCAGTGTCGACGAGAGCTGTGATCTTGTGGCTGTCGACAAGGATGTCAAGGTCGCTAGTTCGTCTCCTCGCGTTTCAGTTTGATCACGGGTGCCGGATCTCGGCTACAACGATTTGTACCGCTGCTTTGACGTTGCGTCATCAAGTCATCTTCTGGCCCCGAAGTTTTGACGCCAGGGAAACGTTCATGTTGCGGCGGGTTTTTGAGGTTTCGTCGCGGCGTCATCGGCGACGGAACGTCTTCGGAAATTCGTCGCACAGCAACCACACCTCCATCGGTTGCTGTCCTTAGTTTTTCTGATACCCGGCCTCACTGCAGCGGTACCCGCCCTCACTGCAGTGGTAGCACAGTGGACCGTGGTCAGGGGCACGCCAGACGTCAGTCTTCCTAGAAGCGTAGCGCTGGCCGGCAGGTGGACTGTATGTCATCGTTGGTGGTGGCGGCGGTGTACGGCGGTATAACTGCGGCGTAGCAGTGTTCTGAAACGGGCGTGGAGGAGCATTGCGGTGCAATGCAGTAGCTCATAGCTCAATGTAGCTCATAGCTTGTGGTTCCGGATGCGGTGCTTCGGGAATACCAAGCGACTGGCGGAGTTCTTCGCCGACAATGTCGGCGATCGAATTAGCTTGAGGCTGCGTTGAAGGTAGCAGGTTGCGGAACTCCTCCCAGACGTTCGCTCGAATGGTCTCGCGCAGGTCGTTGGCACTGACTGCTTCGGCGCAGTTGAATATTGCACGGCAGTTAAACTGCGTTCTTCGCATCTCAAGTGCCTCTTCTTTGGTGATGGCCTCCGAAAGAAATTCATTGACCATCCTGGGTGGCTTCCGGACAAGTCCTGCAAACAGCTCTTCCTTGAGCCCTCGCATCAGGAACCGGAGATTTTTCTCCTCAGCCATTGTAAAGTCGGCAGGACGACTCTACCGGATGCTCTCTTCCACGAAAAGAGTCAGGTTTTCATTAGAGAGCTGCACCCATGTGTCGTGCAACGGGGGGCCCTGTTCTTGTGGACGATGCTTGTAAAGGTGCTCAAGAACGCTGTCCGAAAAAGATCCCAAGTTCATGGAGTCGATTTCTAATTTGCAACTGACAAAATACACTGCAAGTATACCTGGTAAATTATCTGGGAGTAATTCACGATAACAACCTTTCATGGCATACACATATTCAATTTATAAGAAAGGAGCACGGGTGCTAGAACTCTTATGAAGGCTGTGCAACTGTACATCGGGGAAGCGAAGACACCAATTTTGATATACAATATATACGTACAGCTCGTTTTGAAATTTGTTATGGCTTATATTCGTGTGCACCAGCTTATAAATTGCATCCTTTAATACGCCTGGTAAAAGAGGCCCTAAAGGTATGCCTTGGATTACTGAAATTTGTCACCAATGATGCTGTATATTTGAGGCATGTGTGTTCTCTCTTCTGACCAGATTTAAGATATTAATGCTAAAAACATGTCTCAAGTTTTATGAGTAATCAATAAAAGTAAATACTATTTTCATGCACAGCCACAGTTATTTATTCTGCTTTATTGGCCTCAGTTTTAAACTCCACAGGTAGAGATGTACAATCACTCGTAGGTGCATTAAGAAATTCGAACGCACGTTAAGGAACCCCAGGCGGTCGAAATTTTCGCAGCCCTTCACTACGGCGTCTTTTATAATGAAATGGTGGTTTTGGGGCGTTAAAACCCACCTATAAACCGTGGGTTCATTAGATGTCAAACTGTGCGAATCCCCTTACATCAGTAATGCAAGGCAGACTCTCGAAATCATTTTTTACATTAGATAGCCAAATCATGCAAGAAATTGTCTTCACAGTTAATTAATGGCTCTCCGGAACAACATTTAAAGGAGATAATTTTAATAAATATCGTAGCCACAGTTGCCTCACAATCTGAAGAGAAATCTGGCATTAGCATTTTGGCTGAAATCTTCAACTGGTCATTCTCAATAAGACTGCCCGATTCATTGCCAGTATTTCCGGCAGAATTTGTTGTGGTTATTAAGGCATTAAGAAAGCTCAGCCCGCCATCCTCAAGTGTGGCCATAGTTCATCATCATCATCATCATCAGCCTGACTACGTCCACTGCAGGACAAAGGCCTTTCCCATGTTCCGCCATTTAACCCGGTCCTGTGCTTGCTGCTGCCAATTTATACCCGCAAACTTCTTAATCTCATCTGCCCACCTAATCTTCTGTCTCCCCTTAACCCGCTTCCCTTCTCTGGGAATCCAGTCAGTTACCCTTAATGACCAGCGGTTATCCTGTCTACGCGCTACATGCCCTGCCCATGTCCATTTCTTCTTCTTGATTTCAGCGATGATATCCTTAACCCCCGTTTGTTCCCTAATCCATTCTGCTCTCTTCTTGTCTCTTATGCGGCGATGGCGTAGTGGTTAGAGCATCCGCCTCGCATGCAAGAGGTCCGTGGTTCAAATCCCGGCACCGCGCAGTTTCCAACCGGATTAAAAAAAAAATCGCGTGTTGATGGAACTGCATTAAGAGGCCTGGGGTGCGGCCTCACCGGCAAACACCGGCGAGAACGCACTCCCTCACCAGAGAAGGATTGGCCACCCTGGTGCAGTATCTGGCCACTACCTCCCACATGCTTACGTCCAATAACTCACGGTGGCCATAGTTAACGATTCATTATTTTTGTTTTCGGCGCTTGCTTCCCATAGTGATTCGCATTTATCACACATGTTTCATTTCCTGGTCCCTACTCATATAAATTTAATCACACTGATCTGGGTTTCGTGACACAAGGGCACAAAACTGAATGGAATGGCAGGCACTCTGGCGGAAGCCGATCTAAGTGGTCCGGTTCTTTCAATTATCCCCGCAACAACACTCCTAATATGTCACAGATTTCAAAGGCGTGTCGTAATCCGAGGCTTTGGTAAAACATTAATCACTCACTTGAACGAATATCGACACGCCTTGTTTCCGTGGCTTAGGACGTATTTGTAAACACTCAAAGAAGTTACGTTTATAAAATTTCGCTGTAGAGTTCTTAAAAATTAAATTATTTTATGGACAGAGCTGGTCTGCCTCCTTCCCCTCTTTGCTCACAGTTCAACAACAATGAAACGCTCGAGCATCAATTTTTATTGTGTAGCAGCTTAAAGTTACTGAGCAAAAACATTCTTAAAGCAACTTTTAACCAAAATAAATTGGATTTCATACATTCGAACAGTCATTCGTTGCGAGTCTCCCTATTAGGTCGTTGTCAGCAGAATATCTGTTCTGCTTTAGAAAAATTTTAATCGAATCAAGGTGGTTTTGATTAAAAATTGCTCAAGTGGTAAACTTTAATTTCTTCTTAAAACTCTTCTGCAATTCATGAGTTTTGCATTATTATGAGATCTTTTCTATTATTTTATTCGTTTCTTGGCCAATCCCACAAAATGGGTGAGAGCCATACATTGAAGCGATCATCATCATCATCATATGTTCTGACACCCGATGGCAAGGTACGCTTGTATCACGCAATATCGCTGCGATATTAGATGTTGCACAGTGAAACCTGTGTACAGATTGCGTGTCTTTGTAGAGCGTAAACGTTATTATCACTGCATTTGCAAGGACAGAAAGTTATTATTACGGTATTTTCACGGAAACGTGTGACTTGGTGGTAAAGTGCCTGCTTGCCACGCTAACGGCCTGGGATCAATCCACACTCGGAACTGGACATTTTTATTTTTTGTATTATTTGCTTATTTCTCGATTTTTTTCGGTCCTGAAAAATGATGATCTATCTATCTATCTATCTATCTATCTATCTATCTATCTATCTATCTATCTATCTATCTATCTATCTATCTATCTATCTATCTATCTATCTATCTATCTATCTATCTATCTATCTATCTATCTATCTATCTATCTATCTGTCTATCTATCTATCTATCTATCTATCTATCTATCTATCTATCTATCTATCTATCTATCTATCTATCTATCTATCTATCTATCTATCTATCTATCTATCTATCTATCTATCTATCTATCTATCTATCTATCAATCTATCTATCTATCTATCTATCTATGTATCTGCCCGCCCGTCTGTCTGTCTGTCTGTCTGTCTGTCTGTCTGTCTGTCTGTCTGTCTGTCTGTCTGTCTGTCTGTCTGTCTGTCTGTCTGTCTGTCTGTCTGTTATAACATTTTATGGTGTAAAGCACAGTACGTTAAACTTTGGTCTAACGAAAGCTGTTTGATTGCATGAAATTCACTTTTCGTGACTCATTTGGAGAGCACTCGGCTGTATGGTACCACGAAATTCATTTTTCGAGATTGCAAGAGAAAAAATAAACTGTGTATACTGGCTTTGTACTCAGGCGTGGACTTTTTGCGCCCTCTATGATGAGTTCGTAGAAGACGGACAACAGCCAACCGCTCTGTCTCGGCGCCAGGTGGGGATACTAAGCGTCAGCGTTCTCTTTGGAGCCCTAACGTGTGAGCTATGATATGGGAGTTGCACTCACGGTGTGGTTGCACTGGAGCTTTTGTAAGACATGGAATACGAAGCGAACTTTCTTTCAGAGGAAAAAGTCAGATGTCAGCTTTATCGGTATAGATGGACGTGGGCAGTTTAATTACGAGTGATAGATTGGACAGCGTGAGAAGAAAGCAGGCGTTCTGTTTGCTCTGCATCATTTTTTTTAAGTTTGGTGATTAATCTGTTTAGTGAGACTCTTAGAAAACACATTTTTGGGCTAGTTGGTTTATGCATAACCTAAACGAACCTGGAGCAAGGGAAAGCGAATAACTCAGGAGGGGTGAAAGAGTTAATTGCCCTCGGATAAATTTGAATAATACAGGTTCCTGTATGCTTAAAAAGCGAGTTGTCCAATAATACTCACAGAAAATAAAAAGATAATAACAATAATTGAAATTTATTTAATTTGAAGCCATAATGAGAATTCATTGGCCTGGTCCCCCAAAGATAAGCTGGGATCACCTTCTCCAGTCTGTCGTCGAGTTAGCTGATAATTATATTCGGGCCTGCTTTAACTAACATGGTTGGTATAAAGTTATTTCTACAACATTATTATCTTTACCTTTCCGTTTAGCTTTTTTTTCTATTTTTGACCGTGCCAATACTTCAACATGCTGGTGCAGCGATGCACGTTTTTGTTCATATGCACTTGTTAGTGCTGTGAGCTTTATGTTTACTGCGTTCTTTGCTTATTGTAGGAGAGCGTCTCATGCTTGGTATTCTCAGCCAACTGTGTTCTTTTTGTTGTTTTTTACCATGCATTTATTATCGTTTGTTTCCTTCGTTCTATCTTCGTACCGCCCCCCCCCCCCCGCCCCCCCTCTTCAACTTTGTTTTAGTGCGAAAATGTGTTTACTTTGAATGTAAGGCAGGCCCTCTCCAATATCCTCCAGCCCTGAGGGTAAATAGTTGAATTAACTGGAACATATATACCACTCAAATAATAAACCGGGACATGTAGTAGCCCAATCTGGACATCTGGTTACCCTCGACGCAGTTTCGGTCATCGCCTTTCGCTCAGTGTAAAAGGGTGACGTCTCGTTGTCGGAGTAGTCTAGCTCCAATATGCACCAACGGTGTTTTTCCGCCGCGGCGAACGCGACATAACTGTCACAGCTGTTTGTCCCGGTTAGTGTTCGTAAAAAACCTCAGAAGTTCCTCGGTCGCCTTCAGGTGCGATGTCCTCAGTCGATGACATGCAAGAACAGGTTGACGGACTGTTGCAAGCTGCGTGCTGTGTATACGTGCTGTGTAATATGTTTTTTTTTTCTCTTTCCTTTCTCTCTTTCGATCTCCTCATCCCTTGCCCACTTGTGGAGTAGCGAACCGGTTGCCGTGAACCGGAACCTCCCTACCTTTCCTTCTCTACTATTTATTCTTCTTCTTTGCGCCACGGAATGCATCGAATGCGATATAGAACTTCTGCAAGACTGCCGCAGTAAGCGCTGCACAATCAACGACGCTGAGAAAGTGGGTCTTAATTACAGGCTCTCTGGCGGCATTTGTATGTGTGGAAAGTGCCACTTCAAGACATATTGATGGGTGCTTAGTATACCAAATATTAAAAGAGCTTTCAGATGCTACAAAGCCGAATCATTCAATGGCATCTCGGTGGGTCCCCAGTCGTGGCGGAATGAAGGGAAATGAAATGGCACATGAGACCACGTGAACCGCTCATGATTATACGCAAACTCGCCTCATTCAAGTGTTTCAAAGTTGTGTAAACAAAAATTTCAAAACAACAATACGTATATTATGCTTGTTTACTTGGTTTACGAACAAAGCAAAGGAATCGATACTCTACCGCGTTTATCGTAATATTGAAGGCCAATTATATCCTCATCTCCGTAGACGTATCCACACTCTCGTAGATAACCGAAGACTCAGAAGTACTTGCACAAAACACTTCCTATTTCGGAGACATTGTGAAACATTGACTGCAAGTTCATGCGGCCACGACGACAAGAGTATCTATCACCTGTTGCTCGATTGTTCGAAACACGACACCTACTGACGCCTTCTGAAAGAGGAAATCCATACGCTAGATTCCGAGTGAATGTTTACGTTGAAAAAAAAAATACTAGACCCATGGCCACCTAGAATAAATCGCAAAACGATGAAGGTGCTGGAACGTTTTATTGAAGACAAATATTTGTGATCATTACTGAGCAGACTATGGTAAATGTGAGCGCAGCGGCTACTTGTTTTTCCAGCCCAAATGAGAACAATTGGACTCACCCATTTGGGATTGTATACATGTATATATGCTATTTTCCCTTTTACTTCCTTCTTCGTAGTCGTCGACAAGTGATGGCGACAAAAAAAAAAATCCCTCGAATGTTTTTTATTTCCATAAAAAAAAAAAAAGCGCTGCGCAAAGGCGGCGATGGTGACGTGTGGATGGATTGCTTTGGTGGAGGGAGACAGACGCCAGCGGGACGTGGAACGCCTGCGCACATTCGCAACTGAAGCTACGAGCCAGTGTTGTACGATACGGCAATCCAAGGAAAGACGTTCAAGAAACTAGTTCTTTTTCGGGGGAACAAAGGAATACCACCGTTCCGTTTAGCATTGGTGGAACTGTAACGGTACGCGTTTCGTTTTCGTGGGATTGGCAAAGCGAATAGAGTTTCTTTGTTAATTGTTCCTCGGAATACAACGGGTGCCCGTACGCAGCGCTTAATGAAGAACAGGGCGCATTGGCGAACGCTTGTGGAGCAACAATTGACCACTCAGCGGTCCCTTGGCTATGCCATATCCTGGTTTTCACTTTAAGTTGGCCTCCGGGAGAGATCAACCGCGTGTGGGAACAACATTATATTACTTTCCCTATTGGTATGATACAGTCTGACAGCAATCAAGGGCCGTTCCGAAGTGTACGATTGTTTTTACACCTTGGAGAAAATTTACTTGACATTCGAGAACGATCAAACCCCCTTGGAAGGCTGCCGCCAGGTGAGAGCATACTATCATTCATCTCGGCGACTTTTCTTGTCGGCTAACTGCTAAGTCACTTTTCTGTGTGCGTGCGTGCAAGAATACGTGCGTATTGTTGTGGTTCTGCAACGCATCCATGTGACCTTGTCGGCATGGTTGAGGTACGTACCTGCGGGTGGTTCCATGGTATCTTCAAAAGATGCAAATGATTGCCTGAAGCTGGTTAATCGCGCCTAGAACAAGTGACCCAATCAGAAATCTTGAATCACTGAAAGTGTTTAAAACACCGATGTGCTAACCACCATAATTTCACGCAGTGACTTTGCACTGTGTATGAATGGTATTGGGTCCCAACGTAACGGTGGCGAAGCTATACTTTGAAATTTTAACGCCGCGTCCGCAGCGAGTGAAAGAACACGCGACATTCCCGATTACCTCACAGCAGCACAATGGGCATCCCAAAGATCTTCTCGTTCACCATCGCCAGGCCACTACATGTCCACGCAACGCCGCCAGCATCCCCAACTCGAGCCCATTCCCCGAGCACATACTCTGAAAACTAAAGGAAGGAGGTGTGGTAGCTAGGACGAGCTACCGAAGATCCTCCACCATCGAAGACAACGACGCCGCCACGAAGGCTCCAGAACCCACCGGAACCTCAATGTTGCCGTGACGTTACAATTTCGCGGCCAGGAAAACTCTGGGCACCACGTGGAAACAACGCAAGTGGCCGAGATCCGACGGCGAGAGCTAATTGCAACGCAAGACGACGAACTAGCGACCTCGACGTTCTCATCGACGGCCACTACGTCACCACTCTCGGTGGTACTGGAGCAGACTATGTCATCATTAGGAGTCATTCGACGCGAAGTTGAAGAAGGTTAGGACTCCTTCGGGAGGACCTGAAATGCGTACAGCTGGAGGTCACCCAGATACATAGAAGGAAGCTCCACAACCTGACTCACCATTTACAACCGGATTTATGCCGCGAGCTCCGTAGTCATGCAGTGTTGCTCAAGAGATGCCATCCTTGGCATAGACCCTTTCAATGTTTATAAACACAGCTGCTGTGTTTAGAAAAAGTTTATTCTATCATGGAACGCAACAAACCTAAGGAACGAGCGTCTGTACAACAAGCACAATAACAAACAAATGACAAAGCACCACATACATTGCACATTTAAACAAAAGTGCCCAAGTCCGTAGGTTGTCCGTAGTCCATTGTACCAATAACTACATACACTACATATATACACTAATCACAATATGGACAATGTATATGATGATATATGTACAGAATTTACAAGACTTGGTGAAGATGTTACGAAATATGTACAACAGGTATCAATATTCGTAAAATTTACATAACTTACGGCGTTAGAATGAAGCACATATATATACAAGAACTCGCATTCATACGGGGCATACAAAAACTAATAGAAATAGTAAACACATACAGATTTCATGAACTATTCAGACATTGACAGGTGAACTGGCAATAGAAACCAGGCCAGGTGGGAGACTAATCGAACACGTCTGTAAACAACGGACAGAAAGCGGCACGACCATTGTCGCAGAAATTCTTCCTCCCCAAGGAAGAATGATTCCTGCGACAGAAACGATAAGAGTTCAGAATATAAGCATTCCAGAACCGGAAAGAGAGCACGATGACGATGACCTGCCGCAACAGCCTCGCACCCATTACGCCACAAACAAAACATTGGCAGCATATCCATGAAGTGAATGATGGAGAGTGGGGCGAAGCATTCGTCCGTCCATTCGTTCTTGCTTCCTTCCGTCTGTACGACCGTCCATGCGTCCATCCGCCCGTCCGTGCGTGCGTCCGTTCCTGCGTTCGTCCATGCATCCACCCCAGCGTCCGTTCATGCGTCCATTCATGCATCCGTCTGTGTGTCCGTTTGTCCATCTATTCAACACTCCAAATACCACCATCTCGCATCTTTTCATCATATATTCCCCATATAGAAACACCGCCATCCAGCGGACGTTCCAAGGACTAAACGAGAGGTGGCACACGCACACTTTCTAACAGCTTGCGCTTCGGGTCTACTTCCCACATTTAACCACCTCAAGTTCATGGTATATACTAGTTCACTGTATTCATGGCACTGCGGCCCAACACTCGCTAAACCTTTCTGAAACCAAGGAGGTTACGTCCAGCGAGTATAACGTAGCAACCTTTTCCTGGCAGATAGAGCTCAATGTACATGCCAATGGCTGCATGGGAAATGAGAGACAGGAGAATTCGGCTTTTACTTTCTTACGGCTTGCACTTCGTACCTACTTCCCACCTTTAACTACCTCGAGTTCATTCATGGTATATACTAGTTCATTGTATTCATGGCAATGCAGCTCAACGCTCGCTAAACCTTTCTAAAACTAAGGTGGTTACACCCAGCGGGTATAACGTAGCAACCCTTTCCCTTCAGATAGTGCTCAATGTACATGCAATGGCTGCTAATGGGGATCGCAGCGTGCACGTTAACTACAAGCCGAATGCTCCTGTCTCTCATACCCCATTATCAGCTATTGGCATGTATGCACTATTTTTTGTTGTTCAACAACACACAGAAGGAATCTCTCACCGGCACCACCTTGGAGGTCAAAATGTTTGCAGGTCGAAGCGTAACACTGGTTACATACTACGACGGGATGCGGGATGAACGGGTGCCGCTATAAGGAGCTTCGCCCCCAAAAAGCTCCCGCAGCTATTAGAAGGCGTGCAAAGAGACTACGCGAGCAGTGACGAGATGTTACAAAGCGATCAACACATAGGCCATGAAAACTAGTGTTAACAGACTTCTAAAGCACCTTTGCATTGACACATTGCTGCAGCATATGCTGTTAGACTCCTGTAACGGGCAGTTAGGACAAGCGGAAGATGGGACTATGCCCCATCTCCAGTCCGTCCTGTGTTGGGAGTACTCTCATTGGTTTAAGAGAATTTTATTTCCAGATATGTCTTACACAGCTTATGTGCACACAGAAAGACGGAAGATGATGACCGTGTGTATGTACAGTGCAAGCTGTTACATACAGCGAAAATAACTTATTTATGTATGCAGTGATGTACAATGCAAAAATTGTACAAGGACCTAGAACATTCATGAACATCAAGATGAGTAAACTTATATAAACAGTAAGGCTATATGCACAAACAATGGGGGTCATTCACAGTGCAAGGTGACGTTTTTGCATTCACCTTTGAGGACAATTTGCTCGTGTGCTAAAGAACAATATTGCACACACAAAAAAAATTGGCAGCATATTCATGGAGTGAATGATGGAGAGTGGGGCGAAGCATTCGTCCGTCCATTCGTTCTTTCTTCCGTCCATCCATGCGTCCATCTGTGTGACCGTCCATGCGTCCATCCGCCCGTCCGTGCGTGCGTCTGTTCATGCGTCCGTCCCTGCGTTCGTCTATGCATCCGCCCCTGCGTCCGTTCATGCGTCCATCCATGCATCTGTCTGTGTGTCCGTTCGTCCATCTATTTAACACTCCAAGTACCACCATCTCGCATATTTTCATCATGTATTCCCTATATAGAACACCGCCATACAGCGGACATTCCAAGGACTAAACGAGAGGTGGCACACGCACACTTTCTTACGGCTTGCACTTCGTATATATTTCCCACCTTTAACCACCTCGAGTTCATGGTATATACTAGTTCACTGTATTCACGGCATTGCGGCCCCACGCTCGCTTAACCTTTCTAAAATCAATGAGGTTACGCCCAGCGAGTATAACGTAGCAACCTTTTCCTGTCAGATAGTGCTCAATGTACACGCCAATGGCTGCTAAAGGGAAGTGAGAGACAGGAGAATTCGGCTTTCAGTTTCTTACGGCTCTCGCTTCGTATCTACTACCACCTTTAACCACCTCGAGTTCATGGTATATACTAGTTCATTGTATGAATGGCACTGCGGCCCAACGCTCGCTAAACCTTTCTAAAACTAAGGAGGCTACATCCAGCGAGTATAACGTAGCAACCCTTTCTCGTCAGATAGTGCTCAATGTACATGTCACTAATGGGGATCGCAGCGTGCGCGTTAATTAAAAGCTGAATGCTCCTGTCTCTCATTCCCCATTAGGAGCGATTGGCATGTACATTGAGCACTATTTTTTATTGTTCAACAACGCACAAAAGAAATCTCTCACCGGCACCGCCTTGGAGATCAACATTTTATACTTGTTACATACTACAATGGCTACGATGAACGAACGGGTGCCGCTAAACGAAGCTTCTCGCCTAAAAAAGACACGTTTCTAAAGAAGAAAAGGAAAATACGCACTGCAACTTCACAGTGGTACAAGCTCTAGCCCACCTCCTCAGGGAAGGAAAGGTTTTGAACACATCTGGTTTCGTCCAAGATTGTGCTGTAAAAGCATCGGTGGACAACAAGAGCCTTGGAAAATAGTCCACTGATCTTCTACAGTTTTTTTCGCTTATTTAAGAAATTATATTTAGATAATTTTTTTCAATCTACACACAAACTACAAAACATTTCCTTATACTTTAAGCACGCTTCTTTTATGCTGAAATAAGAGAGACTTTTTTTACGCTTGAAAAAAAAAAAAAACTTGAAAACGTGCTTTCACTTTTGACGTTGGGAGCTGGTAAATGAGGCGACCGGAAGTTTTTTTTTTTAGTACAATCAAGGAGCATTAAAGAAAAATTGCTGGAGTCGAAGCTTCTGCAATGTCTCACCAGCAGAAGTGAAGCCAGCTTTTTACACTGCTAAGATGGCGGAAACATGCTCTTTTCTGGTAGTGCGCACTTAAAGATCAAGTGGCTTTGATATGTTATGTAAATATTACATTAGTTCTATATTAAAAGATAGCTGTTCCCGACGAAATAACACACAGAAACGAGTATGAATGACTGAATCTTCAAATGCGTCTAAGTGCGTCTTAGTAACTCTAAGACGCACTTGGAGCACTATGTAACCCGTAAAAGTTCGCAGAATAAACTGGTTAGGTGTGTCAGAGAAACGCTTCGTTTTTGTGGCAGTTGCGGACAAACAGAAGTTCACGCTCACGGGACGGCTTTAAGGTCTCCCATAGTAGAGTACCTAGTACTCTAAATCGTTACCCATTTCGTCTGCACACATTTGCATACCCAGTGATGAATTAAATTTTGGTGCTCATTTGTAAAATGTATACACTGTCTTTACTTGTTTTTGATGTTTCGTTTGTGTGCGTACAAGTTAAGCGTACAATAAACTTCTCTTTTTCAACCGCTGAACGGTGATACTTTATCATGCCCATAGTAAGATGGCCGCCACCACCACCATCTTGCCAGAGAAACGGCTTCACTTCTGCGCAATCATTTCCACTCCAGCAATCTTTTAAATCCTCCTTGGGTACAATGCTAGTGACCTTGAAACCGTCTCAAGCCTCCATGATGCATTCATCGACGAAAAGAGAATGTAGCCCCGCCGCGGTGGTCTAGTGGCTAAGGTACTCGGCTGCTGACCCACAGGGCGCGGGTTCGAATCCCGGCTGCGGCGGCTGCATTTCCGATGGAGGCGGAAATGTTGTAGGCCCGTGTGCTCAGATTTGGGTGCACGTTAAAGAACCCCAGGTGGTCTAAATTTCCGGAGCCCTCCACTACGGCGTCTCTGATAATCATATAGTGGTTTTGGGACGTTAAACCCCACATATTGTTGCGAATGTATTTACTACTTTAGAGTAGAAAAGTACTCCAGCAGTCAAGATGGCAGCCGTTGTGTATTTTCGAACAGCCCAAAACGTCGTCGTCTTCTTCTTCGCACCGCCCGCATAGCTGCATAGCCGCGAACCCGCAACATCGACCTCCGGCGGCGAAAAGCGCCGACCCGGCGCTTGTTAGCAGGTGTTGGACGAGATGTACGGCTTGAGGCGAGCGACGTGGACGATGTCGGAAGATGTGGAAGGTATCGAAGGGTTTAGAGGTGCTATTTCATAGGTAACATCAGTTACCTGCCGTAGCACACGATAAGGTCCGGAATACTTGGGTAGAAGCTTTTCAGCCAGACCAACATGTCGCGACGGAGTCCACAGAAGAACGAGGTCACCTGGACTAAAGTGGATGTCCCGATGGTGGCTGTCATAGCTACGTTTCTGACGGAGCTGCGAGTCCGAAAGGCGCTGGTGGGCAATCTGACGGGCTTTCTCCGCGGTGCTAATAGTGCGGCGAGCATATGCTGTGGACAGGTCGGCAGGGTTGGGTACAAGCGTGTCGAACGGCAATGTCGGGTCTCTTCCATACAAAAGGTAAAAGGGAGAATATCCAGCAGTGTCGTGGCGTGAGCTATTGTAAGCGAAAGTGACAAAGGGTAGCGCAATGTCCCAGTCACGATGATCCGTCGACACGTACATGGCGAGCATGTCAGTGAGTGTGCGATTCAGACGTTCTGTGAGGCCGTTTGTTTGAGGATGGTAGGCCGTCGTAAGCTTGTGCTTGGTTGCACAAGAACGAAGTAGATCGTCAATTACCTTAGATAAAAAGTAGCGACCGCGATCGGTGACCAGTTGACGAGGAGCACCATGATGTAAGATGACGTCTTGAATCAAAAAGTCGGCGACATCTGTAGCGCAGCTGCTTGGAAGAGGTCTCGTAATTGCGAAACGGGTCGAGTAATCTATGGCGACGGCGACCCACCTGTTACCGTCGGTAGAAAGAGGGAAAGGGCCCAGCAGGTCGAGGCCGACCCGATAGAAAGGCTCGGCAGGTACGTCGATCGGTTGAAGGAGGCCGGCGGGGTGTACCGCTGGCCTTTTGCGGCGTTGGCACGACTCACAAGACCTAACATAACGTTGTACAGAACGGTAGAGGCCGGGCCAGAAAAAGCGTCGGCGGACACGGTCGTACGTTCTGGCAACACCAAGGTGGCCAGCCGTTGGTACATCATGTAGTTGCTGAAGTACGGTCGAGTGCAAATGAGTGGGTATTACGAGTAGTAGTTCGTTTCCCACATGGTGCATGTTGCGGCGGTATAAAATGCCGTCTATGACAACGAACATGCGAAGCGAACTGTCTGTACAGCCTGTGTTCAGGCGGTCGATTAGCTCGCGTAGGGACGCGTCACGCCGTTGCTCACATCCCATGTTGCCGAAAGCAGAGAGCGAGGAAATACAGATGGACGCGTCGTCGGTTACTAGATCTGGAGCGTCAACGGGGTACCGGGAGAGGCAGTCGGCGTCTTGGTGTAAACGGCCAGACTTGTAAACCACTGTGTATGTGAATTCCTGGAGGCGCAGAGCCCAACGAGCAAGGCGCCCCGTTGGATCTTTGAGGGCTGAAAGCCAGCATAGAGCGTGATGGTCAGTGGTAACTGTGAAAGGCCGGCCATATAAATAGGGGCGGAATTTACCAACTGCCCATACAAGCGCCAGGCACTCGCGTTCCGTAATAGAGTAATTGCGTTCGGCAGGAGAAAGGAGCCGGCTGGCATACGCAAGAACTCGATCGTGACCGGATTGACGCTGGGCTAAAACCGCGCCAATACCGTAGCCACTAGCATCAGTGCGGACCTCGGTTGGAGCAGACGGGTCGAAGTGGGCGAGAATCGGTGGCGTGGTCAGAAGTGTTATGAGCTGGGAAAAGGCCGTGCCTTGATCAGGACCCCACTCAAATGGTACATCTTTCTTCAAAAGATCAGTGAGGGGGCGTGCGACCTCTGCGAAGTTTCTGACAAATCGTCGGAAATATGAGCATAGGCCCACAAAACTTCGAACGTCCTTGACACAAGTCGGTACAGGAAAATCCAGGACAGCTCGGACTTTGTCGGGATCGGGGCGGATGCCGGAGGAGTCAACGAGATGCCCTAGAATAGTAACTTGGCGATGCCCAAAATGGCATTTCGAAGAATTAAGTTGGAGCCCAGCCTCTCGAAATACTGAAAGAATTGAGGAAAGGCGCTCGAGGTGAGACTTAAAGGTTGGGGCAAACACAATCACGTCGTCCAGATAACACAGGCAGATAGACCATTTAAAGCTGCGCAAAAGCGTGTCCATCATCCGCTCGAACGTTGCCGGCGCATTGCACAAGCCAAACGGCATTACCTTGAATTGGTAGAGACCGTCGGGCGTTACAAAGGCGGTCTTCTCCCGGTCGAGGTCGTCCACGGCGATCTGCCAGTAACCGGAGCGTAAGTCTATCGAAGAAAAATAGGTTGCGCCATGAAGGCAGTCCAGGGCATCATCAATACGAGGTAACGGGTAGACATCCCTTTTGGTGACCTTGTTTAAATGCCGATAGTCCACGCAGAAACGCCAGGTATTGTCCTTCTTTTTAACTAAGACTACAGGGGACGCCCACGGACTCGATGAGGGCTCTATGATGCCTTTTGTGAGCATCTTATTCACCTCCTGTTGGATAACTTGGCGCTCTGATGGTGACACTCGATAGGGACGCCTGTGAATTGGAGCTGCATCACCGGTATTAATGCGATGTTTGACTTGCGATGTTTGACCTATGGGCCTACCGTCAAAGTCAAATATGTCCGAATAGCTCGTGAGAAGATCAGTGAGGTCTTTGACCTGAGACGGCAACAGGTCTGAGGCAATCATCTTAGTTACATTGTTGAGCCGTGTAGAGTTGGCTGCGTCGGTGCTATGCGGGTTCGGCGAGGCGACTGTGGCCAGTTCACGTGACACTGATGAGATCTGGCACTCGTGTGACGGTGAAAGAGTGGCGAGAACAATGCCTTGTGGTAGGATTTGAGGGCTGAGTCCGAAGTTCAGAAGAGGAAGGCACGTCTTGTTCGCTGTGACAGTTAATATGGTGTACGGGGAGGAAACGTTGCGGGCCAGTAAAACACCAGGAGAGGGAAAGACCACGTAATCCCCATCCGGAACACTGGGATATGGTTCAACTGTGACACAAGTTAGGGCTTGGGGTGGGAGGCGAACAAACTCAGCGCACGAAAGCTTGTTCTGTACCATCTTCGACTCTTCGGTGGCCGCAGGCAAGTCAAGTTGCACGACGCCGGCTGAGCAGTCAATTACAGCGGAGTGGTCGGACAAAAAATCGAGTCCAAGGATGACGTCATGTGGACAGTGAGCGAGAACATGGAATAGAACGGACGTCTGGCGGTCGGCGAATCTCACACGCGCGGTGCACATTCCGAGCACAGCCGGGGTCGCTCCACTAGCGACACGTACAAATAGGGACTCTGGCGGCGTAAGGACCTTGTTTAATCGTGCACGGAGGTCAGAGCTCAGAATTGAAATATGTGCGCCGGTGTCAATAAGGGCAGTAACAGGAAGGCCATCCACTTCTACATCAAGCAGGTTTTTGTCCGTAGTCAAGGTCAGCAGAGGGTTTTCAGGTCGGGAGTCCAATGCAGCGTCACCTCCGGGAGCTGCATTGCTCAGTTTTCCGAAGAAGGGCGTCCACTAGGGTGGGGCGACGAATAGCGGCGGTGCTGAGGTGACCTGGAGCGACGGTCATGCGGGGACGGCGAACGGCTGGACCGGCGGACTGGCGTCGCAGGAGTGCCATTGTACGGTCCATCGTCACGAGCGCTGTACTGCAGGGGCCGGTGGTTGTCGTCACGTCGATAGCCAGGAAACGACCGAGGTGGATACGTGCGGAAACGACAGTAGCGGGAGATGTGTCCTACACCATGACAATGAAAACATATAGGCTTGTCGTCCTGTGTCCTCCACTGAGCAGGATCACGATAGCGGCGGAATCTTTCTGGTGCAGGAGAAGGCGCTATGGTACTGACCCGAGGTTCCGTCAACGAACATACAGGCTGCAGCCCAACGTTTGCCAGTTCCTCTCTCACGACCTGTTGGATCAACGAGATCGTTGGTCGATCATCAGATGGGCGGGTCAGAAAAGACGGAGACGCGGCCTCGATTTCTCTACGAACGATGCGAACCACACTCTCGTTGTTATGTGGTTGACTGCATGGCGGCTGAAGGTCCTCGCAAGATGACGTAGCGGCCGTGTTCGGAAGACGCAAGAAATTCTTGGCGACCCGGCGACTCTTCAGCTCTTCGAATCGGCGGCACTCTTTGATGATGTCATCAATGGTGGAACAGTCTTTGGAAACCAGTATGTTAAAAGCATCATCTGCAATGCCTTTAAGTAAATGGCTTACTTTGTCTTCCTCGGACATGTTGGGGTCGGCACGATGGCAAAGGGCGAGAACGTCAAGGATGTAGGTGACATATGATTCGGTCGTAGTTTGTGCCCGACCAGAGAGTTCTTTAGAAGCGGCCCGCTGGCGTCCGACGGCCTTACCAAACAGGTCACGAAGCTTCTGTTTGCAAGTATCCCAGCTGGTTATGTCCGCTTCATGAGCCTCGAACCACGCGCCAGCTGTTCCGCAGAGATAGAAGCCAACGTTGGCGAGCATCATCGTAGGGTCCCACCGGTACACTGCTGCAAACCGCTCGAACTTCGGAATCCAGTCGTCAACGTCAACATGGTCGGTGCCGCAGAAGTTGCCAGGGTCGCGCGGTTGCGTCAATACGACCGGCTGTACAGGCTGCGCCGGAGTCGCGGCTGAAACAGGAGCGGCAGAATTGGTTTCTGTTGCCATGGTCGGGCAGTCGAGAACACGTCCGCTTCGAAGTTCCGTCTTGCGTCGTACCCAGCGCCACCACCAAAATGTTGCGAATGTATTTACTACTTTAGAGTAGAAAAGTACTCCAGCAGTCAAGATGGCAGCCGTTGTGTATTTTCGAACAGCCCAAAACGTCGTCGTCTTCTTCTTCGCACCGCCCGCATAGCTGCATAGCCGCGAACCCGCAACAATATCAATCAATCAATTAATCAATCAATCAATCAATCAATCAAAGAGAATGTACAAATTATCGCACAAGTCTTCATCAACGACAGCAGAATTGGCGGCTATCTTTGAAGCAGTTAAAGCGTATTTGCGAGAATCCTGAGCCACGAAAGTGGCTGATATGCACGGATAGCAAACCTGCTCTTCAGCTAATCAGAAATGCGTGATCACTTTACAAAAACGGTGAAATAGCACAATGTATTGCAGAAACTGTAGAATATGCCTCATCGCAGGGTCACAACATCGTGTTCCAATGGATACCCAGTCACATTGAAATAAAAGGTAATGAAGAGGCTGACAGCCTCGCGAAGAAAGCATTGAACGAATGACGGAATTGCGCAATCCCTATGCCTGGGGTGGATATTTGATATTTTATAACGCAGGGAGCTAACCATTGCTCGGTGGAGAACTGGTTTGATAAGCCTAAATCAAAGGAAACAGTACTTCATGAAGTTGAACCACAGAGAAAATTTTTCATTTCGACAGACCTCCAAAGAAACCTAGAGACATTGATCCACAGACTTTCATTGAAAGTAGGATCCACAAAGAGCTTCCTGCGCAAGATACATCGATCCAACTTACCGAAATGCCATTGTGGTCACGCAGAAGAAAATGTTTGCCATATTATTTTGGAGTGCGTTAAATACGTGAAAGAAGGAGAATAATTAAAGAACAGATTAGCAAGTTTGGACAGGTGGCCCCTCACATTAAACAACTTGGACTATGGCCTAAGATGCATCTCCAAAAAAAGGCGAACATCTACCTTGCAGATTTTTTGGTGGAGACCAGTCTGGACAAGCGCCTAAGATAGACAGCCAGAGATGGATATATATATATCCATACCAGCATGATGCCATCTGTTCACCTTAATTTAGCACATCGAACTTCAAGCAGACTACATAACACCTTTAGCTTATCACGCATGTACGGCAATACTAACGCTTTCAACCAGTCGGCTCTTCCACGAGCTATTCATTTGCGGAATGATTTGCCAGATGATATTGCGTCAGATCAAGACCACACAAAGTTCTATCATACTCTTAAAAAATACTTATGCACCAAAACCTGCTATACCGCATCTTCGTAATCATCTGTGCTTATAGGACTGTTGCTGATGGTTTTGCAATGTTGCTAGGTTGTAGTTACTGTCATAATATTTTTTGTATTTCACCTTCACATACTGTAACTTACTTTTCTAGATGTATTTTGCTAACATGTTCATAGGTAGAACTGTATTTCCTATTATATTCAATACTTGCCTATGTATGTGTAGATATATATATATATATATTTCTAACATATCTGTATTGCCCCCCTTACACGATGCCCCTCGAGGGCCCTGTAAGGTACTGTAAATAACTAAAATAAATAAATATATATAATGTGTTTATGCATGTACTGACAGTAGAAAAGGAAGGTGTGTGTGTAAACAGTTTATGACTGTGTCAACTGCTCTAAAAAAACTGTGTATTGGCATGATATTTGAACTGGTTTCAGTGTGCTATTATGTTATTTTTTTCAGATTGTTCATTTTTAGGTACCGTTCTGTATTATTCTTTTTTTTTCTCGCTGCAGAACGGGATATGGAGTAGCCAAGGCAATTTGCACCTCAACCTCTCTACAGCAAAACAGTTAGAAGAGAACAGAACAGCTTTTTCAGAGGGAGGCTAAACCATATTCTGTCCTAAGTTGTGTTAGCGCACCTTGAACTGTCAAGCTTGGTGCACACCAGTGAGTAGCAGTGGTCACGCGACCTTTTGTGACTGGCCGCAAACAGTCGCAAACGGTTGCAAGGCGACTGTTTTGGCCAGTCGCCCCACCGCGGTGGTCTAGTGGCTAAGGTACTCGGCTGCTCACCCGCAGGTTGCGGGTTCAAATCCCGGCTGCGGCGGCTGCATTTCCGATGGAGGCGGATATGCTGTTGACCCGTGTGCTCAGATTTCGGTGCACGTTAAAGAACACCAGGTGGTAGAAATTTTCGGAGCCCTCCACTACGGCGTCTCTCATAATCATATGGTGGTTTTGGGACGTTAAACTCCACATATCAATCAATCAATCAACCAATCAATCAATCAATTAATCAAATCAATCATGTTTTGGCCAGTCGCTTCTTGCTCGATTTACATAAAGCACCCATACTTGTTAAAGTAGCGCCATGTGCTTTTACCCTCGCTGCCTCCTCTCCGGCGCGTTCCTTTTCTTCTTTCCCTTGCGACAGTGGCGCGCCCTGCAACGCACCACGAGTAGGGTGGCTAGAACTCTAGCCACCCTACCACGAGCGTGCTCCGGTAGGGAGAGGAAAAAGCGGTACCGATAAAGTAAACGCTGCACTTTTTCTTTGTAAAAGTACCGTGATCTACTCTCTCTCTCTCTCTCTCTCTCTCTCTCGCAGCCTTCTTTCTGGCTCGTTGCTTTTTTTTTTTCTTTCGCTTGACACAGTGGCACCCTCTGTAATGCGCTACGACCTTGCTCTGGCTGGGAGAGGAGGAAGCTGCGCAGATCAAAACAACGCTGTACACTTCCGAAGGTATAGGGGCTTTAAGGCCGCGTTCACACTGAGCATTCCGGCCACCGAAAGTGCTCCGAATCCGGTTCGGCGGCAGCGAGTTCCGCCGAAAGGGCCCTCTCCGCGCCGATCGCTCTCGGACCGATTTTTGCGGCGTCTGCCGCCGAATCGTTCACCGCAGACCAATAGGAGCGCTAGTCAAGGAATTTTGAAAAATGGCGGCTAAGCCCTACACACTTGTTAAACCGCAGTGCACGTAAATGAATGTTGAAACCAACAAGAGTTTAACCTACTCTGTGCCTACTTCACCTCCATATTTCGTGAAAGAGGTGACCGAGCTTGCTGTTGGCGTGACCGAGCTTGTGGCGGTCTTGCAGAGCAAAACAAACCCACCAACGCCGCTGGCGTCGATGGTTTTTCTGCTCTTCATGCATTAAAAGACAGCCACTTGCCTGCAAAGTAAGCAGTAGTGGCTTTTCTTGCTTTTTGCGTACGAGAATCGTCAAAGTATACACCACCGGATAGCGTAGTAGCGTTTGCGAGCCGCGACAACAACCGGGTGTCAGCGCATCCATCCCGCGTACGCCCCGTGGTAGATGGCATATTCGATGGCATATTCGGAGGAATCGAACCTACGACCTTCGAATAACGCGTTATTCGAAGGTCATAGGTTCGATTCCTGCTCACAGCTGGTAATTTTTTCATCCACTTTTCTTTCTTCTTTCTTCTTATTTACATTCCATTGGTTCTAATAACTTCCCCTGTACATTCCTTGGCATTTACTGTCTGTTATATCTCATATATATATATATATATATATATATATATATATATATATATATATATATTGTGAGACGACGTCAGGTACGAAGGAGCGACCGTTTTATTGTCAACCCAGACGCGCGAGCCAGCAACCGAACAAGCAGCGAGCCGCTACGATGATGATGATCACGGTGCTTTGTATGCGCAGGTGAAAGTGAAAATGATGAGCAACACAATCAGCGCTCACACTATTTCCCCCCTACACGAAAGCGGTCTGCAAGACGTTCATTTAGTAAGTGTATGAGCGCCGGATATAAGGTTTCAGGCGAGACACATGGACGATCTCGGTCCCGCGACGACGGCGATCAGAAGCCGAAGTAACCGGCGCGACGCGATAATTTACGGCCGATGTTCGTTCAAGCACGGTGTAAGGACCCAGGTATCTGTGAATGAATTTTTCACAGAGGCCGGGTGTGCGAACAGGTGTCCAGAGGAGCACTTCGTCGCCTGGGTAGAATGACACAACTCGACGTGTCGCATCACAACGAACTTTTCGCTGGGCCTGAATGGTAGAGGTGTTGGCGCGGGCGATTGTGCGGCAGTGGTTAACACGGGCAGCGAATTCTTCCGGAAGGGACGCAGATGGGACAGAAGGCGTGGACAAAAAGCTGGTGTCTAGAACAAAAGATGGTGCACGGCCATACACAAGAAAAAACGGGCTGTAACTTGTAGTGCGTTGTATGGCAGTGTTATAGGCAAACGTGACGAAAGGTAGTATTGTGTCCCAGTTCTTGTGATCGGGTTGGACATACATAGAGATCATGTCTGACAAAGTTCTATGAAAACGCTCAGTAAGACCATTGGTTTGCGGATGATATGCCGAGGTGGTCTTATGGATTGTGTCAGAGGCCTGTAAAACTTCAGCGAGCACACGAGAAAGAAATGTCTTGCCACGGTCACTCAGGAGAACACGAGGGGCGCCGTGGCGCAGGATAATGGCACGCAGAACAAAGTCGGCTACTTCGCTGGCAGCTCCAGTAGGAAGAGCTGCCGTCTCAGCGTAGCGAGTAAGATGGTCTACGGCAGTAACAATCCAGCGGTGACCGGCGGCGGTAAGCGGAAGGGGTCCGTATAAGTCTATGCCGACGAACTCGAAGGGAGCGGATGGGCACGGGAGAGGCTGTAGAGGGCCGGCGGGAAGAGATGTCGAACGTTTTCGGTGTTGACATGATGAACAGGAAGTGACGTACCTGGAAACACTAGTGGAGAGGCCAGGCCAGAAGCAGCGAGTCTTAATGCGATCGTAGGTTTTATGAAAACCCAAGTGGCCAGCCGTCGGGTCGTCATGAAAGGCTTCTAAGACTTGGAGTCGAAGTGAGCGAGGTATGACCGGGACCCATCGGCTACCGAGAGGATGGTAAGTTTGTCGAAGTAGCGTTCCGTCATGAAGTTTGAAACGCGTGAGTTGTCGTCGCAAGCGGCTGTTGGGAGCACGAGATGAGCCGGTGAGCCGATCGATGATTGTACGGCAGTATGTGTCTGCACGTTGGAGCGAGGTGAGGTCTGCGGATTGAAGGAAGTCATCCGGTGCAGTGGGCTCGATGGGACTAAGACTGGTCATCTGCGTGGTCTCTTGGCTGGGAGGTGCTGCGCAGCAGGTAGATGCGTCATGATTTTGCAACAGCGGACAGCGTGACAAAGCGTCGGCATCTTGGTGTTTGCGGCCCGACCGGTATGTGACACTGTAGTCATACTCCTGCAGTCGGAGCACCCAACGACCGAGGCGTCCTGACAAGTTTTTTAATGATGACAACCAACAGAGCGCATGATGATCCGTGACGATCGTGAAGCGGCGGCCATACAAATAGGGGCGAAATTTTTGCACGGACCATACGATAGCGAGACATTCCTGTTCAGTGATGCTGTAATTGCGTTCCGCTGGGGAGAGAGTACGGCTCGCGTAAGCCACGACTTGCTCTTGTGAAGCCTGGTCACGCTGCAGTAGAACAGCGCCGATTCCGTGCCCACTTGCGTCAGTGTGTAATATAGTAGGGGCTGTGGGATCAAAATGGCGAAGAACTGGCCCTGACGTGAGGCATCGCTTCAGGGTCTGGAAAGCAGCTTCACAGTCATCTGTCCAAAGAAATGATGCACTTGTGGTCAGGAGTTTGTGAAGAGGAGCCGCGATAGTGGCAAAATCACGGACAAAACGGCGGAAGTAAGAGGCTAAGCCGAGGAAGCTACGAAGGTCTTTGAGCGTGGTGGGCTTAGGAAAGTGCAGCACAGCGGCCACTTTGTCGGGATCAGGTTCGATGCCAAGCTTGCTGACAACGTGGCCTAACACTTTGATGCTGCGGCTCGCAAACCGACACTTCTTGGTATTTAGCTGGAGACCGGCTTTGGCTAGACATGTGAGCACCTCGTCTAGACGTTCTAGGTGTTGCGAGAAGCTGGATGAAAAGATGACGATGTCATCCAGGTAACAAAGACAGGTCTTCCATTTTAGGCCACGCAGCACCGTATCGATCATCCGCTCAAATGTGGCTGGGGCATTGCAGAGCCCAAAAGGCATCACATTGAATTCGAAGAGACCATCAGGAGTAGCAAACGCTGTCTTCTCTTTATCAGACTCATGCATCGGGATCTGCCAATACCCAGATCGTAGGTCGAGACTTGAGAAATATTCTGCACCCTGTAAGGTGTCAAGTGCATCGTCAATTCGAGGCATAGGATATACATCCTTGCGCGTAATTTTGTTTAGTGCCCTGTAATCAACGCAAAATCGCACTGATCCGTCCCTTTTCTTAACTAGGACAACAGGAGAAGACCAAGGGCTTGTGGAAGGTCTGATAACGTTGCGTGCGAGCATGTCATTGACTTGTTCCTCGATGACCTTGCGTTCTGAAGACGACACGCGGTAAGGGCGACGGCGGATAATACGAGAACCGTCTGTGGCGATGTGATGAGAGGTCACCGTAGTTTGACCTAAGCCATCCGAACAAACGTCAAAACAAGTCTTGTGTTTTGTTAAAAGGGCCATTAAGTCATTAGTTTGCGTTGGAGTGAGATATGGACTCAAAGTGGCTTTAAGCGCATTAGATGAGCCTCCTGGTGGCGTACACTTAGCGACTGACGGCGGAGACGATACAGTGACGACACATACCGGTGCTATGTCGATAAGGCTGGCAACAGTGGACCCCTCTGGCAGTAGTTGTGGCTCTGTTGTCGTGTTGTAGGCGGTGAGACTGGCATGACCACGCGAAAACCGCACTAGACAACATGCGATGGCGATTCCTCGGAAAATGCAGCGCTGATCGGGGACAACCACTGCGTCACCGTCAATGGTATCGCTGGATCTAATGGTGAGGATACGTTCTTGGGCCGGGGGCAGTACAAAGTCTGCAGCTGCAACAAGGTGAGGCGACGAAAAATCGTAAGCACTAGAATTTTCAGTGTCCGTAATGCGAATAACGGGCGGACCACACGAAATGACAGCGGAAGCGGCTGACAGGAAGTCCCAGCCCAATATAATCGGATGAGCACATGAAGAAAGCACAGCCAATTGTATATGGTGACGAATTCCGTCGATCAGAACACGAACAGTGCATTGTCCAATAGGGTAAATTCTATTTTCATTAGCACCACATAACACCGGACCAACATATGGAGTTTGCACTTTTCGTAGACGATGACATAGTTCGCGATCAATGACCGAAATGGCTGCTCCAGTGTCCACGAGTGCGTCAACCGAAATGCCTTCTACACAAACAGTTAGTAAATTTGCAGGGCGCGCAGGAGGAATTGGGACACTTCGACGACAGGCAGTTTCCCCTCCAAAAACTGCAGCTGCTAGTTTTCCGAGTGGCTGTCGAGGGGCATCAGGGCAGAACGTAAAGGCGAAGTAGTACGGCGGAAGGGCGATGGTGAACGACGGCGGGGTGAGCGGGAAGAACGAGGTTCACCGTGGGACAAAGGAGGCGAAGGCGAACGTCGTGACGAGGGAATGTAGGTTCCTGGAACGTAGGGGTCAGACCTCGCAGCCCGGTCACTCTCGTACGAAGAATAACCTCGTCGTTCATCTTGCTGGCGCCCCTGGAGCTCCGATCAGGTCGACGGCTGTCCTTGCCAACAGTGATGGCGCAAAACGACCCACCCCCTACCGCCTTCTTCGCACCACCCGCTCAGCCTGCTGGGCCTCACCACACCGTGAGTACCTCGCAACGAGACCCTCCAGTGTTTTCTGGCCTTCGCGGTGAGGACGTAGAAGAATGGCTGGACAGTTACGACCGTACCAGTGCTTGCAATTACTGGGATGAGGCACATAAGCTGCGCTATGTACCCTTTTATCTGAAGGAGGTTGCTAAGACGTGGTATCATAACCACGAACGCGACTTTCCTGATTGGTCAGCATTCACGGTGCAGCTGCGTCAAATATTCGGCACTTCTACAGGACGCTCTGAGGTAGCTAAACAGAAGCTCGCTACCCGCATCCAGGGGCCTGACGAATCGTACACATCGTACATTGAAGACGTTCTGGCCCTCTGCCGCCGCGCCCAAAAGGACATGCCGGAGGCCGATCGTATTCGGCAAGTAATGAAAGGCATCAACTCCGTCGCCTTTAATGCTCTTGTCATGCAGAGCCCGACAACAGTTCAGGACATTATTACCACCTGCCAGCGCCTGGACGCACTTTACTCAATGCGCCTTCCACACGCCTCCTATGACACTCGTCTTACTGGCGAGCATGAGCTGCGAGCTCTAATTCGCACCATAATGAGAGAGGAACTTCACAGCCTTGTTCCTGCCAGCGCACCGACTTCACCTGCCCGCTCACCCCCTCCTAACCTGCGGGAAATTATAAAGGACGAATTGGCGTCGATGACGAGCGTCGCACGTACCCCGCACCTCCACCACTTGTGAGACGACGTCAGGTACGAAGGAGCGACCGTTTTATTGTCAACCCAGACGCGCGAGCCAGCAACCGAACAAGCAGCGAGCCGCTACGATGATGATGATCACGGTGCTTTGTATGCGCAGGTGAAAGTGAAAATGATGAGCAACACAATCAGCGCTCACAATATACACACATATATATATATATATTTATATATATATATATATATATATATATATATATATATATATATATATATATATATATATATATATATATATATATAGTGTGAGCGCTGATTGTGTTGCTCATCATTTTCACTTTCACCTGCGCATACAAAGCACCGTGATCATCATCATCGTAGCGGCTCGCTGCTTGTTCGGTTGCTGGCTCGCGCGTCTGGGTTGACAATAAAACGGTCGCTCCTTCGTACCTGACGTCGTCTCACAAGTGGTGGAGCGTGCTGTGATTCCCAAGTCCTCGTGCACTACCGGTCACCCCTGGAGCTCCGATCAGGTCGACGACTGTGCTTGCCAACAGTGATGGCGCAAAACGACCCACCCCCTACCGCCTTCTTCGCACCACCCGCTCAGCCTGCTGGGCCTCACCACACCGTGAGTACCTCGCAACGAGACCCTCCAGTGTTTTCTGGCCTTCGCGGTGAGGACGTAGAAGAATGGCTGGACAGTTACGACCGTACCAGTGCTTGCAATTACTGGGATGAGGCACATAAGCTGCGCTATGTACCCTTTTATCTGAAGGAGGTTGCTAAGACGTGGTATCATAACCACGAACGCGACTTTCCTGATTGGTCAGCATTCACGGTGCAGCTGCGTCAAATATTCGGCACTTCTACAGGACGCTCTGAGGTAGCTAAACAGAAGCTCGCTACCCGCATCCAGGGGCCTGACGAATCGTACACATCGTACATTGAAGACGTTCTGGCCCTCTGCCGCCGCGCCCAAAAGGACATGCCGGAGGCCGATCGTATTCGGCAAGTAATGAAAGGCATCAACTCCGTCGCCTTTAATGCTCTTGTCATGCAGAGCCCGACAACAGTTCAGGACATTATTACCACCTGCCAGCGCCTGGACGCACTTTACTCAATGCGCCTTCCACACGCCTCCTATGACACTCGTCTTACTGGCGAGCATGAGCTGCGAGCTCTAATTCGCACCATAGTGAGAGAGGAACTTCACAGCCTTGTTCCTGCCAGCGCACCGACTTCACCTGCCCGCTCACCCCCTCCTAACCTGCGGGAAATCATAAAGGACGAATTGGCGTCGATGACGAGCGTCGCACGTGCCCCGCCTCCTGTGCCCTTACATGTGCCTACGTATGCCGAAGTCGTGTCACGGCCTCCTCCACCTACTCCACCTGTAACTACGGACGTCGTATACGACCATTTGGCCGCGATGGCAGCCAAGGCACCACCACAACCACACTTCCCTGCCTGGCGCCTTACGCGCCCCGTCTGTTACTACTGTGGCATAAGAGGACATATCTCCCGCTTTTGCCGACGGCGCCAGCAAGATGAACGACGAGGTTATTCTTCGTACGAGAGTGACCGGGCTGCGAGGTCTGACCCCTACGTTCCAGGAACCTACATTCCCTCGTCACGACGTTCGCCTTCGCCTCCTTTGTCCCACGGTGAACCTCGTTCTTCCCGCTCACCCCGCCGTCGTTCACCATCGCCCTTCCGCCGTACTACTTCGCCTTTACGTTCTGCCCTGATGCCCCTCGACAGCCACTCGGAAAACTAGCAGCTGCAGTTTTTGGAGGAGAAACTGCCTGTCGTCGAAGTGTCCCAATTCCTCCTGCGCGCCCTGCAAATTTACTAACTGTTTGTGTAGAAGGCATTTCGGTTGACGCACTCGTGGACACTGGAGCAGCCATTTCGGTCATTGATCGCGAACTATGTCATCGTCTACGAAAAGTGCAAACTCCATATGTTGGTCCGGTGTTATGTGGTGCTAATGAAAATAGAATTTACCCTATTGGACAATGCACTGTTCGTGTTCTGATCGACGGAATTCGTCACCATATACAATTGGCTGTGCTTTCTTCATGTGCTCATCCGATTATATTGGGCTGGGACTTCCTGTCAGCCGCTTCCGCTGTCATTTCGTGTGGTCCGCCCGTTATTCGCATTACGGACACTGAAAATTCTAGTGCTTACGATTTTTCGTCGCCTCACCTTGTTGCAGCTGCAGACTTTGTACTGCCCCCGGCCCAAGAACGTATCCTCACCATTAGATCCAGCGATACCATTGACGGTGACGCAGTGGTTGTCCCCGATCAGCGCTGCATTTTCCGAGGAATCGCCATCGCATGTTGTCTAGTGCGGTTTTCGCGTGGTCATGCCAGTCTCACCGCCTACAACACGACAACAGAGCCACAACTACTGCCAGAGGGGTCCACTGTTGCCAGCCTTATCGACATAGCACCGGTATGTGTCGTCACTGTATCGTCTCCGCCGTCAGTCGCTAAGTGTACGCCACCAGGAAGCTCATCTAATGCGCTTAAAGCCACTTTGAGTCCATATCTCACTCCAACGCAAACTAATGACTTAATGGCCCTTTTAACAAAACACAAGACTTGTTTTGACGTTTGTTCGGATGGCTTAGGTCAAACTACGGTGACCTCTCATCACATCGCCACAGACGGTTCTCGTATTATCCGCCGTCGCCCTTACCGCGTGTCGTCTTCAGAACGCAAGGTCATCGAGGAACAAGTCAATGACATGCTCGCACGCAACGTTATCAGACCTTCCACAAGCCCTTGGTCTTCTCCTGTTGTCCTAGTTAAGAAAAGGGACGGATCAGTGCGATTTTGCGTTGATTACAGGGCACTAAACAAAATTACGCGCAAGGATGTATATCCTATGCCTCGAATTGACGATGCACTTGACACCTTACAGGGTGCAGAATATTTCTCAAGTCTCGACCTACGATCTGGGTATTGGCAGATCCCGATGCATGAGTCTGATAAAGAGAAGACAGCGTTTGCTACTCCTGATGGTCTCTTCGAATTCAATGTGATGCCTTTTGGGCTCTGCAATGCCCCAGCCACATTTGAGCGGATGATCGATACGGTGCTGCGTGGCCTAAAATGGAAGACCTGTCTTTGTTACCTGGATGACATCGTCATCTTTTCATCCAGCTTCTCGCAACACCTAGAACGTCTAGACGAGGTGCTCACATGTCTAGCCAAAGCCGGTCTCCAGCTAAATACCAAGAAGTGTCGGTTTGCGAGCCGCAGCATCAAAGTGTTAGGCCACGTTGTCAGCAAGCTTGGCATCGAACCTGATCCCGACAAAGTGGCCGCTGTGCTGCACTTTCCTAAGCCCACCACGCTCAAAGACCTTCGTAGCTTCCTCGGCTTAGCCTCTTACTTCCGCCGTTTTGTCCGTGATTTTGCCACTATCGCGGCTCCTCTTCACAAACTCCTGACCACAAGTGCATCATTTCTTTGGACAGATGACTGTGAAGCTGCTTTCCAGACCCTGAAGCGATGCCTCACGTCAGGGCCAGTTCTTCGCCATTTTGATCCCACAGCCCCTACTATATTACACACTGACGCAAGTGGGCACGGAATCGGCGCTGTTCTACTGCAGCGTGACCAGGCTTCACAAGAGCAAGTCGTGGCTTACGCGAGCCGTACTCTCTCCCCAGCGGAACGCAATTACAGCATCACTGAACAGGAATGTCTCGCTATCGTATGGTCCGTGCAAAAATTTCGCCCCTATTTGTATGGCCGCCGCTTCACGATCGTCACGGATCATCATGCGCTCTGTTGGTTGTCATCATTAAAAAACTTGTCAGGACGCCTCGGTCGTTGGGTGCTCCGACTGCAGGAGTATGACTACAGTGTCACATACCGGTCGGGCCGCAAACACCAAGATGCCGACGCTTTGTCACGCTGTCCGCTGTTGCAAAATCATGACGCATCTACCTGCTGCGCAGCACCTCCCAGCCAAGAGACCACGCAGATGACCAGTCTTAGTCCCATCGAGCCCACTGCACCGGATGACTTCCTTCAATCCGCAGACCTCACCTCGCTCCAACGTGCAGACACATACTGCCGTACAATCATCGATCGGCTCACCGGCTCATCTCGTGCTCCCAACAGCCGCTTGCGACGACAACTCACGCGTTTCAAACTTCATGACGGAACGCTACTTCGACAAACTTACCATCCTCTCGGTAGCCGATGGGTCCCGGTCATACCTCGCTCACTTCGACTCCAAGTCTTAGAAGCCTTTCATGACGACCCGACGGCTGGCCACTTGGGTTTTCATAAAACCTACGATCGCATTAAGACTCGCTGCTTCTGGCCTGGCCTCTCCACTAGTGTTTCCAGGTACGTCACTTCCTGTTCATCATGTCAACACCGAAAACGTTCGACATCTCTTCCCGCCGGCCCTCTACAGCCTCTCCCGTGCCCATCCGCTCCCTTCGAGTTCGTCGGCATAGACTTATACGGACCCCTTCCGCTTACCGCCGCCGGTCACCGCTGGATTGTTACTGCCGTAGACCATCTTACTCGCTACGCTGAGACGGCAGCTCTTCCTACTGGAGCTGCCAGCGAAGTAGCCGACTTTGTTCTGCGTGCCATTATCCTGCGCCACGGCGCCCCTCGTGTTCTCCTGAGTGACCGTGGCAAGACATTTCTTTCTCGTGTGCTCGCTGAAGTTTTACAGGCCTCTGACACAATCCATAAGACCACCTCGGCATATCATCCGCAAACCAATGGTCTTACTGAGCGTTTTCATAGAACTTTGTCAGACATGATCTCTATGTATGTCCAACCCGATCACAAGAACTGGGACACAATACTACCTTTCGTCACGTTTGCCTATAACACTGCCATACAACGCACTACAAGTTACAGCCCGTTTTTTCTTGTGTATGGCCGTGCACCATCTTTTGTTCTAGACACCAGCTTTTTGTCCACGCCTTCTGTCCCATCTGCGTTCCTTCCGGAAGAATTCGCTGCCCGTGTCAACCACTGCCGCACAATCGCCCGCGCCAACACCTCTACCATTCAGGCCCAGCGAAAAGTTCGTTGTGATGCGACACGTCGAGTTGTGTCATTCTACCCAGGCGACGAAGTGCTCCTCTGGACACCTGTTCGCACACCCGGCCTCTGTGAAAAATTCATTCACAGATACCTGGGTCCTTACACCGTGCTTGAACGAACATCGGCCGTAAATTATCGCGTCGCGCCGGTTACTTCGGCTTCTGATCGCCGTCGTCGCGGGACCGAGATCGTCCATGTGTCTCGCCTGAAACCTTATATCCAGCGCTCATACACTTACTAAATGAACGTCTTGCAGACCGCTTTCGTGTAGGGGGGAAATAGTGTGAGCGCTGATTGTGTTGCTCATCATTTTCACTTTCACCTGCGCATACAAAGCACCGTGATTATCATCATCGTAGCGGCTCGCTGCTTGTTCGGTTGCTGGCTCGCGCGTCTGGGTTGACAATAAAACGGTCGCTCCTTCGTACCTGACGTCGTCTCACAATATATATATATATATATATATATATATATATATATATATATAGTCAAGTAGATCCTCCGTGAGCGGTCACAACGTGGTTTACTTCGACGTTTCGGCCTAGAGTCTGGCCTTCATCAGGATATATATATATATATATATATATATATATATATATATATATTTAAGGCGTTTATTAGCCGGCAACGAGCGAGAATATACAATGGCGACAGTCACAGCCAAGCACGGGCTCTCAGCGCGAGCGGCGTCCTTGTTGGGTAGCCCCACTAGAAGGTACTCAAGAGTTCGACCCATTTCATAGTTCGGAGGCTTCGCTACAATATATATATAGTGAAGAAGACAAACAAGAGACAGCACCCTTGCTGTAGGCCAGCTGTTCTTATTGCCCCTCGTCTTTCTTGTCTTCCCAGTCTAGACTGGCACGCGGCCACGCCATAGTGGCGCGGTCATCCTTACACTCAACCACGGCTGCGATGTACAGTGACGAACTGCCCGAATGTCTCTGGCGGGCGAGCCTGACTGCTGCGAAGAAGTCTTGGCCCATATGTGTTGAGCTACGACAGGGTATGTTGAAGGGTTGACGTTTCTGGCGGTTGGCAGTGGCTGATGCGAGAAGGTCGTTGCCGCCGCTATTGCTTCTCTCGTCGCGTTTCTAGACACAGTGTCGGAGATTTACGACAGACGGTACGTGACTGAGCTAGCATGCTGTGGTCACAGGCACACTGCGTGTTCGGTAACCCGACACCACGTCTGCGCATCATCGAAAGAGTGCATTCGCTTCGCGTAGATGACTTGCAATTGGGCGAGTTAGGTAGATTGGACAGCGCAGCCGAAGCAGTAGCTTCCATTTATTCAAGGTTCTGTAGTTATGGACAGCTGTTCTTCATGGTCTTGTAGAACTGTTGGTGCAGTGCTCCTCGATGTGGTCGGATTAGCAAGTCTTGGAGTGATCAGGGCATCGGAACTGTCCCGTTTGAAAGCAGTGTCGCCAGCTGGAGAGTCACTCTGCCTCGACAATGCTTTGATTCCTATGACTTCTACGGGAGTTAGCACTTCTGTTTCCTCTAACGAGACGTCCTTGGGGGACCGATGAGCGTCCGCGCACGTGTTCAATAACTGCGAGGTCCGGCCAAATCACTCAGATTGGTCAGAACAGATCTTGCTGGTATCACTGGGCACTGTTGGTATCGTAGACTGGTGAGGTATCTCATGTCATGACTCATCCGGCAGGACAGGGGCCGACGACTCCACATGCCCAGGTGGTGTCGAGTTTGGAGGCCGTTGGCTAATCACTCAGACTCGAGGGTGGTGTTGTTGCCTCTTGTCTGGCTGGAGGACTGCGATGATACATCGAGCCAGCGTACCAATTGATCTCGATGTATGGTAGTGGGCATGGTGGCAAAAGGCCAGCTACCCTGTGCCCCTCTATATCTCGGCCCACGAGGGAGAGATGAAGAGAGAGAGAATATCTTTTATTGGGTCCAGCAAAACGCAATAAAACGCACACCTGGCTGATCTCACGTTGGCACCGGCAGGTCTATTCTGCCGGCGCGATCACGGGAACACTGGACGGCCAGGATTTGGTCTTCATGGGTGGGACTTCACAGCAGCATGTCCCACTCTTCCATAATGAAACTATGGCCCAACTACCTGCACCCACAGAGCATATGACATAAAGTTGCAATATCACCAGCGAGAGCTATTTGGGTAAATGTCCGGATATATGTTACTGAGGGTCACCGGATTTAGGTGTGAGTTAGTTTACAGGAGACTGAGCGTGACCACCTGTGGCGTGTTTAGCTTGAAATGAGGCGGCGGGAAGACTCTTCTCTCCAAGTAAATAATCGAGTAATTTATTGTGAGTTCTAGGTGCGTCCTTGTGCCTGGGGGGAAAGTCGTCTGATCCGAGCGTAACACGGTCGGTAAAGCCGCGCACAGTCTCGTTAGCCGACTGATTGAGGTTAAGAGAAACCCCCTCGATAGCTCCGACGTGAGCAGAGAACCAAAATATAGTGTGTGTGGAGCTGCCACTGCTTCTGGCGTCTTTCATAATATTAACTACTTGCCAGCTACTCGGCCTCTCTGGAATACCCCAACAGCCACGCTTGAATCGATATACACCGTGTGTTTCCGACCATCTTGCATGGCGAGTGCAATGGTTGGGAGCCACCCATATCCCATCCGCGGAAGAGATTGGGTCGACAGGAAGGAGGTCACGAGTGTCGGAAAGGGGCCGCAACAAAGCAATCAGCCTTGCGCACCACTGAGGCCAGTTGCATGCCTTCGTAGTTGTGCCATGCCCTGGCCACACCACGAATGAGATCGATTGCAATTATCCATTCTTGGTTTTCCCGCGAGGCCTAGACGGTGGCCAGCAAGTTGACGGCCAAAATCCATTCATAGACGTCGTTTTGTAAGCCGCGAAACTCAGGTACAGCCCAAAAAGGCGTCGAAGGTGAAACGCGAGGCCAGAACCCGGAATGTGCCGATTCCAAGCAGCCAAGTTGGTCGGAGAGCTCCCCGAGGGAACGCCGGAGCTCGCAGCGGTTTTGGATGAGCTGACCTCAAAGCCGTGTGAGGCGGCTACAGCTAACATGTCGTCGTTGGCGCACGATTTGGGCAAGACAGCAGGTAAGAGCTTGGAGCTCGAAGCTATCAGGGTGTTAGTCCTGACGCGGAGATCCACGATGGTGTGCTGAAGCTCCACGTTGTTGTTTGACGATCCAGTTGGAGAGACAGGGTCAGCATCTGCTGATGACCCAGTGACTCTGTTACACATGATGGTACAACTCATAGCGAAGGACGCGTGGACGGCATCCACGGGAGGCTGATCTGATGGCAAAGTCCAACTCACTGGATCCACGCAGATGGGAGCGTTAGACGCGTTCCCAGACGAGAAAAACTCGGCGTGCGTTGGCGTGAACCAGTGTTGCAGAGCCTAGAAAGGAAAGTTGAGGCGCGAGGAGGCCTGGACGCCATTCTCGGATGGCGTTCGCAGCGCCGGGAGGTTGCGAGGCGACGGGGAGGCATAGCTGCCGTTCCCGAACTGTTCTTGGTGTGGGGGTCGGTAGACGCGTTTCATGGCTGAGGAAGGGTAGACGCATTTGCTTGTATGGCGGCTCCGGAATGCTCAGGATGGACGAGTACAAGCCATAGTAGCATCAAGTCTTTGTTTTCGACGACTGCACCATTGTAGTGAAGAAATACAAACAAGAGACGACACACTTGATGCAGGACGGCTGTTCTTACTGCCCCTCGTTTTTCTCGTCTTCCCAGTCTAGACTAGCACGTTGCCACGCACAAGGTTTTGTGGAGTAACTTTTTTCTTACGTTCAAGGGCATCGAAATTACGTTTTTGTGAAACATGTATGGAGTGTTGAGTTGCGAAATATTTGCACTCGTATCTCATTTGGTGTTGGTATTTGTGTTACTATTGAAAACGTGTGTTTACACACCTTCTTTGAATAAGCGTCCTAAATTCAAAACACGACTTCAAATTAAGAAGCTTGCAGAGATGAACGGCTCGTGAGGGCTGTGTGTCACTGAAGCGGATGTTTTGAGAAAGGGGCTTCTCAAAGGGGGGGGGGGGCACGGAGAAGGGGGACACGGAGGTTCCGTGTCGTCGTGTCCACCTATGTCAGCGTCGTCTTCGAGCTCTTCAGAAGATGCAGCAACGACATCCGGTGCCTTGTGCACAGACACCTAGTGCCCTTGTGAACACTGACATCCAGCGGCTTTTCTCATCTAAGGCTGAAGGCGCACTCAACTATTCCGTGCGCCTGGGCTGTTTGGAATCCTGCCTCCACAGGTCGCGTTGTGTCCTTATAGTGATCGCGATTGGGGCGCCCATGTTGGGATAATCAGAATTGCCTAAACTGGCATATCCAGAAGGGGGATAAAGGCTTCTAGTGTAGATAGCACTATTCCTTAAAAGCCGGGTATCATGGACGCTTCCGGGGTTATCCAACCAAAAACCAAAATGACTTCGAATTGAGCCCGATGGTCAAAGACTGCCTGCAGTTGAAATAAGTGAAAATTCCTCCGGGTAAAATAGTCTTCCGGCATACTGTTGACGCTTTATTTATTTATGTTAGGTGCCATCTATGGCTTCAACAAAGCCATCGAAACGATTGAACTCTGACATGGTGCGAAATACTGCACTAATTTTAGCTAATGCTTCTGGATTTGGCAAATATATAAATTTGTTTAGTCTTTTTCGCCATGTAAATGACGTCTGTCTTGTCATCATCGTTAGAGTATGTCTAAGACGGAAATGTTCTGTTGAGTGTTATTGACGTTTGTGGCAATAAATTTTTTCTAAACACAGTTTAGTCTTTTTCACCATAGCACGCTGCCATGACTCGGAAATGTGCTCAGCGGCCTAACCACAATATGAAAACAAGAAGGAGTTTGCACCATCCATGTGTTCTGTTTGTACTGTCTTTCCACGGGTGAGCCATCAGGCTCCAGAACGTCTCATTCATCACCCTGAAGTGGGGCTTCAATGCTGAACTCTCGCTATGGCGCAGGCATTCCAGCCGCGGCGAGCTTCTCGAGAGGTAGCAGTATGAGCCTCTCGCTTGAAAACAAGAAGCGTAATTGCCCTTAACGTACCCTTTAATTAACCTTTTTCTTCGCACGTATACGTTATAAATACGTTACTTACATATCCATGCAACCCTTCAAGTGTAGTTCCACCAGGCACGTTGCCGTTATGTTCGCTTAAGCCTGCTTGAACCTGGGCAACTGACGAAGGAACCTGTGCCTGTTCGCGGCGGTTACATTTCAGTCCGTGACATCAACCTACCTAAATTATGCGATTATTTTGTTTTTAGTATTAATCTTCTGAAGCTTTCTATTCCTCGCAATACATAAAGCGTGAGTTATCAAGTTTTTTTTGTTTATACGGCTGAACGATTACAGCCTTTCACTGCAATTAGGCGATTTGTTGAATGGGTTTTGCGCTTGTAACGCAAATAAGCAAGCGCCATATTCAAAAACGTCGAACATTCCGCATTGCTCCCAAAAGCTTGTATAAAGTTCTAGGCACGATACACGAAGACTCTCGCAGTGCGCCCTGTAGCGCGCTTGTCATGGTTAACAACGGAACATTCCGTCCGGTGCGTGACACTGCACCAGCAGGTTTTAAAGAAGCCTCCAGGCATGAATCATACAGTACATTTTTGAAAAATGCTTACTTTTGGGTCAGCTGGGAGAGGACGTAAAGCAGAATCATACTTGAAAAACACTCTCTGTTAATCATAATGAAAAACAACCGCCGTTCGTCTTCCGACAAGTGGTTCATTTTTCCATCCACAACACACTGCCAAAGAATCATCTGCTTTTTTGTGTCTCTCAAAAATCACGCTCATAACTAAAAAAAAACTCTTCTCAACTTCAATGGTTCTTGACGGGGTTTTCATTGGCATATTAGCTCATAAGGCGACATGCTTTGTAACTTTTCGTGCTGCCAGGAATAATGAGTGGCAATACACAAGGTGGCTATTTTTAGACAGACCTAAAGGAATAGAGTTTACTTTGTGAATAAGATGCCTTACTTAGGTAAGCACACAATATATATATATATATATATATATATATATATAAAGGTGTTAGGGAAGGAAACGCAGGGAGGTCAACCAGACGCACATATGGTAAAGCACAGAAAAGAGAAAAGACATGTGTATATGTAATCAACACCACTGGTATTAAAAAGCAGACATTATAGCTCCCTCTTGAGGAATACAAGCGAGATAGCGAGATGCAAAACAAGGGCTGTAATGAAGAACACACTGAGACATCAGAAATATTTGCGAGATGGTCATCTTTTTTTTCTTCCATTGCACATGTACAGTCAACATAAAGCCACCACTAGACGCTTTAGTAAACACAGTGAGAACTGCACTACGTTGAGATGAGCTGCCCCTCCGTCGCTGCAGAATGTGCACGGTTTCACCAGTACACTGCCAACACCTTCACCACACTTTCACCACCTACGAAATTGTCGCAACGATACGTAACTCTTCAACTACTAGCAACTACGGGCCATGCTGGAATGGTGGGTAATGATGCCTCTTGGGTTGTTTATGGTTTCCTTTGTTCGATCGGTGCTCACGTGTCGCGGTATAACGTCTGGTAATTCGGCAGCGTCCAGTTCACGCTAAGCCATCGCTGTATTAAACACGGTGATGGAGTCGCACCAATTTGATTGACACACACGAACAGTCGTCGTCACTGCACGGGCATGAAATGCGTACATTGTATCAGCGTTCTACAAACAGGGCGCGACAAAGTGAGGAATGATGACGTGGTGTTGTTGGCGATCGGTCATGACGTTTTTCGGCTTGATTGATCATTGTGGCAGAGAGATTGCTCATTTTCAGAATTATTGTGCTCAGAAGGAGTCCTGAATTCTATTCAGTGGATGTTTTGAGACACCTCCACGCTTTCAAACACGTGGTGCCATAAATACAGGGTTATGCTGATCAATCAACTCCACTAGAAACATGGACAACGGAAGAGTAGAAGCCAACACGAGCGCATATTCACAAATGAATATTATTGAATGAAAGATGGCGTATATGACATGACATGATGAGCAATTTATCGAATTGTCCTGGGGAGAACGATGAAGGTAGCCCTAAGGCTCCCCATCAAGTCGGTGGCTCCATAGAGTTTCTTTAAAGTTGCTCAGAAGGAACACTAGCGCTGCAATCGTCCAGCGACCACGGCAATTATGGGCATGACTTGGATTTGCCTAGTCTTCGTGTTTCAGGGTGGCGAAAGCATTTGTGGCTTTGTTTATTGCTGTGTTTAGGTTTTATTTCAAAGAAAAAAAATCAACCCGTTTATCACATCGTGACCCGATTTCAAGTGGTAAGCCTTATAGGTTAAGGTAGTCAAGTGCGATTGCCGAACATTTGCCGACGGTTGTTTCATGACAAAGTAGCCTGAAGCGATGTGAAACCAAAACAAACATAAAGTACGAAGACTAGACAAATCCATGCCGTATTCATAATTCCCATGCTGGCTGAAGCGCGATAGATATGCGTCGCAGCTCCCATGGGCACTAGCGTCACAGTTTCCTCTAGTGTATATTTAGGAAACTCTGTGGATGGCTCCACCTATGGCGCAACCGGGAGGCCGCGACTCTACAGTCAAATAAAGAGAACGCAATCTCATTGGTCAAGTGAGGTAACGTGAACGCTTCAGCAACGATCTGGCGTCTAGATATTGCATCTCATAATCAGCAAGTATCATTGGTAGATTGCCTGCACATCAATGCGTCTTTGTTATCACATAGGCCTCACGCAACTCAGGTGAGCTGCGTTCCTAAAATTTGAGAGATATAAAATTCTTGTTCTATTTAGGAGCGGAAGGCACACCTTTTCTTTGCGCGTATGAGTGTGCAAGGGAGACACAGAGGGTTTGCTAGGGTTTTATATCGTCATAAGGATGGCAACACACTAGAACTCCCAGAGGCTTATGAGATTTAAAAAAAACGTGTGGATTCGTCAGCGATTATTTTTGTACTACTTGCGTAATACTTGTTGATTGTGAAGTGAGATATCCAGTCGACAAATTACAACTAAAGCAATCGTGGGCTTATGATGTCTTTCATCTTCACGGCATACCTATATATGCTATCATTCACTCATAAAATAAAGTTTAAAGACTGTCTTTGTGCTGTCTGCTGATATTTGGTCCATATTTCAAGCGCTAATAAAGTAATTTTAACATAAAATGAGACCAATCAGCAAAACATTATGCTCCTGCTGATTGAACAAGTAACTGCAGGTTGCTCATTCAAGATTCATTATTGATTTTGAACTATTGAACATTTCTTACTTTCAGGTGATTTGTGCACCGTTAATGTTGAAAGGAGGTTGACACACAGTAATGAAATTCACCTTCAGGTCATTCAAGTGAACTTCGCGATCTATTACCTCATTGTATGCCAGGAAAGACGTAAATACAGTCGCACAAAAATGAATTTCAGTGCCCCTTCCCGATAGCGTTCAGGCAGAATGAGACCGCAGATGAACATGCATGTGTATGAAAAGATGTTTTCACTTTGAGGTGCCTTGTGGAAGCCTGCAAAAAGTTCCTAGCTGCGCTATACCGCAGCAATTTAAAAGACATTGCCTACTGCTCTTTCTATCTAAGGCTTGGCTTGCCATACACATCCATTCGACAGAATATCTATGTTCCTGATTTCCTGACGCACAAAGTGATGCGTCCGTATGATACCGGTAATATAGCAATATCTAAACCTAGATGCGTGCAGCGTACAGAACACCTATACTTCAATGGTGTTTCTTAAATAGACATAATCAAACAACATCTACCCCCCAACATGACAAGCCAGAGTAGATGATCAGTTACAATAAATATCAAGGGACGCGTATCAAAATTTCACGGTTGGGAATTTGTTTCTTCAAACGTGCAGTCAGTCGCATACAGTAGATATGAGCAGGATCGACAGATTCAGTGGTTACTAATGAACGATGGCGTCAAAAGTTATTGACTGCGGGATCCGAAAAACCTAGTTGCAGCTTATTAACGCACACGCACTTGTGTATTAGAGTCTTTATCAATGTCGCAGTATAAGAAACTTTGACGCTCCTACAACATATTTTCTTTCCGCTATCATTTGCATTGGGCCAAACGCTATTAATAAAGGGAGGGACCTGCTACATTATTCGCAAATACTCTTGCATTAATCCTAAGTACTTCTCTTCGTACGCATACACGGCAGAAATTATATATAGTGCTTCGTGTCCCAGCATCTCCAGGTGACATATGAGGTTTGCCTCATCAGATTACATGTACGCTCAGAGTTGGCAACAACACTGCTCAAAATTACAATTAACAAAACAGGAGAAAGCACTTCGCGCAACCTTCAGGGAAACAGCCTGATTCCTCGCGTCAACAATCTCCTTACTTCGCTATCAGCAGAGAAGCGTGTTCAATAAGACTACCTACTTCACGGCGTCGTATTAGAGGACGCTTCGGCATCACATTGAGTACACAAAACGTTCAGGAATCGCACTCACAAACCTTCTCTTGTGGAACAATCCATATGCAATTGATCACGCCTCTCCCGCTACTGTCGTCATGTCCACAATCATGACCATCATCATTAGGGACGTATGTAATAAGTCTGACCGATCAGATAGTAAACTATGCCCGAGTCGGTAGAGGAATGAGGGCTTAGGTGGTATGACTTCTTTCTGCTTGCAGGACTGAAACAATGCACGAACTCAACGGTACCCACGAAGACCTCAACTCGATCTCCGTGAAGTCACGTTTCGGTGACTACTCCACAATGTCGGTCAAATGCCCAACGGCAAGTGAGGATGGCCCAGTATAAAAACAAGAAGTGACTAGCGATGAACCGTCCACGGCATTGCGGGCGATAAGTCAATGACGGCGTTGCTTCCTTTGTTGGTGTGTATGCTCCTGGGCAGGAAGAATCCTCCCCTGGGCGGCGACACGAAGTGCACGGGCACGACGCACAACACGTCGTCGGGGAAGTAGAAGTATCCGTATCGAGGTTCGGCGCGCAGCAGCGCGCCCTCTTCCGACTGCTGCTTGTCGCCCTCACTGCAGGGGTCACCGACGGCCACGCGACGTGGCGTCGATCCGAGGCGGAGTCGCGTGGAGAGGAAGTTGGAGATGGCCGACGCCGCGTCCGGCACAAGGCGGTACGGCGGTATCTGCCGCAGAAACAGGTGTCCCAGCACTCCATGCTCCAGGTTTGCGCACGTCTCCCTCGGAAAGCGGCCATTGGCCGCTGGGTGGCCCCTGCAAGATGGGAACAGATATGCAGAAGTGTCGTCAATATCTTTTACATCACACAGGTTTAGACGCGTACGAGCAAACAACTGGAATTTCATACGTGTTTTTCATGAGAAGTCGTTCAGCAAAGGACGTGAAATTTTTAAAGAACTAGTTGACTTCAAATCGCACACGAAGAAAATAAGGCTAGAATGAAAAATTACAAGCTAATCTCTTCGGTTAGACATAAAGCGAATCAGTGTTTGTGAAAACACCCGGGATTTTCTATGCCCGATGTTGCTGCTCCATCGGCAAATATGTCCATTGACTAATTCTCCAGAGATCGGGGAGTTCAGTATCTCATACCTCTACTTCGTTTACAGCATTGCTCAGGATTCACGGGAAGCTGGTTTGCGCAAACGCAGGCGGGTCGCTGGCCGCTCTATTGTTACTAGGGTAATCAACTGTGACTGCAAAGAGCCGCGCATACTTCTTGCGGGAGCTGTATATATAGTTAAAGGAGTTTGCGATTGTGGCGGAGAGGCGGGGAGTAAATACAGGTTGCGCGTAGTCGTCTGATAGTCTTCACCCCCCTGGCCCAACTTATCTATGCTCTGCAAAAGGAGCGTCCCTTTGAGCATGAAGGCCTTCGATACGTTGCGAATCGTATGTGGTATGATATGTGAATTTTCATGGCACATGCACGAACTGAGAGCTTTATTTTGATTTCGTTAATGTTGTATACGCTGTGAGGTGTTTAAATAACATCTGTAGATTAACGCTCCTTATTCAGTGCGTGGTATTCTCTCATTTTTTCTCTCTTTCACAGCGCTTCCACCTTGTGCCGAGTAGCCTTTTTTTTAGTTCGATGTTTAATATTGCATCGCCGCTTTGTGCATTCACTGCATATGCATTTCAGAAGATCGGTGGACATGAACACATATGTGCATATTCCATAGTTGATGCCCTAAGTAATACACAATATGTGTTGGTGCACAGGCTGTCCTGCAATAATTCAATTCCAACGTGAATATCCGTTCACAACCATGACCAACTTGACATTCCCAAGGATGAAATTTCCCATACCTATAGGAGTGCACTCAAAGCCATGTTGGCCATGTTGATGATTGATTGATATGTGAGGTTTGACGTCCCAAAACCACCATATGATTATGAGAGACGCCGTAGTGGAGGGCTCCGGAAATTTAGACCACCTGGGGTTCTTTAACGTGCACCCAAATCTGAGCACACGGGCCTACAACATCTCCGCCTCCATCGGAAATGCAGCCACCGCAGCCGGGATTTGATCCCGCGAAATGTTCGCCGTGTTCCGAGCAGGTATCAAAATGCATGAAGCGGTCATGATCCGCACACAGAAATGAGTGGTGATGAATCCAAAGGCTAACGATATCAATGTATGATTAACGAGAGCAAGACTGGAAGGCGCAAGGCACGTGATTAGAAGAACTTTACTTACTAAGGCTTTTAAATTAATTATTATTTGATGGAATTGAACGTTCCAAAACCACAATATTCTGGGCATTGGTTATGCGCTTCTTCTCATATATGCAATATTATAATCATCATCATCCGTCCGGGTCTCTGTCCTCATCTTCACTGGGTGTCACCACAATCATCATCGTGGGTGTGCGTGCCCTGCCTCAGACTGCCCGTTCGCTGCTGAGCCCTTGGGATGAATGAACGCTGTCTCAACCCAGACGTCATACGTGGCGAAGGTGGATATTCGGTCCACGATCCTCTCGCACCTCGCTCGAATCCCTGGAGCTTCGTTCAGGCCGCCGATTGCGCCCACTGTCCGGCAGCATGTTGCAGAACGAGCCTGCCGGTGCTGTTGCCATCTCCTCTCCCCCTCCCCCTCTCTGCCGTCGTCAGCCGCGCCTCCTGTTTACGTACACAGCCACCAGCGTTATCTGCTTCTCTTCGCTGGTCTTCGCGGTTAAAACGTGGAGGACCGGCTCGATGAATACAGCCAAGTGAGAGTTGCTAATCGCTGGGACGATAGCGCCAAGCTCTCTTACGTCTGTTACCCTATTGCGCGGCCTTCCAGCTGCAGCTCCGTCCCGTTTTCGGCACACCGGCCCTTCGATCCACAGTCGTGAAACGAACCCTCGACACTCGCCATCAAGATACTATTGGGTCGTACATGTCGTACATCGAGGACGTTCTTGTGCTCTGCCTGCGTGCTAATTTATCTATGCCGGAGTTTGACAAATGAAGCCACATTTTGAAGGGTATAGTCCCTGTTACCTTCAATGCCCTGGTGGCTCAAAACCCTACAACCATCGCACAAATTGTCGCGACATGTCAGCGTTTCGATACACTGGACTCGGTTCACCTACAACCAGAGATTGGCGAACATTATTCCACGACTAACAGACCTCTCCGTGAGCTTATAAGAGGCATCATACGTGAAGAGTTGCACACTATTTGTTTCTCACCTCCTTCACCGTATTCCTCACAGACTACTGGAGCGGCGTTACGCGGCATTATCAGGGCGGAACTGATATATCTGAACTTTCCTGCGCACGTCCAGTCACCCCCGTCTTGGCCCACACCAACCTACGCGCAAGTCGCTGCCACGCCTCCCAGCGAAGTAAGCATGATGTTGCCGCTACCATCGTACGCGTCGGTCGCTGCCGCTCCTCCACTCAACTTGCTTTCCGTGCCGCCAGACCCTTCGTCTGCACACCTGACCGCACTCACTTCAGGTACTCCGAATGCTCTCTACCCTTCTCCATGGCGCTCATCTCGCCCAGTATGCTACTACTGCGGGAATCGCGGTCACATTTCTCGTTTCTGCCGCAAGCGCCAGCAAGACGAGAGTCGCGGTTACGACATGCGTGAACGAGATACTTCGTCCAATCAAGGTCAACGCCATTCACCGCCTCCCGACCAGCTTCCATCTCCGCCCGCATCGAAAGCACTACGGAACAGCCGGAACTCCAGACGCCGCCCACCTTCACCTTTTCACCTCTCCTCTTTCCCACTTCCTTCGGCCTGCCTCATTCTGCACTGCCAGTCATTCGAAAAACTAAGTGATGTAGTTTCTGGGGGCAAAACTGAATTCTAAATTAGGACTGATATTCTTCCATCAGGCCCGTGCAACATGATTTTGGTGGTGATTCAAGGGGAGTACGTGGATGCTCGGGTGGACATGGGTGCGGCATTTTCTGTTATGCTTGTTAATTTAGGCCAACATCTGAAGAAAGTGATGACCCCTTACGATGAACACATGTTGGTTCCTGCCCAGAGGTATACCATTTGCGCGTGCGCTCTCTGAACAGCTTGTGTTTTTGTTAATGGTGTCCGACCTCACATTCAGTTCGCCATCCTAACCGACTGCTCTCACCAATTAATTTTAGGATGAGATTTTCTTTTTCCAGCCTCCGAGGCTATTGGCCGTAGACAACGCGTCGTCCACCTCACTGACAAGAACTTAACGCTCAACGACGACACCCAGAGGTCACTTGGTTTGACAGCTGCGGAAGATACCGAATTACCACCACGTCGAGAGCGAATTGTAACTATTACCTTCAAAGACATCAGCCATGGCGCCATCTTGGTCTCACCATCATTTAGTAGCGTCGGTAAAGGCATCGTTCTTGCCTCCGGTGTGGTTCGTTTTATGAATGGTCTCACACTTGTCACCGCCGTGAATACAACATCCGAAAAAAAAATGTTATTCTGAGAACACCCCGGTGGTCTGCGTGTTAGATACCGAGCCTGCGTGGGTCGTGCCACTTCATGCCGTCTCCTCCAATGACTGCCCTAGGGGTCAGCCTGCTCCTTCTCCTGTCTCTATTGCCGCCATTAGCGACGACTTTACTCGACACCTTCACAGACGCAGTAGCTGCTTGCTTTGTTAAAAGAAAACACGCAACTTCTTTCGATGTTTACTTCTCGACATTGGGCCGCACTGCTGCAACAACGTATCGAATCTACACAGTCGGAACATCTGTTGTGCGCCGTTGGCCCTACCACATGTCTCTTGCTGAGAGGAAAATTATCGAAGAAAACGTAGCTGACATGTTCAAATGGGAGGCAATTCATCCCTCATCTAGCCCTACGTTGTCGCCTGTGGTTCTGGTTTGTAAAAAGGATGGCTTCTTGCGCTTTTGCGTCGATTACAAGGGCTAAACAAGAGCACTCGCAAGAATGTGTACTCAATGCCACGTATACACGACGCTCTTCATTCCCTACAAGGCGTGAAATACTTTTCAAGCCTCGACCTGCTATCCGGATACTAGGAAATTCCTGTGCACGAAGCGGATAAAGAAAAAATTGCATTCGTTACCCCCGATTGGCTATACGAATTCAACGTTATGCCTTTCAGGCTGTGCAATGCGACCGCTACTTTTGAGCACATGATTGATACCGTGCTGTGCGGCCTAAAATAGAAGACCTGCCTGTGCTACTTGGACGACATCGTTATTTTTTTGTCAACGTTTTCTCAGCATCTGCAACGTTTGGATGACGTTTTGATGAGCCTTTCCGCCGCTCGTCTCCAACTCAACACCAAAAAATGCCATTTCACCACAAAAGCTAACAAGGTCTTGGGCCACGTCATAACCAAAAATGAAATTCAGCCGGAACCGGAAAAAATTGCTGTGGTGCTTTGCTTTTCGCGCACAGAAAGGCCGAAGGAGTTGCGAAGTTTCCTTGGTTTTACCTTCTATTTTCGCCGTTTCATACGGATATTCGCATCCATAGTGGCTCCACTGCACCAGCTTCTTGCTTCCGACATGCAGTTTCTCTGGTCGGAAGAATGCCAAACGGCATTCGATCTGTTGAAGTATGCCCTCACGTCCAAACATGTATTCTGCCACTTTGATGCGGCTGCACCAACCATCCTACATACGGATGCTAGCGGCCGCGGTATAAGTGCCGTTCTACTCCAACACGAAAACTCTTCTTCACAAAAGAGAGTGGTTGCATATGCCAGTCGAGTACTAACAGTGACCGAGATAAAGTATACTATAACTGAGCAGGAGTGTTTGGGTGTTGTCTGGTCAGTGCAAATATTCTGTCCACGTCTCCACGGCCATCATTTCACGATCGTTACTGACCACCAAGCCATATGCTGCTTTCCACACTGAAGAATTTGTCTGGACGCTTGGGTCAGTGGATTCTACGCCTACAGGGGCATGACTTTGACATCATTTACAAGTCTGGTAGAAAACACCGAGACGCCGAAGCCCTCTTGCACTGCCAACTGTCACATACCCAGCTCAGTATCGGTGACAAGTTGGCCGTCACTTCAACTACAGTGCCCTAGCTCGCCTCAGTAGGCCAGCCATCCTCGGACAAGCACATATTTCACTCCAGAGTTGTCTGATCCACACTGTAGACGCATTATGGACCAGCTCTCAGGAACTTCCCATCACCTTAACGCGTGACCTCGTCGTAAACTGTTGCGACTTAAGCTGGAGAATGGTGTTCTGTACCGTCACATCTACCACACTGATGGTCAACGCTGGGTGCCCATGCTACCACGCTCTCCAACTTGATGTACTTAAAGCCTTCCACTACGACTTGAGTGCCAGCCATCTTAGTTTTCAAAAACCTCACGACCGCATTCGAAGTCTCTTCTACTGGCCTGGTATGTCTACTAGCATCGCACACTACGTGAGTTCCTGCGTCTCATTGCAGCGTCGTAAAATCCAGACATCTGCATTGACCAGGCCTCTTCAGCCGATTTCGTGTCCTACAACGCAATTTGAGGTTATAGGTATCGATATTCATGGCCCTCTTCCAGTCACATCTACTGGCAAACGACGAATAGTGACTGCCGTAGATCACTTGACACGCTACGCGGAGACATCTGTGTCAACTCTCGCTGCTTAGGAAATTGCCGACTTCATTCTGCACGCCATCATTCTGCGCCACGGAGCCCCTCGTGTAATGCTGAGTGACCGTGGAAGGGTGTTCCTGTCATTACTAAATGAAGTATTGTGCGCCTCTGGAATAACACACAAGACCGCTTCAAGCTACCACCCTCAGACCAAGTGTCCCACCGAGAAACTTCACCATATTCTTGCTGATATGATCGCCGTCCACATTATTCCACACCACAAAAACTGGGATACCCGTCTGCCATTTCTCACCTTTGCCTACAACACGGCGCCGTTCTATCTCGTTTATGGACGTTCCCCTATTTTCTTCCTCGACGTTTCCTTTTTAAACAGTGACGTCAACTCATCTCCGTCTTCCAGCTATGAATACATTCAAGACTAGCCCGGTGTCGCGATCGTGCTCGCATCAACACGGAAGCGTGGCAGCAACATCGAAAAGTCATTTATGACGCATCCCAACGCCTTGTATTCTTCCGACCTAGTGACGAGGTGCTTATGCTCCCACCTATTCGTACACATGGTCTGTGTGACAAGTTTCAGCCACACTTCATTGGGCCTCGCATAGTTATCAAGCATACTTCGCCCATTACTTATCGTGTGACCACACTTGTCACCCCAACACACCGCCATCACCACACCACAGAGATCATGCACGTGTCTCGCATGAAGCCTTTCAGACGACATTCTCTGCCACATTGACTTTCTACAGCCAGGTTGGCTGCTTTCCTGTGGAGGAATTAGTGTGGACATTCTTTATGCGCTTCTTCTCATAAGCTGCATTATCATAGTTATCACCATTCGTCTGTGTCTCTGTCCTCATCTTCTCTGGGTGTCACCACAATCATCATCGTGTGTGTGCGCGCTCTGTCTTAGACTGCCCCTTCGCTGGTGAGCCCTTGGGCTAAGTAAACACTGTCTCAACGCAGACGTCATACCATCATTATGAGAGACGCCACAGTGAAAGACACCAGAAATTTTTACTCCCAGTGGCTCTTTAGCGTGCACATAAATCTAATTACACGGGCTTCAAGCATCTCTGCCTCCACAGAGAATGAGGCCGCCATGACTGGGATTCGATCTTGTGAATTTCAGGTCAGCAGTCGATTGCCATAACCACTAAACCACCATGAAAGGTTCAAGCTTATAAAGCCATCAAGGGAAACTATGAAAGAAATGTCAGAACGTACACTGTACCTATCTTTTGCGTAGGTGCGATGTGCATTAAACAGCTATATTAGGCATCTTATTTGTCGTAATCCAAGGTATCATCTGTTAATGTGAGAAGTGCTGTGACAGTAAACTTTAAATTATACGTTTTATAATTGAGACCCCTCTATGTCATGAATATCATACCATATATCGTGCAGGGAACCTCCGATAAGCCCCACATCTTCACTCTCGTCTGTTTCCGTACAGGTAATGATAAGACCCAGCAGCGAGAGCCTGTGTGCATGCACTCGGATGCAGACATGCTTCATAACCGCACAAAACGAACCGCCAAGGGGGAGTTGCCAGTGAACTGCCGTGAAGTGCGTCAATGTGCGCGGAGTGTGGCCTGCAGGATCCGGGGCTAACGGCACCGGCGAGGAACTGTTCATGAAAGTTTGCGTTTCTGTATTTTAATATGTTGCCATGCTGATTTTCAAGGGTGAGCAGTAAACTGTTTGTGAGTTATCCTGAAGTCGACAAGCGTTCCGTTTCATTGGAATGAACGATGAACCCCACAACCGCAACAAACGAATGCTTGCTCAGAAACTACAAATATATAGATGCCTGAAATTACCTTGCTGAAATGTTAGTACTGAAAAATACAAACGGGGCCAGGCGGTGTAAACTCCCAGAGTGGCATCTTCAATCCGCGAAAACGTCCAGAATAATCATATCACCATTTGGCGGCGTAAAACCAAAGCAATCATCATTATAAATTTGCAAATGAGCCTACCTGATCGCTAGATTCAGACGCATTAAACTCCTTCAAATCTATGGATCTTGACTATCAGAAAACACTTAGAATACCTGTTATATTATGTGGCAAAATCACGGCTGCAAGGTGATTTGTTACTGATTAGTAATGTTTTTTGAAAGAGTTTTTGATAAACCGGAGCATGACTGTATACTTTCATCACAAATACATACGGTCTTTTGCAATTGGTAGCGCCGGTTAATTTAGCCCCCTTCTTCGTCCTCCTCTACAGAGAGCACATATATTTGTACCGGCGAAAATTAAAGCGACCATAATGCAACACTTATGAGTCTGAGCGGGGTACTCGCACCGAATCGTAAACTTCTGAAGGACTGTGACGCATGTATTTTTCTTTTCCTCTGTCGGTATGTTCATCTTTTCCCAACACCTCTCTGCCCCCGCTGCCCGAAAACTTCGAGCCCCTGACGTGATTTTCCAATGCCTATCGGTTTCGAAGCATTTTATGCTTTCTGGAGCTCACCTCGTTTAGCACAGCCTTCCGGCCTTATCTCATTGACGTTACAATGACGTCACGATGACTGCATAATGGTATCGCACATTTTAGCGATCTGTTGCATCACGATGTAGTCAGTTGATGTAATCAAGCCTTATATTCCCCGATTGCGAGGGTTTCTAGACCTATAGTTTTTACTTGTCACCAACGGTCCCCTTGCTTGTTTTGTGAGACACTTAACGCTTTAGTCTGAAAACGTGAATCATAACCATCGATTTCATTTTGCCAGAGCGAATCTCGGAGACCGCGTAGAAAAACGCACGTCCTTGAGTTAGCTCAGCCAAACGCCCTGGTGTACTAAATTTTTATTGCATCGAACACAATCATTTCAACCATTCATCCGATATGATGTTCCTCCTGTATGACTAAGCATTGCTATGTATGCATTGGTATGTCTATATTTTGCATCAAACGGTAGGAACGGGAAGATGGAAGCCTGCGAAGATTTGTGTCAAGCGGACTTCACGACAAACCAACTTGTCTTCCTCAAGGCTTGAACAAAACTGTGTTCTGTTCTAACCTTGAAGAAGAGAAGTCCGCTTGTCGAAAAGTCGGCATGACCGAACCGTTCTTCAAGGATTTTTTTTCATTTATATCCATTGCCATTCACGTCGTGCAGAAGCGTCGCCAAATAGGGTACTGCTTGCAGAACTGCCGCGGCTATACAACTGCCCATTAAGTCCAGCTGCATTGTGGGCCTTTCTCACATCCGTGAAATGAAGCAAGGCTTTTGCACAAAAAGAATCTGGAGGCGACCATTACTCTCAACTCGGGTGCCTAGCAGTGACACCCACACGTCATTTTTAGTGTACTCTGGTGTATTCTTAGGTTAACCTATTACTAAATGCTCTTTTAGATGTGGGTATTTGAGGCCACGTTTAAAGAAGTGTTGGCCCGCATCTATTTCGCCAGACGCCGCAACGGTCCAAGCTGCTGACGAGAAACGGATAAGCCATAATAAAAGGCGATGGGTCGCATGAAATGGTGAAGACAGTAAAGTGGCTGGACTACCAACTGTTCAATGTTTAGATCGTTGCTAAATGTATATATTGTGCACGGTGAATGGCCAAGTTGCAATCTCCTTCACACAAAAATAATAAAAACGAATGAACTAGACAAGTTAAGCCTTCTTGCATGTACCTTGTCGCATATGTGAGCCCACCATTGTCATATTTGCAACATCTTTGACATTACAAAGATGTTTGCAAAAAAGTTTGCTCCTTTCCGCGCGTTGTCAGGGAACTGTCACTATATCACGCTTTGTATTTATTGGCAATCTCAAAGCCATCCATAATGTCACGAATCAGTTTGCCGCAAATTTTGTCTATAACATTGATGTGATCGAGAATTTGGTCACACCTGTCACCTTTAAAATTAACCACACTGGTTTACCCAGGCTAGACTAGTCGCTGTGTAAATAACGTAACTTGGGAACACAAATTACTTGGAAAGAAAACTACATTGAATTGGCTTCTTCATTACAAAGAGTACCAGTGTTCACTTTTATGAAGATCAAATCAGGGAAGTTTCACTGAAGCAGTTGTGACCGAAATAAACATGTAAAGAATGACAAGCAATATAAATAGCGCACACTAAATAATGTGATGTGTGGTGCGCGTTCAAAGTGCGCGCCTTCGAAAAGTGCGCGTCACGGAAAAAAAAAAACAAAAGGAGAAATACCAGAGTGCACGTGCGGTGCTGCTTAAACAAGAATGACGACGTTAAAGAGCGTCAAGCACGAGGATGCGTGGCAGGACGTGAAGTAAACAAAAGGTAAAACATCCAATGGGCAGCGAACACGGAGATTTCAAGGCCCAATGGCTTGACACCACGAAACAGTAGTATCTCCAATGAGAACGAGACAAGTGGGCCAGAGCTGAAGCAGGAGCCTGGGGAGACCAGAGCAAGGGGAGTTCGAGGTGAACGAGGCAAGAGGAAGGTCACAGCTGGGAGCTGAAGACAGGCAGTCGGGTGGCAGACCTGAGCCTTCTGGACTTCACCCGGTCTGGACCTCCGGACAACGCCTTCCAAGGACGGCGAGCTGCCTCAACGGTCGAGACCAAGGCCTGCAGATTCCGGTGCGGGTGCAGCAACGGCAGTTCGGGTCACGGGCCTGAGCCTTGCAACCAGCCACCCCATCGGGCGAATCTGGGCCGCCCCAGGCATCACCGAGCGAGTCCCGTTCCATCGTCGCCGCCAGCGAGCATCGGTACACGCCGTCGCCACCATTACAGCAGCAACGTTTTGGTGAGATCGAACTTGCTCTCTTCCCTGCACCGCCGAATCACCGCGTCAGAACTGCATCATGTAGCTGTGACTTTCCGTCGGCAGTTTCGGGACTTTAGATGTTTGTTTTCCTTCTAGAACCCGCTTCACAAACTGGCGTCCGCAGCGACAGGACAAAGTCGTTTGTTTTTCCAGTAGATTTTTTGACGCGGTTAACACGATGACGAACACGTGGGAGTTAATTGAGTTGGCGGATAAAATGGGACTGACGGGAGCGGAGTTTAGAGTATGGTACGAGGAGCGGATGGAGAGGGAGCGTGAGCAACGGGCTGCAGAACGAAAGGCGGCGAAGGAAAAGCTTGAATTGGTGCTTAGAGCTAAGAAGGAGGAGCTAGAGCGCGTAACGCGTGAAAATAAAGTGTTGCTAGAGCGTCAGACACGCATACTGAAGCAGCAGCTCCAATTAGAGAGGGTGGACTTCGAGCGGCGACTCGAGCTTGCGATGGCGAAAAGGGGGCAGCTGGCGATGCAGAAGGTCGAGCAAGCGGTGAATGTTTGCTCCGATAGCAGCGTTTGCTGGAGGGAAGTCGATTCCTGCAAGGTTGGCCTCGAGCCTCGCGACAGCCTTACTTCGGAGCGAGAAGCTCAGATAGAGGAAGGCAGAGAGGTGGACAGCCAAGAAGGCAGGAGTCATGAGGAGTTTGTTGAAGCGACGGAAAGCTTCTCTGGCTGGGAACATAGTACTTCCGTTAGCTGCTTGGGGACCTCTGAGAGGCCAAGCACCTATGAAGAAGAGCGCCTGGATATGGGCGACCTAGAAGCTGTGGAAAATGTTGTGGAGCAAAGCTTCGATAGCAGGGAACGAAGAAGCTCCATTCAGAATGAGGTGTGTATCAGAACGTCTCAGAGGCCGAGCACATTTCGGGAAGGGGTAGGGCTACCTCTCAATAGCTCCATGGAAGGAGCGCTAGAACGTCATTGGGAAGATGGCAGCGAATGCCATGAAGGCTCTGATATAGTGGCCACTGATTGTTTTGTACCGACAGAGGTAGCAGCAGGCACCACGTCAATGGTCCTAGACCATACGTATATCTCACTCAGAGAGAGAGGGGATTCTAGTTCACAGGATAGCGTAACTGCTATTTGTCCGAGAAAACACGATGGGAGTGCTGAAGCACTCTTCAAAATAAACAGTATCGAATCGGAGGTGGGCTCGATAGTAGGTATGGAGAATGCCAGACAGGGTCTTGAACCTGAGAACGTGATTGGTTTTGAACCTATAATTAAGTCCACTCAAGATGAGCTGTATAATGACCGAGCACAACGGCATCCCTTCTCAAGAATCCAGGAACCTCACACGCTTGTCGGAGCGTTTGGGCTTGCTGAGGGCACCCCGAGCTTGTGTTCATTAGATGGTGAACTAAAAGAAAGCATTTGTGTGGGAGATTGTGGCATTTGGACATTCGTGTCTCAGTGCGTTTCGTGTCGACGCCGACGGCTCGAGACCGCGCCCTGTTCCTCTGTGACCGGTAAGCGTTCATGTGGCCGGCGGGGGCGCAGACACGCGTTTCAGCGAAAGTGCATAAAAGCATGTTTGCCACAGTTACTTTCGAAACGTGCGAGAAGGGCAGTGCGTCTGGTTTGGGACGCGATAACCTGAGTGTAGGGTTAGAAAACCGGTAGCTCTTTCTGGACTTCGACTTTTAGATGCGGACACAAGTAGCTTTGTCCATAGTCGATTTTGTAGTAAAAAGGTTTATTCCGGGTTTCAGAACTTTTAAATGCAATTGGGTGAATCTAAAGTTTAAGTGTGGACATTTGGACGATGTAGCGAACTGTAGCCCGGTGATGTGTTGAACTGCGTGGTGCAAATATGTGGTTTAATTGTGACGTAGTGCAGAACGCGCACTCATCGGCAGTTTTTTTTTCTAAAAAAAAAAAACTTGAATAAAAGGGGGGCGTATGTGATGTGTGGTGCGCGTTCAAAGTGCGCGCCTTCGAAAAGTGCGCGTCACGGAAAAAAAAAAAAACAAAAGGAGAAATACCAGAGTGCACGTGCGGTGCTGCTTAAACAAGAATGACGACGTTAAAGAGCGTCAAGCACGAGGATGCGTGGCAGGACGTGAAGTAAACAAAAGGTAAAACATCCAATGGGCAGCGAACACGGAGATTTCAAGGCCCAATGGCTTGACACCACGAAACAGTAGTATCTCCAATGAGAACGAGACAAGTGGGCCAGAGCTGAAGCAGGAGCCTGGGGAGACCAGAGCAAGGGGAATTCGAGGCAGGCAGTGCAAGCGGAAGGTCGTCACCGGACCGGGCGCTGAAGATGGGCCGTTGGGTTCCGGACCCGAGCCTACAGGACTTCCACCGGCCGGGGCCTCCTGCTGTCGGGTTCCCGCTCCAAAGGACCGTGGCCATCCGGTCCTGAACTCCTTTCCAGGGCCTGCGGACTTTGGTTCCGGCAGGCGAGCTACAGCCGTCGGGCTCCGGGCCCGAGCTGTGCGCCCAGCTGCTTGACTAGGTCGACCCTAGTTCCCGGACGCGTCGCCACCAGCCTGCGTTCTCCCGTCTCCGACGTGTCCACGCTCCTCAAGCCGAAACCATCACGATTTGGTAGGGCTTTTCGACGTGTCGCCAGCAGCCAGCGTTCCCTCGTCCTCGTCCAGCCCACGCATTGACGCAGGAGTCACGGCGTTCCGGTTTCTCATCACCGCCGAAAACCAACTTGTGGGTGAGACTGCACCGATACTCTTGCGCTACTCCCATCACTCAGCCCCTTTCGAACGTTAGGTTTAGTTACTGACTTTGAACGTTCTTGTTGGGTGTTTACAGATGTGTTTCGTCATGTCCAGTCAACTGTTTATTAAGTGTTTTGTTTTGTGAGGAATCTTTGCCTTTTTACTTTTCAATTAAACTTTTTGTGTGTTTCTTGGAAACCGAACGGCTTTGTCCTTATTAACAAAACTCTCTGAGGCTCAGCCCGGGAGAAAAACAAATCAGCAACAAGAACCCGCATCACAATAAATAACATGCAATACAGCTAGCGGAGTCGTTCAGTATTCTGCGGTGACACCGGATTCAGAAAGGTCGTTTTTTCTTTGATGGCGCAAACGGTTTCCAGATATACAGAAAAATACGCGTAATGCATTTCATTATTCTTGTCAGCGCTCACCAGGCTGTTCTCGAAATGGCTTCGGTACCTCGAGGCTATGGAAATTACGATAACGGTGCATAAACTTTCACAAAACAACACCAAAATAATTGACCCCTTATCTGCATGTTACACCGCAAATGTCGAAAGACGATAGTCTAGCGTCTGGAGAGAGTGAAGAAAACGTTTAATTGATGTCCTGCGCAAGAAAATCGGTGAATGGTATTCTGGAGGCACTGCGTTTGAGTGCCTCGAGCGTGCATCGGAGGCGAAAGAGCGCATCAAGTCACGTCACACGTGAGACATGAGCGCTATCTGGCAGTTATCCTGGAAAACGGGCCACGCACCGTGCGCGCCTGTCTCTGAGGTGATAAGGGGTGGAGCGCAAGGCAACGGGTAGGTGCCACCACCGTGTCGTCTTAGCAAAGCGTTAGAAACACTTGCCGTTTCGTGCAAGCTTTGCATGGCAAATGCAGCGTTATCAAGGCTACGATCCTTAAAACTACTTATATATGCCTTTTCTAGTAAAAAAAATACACACACATATATTAACGTGTTGTTATGGTGCCTCAGATATGCGCAATAATTGCTTTTTAGTTGACAATCGCACAAGTAAGGACGCTGAACCTTGAGCAATATTGGTGGGCGCTGCGGATGGGGTCGGTGATTTGGAGTATCAGGAAGTCACTTTGGTGCAGTCAGGGGTACGTTAAGAGTAGACAAAGAGCCAAATTTTTGCGTCGAAATTTCCCAAGAAAGATTATCGTCTTTAATAATTAGAAACTAATAGGCTACAAAGAAGCATTCCTAATGTTCCCCCCCCCCATTAACTATCTCGACGCCCTCAATAACAGCATCTCAACATCAGTGCCATTTATAGTTATAACCGTAATCGAATACAGTTCTGTCTGAGTTCTAGTGACACCACGCATACTTTACGTATAGATATAAAAAGTCTGACGTCAGTGAATGCTTTGTTCAATGCTTGGAGGATTGATATTGAACGCGTGTAAAATGCAGCTATTTAAATGTTGTTGACGCCTTCTGAACTACCAAGTAATGCACATTGACAGACCTAGCTTGCAGTTCATACATCTTCACTTCTTCGACATAGCAACTGCTGAAGGTTTTTTCGAAGCTTTTAACGCTTGCCAAGGATAACTTCAGGGCTTCTATCACATCGTAGACTTTGAAGTCTGTGTACGCACTGACGGGTTGCTAATTTGCAGATTATTTGAATCGAATGATGTTTGTCATTGTTGCGCACCCATGTCACAGGCGGCACAAGAATGACTCCACGAACATTGTAGGGAGTTTATCAAACAGTGAAAACAACTATTTATTCTGGACGGTAGAAGGGGAGAAAGGGTGTGAATAAGCGATGGCCAGAATTATCAACTGTCATTGTGAAATACTAACGGAAAATTTCCTTAGGTAAAGCAGAACCCCTCATCGAACGTGTCGCCGTAAAACACCGTTAACGCAAAATCGTCAGCAGCTAACACGCGAAATTGTTATGGATAATCAAATGCCACTGCTAGGGGAACTGTGTACTGGCATGCCTTCAGTTGCGCTCATCAAAAAAGAATAGAGAACCGGACTGTGGGGCAAAAGATGGCGAGTTTGTGCTGAGGTGTGCTGTTTCACCCTCTTCACGAGATATAGTTTGTCTGTTTGTGACACAATAGGTTGCTTGGTTGTGCTGCGGTATGCTGCTTGCTGTTATGCGCTTATACCATGTCCAGCATTTTCGCTAATAAAATTTAGTTAAAGTCAATGCTCTTTCCTCTGTCCATGTCTCTCTCTTTCGTAGTTACTTCACAACTACTCGCCGTCTTGCGCTGTGTAAACAGCGACGTAGCCAAGAGGGGGGTTCAACCCCCCCTTCCAAAATTTTTCGCGAGAACCCTCCCCCTCCTTACCCACTTTTTTTTCGTCGCTCGACCTGGAATAATCTAGAAACTCAGTGGTGGAAGTTCTACTATCTCAATATATCATTACTGGGCACTTTCAAAGTGAATAATGTCTGCACACTGTGATAACTGCCATTGTGTAGAAACTCTCGACCATGTCCTGTGCCATTGTCCAGACTGAAAAAAAAAAGACCACCGGACTCTCCAATGTGCCTTAGAGAGGCTGGATGACCGACCCTTTGCTTTTGAGAAGATCTTAGGAGCGTGGTTTTCAAGTACTTCAGCCCAGAAAGCCACCCGAGCCCATCTAATATCCTTGAGGCCCACGTCACTGTGCGACCACCTTGGAAACCTAAACTGTGTACGCGGTGTGTGTGTGTTATGTGCAGTGTGCAACTCCTCCTATCTCATTTTTTCCCTGATTCCCCTCTCCCCCATGTAGGGTAGCACACCGGACTTAGTCTAGTTAAGCTTCCTACCTTTCTGATATTGTTTCTTCTCTCTCTCTGCACACGGGAAAATGTGCCACGGTGTTTGTCAAGGCTTAGGCACTCTGTGAGATTTTGGGCATGAAGCTCTTTAAAAACTACAGAGACAGACAGGCGCCAGTAAGGGCAGCAAGGTTAACACCCGACGCACGGCCGGCTTCCTCTCTTGCAATATAAGAAAGGCTCTGACAAAAAGAGCGGGGATAGGAATTCTAAGCACAACAATTGCCTTTGTAACAATTGGCACTTTAAAGTTACACGCAGAAAAATAAAGATGCATTGCTGCATCTAGCTTCGGAAACTGTTTGCGAATTAGTAACGTTGATCAGTGTAAGATGCGAGAATACTAGAGTTTTTTGGATAGTTATTTTATTGATTCTGCGGGGCAGAGGTATACAAAAATTGAAACGACGTACGCTAGAAAATAGCTACAGCACTTTCTCGCCGAATTTAACGACGTGGTTTGTCACCACCTTCCATCTTCCATCGCCACCATCTTTGACTTCCACGCGTTGCCGTTATCATTATATGGCTTATCAAAATTAAAATAAATGTGCCATAAACGATATTCTGCTGATTGTTATGGTCAACAGCTTCAATATCAGTGGGAATTATTGCGCCGCCACATTGGCTAATTTTTCCGGTAATCGGTGTGATAATGTTCCTGTGGAGATGAACACCTAAATAACTCATTATTAGTAAAAGAAAACGACGACTTCATGAAATTACGATGTGTTATAATTGACGAGATCACTTCCGAACAAACATTCGTGGCTGTTTTCCTATTGTCGTTCACGTTGTAAGTTCTCCCAATAAGGTGATCAATAGGCGGATTGCCGGTGTTGACGGTGTCCGAGTGCGGCAATCTAGTACCCGGCTTACGTGCGGTGTGGCCTTAGTCAGTCGTCCCTGATAGTGACCCCTAGAAAGGACCTGGTCTCCGGTGCCCCAGGGCTCGGGTCAGCCGACCTGAACACGGGCGATGATCCAGTGGTCAGCGGCCGCGTGGTCGACACCACTGCTTGCAGGCTCGCTCGTCGCACCGTCACGGACAGGGCACGGCGTCTCTGAGGCCGACGTAGCTCGCCATCCAGGTCATCGTCTTCCTGGAAACCACAAATACCAAAAGCAAATACGTAAGAACGGAAGGTACAAGATGTGCAGCAAGACATACGCCAGTGTCTGTAGTGGTAATAGCATATTTGATATTCCTTCAGCCAATGTAGCCTTGCAGTTAGGCCCTAAAACCTATTGTGTTTATAATACTGATTTGACGTCCAAGAACTGTGTGAACGGAGGAAATACGCTCCACATAATTACGTACATAGTTGACAGCATTCCATAATCGGTATACTGTACACTGTTATCAACATGCGCCCTACTACGCTTCCATTTGTGATTCATTATTTTATTTTGCGCTATGCCATAAATGAAGCTATTTCAGCGAGCCATTATGTTGTTCCCTATCGACTGAATGTTCTTTCTCCATGTCTCATCACGTTGACTACAGCTAATTAGAAGCAGTCAATGGACCGAAATAGAATAAGTCTCCATTAAAGGAATCGTTGGTCCAAACCAAAGACAACTTCAATAAAAACACTGTTCGTCAGTGATGTCAACGAGCACATACATTAGTACATCTGGACATCCCGTCAAGAAGTATGGTGATCTTTATTTTTTTGTTTACGGTGCAGGATGAAAACTTGGATAGCACTGTTGCATCAGGATGAAAGATGACATGCCACGAAGAGTAATGTCGTTGATTTCTTTTGCATCTGTAAAATTATGAAAAAAAAACAGGACACAGACAGACGCTTGCGCTTAACGTTGTAGTGAAACTCTTTTCACATAATCAACGCTTCTCTTTTCGAACACGCATTTTTAGTGGGAGGATTTCGAGTGAAGGAAGCGTTGGATTTTTTTTATGAAAACGTTGGTGGCTCATGAGTACACAAGGTATACCGTTCCCGCCCACCAAAATATTCAGACAACACAATACAGAAAAATGCTTTGGTACTAAATTCCTACTGCATCACGAGAACTGTCGTTCCGCTGGGCCATCGAAAGGTGACCCTAGTTGAACTGACCCACTTAAAAAATATCGTGCGCAAGGCTACTGTACAGCTGATGCCTCTCTCTTCAGATGTATGGCACCACAGTTCACAAATGTTTTTAAACACGTACTTGTATTGGGTTCATTTATTTATTTATTGAACTAGAAACTATACTCAGAAATCATTCCTTGATTAGCATTCGCTATAATGGCTACTCCATAAAATCAAGCTGACATAGAGAATAGTTTTAGGAACCAATAGAATAAAAAGATGACATATGTAATGCAATATTAGTATCATAGCATTAAAGCTACCAAAACAAGCTGAAAACTTTATCATTACTGCTTCAGTGAATTATTGAGAATTGAACACGCATTAAACACAACATTTTAAAGCTAAAAAGTCTTCCAACCAGTAGTAGCCTTTTTGAACTTCTTTTGTTCCGTATGTATCAAAACTAGGGACGACGGAGCAAGCAATGAAGAGGAAGATGGTTGGTTTATTCTTAAAGGGTTGGTGCAATCGAATTTTCAGGCTATCCCTTGCCTGTAGTGGGTTTCCTCTGTATACAAAGACTCTCCACACGCAAAGAGCCGGACACAACAAACACGTAGAATATATTGCCGCATTCAACCTGCAGAGGAGAGCTCGCACAGCCAGAGAAGAAGACGAAGCTCTTGCCCGGTCCTCTTCACGAGCGCCTTTCTTTTTTAATTAAAGTGAGCTCTTCTATATCGAACTCCTGCTGTGTCTGCGTCGTGACACTGGTGGAGGAGCTGGGTACATGTCCAGGACGCCTTCCAACAGCCCGGGATCTAGTCCACAAAGACTTCCGCTCGTCGAAACATCCGTTCACCGCGCCAGCCGCCACCTGTTAGGCCTGAGCCCCGAGTTCGGTCCTCGGACGGAAAACATGACTGCCCCGGGAAGCAGTTGCCCCACCATGACGAGCCCAAGCACGACACAGGTGACTGTTTTCACCCCTAAAACTCCTGTGGACTTCCATGGCAACTCATATGAGGACGCAGATGACTGGCTTGAGGAGTTCGAGCGCACAGCCAACGTTAACGGGTGGAACGCCGCACAGAAGTTGGGGTACGTGTATTTCCCTCTTCAAGACGGGGCTCGCACGTGGTTCACGAATCGCGTGTGGTCAACGTGGGACGAGTTCCGGCGGAAGTTCCTGGACACCTTCGCAAACACCGAAAGGCGGGAGCATGCACAACGACTCCTTGAATCACGGATTCAAAAGCCCAACAAGTCTGTTGCTATGTTTGTTGAGGACATGGCTCGTCTCTTTCATCGAGCCGATCCCGACATGTCCGAGAACAGAAAGATCAGCCACCTCATGCGTGGTGTTAAAGAGCAGCTGTTTGCTGGTCTCGTACGGAACCCACCTTCAAACATCGACGAATTTTCGAAGGAGGCGACCGCCATAGAACGCGCACTACAGCTACGGTACCGCCAGTACGACCGTCAAAACAACAGCGGACAAATCAGCGCAACCGCCGTGACCACGGTGACTCCTGACGAGCGTTCTTTGCGTGACCTGATACGCGAAATTGTGCAAGAAGAGGTGAAGAAGCTCGCCGCCACACCGAATGACTGCGCGATTGCGTCGGTCACAGAAGTTGTTCGCCAAGAAATAAGGCAAGCGCTTTCACTTCCCGAGCCGAACACTGAAATAGTTAGGCCAACATATGCAGATATTCTCCGTCGACAGCCTAGATCTAACGTGCCGCCACCTCAACAGTACCACCAGCAACAGCCGCCGACAGTGCCTTGGTACTACAGGGAAACGTCGACGCCGATGCGACCCCCACTCCGCAAAACCGACATATGGCATACCCCTGACTACAGGCCCCTGTGCTTCCATTGTGGGGAAGCAGGCCACATCGTGCGGTATTGTCCTCATCGCGTTGCCGGGTATCAAGGATTTCCGTCCACTACCCCTCGGCGCTATTTCGACGGAAGACGCAACGTTGAAGCGAGCGCGACGATCCCGCGAGACGTTTCTCCTGGGTTCCGGTCACGCTCGCCCTCCCCAGGTCATTTTCCCCGATCTAATAGAGGTAGCACCACGGACATGGCGAGAGGAAGGTCTCCCAGTCCACGCCGGGGAAACTAAAAGCAGCGACCTTAGGGGGGAAGGTTGCGAATTGCCGAATATTTGAAAATCCCCCATTGCCGCCGCATGAAGTGCCACACATTTCGAATGAACCGACGAAAGACGAGATTGTCACCGTCGACATTACACTTTCGATTGACGGTCACGACGTGACCGCACTGGTCGACACTGGCGCGGACTTTTCAATAATGAGTGCGAATCTGGCCGACCAACTCAAGAAGGTAAAAATGGAATGGACGGGGCCGCAAATTCGAGGAGCCGGAGGCCAGCTGCTGACACCAACCGGAAAGTGCACCGCACGAATCAAGATCGGGGATTCATCATTCGTGGCAACCTTCATTATTCTTTCTGAGTGTTGTAAACAGGTCATCTTGGGTATGGATTTCCTGCGGGAGTACGGTGCCATTATAAATATACCGGACGGTGTACTGACCTTCTCAGCGGACCATAGCGCAGCGCTGCAGCGCAAGCCCATGCGCGTGATTGACGACGTGACCATGCCACCGTTGTCATGCCGCCTCGTCTCTGTCACGTGTAACACGCAGCATAGTGGAGAAGGTGTCGCGGAACAAATATCGACGCTTTTACTCTCTCGAGGAATCGCTATTGCCAGAAGTCTCGTCAGTGTAGTGTCTGGGCAAGCAGAGGTCCTGTTGACAAACTTCAGCAACGAGCGTCGACACATTGCAGAGGGTACCACAGTTGCATACTTTGAAGAAATTGTAGAATTCCGCGAGTGCTTCGCAGTACAACAGGCAGAGACGCTGGCCGCTTCAACACCACTGCCTGTCGACGTGAGCACAGATTTATCGCCAGCGCAGAGGCAGAGTCTTCTAGATATTCTCGGCCAGTTTGAAGATTGTTTTTCGTCGACCTCGAGAGTAAATCAAACGCCACTGACAAAGCACCGAATTATAACGGAAGAGACGGCAAGACCAATTCGACAAAACCCATACCGCGTGGCACCGAAAGAACGCGAAGCAATCCAAGAACAAGTCCAGAAAATGCTCAATGATGACATCATTCAGCCGTCAAAAAGCCCTTGGGCATCACCGGTAGTGCTAATTAAGAAGAAAGACGGCAGCTTACGCTTCTGTGTGGACTACCGCAAGCTGAACCGCGTGACCAAGAAAGACGTATACCCACTACCACGTATTGACGATTCACTTGACAGGCTGAGGCATGCACGCTTCTTCTCGTCGATGGACCTGAAAAGCGGTTATTGGCAAATCGAGGTTGATGAGCGGGACAGAGAAAAGACTGCTTTTGTTACGCCTGACGGGCTTTACGAGTTTAAAGTCTTGCCCTTCGGATTGTGCTCTGCCCCAGCAACATTTCAGAGACTGATGGATACCGTCCTATCAGGCCTTAAGTGGCAGACGTGTCTGGTATACCTCGACGACGTCATTGTTTTCTCACCAACATTCGAGGAACATCTAAGACGGCTGCTATTAGTATTTCGAGCAATACGGTCCGCTGGCTTATCGCTGAAACCTGAGAAATGTCATTTCGGTTTCAAGGAACTCCGATTCTTAGGACATGTGGTGAGCCATGAAGGTGTTCGTCCGGACCCCGACAAGATCGACGCCGTCCGAAAATTTCCGGTGCCAACAGAAAAGAAGGCCGTAAGACGTTTTCTTGGCCTTTGCGCCTACTACCGCAGATTTATCGCCAATTTCTCGCACATGGCGTCGCCCTTAACACGCATAACGAGAGACGATGTTTCATTTTTATGGGGCGAAGAGGAACAAGCAGCATTTGACGCTCTACGACAGCGCCTGCAGACACCCCCTGTGCTTGCTCACTTTGACGAGGACGCTCCAACCATGATCCACACTGATGCCAGCAACGTAGGTTTAGGCGCTGTACTCGTCCAGTGGCAAGACTCAGCCGAGAGAGTGATTGCATATGCAAGTAGGACGCTTTCCCGCGCAGAGTCCCATTATTCCACAACGGAAAAGGAATGTCTTGCTGTAGTATGGGCAGTTCTGAAGTTTCGCCCATACCTCTACGGCCGTCCCTTCCACGTAGTCAGCGACCACCACTCTCTTTGCTGGCTGACCAACTTGAAGGACCCATCCGGTCGGCTAGCGTGCTGGAGCTTACGCCTACAAGAATTCGATATGACGGTCGTCTATAAGTCGGGACGACAGCACTCTGATGCTGATTGCTTATCCAGGTCGCCTATAAAGCAAGATGATGTCTCAGAAGATGATGACATGGCATTTTTAGGAGTGGTCGACACGGTCACCATTTCGTCTAAGCAGAAAGAAGACAGTGAGTTGCTCCCTCTTATTAATTTTCTTAACGGTCAGTCTACAAGCGTTCCCAAGATATTTGCAAGGAGCCTGCCATCATTCTGCTTGCGCAGTGGTGTCCTATACAAGAAGAACTTTGCCCCCAGCGGAAACGCCCACTTACTTGTCGTCCCGACATCCATTCGCGATGAGATCCTGAGCGCTTGCCACAATGAGCCACCCTCCGGCCACCTCGGATACACGCGCACATTGGCCAGAATCCAACAAAAGTACCACTGGCCGAAGCTTCCAGGCACTGTAAAGCATTACGTCCGCACGTGTCTCGATTGTCAACGACGAAAATCACCACCTTTAAAACCAGCCGGATTGTTGCAACCAGTTCAAGTGCCCACCATGCCTTTTGCACAAATCGGAATGGATCTCCTTGGACCATTTCCGACTTCGCATACTGGAAATAAGTGGGTAATTGTCGCTACGGACTATCTTACTCGCTACGCAGAAACAAAGGCTTTATCAAGTGGAACCGCAGTAAAAGCGGCACGATTTTTCATTGAAAATATCGTTCTGAGGCATGGTGCTCCTAGAATTATAATAACAGACAGAGGTACCGCTTTCACGGCCATGCTCCTCAAGTCAGTGCTTGAGTTGAGTGGAACAGCGCATCGAAAAACTACCTCCTACCACCCACAAACCAACGGCTTAACAGAACGCCTCAACAAGACAATTGCTGATATGCTTAGTATGTACATCGACGTGGATCACAAAAATTGGGACGACGTTCTACCATACGTGACGTTTGCTTATAATACGGCGCAGCAGGAAACTACGCGGAGCACGCCATTTAGTCTTCTTTATGGCCGTGAAGTGACGACAATGCTTGATGCCATGCTGCTGCACGACTGCGAGGATACAGACACGGATGTTCAAGCCTTTACCCAACGAGCTGAAGAGGCACGGCAGCTAGCACGCGTGCGAATCGCCCGACAGCAGAGTTATGACGCACAACGTTATAACCTGCGACACCGATACGTCACTTATCAACCAGGCGAGAAAGTGTGGGTCTGGAGCCCTATTCGCCGACGCGGCCTTTGTGAAAAGTTATTGAAGAAGTACTTTGGTCCCTACAATGTTATACGGCGCCTAAGTGACGTGAATTATGAGGTCATCCCTGACAGTTCCTCGCGAGCTCAAAAATCTGAAATCGTACACGTTGTGCGGATGAAGCCATATTTCAGTGAGCCAGTTGCGTAATACGTCAACTACATACACCGCGTATTCTGTAGCCGAGCATCGGGTCGATGCTCTTCCTGGAGGGAGGCAAATGCCGCATTCAACCTGCAGAGGAGAGCTCGCACAGCCAGAGAAGAAGACGAAGCTCTTGCCCGGTCCTCTTTACGAGCGCCTTTCATTTTTAATTAAAGTGAGCTCTTCTATATCGAACTCCTGCTGTGTCTGCGTCGTGACAATATTTTCATTCACTTTTAAAGTGCAGCTGAATGCTCACTATCGCAATCTAGGCCCTTCGCTTGCGCAGCAACAATGACGTTTCAGAATAGGAGAAGCAACGACAGTTGTCGTGACTAGGACAAAGAAATGGTTTTACGCTTGTATATATCTTTGTATTTGTTTGAAAATGTCGCACCAAGGAGTACAAAAGGCAAAGTTAATGCTGAAACGTTTTGTTTTTAAAAAGGGCTTTTATTTTGTTGTAGATTGGCACCACCCATATAAGAGCAGTTAAAATTGTGATGCTTCTGCAAGAGATCTGCATGTGCTCGTAACTATTCTTCGAAGTTCATGGGCTGTATAGTAGAGTGCGGGGGGGGGGGGGCACCAGCAAAGAAGAAAGAAAAGTGGAAGCCCGATGCGCGAGTGAGGTGAGAAGAGTGCCACGTTCTACGTCTATGGATTACTTCTTACACTTGAATAAATGGATTATTCTTGCTCTCATTGAACTATAGCGCTGCTTTTCATTATAACGCCGTTTCGAGAATTCTTGCAGATGTCATAATGTAACAACAGCTGCACCACGACGTGGTTTCATTGCTTCTTAGAAGCGTTTCTCGTTTCTTAGGCTGGCACGCCTGCCATCCAGCCGTGCTCGCCGCAACTGGTCTCCCCTATAGATAAGGCACGTTCAGTAGGCCTTCTCAACGAGGAGCAAAACGCTGTTCGCCACGCGAATGATAAACAAAATCACAGCACATGCATGGAGTGAATGATTAGTGCGGCGAAGCGTCTGTCCATCCGTTCGTTCGTCCATGCATCTGTCCACTTCTATCACACTACAGCATGCATCGAACGGACGGACACTTCGCCCCACTCATCATAGCATTTACTAGGTGGAAATGCTGGCGACGCCGGATAAAAGGACGACCGACCAAGTGATGCTATAAGAAAGTTTGTCCATAAAAGCAATAAAACCACGTCGCGCAATGCGTCGCAGCCAGGATTACGTCAGCGTGCCCGTAATAATTCTCTAAACAACGTTACAATGTAAATTAGGGGTCGCTCCACGAAAGGAACACGGAAATGACCCATTTATTTGCGGGTATCCCAAGAATCAAAGCCTTGCACAATATTGTATGAAAGACCTATGCAATATTCCAGAAAAATTACTTCACGCGCACCTTATTTCAGTGACAAGACCAGGGCACTCAGTTACCGAGAGCGTAACTGCATTTCGGTTGACCACCTCATAAATATCTGTACGCGATATAACAATTAAAATATGATATAGGATAGGAGAGCAATTTGAATCAACGACGACAATGAGCCCAGTTTTTTCCTATACAAGTCTCCAGAAAGAAAGAATGCTATAATGCCTCTACATTTCTCAAATCGAGGTGTTTAACAGCGAGCCAAAACGGACTGTAATGAAAAAAAAGTAGTACTGCCACATACGAATTGATACTTCTTTACAATCACCTATCAGGAAAATGACACAGTTGCCATGTTTTTTTTTCGTAAATGGGACCCAAATAAATGCAGTGACAAAAATACTTTCCTTAAGTTCAGCCAGAGCATTCTGGCGCTAATTCATGGTCGTACGGGACAAAAATTGGCAGATCTCACATACTGTGGGAATTGATGATATGCGAAGCACGAATGAGAAATGTTGATATGTCACTTTAAAATCAGCAGAACGCTACGAGGTGGAGGTGAATGATGCCGTACATCACTTTTTGTCATGATTATCATGTTTGTATGTATCATTTACCTTCGTCATCTATTCACGTCACGTCATAAAAATTTATATGTAGAGCTAGAGAAACGGCCACGAACACGCTTTGAGCGTGGTACGTTGTCATGTTCTTAAATGACACGCGTGTCAGGGTTATCATGTTTGCACCAGTCATATATTTTGTCATCCATTGACGTCACGTAACACCAAATTTTGTATATGTGTAGCTAGCAAAACGGCCGCGAGCGCATCGTGAGGGGCTAAATACACTTTAGTAGCGTTGACGTGCGCGCACGCTGGGCACATCGACGTGACGTTATCAAAACGCGTGCACTTACGCCAGGAACGACCAGCGTACGTCGGCGCGGCCCAGCGGCAAACGGTGCAAACTCCGACATGCTGCATTTCGCACCGATGCGTTACCCAGAGAACAATGCTTCTCTGATAGAGGGATGCTGGACGCGCCGAAACGCGCATGCGTCAAAGCAACGCAGCGCGGTGCGCGCCTGCGAGTATATGGCAGGACCGGCGCCTGGTGTGGCAATGCCTGCGTGACGCGACGAAATGAACGCCAGCGAGTACGCACACGGCGTCACGTCGAAATGTATTGGCGCGTTGACTGTGGCATGTGGTGATGTTCTCACATGACACACCTCTCATTATTATCATGTTTCCACAAGTCACATACCTTCGTCATCCATTGCCGTCACATAATGACAAATTTGGCATATATGAAGCTAGCGAAACGGCCTTGAGCGCATGATGAGTGTGGCATATATTCATGTTGTTACATGACACGCATTTCACGATTATCATGTTTGCACCAGTCGAATACCTTCGTCATCCAGTCCCGTACAGTAATGGCAAATTTGGTATGCGTGACACTAGCGAAACGGCCACGCGCGTCATGAGCGTCACATGTAGTCATGTCATGATTTGCACACGCATGTCATGATTTGCATGTTAGGGTCTGTCGCTTGTGTTCGCCATGCAATCATGTTATACTATACCAGTTTTGCAACGTGCCATGTGAACGAAACCACCGCAACGCAACACGACATTCATGACATATACTTCATGATTTTCATGTTATGACAAGTCCAGTACGTTTTCATAGAGTCATGTAGTGGCATACCAAGTTTGGTATCGATACCATAATCGAAATGGCGAGGAGAACTAAAAGTCATTGGCGGACAGACAGACAGACAGACAGACAGACAGACAGACAGACAGACAGACAGATAGATAGATAGATAGATAGATAGATAGATAGATAGATAGATAGATAGATAGATAGACAGACAGACAGACAGACAGACAGACAGACAGACAGACAGATAGATAGATAGATAGATAGATAGATAGATAGATAGATAGATAGATAGATAGATAGATAGATAGATAGATAGATAGATAGATAGATAGATAGACACGCTCAATGTTGCCGAAGTTCACTGAGAAGTGATTCGCATTTAAAAGCCTTTGATAGGGACTGGTGCCTGTTGCGAATAGCAATAGAAATCGACCGACATTCTCCGCTGACTCTTTTGTGCACACCCTCATTCTTTATATACTTGACCTAAGCCTTCGCCGAGCCCATCATAGAGCCCTACAGATGCGGCTCGTGATGTTTACTGCACTAAAATCTCACGTCTCTCATATCTTCAGTGGGTATGTTATCAAACGCATTTTAGTAAATTAACAAACCTCCACCTGTGCACCTTTTCAGATAGCCTGATCGACTGTAGCCCACATATTCATATAAGCGCAAGAAATTTCTAGGGTTACCGAATGCGGTTGCATAAGGAGACGTAAGGATGACAGCAATGGGCAAAAAATCTTATTCATAGAATTTGTTTTTAAAGACAAGTCTTTTTTGGGATACTTCTACACAGAAGCTTTGGTCTGTCTGCATATGTGTCAGTCCATCTGTCCAACTTAGAGATGGGTCACTCAGGAGGGAGCCTGTTCTTTTGAGCGGCTCTTTCTAAAGAGCTTGTGATCCACGGGTCAGTAAAAGTGAACGGTGGTTCTTCATGAGACGGCTCACGGCGGAGTAATTGATCTAACGGATCACTAAGAAAGCGAGAGCAAAAAGAATCGCCGTTCTGAGTAACCTAGATAGAACCGTTGCCCAGTTCACTCATAGTGTGTCGGTAAGCCGGCTCACCGATTGAGTTGCGTGTAAGCCGGCGTTCCGTGAAAGCGCAGGGAGCTGTCTGATGGTGTCATCAATTGGGAGATTCGGAGCACTTTCGGTAATACTATATTTTACCTCATACGAAGCACGTCCATTCCATTGGCAGATTGACATTGCTCCCTGTATGTTCGATTGACAGGTCTGGAGCAGCTTCGTCGCGAGATCCACTCCATGGAGCAAGTTTTTCTACTCCGCAAAAAGCGGCGGACTCGACCGGAAGTCGCAAGCGCCCCGTGCCTTGAAACAGTACCAATTTTGGGCGGGCCAATGGACGCTGGTCTCGTTGGTTGCGCCTCGCGTCGGAGCTCAAGTTTTGCTAGAGAGTTTGTTCCAATACTCACCGTAGACGGCTAAATAGACAGCTAAATGGACAGCGGCAATCTCAAGCCCCATTCCAATTCTCACGTAGCCGGCAAAACAGACAGCTTTGAGAAGACCGCATCAGCGAATTACCCAGATAGATAAAATCTCGCCGGAATGGTTGTCTGCACAGAAGCAGACGCTTTCCCAAACGCTGAATGTGAGTAACGTTTATTTGTTTTCGATTTCAACACGAATGAAGCCAGAAAATACAACTGCACAAATCGCCGGCGCTCTTCATGTCACTGAATGTTGTCACTTATCTTCATGATGGAAGCGTTTCTAAATTACTCCGCGTGGCCACAGCTGATCGGAGCGCGCAGAGAACAGCTGGCGAATTGCAGAATCAGCGCTTCTCAACTACGAATGGGCATGCCTCCTTCGATATTATGTGCTGGTTTTGTCCGTGTTCTTTCATATCACTAGCTGTATCAAAAATCTACGTTTTTGAAAAAGTAGCCAGTAAAGTGCGGGCAATATTAGATAAATTCACGTCAAGCTTCCTTTATACCTTATAGTTTATTTTTTTATTTAGTTACTTAAACCGCTTTCATGAGACCGCGAGGGGGCTCGCAGAGTTGACGTAATCTAGACGTGGTCCTGTTTGAGCGCGAAATTCCAAGCCGAATCGAACGATTCAGCTTGGAAAGCAGCATCATGAGAGAGCACCCACAACACTGTAAGTCGATTTGTCATGCTTTCTTTGAGACAGCAAGTCACGCTTGCCGAGTATGGCTTACCGTGATTTTTGAAACCTCGTCTTTTCCTAAGGCCGTGCGCCTCACGCACGCGCCCTCACTTAGAGATGAATTCCCGCAATTCGTGATCCATGTGCTCGACCTCTCCACGTTCTCGTATGACTGAGCATATGCTATCAACAACCGAAGAATATGGAAATACTGAAAACGAGCAGAAGAGAAACGAAATTACTGTCAAAAGAGCTTTTGACAGAAACAGTGCCCGAACAATTGAGACTCACCAGCAGGGAGGAAGGAGGTAGAAACTGAATCTGAAGGAATGTACCGTGTTGCACGTAAGCCCAATAGACACTGAACAACCTGGAAGCCAATCAGGGAAACATGACGTGCAAGACTCGCAGCGAAATGCTAGTGACGTATCCAAGAAAAAAAAATCGCAGAATATTCATGAACTGAATGATGATGAGTCGGGCAAAGCTTGGAAGGGTGTTGTCAGTAAACCGCGAATCATCCACTGGCTGCGTCTGTCTGTCGGTCTGTTTGTTCGTGCATCCATCCATCCGTCCGTCCATTTATGCGCCTTTCTGCCTGCCTGTGTGTCTGTCCGTCCGTCCCTCCATCCATCAGCTGTCAGTCCATCTGTCTCTCCGTCCATCCAGCTGTCGCGTTCGTCTGTCTGTCTGTCTGTCTGTCTGCCCGATATCTGTCTGTACGTATGTCCATCCGCCTGTACGTCTGTCTGTACGTATGTCCATCCGCCTGTACGTCTGTCTGTTTGTCCATAGTCTGTCTGTCCCAATTGCAAAACCTAGCGTCACTGGGTCAAGCGTCCAGTGCTATGCTGTAATATGGGCCTAGTATCGAACTCAATACTGGGACGTTGGAGAGGCATGTTACCGGGAGGCGCTGGGTCCACAGTGCAAACCGGCTTCACACTGTCTGTCTGTTTGTCGGTTTATGCGTCTGTCTGTCTCTCCGTTTGTCCGCCCGTCCGTCTGTGTGTGTGTATGTTCACCTGTCTCTCTCTCTGTCTGTCCATCCGTCCGTCAGTCCGTCTGTGTGTCTGTCTGTCTGTCTGTCCGAGTCTGTCCGTCCGTCCATCTAATGGACACATCAAGTACTGTCCTCTCATCTTTTCATCCTACATTCACCACATACAAGTACCGCCATCCAGCAGACATTCAACGAATAAAACGAGAGGTGCCTACTACATACAGGAGATGCACTGCACTTCCCGTTCCCCAAAGAGCTTCTCTCATAAAAGTAAAAGCCACCACCACTACCGGAAGAAGACTGAAAACTCATTTGTCATCCACAGCCAGGAGTGCTACTTTCAAAATATTCGACAGTAGAAATCACGCATGCATTAGCAAGAGCGAGCAAGATGAAGCTAGACACAAACCGCACAAAAATCACAGCGCTTCTGTGACTCAATCGTTGGATGGACTTAAACAGTTCAGCCATCGTCAAAAGTTTAGGCCCTTGCTCAACGCCCACCCGTCTTGATCTCGTGGCTGCGTTTATACCTGTGAATATTGTAAATCAAAAAGCAAATATTACACATATTTGACGCTCGACATCAACACGTAAGTATTCGGTAGTATGTTTCTTTATTTAGAACATGCATGAACAGGCGATTCTGAACATCGCAGTGCTTATTAGGTTACGTTGACAGTGCGACGCTATGAACAAAAAGTATTTCTTTTCTATGCTTTGCTGTAACGACACGGCGCTGCTACGTACCGGTGGTTCAGCGTTCTAAAAACTTTCGTCAACTTATTCCCACTTTGGTCACCAAAACCTCAGTGGGTTCTTAAGAACCTTCTTCCCTGGACGCAAATAAAGTTTATCTGCCTGCCTGTAACATTACTGCCAGACGGCACCATATGTCACCCAGCGCTTGCAGACATAATACTATTGTCTTTCGAGGTCTTCCGCAACGAAGTACAGAGATTCTTCTATTTTTTTCTTCGAAAGATGAAATAAATTTGATTTGAACTAGCTTCATAGGCTGCCATTTTTTATCACCTCGATGTCACGCCTTCTCAATGTGGTAGATCCACGTGAGCACTCTTGGTCACGCGCACTCTTAGTCACGCGCACGCCCCAAAGGCATAGGGAGCAATGTTATAGGAGAGCTCGCGCCACATGGGTGACATAGTATTGAATGCGAAGGATTTCTTAGCTAACTTCAGCGACTTTGAGCTTATCTATCTATCTATCTATCTATCTATCTATCTATCTATCTATCTATCTATCTATCTATCTATCTATCTATCTATCTATCTATCTATCTATCTATCTATCTATCTATCTATCTATCTATCTATCTATCTATCTATCTATCTATCTATCTATCTATCTATCTATCTATCTATCTATCTATCTATCTATCTATCTATCTATCTATCTATCTATCTATCTATCTATCTATCTATCTATCTATCTATCTATCTATCTATCTATCTATCTATCTATCTATCTATCTCGATAGTGGCATCGACACTGAAATTGGTATGACATAACATGACCGTTTGAGGAACAAAATTCACTAGTCATAACATGACTATCATGATATGTATGTCATGAATGTCATGATTTACATTTCATGGTATTGCTGCTCTTGCGGTTGTTTCGTTCACATGGCATATTGCAAAAGTGGTATGGTATGACATGACTGCATGGCGAACACAAGTGACAGACTCGAACGTAGAAATCACGACATGCATGTCATGTAAGTCATGACTCATTGCTACACGCCACGCTCTTGGTGCGCCCGGGTTCGTTTCGCCAGCTTCACATATACCAAATTTTGTATTGCAGGATGTGAATGAAAGATGAAGGTATATGACTGGTGCAATCATGATTGTCATGATGTGCACGTCATGTTAGAACATGACTGCATGCCATGCTCACGACACGCTCGCGGCCGTTTCGCTAGCTTCACGTATTCTAAATTTGGTATTTCGTGACGTGAACGTACGACTAAGGCAAATGAGACGCCTAGCATGATAATAATTATACGCGTGTCATGTAATAACATGACTACATGCTAAGCTCATAGTGCGCTCGGGGTCGTTTCGCTAGCTTCAGATATACCAAGTTTGGTGTTACGCGACGTCAATGAATGACGAAGGTATATAACTGGTGCAAACATGGTAATATTGACATGCGTGTTATGTAAGAACATGATAACATACCACGCTGATGATGCACTCAGGGCTGTTTCGCTAGCTTCACATATACCAAATTTGGTATTACGTGACTTGAGCGGATGATGAAGGTAAATGACACATCCAAACGTGATAATCAGGACATGCGTGTCATGTGAAACATGACGACATGCTACGTTCATAGCGGGCTTGCGGCCGTTTCACTAGCTCCATATAACAAACTTGGTATCGCGCGATGGGAATAAATGACGAAGGTAAATGACACGTCCAAACACAACAATCGTTACATGGAAGTCATGTATGGCATTATTTACGTCCGCCTCGTAACGTTGTGCTGATTTTAAAGTGGTATGCTAACCGTCCTCATTCGTGCTTCGCCTATCATCGATTGCCACTGTACGTGGGACCTGCCGATTTTTCACTATAGCCCATTGCTGTATTCTTCGCAGTCACGACCAAGACACAAGATCACACAGTCAGGACGCGGAGCGGACGCCGACGAGAGCGGACATGACCGCATCAGGCTTCACAGTTTGCATGTCTTTTTCGGGGGTACCTCCTGAGCATCCGGGAAAGTTTGATATCACTGCATTCAAGACTTCAAAATGAACCACCTGTAAATACCACAGTCTGGACCTGGGGCCGAATTTCATGCCACTACGTTTTAAAGTAGTCTCCCACGTAGGAGCGGCAACGATAAGCCTACCTTCAAGTAGGGGAAGCAGCCGCTTCACCGTGGGAACGCCGATGGCATCCCTGCAACAGCGGTGCCGACGGCGGCCGTACCGACAGCTGCAGCGGCTGCTGGGGGGGGGGGGGGGGAGGGGGGTGCCAGGGAACGCAACGAGGAGCGCGACATCGATGCGGTTAGTTAATGCCTCCGAAGACCAGCATGGCGGCAAGGAATAGCAAGACGCCGATACACAGATGCAAAGCGGCCAACCTGACTGAGGCTCGGTCTCTGCATTTCATACCGACCGGTTGTGCCCCCGCGATCTGTTGTGCCCCCGCGAACGTCAGCGCAGCTCTGGCCGACTGGGCTTGCCCTACGCCATCTCCTGACGACGACAAGAGCTCTGGGCGAGTGGTGCCCTGTTGTCGGACTCCTGTGACCATGTTCATCTTTCGCATGTCCTTTTTTACTTCCGTCGTTTTCTGTAGTTCGCTGTACCTGCGCCTCGCTCTCTCCTTTCTCTTTCTATCTATCTATTTACCTTTTAATCCTATCCTTTCAATCCCTTTTTTACACCCACCCCTCGTGAGCTACTGTTGAGGTGTCCTCCCCCTGAGAGGCAGTTACAGGGCTCACTTTTCTCCTCTTTTAATCACTCACAGTCACAACCTGACCCTCGAACGTCCGCGGAAGGACAAGTCGGTGACGAGCACGGCTGGTAAACGCTGTTAACAATACGTCAAAAGAAAGCCTTGGCGCAAGGTAAGAAACTGAAGGCCAACGTGGGAGAAAACAAAGCCAACAACAGCCAGCGCAACTTTCAAAGGTGAGACCCTCCGACAGACGGAAACCGTTCTTCCGAAAACTGCCACCGCTACCGAAAGAGGACATTTAAGTGTCGATTCGGCCGCATCAGGAATTACCACCGAAATACTTTTCCAACCCCACAACTCGCTGAAGCCGTCATAACTGCATGCTGAGGCCAAGAAAGTGGGGACAAGTTACTTCTACGTTTAAAGCCAGGGTCCAACATATTTGTTATGTCGATGCCAGACCAAGCCACGGCAGACCACATCCGTTGCGCAACGAAGCTCAGCGTTCACGGAAGAAAGCAGGCAGTTAATGCATACGTGGCCACTGGAGAGGGCACTGGCTAAGTTGTAATGCACGGCTTAACGCCTCACATTCCTGCCGAAACGCTGCTGGCAGGCCTAAGAATCCGCACGCAAGGAGTCGAGATCCTGAGAGCCCGAATGCTCGGCGATACCAAGACCACTGTAATTAGTTTCTACGGACCAATAATACCACGATATGTGTAATACATGGGTGGTGAGTTGTCGTGTTACCCGTATAGGAGCACTATTCAATTATGTTACACCTGCCGGCAAATCAGGCACTGCACAGACGTTTGCCCACAGTCTGATCTGCCAGTTTGTAGAAAATGTGCCATGCAAGAACACCAGGAACACCACGATTGCCTCTCAACCAACAGCTCTTCTGGGGGAGAGCGTTTAGCAAGGGAAAAGGAATGTGAAAGATGACTAAAACTCCAAACAAGTTCTGTCACGTCCGCAAAGACATGCAGCAAGAACCCTTAGAAAAACACAGAAAAGCAATTATCGCCTAAACTAAGATGGCTCAGCTCGAACTGCTCGGGTGGCTCAGAGGAAGACGAAGAATGGCCCTCGCTGTACGCAAACGTCAAGAAAAGCCAAGAAGTCGGTCCCTATCCCGACAAGCCACGAGGCCAACGAAGCCCAAGGCGACACCAAGCTCCCAATCGCGATCAAGATCGAAAAGAAGAGAGGAAGACGAGGACAATTCCTACCCCAAATTTCACTACTTGCGGCTCCACCTTACGTCCAGGCCTCCAGCAAACACCACGGGGAACATCGAACATACAAAGGTGGGCTACCGGGGCTCCCATAACATCAAATCTTATGTACCAGAGAGTCTTCACAGAAAATCGCTTGCTGAAACAAACGATAGATGAAATCAAACATGAAGTGGCTGCCTTAAAAGGACAGATAAAACTAACGGCTCAAGTTGAGCAACCGTAAGGCGAGACGCGAAAGCAAATCTTTCTTCTCTAAATCCGATACCAGCAATGGTACAGAAAGTGATGTAGCAAATGCAGGCTATGCAAAATTTTCAGAACCAGTTGCATAACGATTATCAAATTTTAAAAGAGCATGTCGATGAGCTTGTCACTAATCAAAAACTACTAAATTGTAAGCGTGTTGCAGGTAGTACAGGCGCACGCACGCTTCGAAAAGCCAAACGAGGTGTAGTCTCTGACCCCGTGAATGCGGATAGTTATACAAGCCATGGCCACTTATAAGACAAAAACAAACAACACCGTTGACATTTGGCAATGGAATTGTCGCACTTTTCAAAATAAAGCGGCGGCCCTACAGTGCTACATCGACACGGTGATTGTTAAGGCAGACATTACATGCCTACTAGAAATTAGCAAGTGCACTATTGAATTGCGCGACAACTATACGCACTACATTTCGGATTATCCGAAGATCGTAACGCTGGTGATCGAAGGGATTGCGTCAAACGTTAGCTAGGCTCCTAGCAGTGAAACGCGACATCATATGCTGTAACTTCTTCCAACAAATCGAGGAGGGGCCAAAACCCTCACAGTTAAAATTTATAGCCAACCCGAAGAAAGAAGCACGGATTTCGCACCTATAATTACCCACGCCTGGACAGGAAAGAGAGACTTACCCTCGTGGGCAACTTTATTGCCCCACACTCAGACTGGGACTACAAAAGAGATACACTCAAAGGAAAATTACTTGTTTGTGCCTTAGAAAAGCAGGCCTGCAGCTGGAAACGCTGCCCTCCCACTCCTACTAGGACAGAGAATAACGTAAAAGTGGCGATACGTGCCCAAACCATACCTTTGCGCTAAATGTTCGAGACGGGCTCCGGCAAAATTTAGAGAAAAACCTTGGAAGTGTCCATTTTATCCAAGCTCCTCCCCCCCAACTCCCAAACTCAAACGCGGAATTGGTTACGCGTCTATAACGAACTGGCCAATATATCGGAAGTGTCCATTCCTTTCAACCATGCGCACGCCTGAAAGCGTGGAAGAATGGGCATTGGGCCTTAAAGAGGCCCATAAAGCCTCTACCCGCAAAATTGCACTAACTACGGAAAAACCACTGGTGGACTCGCACCCGCTACCTTTGTGAGACTGTAGACGGGGATTCACCAAAAGATTGGAACATCAAAGGCTGAACAGGAAATTAAGAATAATGATTGAAGAACTCTCAGACCAAGCGAATTCATGCGTGCGTAAACTACAAGCGGAAAAATAGGCCCAGCTTACTGATTCTTTAAGGGAACCCTATCGACACCGACAACTTGGAACGTACTAAGAAGTATGCTCGATCCAGAAAATACAAGCACTGCAACTACGCGAGCCCTCAGAACACTAACGGGCACATACCAAGGCGACAACACAAAATACCTGCAGGATCTTAGAAAGCAATGCATCGGAACATAAGATTCACAGCATGTTACACGCGCTTACATAGGCATATATAGAATGATACGCTAGACGCCCATCTAACTAAGGCCGAGCTTTTTGCGGGCACCCAAGCATTAAGCAAAAGTTCAGCACCAGCGGAATATGGTATAATAAATTCTATGCTCAGCAATTTAAACGACGAGCAGATTAAGCGCTTAGTCAAATACTTCAATGAGCAGATCTGGGAGACTGGGCGCCTTCAACAACAGGGAAAAGATGTCACCATTAGACTTTTTTCGAAAGCCGCCGAACCTCGCACTCTGCATCTGATATACCTCACATTCTTCCTAGCGAAACTCTGAAAAAGTCATTCATATGAGGCTCATGAATTAAATAGAAGAGCACAGTCTCCTATCAGATTAGATGTAGGCCTTAGGAGACCCCGATCCCCTCAGGACATATTTCTTAGACTTGAGGAGGGTGTCCTTAGCAATATTCCTAAGGGAGGGAAGCACATAGTTGCAGCGCTAGACCTTAAAAGTGCTTGTGACACTATGTCGCACACACTTATATCCGAAGAACCAGAAATAGTAGAACGCGCAGAGAAAGCGTACAACATGTGGAGGTGCTGACACCCCCTGTAGAGTTTGCGCCGCGTGGCGCACGTGTCTCGCACAGAGGCCATATTTCGGGATCACAACTATTGGCGTTGTGTTCGCGAGGCTTGATTGTCACCATCATCATCATGATTGGAAAACGTTAGCGCCGGCGGCGACGCCTGGCGGAAAGCCTTAGTGGCTGAGCGCGAGAAATATGCTGGGCTCTTTCTCTGGTGGTGCTTGGCGCGAACGGTTGTCTCTCGCAGTGGGACCCCGGTGCCGGGCACCGCGGGCCGTCTGCCGGCGGCTCTTGCGGTGAGTCAAACGTTGGCGCTGCCGCCTTCTGTTTGTTATGTTGTTGAGTGTTGTGTAATTATGTGTAAGATTGTTTAGCGTGTGGATCACAGTTAATGTTATAATAATTCGGCTGATGATATTGTCGATCAAAAAGTAGTTAACGAGATACGTGTTGTTTTCTTTGTTCCGACCACGTCTGCTGGGTCCGTTCACTCCAACAGCGCGGTGGCATTAAGCAGCTTCAGACCTCACAAATTACATACGTTTTTTACTCAAAGATAGGAAAACCACGAAAGGAATACACATCAGGTCAGAGAAATTCGACATGCCAGGTAAGAATACACCACAAGGGGTTATTCTGTATTCTCTTTTATTTAATTTAGGCATGAAAAGGCTAGCTAGGAGATTACAACAAATTCAAAACTCAAAATTTTCACTATACGTGGACGACATCACTTTGTACGAGACAACAGGCTGTCTAGGGTAAAAAGAGTAAGTCCTACAAGAAGAAATTGAAGCAGTTATTGAGTTTGGGGAAGGAACTGGTATATTTAGCGCAACAAACAAATCTGAGTGGATAAGGTTAGGTGGCCGTAATTATAGAGAGACTAAAGAGTTCGCCTTTGGCTAGGCAACACAGTAATCCAGGAAAACCAATGAATCCAAGTTCTAGGTCTGTGGCCACAAGAAAATCGTAAAACTGATTTCATGATCAATGTGCTGAAAGCGACCACCAAGCAGATAGCCCGGATGATACACAGAGTAACGAAAAAAGGCAGAGGTCTAACGAAGATGGAGGCCATCTGACTAGTGCACGTGTTTGTTCTCTGAAGGGCCACGTATAGCCTACCGTATGAGGAGGTCCACCCTAGCGAAACCAAGGAAGTGGACGTGATCATACAGATGGTGTGTAAAGCAGTCCCGGGACTCCCACCGGGCACATCCGCTGAAAGATTACAAGCTCTCAGACTTTCGAGGATCTGAAAGCAGCGACTGTGCTATTGCATATGGAGCGCCTCAACTACTTGAAGGCCGGCAAACAGGTCCTTCCGGACTTAAATTTTCCTATTCAACCACATTGTTGCGAGGAGGGTCTGGTCTCTGTACCCGAAACATTACGGGAGCAAGTTATAGTTTGTCTAATTCTGAAGAACGTAAGTCCACTCTATAATGGCACAAGGCGGCCGGCTAGAGCGAGAAAACTCATTAAAATTTCTGGTGGGCACCATGACGTAATTTACCCGAACGTGGCAAAGTTCAATTATGGCCACATTATAACAACAGTAAATTACTCTGAACAGTCGAATATAACCATCTCGGCCTCAATGCGAACATCTCGTACGAGAACAGCTGAAGCAACTGCCACAGCATTGGCAATTAAACAACCAGACACAAGAGGGCACTCAGTAGCAGTCATGACAGACTTGCAAGCGGCTTGTCGAATGTTCATAAACGGACCGCTACCTTGACTAACCCTTAGGCTACCAGGCAAAATATTTCACGAATGCCACTGCATCACACTGGTGTCCGGACACTCGGGGGTCCCAGGAAATCAACGGGCGCCCGAACTAGCTCGCGCACTAGTAAACCGAGCCAACAACGCCTTGACTAAAAAACCTAAAGACAACAACCTACACCACATCCTGGAGCACCAGCGACGCGATCGGCAAATGTACGCATCTCCGCACCTGCAGCTCGGAGTAAAAGACGCTCGCAAATACTGCAATATAGAAAGAGCTATCCGCACTTGGCCCTATGGCACGCAATGTGACCAACGGTGTGCGCCGGTCAATGCCCATGGGGTACGAGGTGGGCATCTCTTCCCCAAATTATGTGGGAATGCATGTTCAGACCAGGAAACAAATTCTCCGCTGGTACATGCCTTACTAAGGGAGCTCTGGGAGGCCATTCTCGCTCGAGCTGGCTTGGAGACCAAGAAGGGTCTCTTGGATGAGGGTAAGCGTACAGTAATGGCCACTGAAGTCCTAGACTAGGGACTTCCCTTTGCCACTCTTTTGTCTCTTTTCTTTTTGAATAAAGTTTTCAATCAATCATACAGCCAGCATCAGATCGGCCTGAGTTCATCTGGATCGGAGCGTCTCTCTGAATAATTCACCTAGCAATGAGGTTTCATGAAGTCTTGTGTGGCTGCTGCAAAAATACGCTCTGCCAACACACTCAAACACGGCGGGAAGGACACCTATGTGAGCGCCAACTTACCTCGATGTTGGTGTCCAGAAGCACGTTGTCGGCGACCGACTTGCGCCTGCGCAGTCCTATGAGAAGCTCGGAGAACTCCTCCTGGAGCTCGCCCAGTCGCGCTTCCAGCCGCTCCCGCTCCTCTTCCTCCGGTGTCGTCACTGGCGGAGCAGGTGAGCACGGCGGCTGTGCTGCCAGAGGGCCTTCTTCCGGTTCCGACGCGGGGGGCAGATCGCCGAAAGGAGCGACGCCATCGCCACTTGCGGGCGTCGCGATGCTTCGGACGCGTAGTTCATCCAGTGCGTGCCGAACTCGCTGCAACTCGTCCTGGACACTCTGAAGTTTCTGTTGTAACTGTGAAGCGAAACAAAAAAAGAGGCAGTGGATGTAACACCAAGGCAAATGTACACACGGACACTGCCAACACCATGATATTAAATGGACATGACCACCACAAACTACCACTTCGATTTTGTGAAGCAGGCGGCATCGTAAGAAAAAAAATTGGCCCCGTATCTGCATGTTAATCTGCAAATGTCATCGAAAGACGATAGTCTTGCGTCTGGAGAGAGTGAACAAAACGTTTATTTGATGTTCTGCGCAAGAAAATCGATGAATGGTATTTTGGAGGCGCTGTGTTAGAGTGCCTCGAGCATGCAGTGGAGGCGAACGTGCGCATCAAGTCACGTCACACGTGAGACACGAGCGCTGTCTCGCATTTATCTTGGAAAACAAAGCGTGCGGCTCTGAGACGGGCGTGCACGTCCGTATCAGAGGTGATAAGGTGTAAAACGCAAGGCGATGGGTGGGTGCCACCACCACGTCATCTTAGCAGAGCGTTGGGAGCTCTTTCCTTTTCGAGCAAGCGTTACATGGTCAGCGCCGCGTGATTGATTAATTGATTTGTGGGGTTTAACGTCCCAAAACCACGATATGATTATGAGATTCGCCGTAGTGGAGGGCTCCGGAAATTTAGACCACCTGGGGTTCTTTAACGTGCACCCAAATCTGAGCACACGGGCCTACAACATTTCCGCCTCCATCGGAAATGCAGCCGCCACAGCCGGGATTCGAACCCGCGCCCTGCGGGCCAGCAGCCGAGTACCTTAGCCACTAGACCACCGCGGCGGGGCATGCGCCGCGTGATAAACGCTATGATCACTAGAATAGCTTATGTATGCCTTTTCTAGTAAAAGACGCACATACAGAATATATACATGTTGTTATGGTGCCTCTGATATGCGCAATAATTGTTTTCAATAGACAATCGCACCAGAATGAACGCTGAACCTTGAGCAACATTGGCGGGCGCTGTGAATGGGGTTGGTCGTTTGGCGTATCTGCTGGTGGTGTTTCGAGTACCAAATATTGTTAAGGATGGACAAACAGACAAATGAACAGACACCAAAATTTTTGCGTCGAAGGTCCTCAAGAAAGACTATAGTCTTTAAAAATGGCAGTGTATTGGCGTGCTTAGGCGCAAATGAGATATTCTTCTGCCGTTCATACTACACGAATTCTGGTCTCATGCATCCGCTTGAATATGGCACTGCGTGAAATATGGACGCCATCAGACAGTGACGTCAGAAAACGTGAGCTCGAGCAGAAACAACGACCACTGCCAGGTGGCAGCACTATACTGTGGGCAGGGGGTGTTTTCATGCATAGCGTCGTAATTTCAGTGCAGCCTAAACGTTAGGATCTTCTGAATTACGTATCTACGCATTTTTAGTAATGAACATGATGACTATTACTTACGTATTGATGTAGGTCTAACTTATGCGTAAATTTGCTTTTTGTTCGATTCTGTTCAGAAGTATGAAAGCAGCCACCAGTTCATGATGGCTGGGCGTTCATCAAGTGGTTGAAATTTGGCCAGGTGACTGAATTGAGTTACGTGCAGACAGACTAAAGTTTCTGCGTTTAAGTATCCCAAGAAAGACGATCATCTTTAAAAAAAAATCAGTTTCGTCGCATTGGCGAAGGAATAACTGTGACACACTAGAACCCCGCTGTTACGTTCTACACTGCTGCGTTATCCTGGCTACCATAAAATTCGCGCTGTTGCGTGATGGTAGGACTGTTGGATACGTCAAGAACTGCGCTTCCAGTCAAACAAGCAACCACACAATATTGCGACCAAGTTGACTTTTTATGCAGTTTGGCCTGGCTTGACCGTAAGACTAGCCACATGAGTGGCGTTAACGACCCACACAACGCCTACTTTCACTTACCACGAACAAAGGCATAGTCTTTGAAATTCATAATAGAAAGACGGTGTAATTTCTTTCAAAGTGCTTTGTAGAACTCGCGAAAGTAAGGTATTCGAAACTGGCATTCGTTTCTGCTGTAGCGTTGGAATGAACTCATCATCATCGTTATTTGTCGGAGGACGAGAATTACTTGCGACAGGAAAACATTCAGCACAAAGGAAAGACACGCAAGACAAACAGGGGGGTTCGCGTAGTTCGTGGTCGTGCTGTGAGCGTTGCGTGCGCTTAGCTTTTTCACGCTAATAACTGTTGCCGTCAAAATATTCGAATTCGTTGATTCTATTTCTGTACATGATGCGGTTTTCAGCTTCACTGTTCTATATTTGGCTCTGATTGTGGCTCATTGAAGCAATGCGAGCGCCATTTACTAAGTTGGTTTTAGTGGAGCAGTTGTCAGTTTTCTCGGCTACAGCTTTCGAAAGCACTTTGACTTTTGCGAGGCATTCAGCCATCAAATACGAGCCACGGTGGTTTGACACTGTTACGACAGTGCTGTATTATTGCTCGGAGATGGCGACGCATCCGGAGACAATTCGCCACGCCCATAGACTGTTGCGCCACCAAGCACAATTCAGGAGCATTCTCTCGAGGTAGGTAGGTTGACGACAGAATGGCAGCACTACACAGTCTTTTCCTTGTTCGGCTGTGCTTGCCTCAGTGTTAACGCGTTAGCAAGAAGCGAACACTACGACTTTGCATGTTTCGTGGATAGTGAGTGAGCCGGGCCCCCCGTGACACGATTAAATTGATTCGTTTTGTGAGACACGAAGTTTTCGTGAAAATACGCGGCAACTGGCGCTTTCAATAATATCCCACAGCGTACACGTGTTAGCGTCGCGACGTTTTCTGTAGCCACGTAGGTTAGTTGAATGTTATCACCCGACCTTTTTAGTCAAACCAAAACCCCTCTTTTACTTGCATACAGGATTCGACAATGCTTTTGTTGTGCATGAATCCTATAACATTGCATGTGGAAAGTTACACGCTCTGGCGAAGTGTTCTTCTACAACTGAGCAATTCTAAACTGGCAATACTCTAAAATAGGCGGCATTGTCATTCGCCAGTAAAGTGCTGTTAGGAATGATGCGAACGATGTCTCAATCATACGAAGATGCGATGCCGCATGCTATATACAAGAGAAACAAGGTTAGTTAAAAGTTTAGTAAAACAGGGTTAAATAATGGCCTGGTGCCACAAAGCGAGGGGTCGCAGCTTCGAATCCCCAACCCCACTCAAAGCAAAGATTTTTCTTGTCTATTTATTTGCGTCTACCTCAAGTTATCGCCCACGTATGACGCTTATGTTCTTTCAGTACAAGACACTGACGCCACCCACACCGGAGTTTCTGCGAAACGAACTCTTTGATACCTTGGCGTTAACAGCTGACAGTTGCCTGACTATTAATCAGGCGTGGGCTATGGGAGTTAAAGCGCAGAAGTCACAGGTATGTAACGTGTAACGCACACGTTACAGGTATGTAACGTGTGAGTGTGTGGTTCTGAGCTAAAATATGTCAACAAACACAAAAATATCTCACAGTACCTCCGTCGGCGTTCAGAACAACTGCGTTATTCCTGCATGGCACACCAAAATTTCGGTAAATGGCCATAACGTTCAAAAAGGTTGCGACAATATTTGGATGGAAACATTGCAATTGCACATCAAAGGAATCATTTTTTACTGGGCGGCCGGCGCCTTGAGCGTTTCCATGTAGGTATTCATCTATCTATAGCCGCCTACATCTGGCCGCTTTAGTGATGGCCTCGTTAAGTTGGGTAATAACAAATTCATGATGGGAGGGTAAGATGGTTAGACTAAATATGTCTGGCTGGTCAAAACATTAATTACACGAAAATCCCATGGTGTACGTCATCAAGCGCATTCCTCCAGACTCATGTAACACCTAACTGTGGCCGTGATATGAGGCTATGAGCCGCAAGTTACAGACAGTTTGTTTATACCAGGACTGGTGAGAAGAAACAGTCGTAATTTATCTGTGAGGGCACTAAAAACTGACCTGAAAGCTATCTAAACCCACTCCTAATTAACAGGATTTACCTCGATTTCAGTGTTCTTACAACATGCGATAAATCGGACCTTAGGTGGAGTAACCATGTAGCTCACATTAAAAATAAGGCCATGAAGAAACTTGGATACCTGAGAAGAACCTTGGCTAAATCTACGAGCAATATAAAATTGTTGGCCTACAAGACATTCATAAGACCATTACTAGAATACGCTACTCCTGTCTGGGGCCCTTACACCCAATCAAACGTAAGCGAAATCGAAAACATACAGCGGAAAGCAGTCAGATTTATCTTTAATTCTTACCGTCGTCATACATCCGTCAGTGCTCTTTTACAGGACGCGAACCTCGAAACTCTAGAGGTACGACGCTATCGAGACAGGCTCAAGATGTTATACCTGATTTATCGACAACATGTCAAAATAGATAGGGAATTGTATATTAAACCGTGTAGTAGGCGCCCAACCCGTTCATCTCATTCGTTCAAACTAATCGAATACTCGTGCCGAACCAACATGTTCAAAAAATCGTTCTTCCCTCGTACAATCCATGAATGGAACGCATTGCCTGAAAATGTATTACAGAGCCCAACCATGTCGTCGTTTATGCACGCTCTCGCTCATCTATGACCGAGATGTTTCCTGTGGCGTCTGTCGCTTTCCAGATGGCGTGCGACATTGAAACAAAATCATTACACCCTTCTTATCGTTGTCGAGCAGACTACTGCGTGAACATGCGCTCTTTTGCACATTCTTCTCTTTTTTTTCCCCTTGTAGTTATTTTATTTGTCCTAAACTGAAACATTTTTTCACCCTGTGGTCCATGTATTTTCTTACCAGTATTTTCAACTGTATTATCGTGTGTGTTTTACTGGAACCTGTTGTTTCTTGTTTCACATACTGAAAAGATTGTTCAACACTGTTTTTAGTTTTATTCCACAGATTTGTTTGGAACCGTTCTCACAGATTGTTCATCATTTTCTTTTGTGTACAATCCACTCCTGCCTATGGCTTGTAAAGCAAGTTGGCAGTATTAAAATAAATAAAATAAATAAAATAAATGCCTCGACACCATAGATCCTGCTCACGTACTCTGGCATTGCTCAGCGCTACGCAGCGACAAGTAAATAGTGAAGAACGATGGGACACTGATTTTCGCAGTTTTACATAGGAGAGACAATTATGGGTAGTACAACGGGCCACAAAGCCGCTGAAAGGCTAGGTCTTTTAGTGCCAACGTGGGAGCCGCCCGCTTCGGGCTAGGACACTAGCACGACCTATTGGAGCTTAATAAATTTTTTTAATCCATCATCCATCATCAGCATTGACCAGCCAGATAAAAATAATAAATATCAGGGTCCCAGCAGGAACCAAACGCGAAAATTCTGCATGGCAATTGAGTATTTTACCACAGAGCCACGTCAGGCCTCAAAACTGCTCTGGCAAAAGACTCTACGCCAGCTTAATGTCGGTTAAACGTCAATAGTGGTTACCATGCTGACTATTGAAATTTATTACCGTTGCATATGTACTCCTAGGTACCACCCTCACGTCGGGCTAACGTCAATTGTGGTTAAGCGTCATCCACTAAAGTTGATTTGTGTAGTATATAGAGTGACGGGCTACCATCCCCGCAAGCACAAGCGCTACACATCAGCTCACCGCTTCTCGTGCTGCTAACACTCATGATGCTGTTGGCATAGTTAACGCAAGCGCGAAGAATGCATGAACAATGTGGTCTTTGGGACATGCACTCTCTCAGAAAACACACGTGCTGAGCGCACAGAAAAAATCATACAATGCGATTTAGTGAATTATAGAAGGGGGGGGGGGGGTTCTTTCAGGATGGGAAAAAAAGTGAACCCCGCAACTGTCTGCAGCTAAGTGCGACACCATCAAAGTGGTTCACAGGGGAAGGGGAATGGGGGGGGGGGGGGGGATGCAAAGAACGTCTTCGAAAATTACCGGGCGCGAATTTTTTAAAATTTGGTCACAAAGTCCGCTCCCGAAAAAGCGTTGATTTCATGTCGTAGCGTACTTTAGCCTAAGTGTCCCATACACTATCGGTACGTCTGGTAAGATGAGCAACGCTCCCATCCTGCCCGTTTACTCTTTCACTACCATAATCTTCTCTCATTTGATCGTATAAAGCCAGGAGCGGTATCTTGTGTGAAGTAAGGATTAACGTTGGCTAACAATGGCTACGAATCTTTCGGGCCACAAAAAATAAAAAAACACTACTGGTAAATGTGTTTGGTGAGTCGTCATTGCTACGTATGTGACTTTCTTCGAAGAAATATGTTAACTCTCTTTTGAGTTTCCCAAGAATCTCTTAAGATAGTATAATGCTTTCCGAAGAGAATGTCTCAGTAAAGCGAAACTAAAGCGAAATAATGAATCCATTTAGATAAATAAACCTTACACTGATGTCTTCAATGTCACTAATTTCACCATAACAGGTCTATTAGTAAAAAAAACTATCAACGCACAAGCTTCTTTTTTTGGGGATTAGCTCCGAACTATCTGCACCTGGCGTCAAAAATTTGCATGCTTATTCGTCATATTTCAGTGACATTGAGTAGGCGATTTTTTTCTAAACTGGGCATGCATGTTAGCTACATGTCCACTTTAGAAGCCAACATAACCAATTTTTACCGATTAGGAATAACTTATTACCTAGTTAACAGAGTTAAAATCTGTGACGTCGTGTCACGTGGTAGGAAAATTTCAAGTAGCCTCGTTTCGCGCATTTTATTTTCTGCTTATTTTATCACTTGCCAAGCGTGTTTTCGCGTTAAGCGAGATGATGATCGAATAGAGCAAGAGTAAATTATTACTTTAAAAAAATCGTCTCTTTAGTGTCTCTTCAAAGAAAGTCTGACACGTAGCCAGAGAGGAATGAGAAATAGAATCAAATAACAGAGTCTAAGTTATACGTAGATAGAGAGGAATAAAAAAATAGAAGCAACTGACGCCTTTAGAGTGTAAGTAGTGGTTAACGTCGTCTACTGCTGGCTAATTATCGCTTGATAAGGCATCATAATTAGTAATATTACTCATCGTTGGCAAAATGATTGCATAGGTGGACTAGACTTGGCTGAGCATTGAAAATTGTTGACTGAATTCGGCTAAGAATGCTATCCCCGATTGTTACAGCAACATTACAACGAGTTCAACGATGCTCTCTCAGTGTAAACCAGTTATCACCCTTAAGGATGCTTTGCGTGTCGAGAACTAATACCCTACAATGAGGGTGTTAGTTATAGACACGCAAAATACCCTTAAGAGTGCAAAGTGGCTTACCGTGCTCGTATGCAACAGCATGTGTAATTTCGACCTGACTTTCGTCCATCTCCCACGATGGTTTCTTTTTTCATCTTCTCCGCTGCGCTCAGAGAGTGAGCAGTCTTGAAAATACCTTTTTTTCCCATCGCCATAGAGCGCGTCGTCGCCATGATGCACACCGTCCGAATTAAGGCCCCCGTGGTGGTCACACTCTCTGCACCTCCGCTTTGAATAGCAGTACGTCGTCGACATCGTAGAAGCAGCGATGCCGCTGGTGACGCCACGGTGTGGTAGCAGACGACGAGAAGGGCAGAAGCAAAAGAAAGGGAAAGGAAAGGAAAAAAAGCAGGCAGACGAGCCAAAGTAACGAAAGTGGCGGTGATAAAAGGAAATAGGGAAAGAAGGTGGAAGAATGTGCGGTGTGCGTGTGTTGGAGTGGCGAAGAGATGGACAGAAAAGAGGGGAAGGAAAGAAAGAAAGGAATCTAACTAAGACGTGCATCTACTATAGGCAAGCAGCACTACCGCGGCAATGCATAATGAATGGAGAGACGGGGAAAAAGGAGGCCATAGCAGTTGCGTGTAAGCGTACGACAAAGGAAAGTCGTTCCGCCCCTTCCACCCATCCGGGCCCTTCCATTCTTTTGTTCGCCGGCCCCTGGGGCTATTCGCATCAACCTCTGGGATCATGTAATTACGTGGCTTTTTCGTCAAAAGAAAGCCCAACAGAGAATTGCAAGGCCGACTGTAGCGGAGCCCTCCCAAATAGTAGCGAGAATTCGGACACCTGATGCGAAAACCAAATAAGGCCACTAAGCCACCCGAGAGAAGAAAGCGAAAGGAAATGACGTGCTGTCGTATCGTTGGCCTTTTCTGTGTATTTTATTTGCAGTGTTAACTTATTTGCATATTCAATTTATTCCCACAAGTCGCCCGTGCCGCGGATCTGCTAGGGATTATTTACACTATGGAACTAGCAAATTTGAGAGTTTCTCGGAAATGTGCTCTTGGGCCCCACAACAGGCTTACCACCGTCATGGTTTCAATACACCAGATAGAGCAGAGCCAGCAGCATATGGGGTAAAAAAGAAGAAACACTGATTGTACACCGGCGTACGTAAAGAAGTTTGTCGGACTAGCTGGAGTACAGAGCTTTGACGCATAATCAGTGCTTAAGTGTAAATGAAACAAACGTACAGACGCAGAGCATCTGGATTGCCTCCTTTTATTTCTGTGTCTGCGTATTTTTTTCCTCATTCATGCTTATGCGACCCATATGCATGAAAGTTTGATATACATGCGAAAAGTAGCCTAACTGCCGACAAGGCAGCCCCCGCTACTCACCTATTAAGTTGTTATGAAAATAATTAAAATAAAAGCAGGATCAGATGGCCAAACACAAGCTAACATTAAACGCAGACGAAGGTATTGCTCTTTGTTTATAACAGCAATAACACAGTATTTACCACGAGAATAATCAGTGTTTTGTGTTACGGTCCTCTTGCGCAGCTGTTTCGTAACTTCTTCTGAACATGAAGAATAGCTGGCAATGGAAGATGAAAAGGGATATTGTAGGGCAATACGAGATATTTTTGAACTCATACTTGCCCATGCCATGAAAAAAAAACACAAAATACGATGTAAAGATTCTTTTATTGGGACCGATTAGGATGAACGTTATTGCCTAATCAAGTAACGATTAGAGCAAGCCATGAATGGTTCTTTTGTACAAGTGGTATATCTTCGTTCAGACGTTCATCGAACCGGCTATTTAAGCGCGGACGGTCATTATGTGACGACTTTTGTGGTCCCAGTACACGACCTTAACGTTCTTTCCACGGTGGCAGTAGGTGCTCTGAGTTAATGAGTCTGCTTCTATTGACCAGCACATCGAAGAGGCTACAGAGGTGGCCGCCGTCGAATCATTTCTAAATTGCTCACTGCTCGTGCCCAACGGTGGTTATCGATTTTGGCCGCAGCTTTGTACTTCGAGCGATAAAAGGTAGTTTGAAAAAGTCTGGAACTACTGTTAGAGTTCAAGAGACATGGGTCGATTTATTGCCTAACTCGAGAAACAATAAGTAGAGGTCGCACCACAAGGTAGTGGGTAAAATAACGGACAATTACCGTGTTCCCCTGAGAAGGATAAAGTAATAAATCCACAAGCGGCGAATATTATCAATGAAAAAGCTTTCTTTATTTGAAAAAAAAAGTTTTGTTAATACATTAGAGCCATGTCGCCTGAGAATAAGATTTTTTTTTCAAGAGCCAATAGGTTACTTATTTGATGACAGTGATTTCTCAACAAATATCTGTGGACTTATGTGTAGTCATCTCACGAGTTTACGATTGGACTTGTTAAGGCTTCTCTGAAGAAGCTTTGATAATTGTCCTGAGTAGGGGAAAGCTGCATAGAGCTGAGATAAAACTTCCTTCAGAAAAGCACTGTCATCGCAATTATAAGAGCTTAAGAAACGTGTAAAAGTTCCTGTTTACAACATGTGCTATTAAATAGGCGACTTAGATTACTTCAACACGTAGAGACTAAAAAGTAGAAATTTGCGCACAAAAGCACTGAACAGCTGATGGCTTCAGGCAAACTGCAATTCAAATACTTCTACGAGATCCTGTGTGTTTCTACAGTCTTAATTTTTAAAGAGTCAACTTAGACTCTTTAGAGAGTCAACTTAGATCCAAAAGAAAGGAGATACTAGCCAGAGTACTCAAATGTTTTAATACCCGAATAACTTTTCGGTACAAAACATCGAAATAAAGTAAGATGAAGTAAACTATAGGGTGCGTAAAAGTACGTCCAGTGTTTTGGTAGTACTAACATAAGGCTACGCAAGCGGTGTGACTAGCCACATATGCTTTATGCGCCGTGGAAAGCTTAGCGGAATCAATATTTACCCCAATAAGAGAATCGACCAGACATAACGAACAAAAAAAAACTATATTAAGGGCAACACGACCCGGCCTTGATAACATGAAGTGGCAATACCTTGTAATATAATTTTGATGAAAGTGCCAAATGGTCGTACAATTACTCCAAAACGATCTTTATATGCAGTAAGCTGTAGCACATTACATTAGAGGTGTACTAAAGGTGTCAATATTATTTTTTAAACAATTTAGGTTAACTCCTGCGTCGGCAACTACGTATGCCTTTAAAGGCTTAGTATGAACACTGGAAACGCTGAGTGCAGAATAAAATGAGAAGAAATCCTAAACAACATTTACACTAGCCTATGGAGTGGTCCACACAAAACACAATGCATGATTATAAATACAATGCAAATACAATGCAAGATTTCGATGAATTCCTTGCAACAGCATTAGTTGAATTCAGGTATCTAAATATAACATTCAGTGCTTACTCTTCCTCAGGAATTAAGGTTATGCCAACAGGAAACAGCCACGGTTACCACGCTTGCATACAAACTATATAGCGAAAGTGACCGCGCAAGTTATGCTTGTTTGAATTAGAGAGCCAAAACACATTGCCATCTTTCAAGTGCAAACGCACTACTTGCTGACTTGAGCAAGCCTATCATGAGTAAACACTGTGGTAGAAAAACCAGACATTAATAACGTCACCTTAACTGAAATAAAACGACAAGATTGAGGATTCGGGCATCTGTCCTGCGCCTCTTCTTGAGTAGTCGAGTGCGCGCCACCCACTAAGTCATTACATTTCTGCAAAGCCAAAATGTGCGCAACCCTAACAGCAAGCAAAACTGTGAAAGCATCATTTTTTTCTTGCTTTAGTAGAGAGCGTGGAATAATTGTTGGTGTACGCTGAACTCAGTTTTTATATTAGGATATGTGAAAACGAACGAACTCTGTTGCACGGCGACAATTTGGAGAGTATTGAATATGCTTGTCCAGCTAAAATAAAAAAGTAGCACTTTATGCCAGCCAATTTTATCTGGCAGAGCTTCCCTACAATGGTGAGTGAGTGTTCGAAAAGTAAAAAAAAAAATGCCCTGTTCAATCACATCTGAGGAATAAGAAACAGAGTGTAACTTTCAAAATAGTCAAAAGTGATATCCCATGGTGATGTTATCTTGAGTTATAGCAATAATTTACAGATATACATGGCGAAGATGATGTAGGCTGTTGAAAACTCTTTAAATAAACGACATAACAACAAGATACACTGATTTATATTGCAACAGACATAAAATGCAAAACTGCGACCCTTCAATTCATGGCGGTGTTAAACATAAGAGTAAATTTTTTTCACAATGTTAAGGCTTCGGCAGCACAACTAAATCACGTGAAATTTGAATAAAAAATGAGCCTATAATAAAATGAATGTAACACAATTGTCATACAATGAAAAAGCAAGTAAAGTTATCGTACGGGCACTTCACTGCAGTGAATGTCTTTCAGTAGATATTTAGAAATTGTTCCTAATATGACGTGAAGATAGAACTGCGCCTACTGAAGAAACTGCTAATTTATTTAAGACGTAATAAACGTTTGTCAAAGCGAAAATATTGTGATATTTTGTTTCTCCGAACGTTTAAAATTGTGACAACTTCTCCTTACTTCTGGTTTCTTGGTTCTTGCACAACTTGAAAAGAAGAAACAATTTGACCTCGCCGCAGTGACAGACTACGTGCGCCTATAGAAAAATGCGCTAAGAAGTTTTTAGTGGCAGTGCGGGACCATGTTGTGCACTGAAGGCATGTGACTGTGCAAAGAGTGAGAACTTGCAGTGTCGTTGGGCGCAGCAAGAGCGACCCGTACCAAGTGTAGGTGCAGTGTAGTGCGTACAACAGCCGTCACTCACCTCGTGCAAGGGAGGCCTGGCGATCTCCTGATTCCGACGCTCAGCCGTGTAACTGGAACGACGCCTGTGCTCTCCAGGGATCCTTCGCCTAGACAGTAGGTCGGACAGGTGGTCCAACTGCGGTGGGGACCACAGAAGTAAAAATAATTCTTGGGAATTAGGGGACCAAAATTACGATACGCCGTTTTAATATGTTGAACTGAGTGGTAATATCTCCAAATGCACTCGCTTTCTCAGATGTTTTCTCTAGAGTTACAATGTACTGTGTGTATTGAGTACGTTATTTCTTTATCTATTTTTTGGGGGCTAAGCACCTTAAGTGCAAAACTTGTCCATCCACGGTGTCCGTTGTAACGGCTATAGACCAGCTGCATTCCAGGCTATAATGTGGAACATGAAAATGTGGAACATGACCGGTTTTCCGGAAACCCCCTTCACTGTATGGATCCATCACTTCAACTTCGAAGTCCATCCACACTATCCAAATGCGAAACAACAGTCGACTGCCGCTTGCGGCTTGGAGTGTCATTCACGAACAGCTTCGCTTTCCGAAACGTAATGGCAGACAGTTCTATGTGTCATTGTCTTTTGGGCCCATGCAATTCGGCTCCTATAGAAATAAAGTATCAGCTGCAGTTCAGCGCTGTCGTTTGTATTCTTGCTCCGTCTGTTCCAACTAAAACCTTTTTGCCCCGCCACGGTGGTCTAGTGGCTAAGGTACTCGGCTGCTGACCCGCAGGTCGCAGAATCAAATCCCGGCTGTAGCGGCTGCATTTCCGATGGAGGCGGAAATGTTGTAGGCCCGTGTACTCAGATTTGGGTACACGTTAAAGAACCCCAGGTGGTCAAAATTTCCGGAGCCCTCCACTACGGCGTCTCTCATAATCATATGGTGGTTTTGGGACGTTAAACCCCACAAATCAATCAACTAAAACCTTTCACGATGCAATATAAGATAGCCCACCAAGCCACATTCCTACTCAAAGCCGTTTCCGTTTCTCGCTGACAACATTGACCGTTGCTGCTTCCTCATGCAGTATGTGTAAAGAACGCGCTTAATGATGAAGGCGCAAGTTTTCAATCACACTGAGGAGTTTTCTGCGGTACAGTTTGCGTAAAAACTAATCTCCACGAACGCGAAGACAGGCACTGTCAAATTTAAGAACAGAGAACACATCAACAGCATCTCGTTATTGAGCATTTCACTCGGTGATGTCATCCCTTGAAGCAACAATAATATTTATCCATATCACATGTCTCATGTTGCAGTATCGCCTCGAGCCAGATGCTTCCAGGTCGCGACAGCATGTGCCTCATAAATGTGACGTAGCATTCTCGAATTCCAAAGCGGCAAGTGCATTTCTTAATAAAGGAAACGTAAACGTCCCCGCGTCGGTTATTGTTGCCGGCTGAATAGACTCCCCAAAAAGTAGCGGTTACAGCATCCGACTCTGGTGCCAGTACAAATTGACCCCGTGTTAAATTCTCACTGTGACAGCTGCATCAAATAATTGCCTATGCTCAGGTGGCGCACATGGGTGCTGATGTTACTCGATGTGACACCCGATCGCTCGTTCGGCTGGTTATTAGAAGTCAATAAATAAACCTAAAAGGGCTCCAAGTATTCAAAACAGGCCTGATTTTACAGATGTGTGCCAGTAATATGAAATTCTTGCTTTTTGCTAGATACAAGAATGCTTTATAATAATACACCTGTTGCCAGTTTCACAAGTCTCTTTCACCGTCTACGCTAAGCCATATTACCTATTTGAAGTTTTACTAGTTCTAAATAACTACTTCTGAGAGGATCTTTAGCGCTGTAAACACATTGCTCAGCCAAATGCTGTGAGATTTACATTTTAGACCAACGAAGCTCCATTTGGAGCTTGAACTGCATCAGTGGCACTACACAGCTAGTTAAATGCATGAGGTGTCAGACTGCATACGCACAGAAAACAAATGGACTTTCATGCCTATAGTACCTCAGCTATTTTGAAAATTTAGCGCTGGATCAAACGCTATGGTACGCATTTTCAAACCAACCTCGGCCCTACCTCACCGTTTTCTCAGCTTCCTCTGCTCTCTACTTGCGTTACTAAGACAGAAAAAATGGCAACAGGGCAAAAGATAAGGCCAAGACTGGTTCATGAATACTGGTCCAATTTGTTTATCATGCGCAATAAAGGTTTAAAACCAATATAGAAAACTCGAGGAAAGAATGAGGTTGGATTATGAATACGGGTGTTAAAACCAAAGACACTAGTAGAAGGGCAGATAAACGTGTCGGCATTCTAGAAGAAATGGGGTGGCCGTTTCGCGTCTGTCTTCTGGCCAAGCCGTCCTAATTATGGAACTCATCTATGCACAGCTAATAAATAAAAAGACCACGTAGATATAGGCGCGAAGTCCCTCATGGTCGAGGCTTGTCCGTTGGCCACCTCGGCGTGCACGCGCCGTAGCCGTGATGATGATGAAGATGATGACAATGATGATCACGAACAACGACTGGCTTGTGGTGTATATGACGTCTCTGTATACGCTACGATGCGTTTTATATGACTGGAAACAACCAACAACCAACAGAGCTACGTACAAAGACCCTGTATTTGCCAGCTTCAGGCTAGCTCCAATACCACGAAGCAGCACTATGAAAGAAAAATAAAAATTCACAGCTCGACACAACATACCATTTATGACTAATAAACCTTGTATATAACTGCACACCACTTTGTCACTCAATTACGTGCGTCGCGCGGTAAATGTCACGGGTGATCTATGGTAACACCAAGTGAACTCATTGTATCGCCCACTTATAATCATTACATTCGTGGCTATGCCGTGTTCTTTGTATATATTCTCGGTAATGCACGTTATGAAGTATGGCGCTTTTTGGCGCGTGCTTGATTGTGTCATACCTTTATAAACAGTGTATTGCAAAATGCAAAATGCAACGGCCACTCTAACAGGAACAATTCGCACTGTACTGACGCTGATCCTATTGTTACCCTTCGCGCATCACTGGACGTACCTGATTGGCGAACTCCCTGATGATCTCGTCGGGATCGGGCACGATGTCCATCTGTGAAGAGACGGCCACGTTGAAGGCGCCTGCGTAGGACGTGATGGTGACGGCCAACGGGACCTCGGGCGTCCATCCCGCCCAGGCGACCGCACTCTTGACGCGGGTCATGCCGAGCACGACGGGCTCCTCGGGGCCCGGCACGTTGCAGAACACCGCCGACGGTTTGCGGTGCCACATGCCCATGAACCTACCAGAATTATTCATATTGAAGCACAGGAGCCCTGTCTTTTTTGACTTGAAAAATGTTATTCGGGTGTTCAAGATTTGTTTGATACGAGTTATGACCATCGAGTACACGCCACGTTGAAGGGACGCTAAATGATACTATCAAGCCCGGTGACGTTTAATTTTTTGCCTAACGTACAGTGTATCACGTTTTTCTGCGTGCCAATAAGCGAACTTTCGGGTTATGCGTACTCGATTGGCTGCAGTGACACAGGTCTTGATTGTGGCCACGGTACGTTACCAGTAACACTCGGAAATATATTTTGCGCCTGTCCAGCGTATGCGAGAAAACCTCACAAATGGATCTCTTTAATTGGACGACATTGGAGAGTACCATTAACGGACGATGCAGTGTTAGATCCTTGGCCCTGACGTTAGTGTCACTCGTAGGGCTATAGGAGCTGCTGTAGCGTTTTCACAGGCGATTGGACTAGAGGCACGCCTTTCGATTTTCCCCAGCGTGACATGATTATATTCTCACTTCTCCACTTCACTATCATCATTCATGCCTTTCTCGCTCTCCTGTCTCTCGCCCCGGTGCAGAGTAGCAGACCAGAAGGAACTGTAACTAAGGCCAACCTGTTTATCATTCTGTAAATAATTTAGCTCTCTCCCCATGTCTCGAAAAACCACCGAAAACTGTTTTGGTGCTGCTAAACTAAATCACCCGCGTATGCTAAAAGACCTGACACCTCTACTTAGATTGCCGATATTTGTAGATCAGTGGTTGTCAGAGAACACCACAGTCTTTATGTAAAGACAAATTAGCGTAAGTCACTTTTCATTCGTGAGCCATTGAGGGATAGAAGTAGGTTATCTGAGGTCGTTTCTTGAAACACCCACAGAGCACGACCATGGGTTTCACTACACTTTCTCAATTTCGCATTTTTCTTGGAGTGCGCTTTCTGGGAAAGGTCATTTGGGTATTTTGCAAGCCTAATTTTTTAACCTAGCTATACTTAGTGTCTCTTTACGGCAGATGTAGCATAGACACGCGGTGACAGAATTGCGATTCAAGTGCGCTGAATTGACAAAGACAGACAAGTCACTCGTAAAATATTGCTACGGGGCGCCACAAATGAACATTCTAGAAAAGAGGACGATGTTTAGCGCGAGCTCGTGCAGACCAGGCTCCATATTGTATGCCTGCCTGTTTACCAAAAATAAAGGCATTTTTCAGACGCTTTCTCCCCGTAACATTTTGGTGGAGATGCGGGCCTTCCCACAGTCAACACCACGACGATTCTACGCAGCGTACGTTCCTTGGCTGCCTGTGCGATGCCTGATCAAGACGAACACGAGGATTCTTCGGAGACTACCCCAACCGTGCTTCATCCAACTACGCAGCAACCAACAGCACCGCATCCAGCTGCTACTAACCGCACCGTCGTCCTGACTCAACCGCGTGACCCAGGCACATTTTCGGGCAGTGACAGTACTGACGTGGGGGAATGGCTCCAGCTGTACGAAAGGGTGAGCGCTCTTGACAACTGGGATCCGACGATCATGTTGGCCAATATTATTTTCTACCTTGACGGTACAGCTAAAGTTTGGTTTTCCAACCACGAGGAAGATATCACGAGTTGGGACATCTGTAAGCAGAAACTCATCGATCTCTTCTGCAAGCCCATCGGGCGTCGTCGTGCTGCGCAGAAAGAACTAGCGTCCCGACTCCAGTCCGGCACCGAGTCGTACGTGACATACATACAGCATGTGCTCGCCCTCTGCCGGAAGGTTGATGACAAGATGCCCGAATCTGAAAAGGTCGCGCACATCCTCAAAGGAATCGCCGATGACGCTTTCAATCTCCTCGTATATCGAAACTCATCGACCATAGACGACGTTATTAATGAATGCCGACGCTTCAAAGGCGCGAAAAGTCGCCGTATCACTCCACACTTTTCGCGTCTTCCCAACACGGCTGCAACATCAACCTGCGAGGACGCCCGTTTGGCACCAGCCCCTGCTGCTTCCGACAATATCGTGCGCATCGTGCGCCACGAAATCGAGGCAGCATCTCCTCTGTCTGACCAAGTCCAGGCCCCTGACGACTCTCGCGCCACGATTTCTTTAATCAAGAGTGTCGTACGCCAGGAACTGGCCAACGCCGGACTTCAGACGCTATGCCCCGTTAACCGACCTGACTACCGACTGCCCAGTACACCTAATATGTCCCGCGGACCGAACAACCGCCCACGTTACCGGAACCCGGCACAATGGCGAACTTCCGATGACAGGCCGATCTGCTTCAACTGTGGACGAGTGGGCCATATTTCACGTCATTGCCGCACTTCCTGGGGTTGGCAGCCATGGTCGCATTATGCCAACACCCGACGCCCACCTGCTGGCTCTCGGATGCCGATCTACACGGCACAAGATGATGCTTCGCTATCCAGGCCCGCCCAACCAAGCCGCTCCCCGTCGCCCTCTGGACGCATGTTCCGCTCAACTAACCGACGTCGCTCCCCCTCGCCCTCCTACCACCAGTCCTCAGAAAACTGACGGGTGCAGCTCCTAGAGGTGAGCCTGCTTCGACGACCCGACCCAAAATTCCTCTACACACGATACCCGGACACAACAACTTGATTAAAGTAAATGTTGACGGTACTTCTGTGGCAGCACTCATTGACACCAGCGCTCACATATCAGTCATGAACTACAGCCTTTGTGCTCGACTCAAGAAAGTGCTCACTCCTGCTCCGATCACTCTTGTCCGAGTAGCTGATGGTGCAACACCAGCGGTAACTGGGATGTGTGCCGCCCGTGTCACTGTTGCTGGACGTCATACCACTGTTCTGTTTTACGTACTGGACCACTGCCCACATGACATCATATTGGGACTCGATTTTCTGTCGGAGCATTCCGCCCTAATTGACTGTTCTGCTGGTGTTGTTCAGTTCGTCCTACCACACGCCGTTGACCCTCCTGATCTTGCGCCGCCAAAGCTATGCTCCGCCGACTTTGTCCGCCTATCTTGTCGAGCTGTGACGTATATCTACGTCTCTTCTGATCCACCTGTGGCTGACGGCGATTATGTCATTTCACCTAATCCTACAGTACTCTGTTCGCTCAATGTTGCATTCCCCCACACCATCATCACAATGAAGAACAACGTGGCATGTCTCCCTATTGTGAATTTTGGACTTTGCTCTGAAGTGCTGCCACGAGGAATATCCCTTGCAACCCTTTCCCCGGCCAGCGACTACAACATATCGGCCTTAACAGAGGATACACCGTCATCTGCAAGTATTCAGTCGCGCAGTACACTAGACTGCATAACTGGAATGATTGCCTCTGATCTCCCGGCCGAGCATGTGTCTGCGCTTCGTGGCCTTCTTGCGTCGTATCAAGGCGTCTTCGATCTCTGCGACCGACCCCTAGGTCAAACGACCGTCGTAAAACATCGGATCAACACCGGTGATGCAAATCCAGTACACCGGCGACCCTATCGAGTTTCCTCCACCGAGCGCCACGTGATCCAGCAAGAAGTCGACAAGATGCTTGCCCGAGACATCATTGAACCTTCTTCAAGTCCCTGGGCTTCGCCCGTTGTGCTTGTGAGAAAGAAGGATAACAGCTGGCGCTTCTGTTTCGACTACAGAAATCTTAACAAGGTTACAAAAAAAGACGTGTATCCTCTGCCGCGGATAGACGACGCTCTTGACTGCCTTAGTGGCGCAAATTATTTCTCTTCCATCGACCTTCGTTCCGGGTACTGGCAGATATCAGTTGATGATCTGGACCGTGAAAAGACGGCATTTATAACTCCCGACGGGCTCTATCAGTTCAAAGTAATGCCTTTCGGTTTATGCAATGCTCCGGCTACATTCGAAAGAATGATGGACGCTCTTCTTCACGGTTTCAAGTGGTCAATCTGCTTATGCTACCTTGATGACGTCATTGTTTTTTCGCCAACTTTCGAAATTCACCTCGAGCGTCTCTCAACAATTCTTTCGGTTTTCCGCAAAGCAGGGCTCCAACTAAACTCATCGAAATGTCACTTCGGCCGCCGGCAGCTCACTGTCCTTGGACACCTTATCGACTCTTCTGGTGTTCGTCCCGATCCTGAGAAAATCCGTGCCGTCAAAGATTTCCCTGTGCCGACCTCTGCGAACGATGTTCGAAGCTTTGTCGGCCTTTGTTCTTACTTTCATAGATTTGTGCGGAATTTCGCTGACGTCGCACGACCGCTCACGGAACTACTAAAAAAAATGTGTGGGGACCTGAACAAACCAGAGCATTCGTTGAACTGACGAGTAGACTTACGACGCCACCGATTCTCGGCCACTTTGATATATGCGCTCCAACGGAAGTGCGTACCGACGCCAGCGGCCACGGCATCGGAGCCGTTTTGGCACAATGACAGCATGGCTGCGAGCGCGTTATTGCATACGCTAGCCGTCTTCTATCGCCAGCAGAGCGAAATTACTCCATCACAGAACGCGAATGCCTCGCACTTGTCTGGGCAGTGGCTAAATTTCGGCCGTATTTGTATGGACGCCCATTCACGGTTGTCACTGATCACCACGCCTTATGCTGGTTGTCATCCTTAAAAGATCCTAGTGGACGTCTCGGCCGGTGGGCTCTACGGCTACAGGAATATTCCTACACGGTTGTCTACAAATCAGGTCGCCACCATGACGATGCTGATTGCTTGTCGCGTCATCCAGTAGACCCTGCAGACCTTTCTGAGAGCGATGAGTCTACTTGCGTTTTGGCACTTTCCGCGTTTAGCAACATCGGAGATCAGCAACGCCGTGATCCTCACCTCAGAGATATAATCCTTCGGCTTAGTGGTCCCACAACTCCTCCGTCTCTCCGTATGTTCCTGCTCCAAGATGGCGTCTTATATCGCTACAGCATGCATCCTTACGGACCTGAGCTGCTGTTGGTCATACCACAACATATGCGTCAGACTGTCCTTGCACAGTTGCATGATATTCCGACAGCTGGTCACCTGGGAGTTTCAAGAACTTATGACTGCGTTCGACGTCGCTTCTTTTGGCCCGGTATTTACCGATCCGTCTGCCGTTACGTCGCCTCATGCAAGTCCTGTCAACACAGCAAAAAACCAGCAACCCTTAAAGCGGGACGCCTTCAACCCATTCAGATCCCATCCGAACCATTTTATAGGGTAGGTGTTGACTTACTAGGACCGTTTCCTTTATCGGCCAGCGGAAACAAGTGGATAGCAGTCGCCACGGATTACACCACTCGGTATGCTATCACACGGGCCCTTCCTACCAGTTGTGCGACCGACGTCGCTGACTTTCTTCGAGAAGACGTCATATTACACCACGGCGCTCCTCGGCAACTGCTTACCGATCGGGGTCGCTACTTTTTATCACAAGTTATCCAAGACATATTGCACTCTTGCGCTACAAAGCACAAGTTCACAACGGCGTATCATCCTCAAACCAACGGGCTCACGGAGCGGCTAAATAGAACTATCACGGACATGCTCGCCATGTACGTTTCTTCCGACCATCGTGACTGGGACTTCGCCCTTCCATTTGTAACATTTGCCTATAATACGTCTCGGCATGACACTGCAGGTTTTTCGCCATTTTTCCTCCTGTACGGACGAGAACCTACGTTGCCTTTCGACACGCTCCTTCCTGCCGTTGGCCACACGTCAGAATATGCCCGCGATGTGATTTCTAGAGCTCTAGAGGCACGTGAGATTGCTCGCCGGCGTCTGAGCGATCCGCAGGAACGACAACGACAGGTCTACAACGCGTGCCATCGTGATGTCCACTTCAGTCAAGGTGACACAGTCCTTCTCTGGACGCCGTCGCGGCGAGTTGGCCTGTGCGAAAAGCTGACTTCACCATACTCGGGTCCGTACCGTGTTGTGCGCCAAGTCACCGACGTGACATATGAAATTGAACCTCTTAACGCCACCAGCGCGCGATCGTGTTCTGACGTTGTTCACGTCACTTGGCTGAAACGATTTTACTCAGACCAGCCAAGCACCGAGACGGTGCCTTCGCCGCCGGGGGTGATGCTACGGGGCGCCACAAATGAACATTCTAGAAAAGAGGACGATGTTTAGCGCGAGCTCGTGCAGACCGGGCTCCATATTGTATGCCTGCCTGTTTACCAAAAGTAAAGGCATTTTTCAGACGCCTTCTCCCCGTAACAATATGCTGCGTGTCCAGACAGTTCGACCACGTCACGTGCATTAAAGCTCTTACAGCGTATCTATTGGGGAGGTGTCAGTGCGAGCCCCCTCACCATAGGTGGTGCCTCTTATACAAGCTGAGCACGGGATTGCTAACCGTGCGGAAGATAACATAACTGACTAAAACGTGCGGCATACATTCCGTGTAATTGCAATGATCTGGAACATTCAGAAAGCAATTGGCAAGCCGAAAAGTAAAAAAGATGCCGCCATCATAACACCTGAAACAGTGAACAACTTGAGGATCATACGAATTCTTTACCACTACAACCAAGAAATTGCGCCCACTGTATGACTAATGAAAACGAAAATTCAGACAACAAAACAGCGTAAAATATAATAGACATTGCTATTTGAAATTTCACTGGTTAATTGGTCAATGAAGTAAATTCAAAGTACACAAAAATGGAACCTTTCATTAGCTACCACAGGCTTTCTGGGGATGAAAAGTGCTTAAGGCAATCAGGAAAAAAAACTCGCTAGTGAAATTTAGTAGAAGTATTTCTTAAATGCAAGCCACAAATCAGAAAGGCTGCTGACAACGTAAGTTGTTGCATAGGTGTGGTTTTATCCGAATTAGTTACTCAGGCGTGACATTGTATTACTTAAAGCATCTAGTTCGTTCTTAAGATGTACACAGCAAATGATATCAGGCTTGGGCAATTCTGTCACACGTCGAACAATTTAGCTGTACAGATGTCGTTCACCGCAAACAATATTTTTCCAAACTGCAAGGCATTCCGGATTTGTAACCCATGGATGTAATCAAATGCATTGTTTTTACGAAGATATAGGTAGTGTTCAACATAATATCCGTCATCATAACGGCGTGACTGATTGAGATTATCTCATTGTTTGCCTTCGTGCCGTCGCAGCGCCGTCGGCCCACCTGGCTGCCTACTTAAACGCCATTATTCAATTGGTTGAGTCACTGTGGTGTGGTTGAATAACACTGCCAGAAAAGTAAGGAAAAACTGAGATAGCAGCTCAAGTAGCTCAACGATTGACTAGTTTAAATAGGGAGTCACAATCATAACAAACACATGCATACCAGCGTTCAGGTAAATTTAGCTCTAGTTTAATTTCTCAAGTAGAGCTTTCTTCATGTATTCCCATCCGTTAAAGCTGCTATTAGTTCACACAGCGAAAGATTGAAGCTACAACAGTGTATCAACCTCTTCTTTCACTAGTAATCTTTCAATAGTGCAAGTCACAATAGATGTTAACATCTTTGGCTGCCGTGTTGAGGTAGGTTGCCTATATATGCAAGATTTTACTGAGAGTTTTCAGTGCCACAAAGTTGTTACCTGCGTATTTAACAGATAAGCGACCCATGTTACGATAGTTGCATGCATTTAAAAGCAGTTGGTGCATACAGTATCTAAGGAGCTAATTATTTCAAACCGCGTTTTACAAAAGCAAGAAAACATTGTCTTAGCAGCCTAAAATGGCGGCACCCACGTGCCTTAAGTGAAGTAGTCTATACCGACCAGTGTGCCAGCCGGCAGGGCAACAGAGTGAACAGGATGTTGGCGGCCCCGTACAGCACCACGGGGTCTGGGGAGTTCTTGAGCTCGTCCATGGCCTGCCGCACTTCCCAAAGGCGCGGTATGGCGCCCTCGGTGTTAGTTGGGAGACGCACCAGAGCACTGCTCAGTTGGGTGCCCAACTCGGGGACGGGCTCACCGGTCGCCGGCTCGTACCGCAGGTCTACAGCGAGACACACCTGCACATGTTCCAGAATTGCAAAAAAAAAGAGGAAATGAAGGAAAGTCTCAAATTAAGGGCAAGTTTTCTTTGTTAGGCGCAAAATTAATGAGAGCTACTAGCCAATAATGCCAGAGAAATTGTGGAAGTTGTTATTTAAAGTATTTGTAATGTAAATGCAAAAGTGAAAGAAACGATAACTTTGCGAGTTATCTTTTCGTCCACTTTTTATCTTAACATTTACATAACAATTACTTCAAATACTATCACATAATTTTACCTGGTATTATTGCCTGCTAGTTCTCATTAAAAATTGGGAATGATGTTTAGGCAATGTTTCGCCTAACAAATTGACATTCAGGACATATATTGATGAAAACGTGAATAACCAATGCGCATGATGTTCAAGGTACCGAAATAAACGAAAACGGCACCACTGACTGATTGATTGATCGATTGATTGATTGATCGATTGATATGGAAGATTAAACATTCCAAACCCATTCTCGAGTTTTGTGTAGACGACGACGAGTGACATAATCATCTTTAGGATAAGATTAGATCAATTTGTTGGAGTAAAGAAGATGTTGACGGTGGGCTTCGCCATCAACTTATCAAAAATGAAATTATCATTATTATATGAGTGAATATTTTCTTCTCTCTTCAATTTCCCACTCTCTGAATCTTTATTCGTTTCGATAATATATTCTTTCTTGTGCATCATTTTTTTTGTAAGTAATAGTGCAGTTGCCATCCATAGGATACAATATATTTTCTTGGCCAATCCCCTGGAGTAGGTATACGCCATGGATTCCAGGCTACAAACAAACAGACAAACAAACAAACAAAAACAAACAAAGCTTTGCCATAGAGACAGTGGCTCCTCCTTTTTTTCAATATTTTGGTGCCGTGAAACCCGGGAGAAAGGGCCTACGAAGGTGAGACAGTGCGGATTTTATGACGTCTCGACCGCGCCTGTAGTCCGGAGGGCTTCGCGAAGCCGTCATTACGTGAAACTTGTGAACGAGGCCTAACCATCACCGAGACCCAGATCATGAGGAGTGACAGGCCAAAAACTTATGACCCTTCTGTGACGGCTGCCGTTTTACTCCGACTTTGCCTCGTGACACGGCCGGCATGTGATTACCCTGTTTCCGACACTTAACCGGATTATGGCGGCCCTCTTCGAAAGGCGGAGTCAAATACGCAAGGTCGTTCACGCAGGTCATCGCAGAAATCAAACGTCTTCCGCATAATAGATCGCCCACCAATAAGTGTTTTCACCAATTTTCATCCAAATCTTGACAAAGGAGTATCGATTCTCATAGAAATTGACAAGGATGTAGAAGACGCAGTTCCCATTGATTGTTTGGAAGCGGAGATGAAGGAAGCAGGCAATTATGTTCAGGAGGTTATTCGAGTGGAAGTAAGAGCAGAACATAAGATTGAAGACGCATTAAAAGCTCGCAAGCTCCCATGGAGTCAATGAAACAATACATCAGAACAAAAGCAGAAAGATAAGTCCTCTGTTTGTCTGCGTCACCACACAATCTAGCCATTACAAGCATCAATAACAGTCTTGTCGCACGAAAGCTCGATGAATCGTGCTCAATGGAAACGGATACTGAAAGCAGGAAGACCAGCATTTCCTCTGCAGAGAGCACAATCTCGAAGATCAGCACCGAAGAACAGCTTCAGGGGCTAGAGACCCCTTCTACGACTTTAGAAGCCTTGTCGAGCTGCTGAACCAGTGAAGTAAACGACAAGATTACATCAGCTAGTTAGGTGTACCGTACCTGCCGAGAGAGACCTGTATGAAGGAAAATCAGGAAGCATTTAAAAATCTAAAAAACGACCCCTACGACCTTAAAGATAAGTGCCCATCAAAGAGGACGAGTCATCATCTTAATAAGTCGTCACAGCAATGCGTATAATGGCCTGCATAAAGCAAAGTAAAGGCTAGCTAGTCACTCGAAAAGATACAGAAGGACGATCATGAGAACGCTGGAGCAAGCTCGTTGTATTGATCGTAGCCTATGATTTTAGAAAAATCTGAAGACATCAGGGTTGAAGGAAATGCAAATCACGCCTCTTATGTCATCTGAAAAGAAAAATACCAAGACAGTGTCGAGGTCAAAAGCGGGGAAACGCAAATTAAGGAAAAGAAAGGAGGCCGATGCTTCCAAGGTGACTGCAGACAAGACTAAGGTCTCGAGAAAACTTCTCACAAATAGCTCCTTCAGACGCTCGAGCAGACGCCAGCATTATCGATTTTCATACGAAAAAAACTGCCAATCAAAAACTGCTCAATTAAATGAAGGAGAACACGTTTAAAGGCGCGAGAGTGGAACAAACGCCGGAAGCACCGATGGAAGACCAAGCACCAGTGAGAAGTCCGACGGACCTACAAGGATTGACTCGTACCTGACACATGAACTAAAGTGTGTACCTATAAACTGTGTGCATTAGTATTTTCCGTCGTACCTCGCCACTATTGGGGCGCGGAGGATGTTGAAAATATTGTGTAGAAGACGACGAGTGACACTATCATAATTAGGATAAGATCAGATCAGTGTGTTAGAATAAAGAAGAGGCTGACAGTGGGCTTCACCATGGGGACGGCGGCTCGTCCTTTTCTAAACATCCACCATATTATTATGAGAGACGCCGTAGTGGAGAGTTCCGAAAATTTTGACCATCTGGGGTTCTTTAACGTGCCCCTAAAACTGAGCACACGGGCCTACAACAATTTCACCTGCATCGAAAATGCCGCCGCCGCAGCCGGCATTCGATCCCGCGACCTGCGGGTGAGCAGCCGATCACCTTAGACTCTAGACGAACGCGATGGGGCGGTAACGACATAGCCTTTTGTTTTCTAGAAACCAGTGTTTTGGAGGTGTTTGTGTGACCATGTAATTCGATGTATCAATTCCCGCAAGATATATCAGTTGAATAATAATGGGAGAAAAGTGGAGCTTCTAAGAAGATGCTAGAGGCCTCCTCACAAAAGTGCTTTGTAGAATATGCGAAATAAACACGCGTTAAAATTATGTCAATATTCACAAAAAGAAACATTAAGAGAAAAGATGAGGCCTGAAGTTGGAAGTCGTACAGTAACAAGGAAAACGTCTTGGAGTTCAACCTTGAAAAAACACAACCTTATGTAATTAAATTCAGAATATGAAAAATCTGTTTGAAATTGACACGTCCAAACAGCACAATGTATGCTTTCAACTTAAGTACTCCAAAGCGTGTTTCTGTGCGCGTTCATTGTTACGAAGTTTCACTGCAAGTGCAGATAGACTTCAAAGCAACAAATCGAAATTTTTGGTGGTTGAAGTAATATACTTCACTTGCACGTTATATTTGTGAACACGCTTTCCAAATCACTGCAACGAACAAAAACACTAAAGATTTCTCATAAAGGAAATGAAAATTAATGTTTCAGGCTATTGTACATCGTACAAGAGCAACAGCGAGAAATGCCAACAGGTGCTCGCATCCGTTTGCATCGAGCTCTCACTTTGCGGACAGCAAAAAAATAAAAAAAAACGCCCCAGTTGTCCTTGAATGCATCATAAATACTGCAGTGCCTCTTTTACCAGCCAGGTTACAACTGACTGTAAAAAAACTGAAACCGCCCAGAGCGGAAGTGCCCTACTGTACGCGTTTCTTTCTATTTTGATGACAGTGCATCCAACTGGAGCTTCATAAAGGCATCAAAAAGTGTCTCAGAATCACAGCCTTCGCAGAATAAAAATTCAGGAAAAAAAATGGCTGCATATCCACGGAGTGAATGATGGAGAGTGGGGCGAAGCATCCGTCCGTCCATTCGTTCTTGCTTCCGTCCGTCCATGCGTCCGTCTGTGTGACCGTCCGTGCGTCCATCCACCCGTCCGTGCGTGCCTCTGTTCGTGTGTCCACACGCCCATGTGTGCGTCCGTCCCTGCGTTCGTCCAAGCATCCGCCCCTGCGTCCGTCCATGCGTCCATCCGTCAGTGGAGCCATCGGTGAGTCCGTCCATGCATCTGTCTGTGTGTCCGTTCGTCCATCTATTCAACACTCCAAGTGCCCAATCTCGCATCTTTTTATCATATATTCCGCATATGCACCGCCATCCAGTGGACATTCCAAGGACTAAACGAGAGGTGGCACACGCACACATTCTTACGGCTTGCGCTTCGTGTCTACTTCCCACTTTTAACCACCTCGAGTTCATGGTGTACAGTAGTTCAGTGTATTCTTGGCACCGCGGCCCAACGCTCGCTAAACCTTTCTAACACCAAGGAGGTTACGCCCAGCGAGTATAACGTAGCAACCCTTTCTTGTCAGATAGTGCTCAATGTACACGCCATTGGCTGCTAAGGGGGAATGAGGGACAGGAGAGTTCGGCTTTTAGTTAACGCACACGCTGCGAATTTTTTATTGCCCAACAACGCACAGAAGAAATCTCCCACCGGCACTACCTTGGAGGTCAAAATGTTATACTTTTTACACACTACTATAACGGCCACGAGGGACGAACGGGTGCCGCTATAAAGAGCTTCGCCCCTAAAAAAGTCATGAGCTAACCTGGTTTTCCGTTTAACAAAAGCACCATCAGGTGAGTTAATCTCGAGTAGGATATGATGATGTAGCGTTATAGCTGTTCGCCGTAACAATACCTTATAGCACCAGCCCTATGCTTGCTCCTACGTTATGCGCCTAAGGTTGCAAGTTTCATCTGCCCACCTAACTCTCTATCTTCCCTTCTCCAGTTCGCCTGCTCTTGGAATCCAGTTGGTTACCCTATGGACTCGCTGTTATCTTGCCAATTAGATCATTCCAGCAACTATAGACGACGCAGTGGAAGGTCGAAATGGCGGACGGGATGGTGATGTCACGGGCATTTACGTCAGCGTCGCGGAGGATGAAGACGCGTTGATTGATTTATAACTACTGAGAGACCCAACTGCGTCACAGTTTTATCACCTTATGACAGCTTTGGAGAACGGCTACGTGGCGCCGCCTGCGTCGCTGGAATGACCGAATGCGCTACTTGCCCTGCCCATGTCCATACCTTTCTCTTGATTTTTCACTCATACTAAAGCACCGTTTACTCTAACTCACTCTGCTCTCTTCCTGGCCCTGCAACACTTTTCTGAATAGCCATACAATGGATTCAATGAACTCATTGCCTCACATGGTGAACGCCGCAAAAGTTTTTCGAATAAGCCACGTACGAGTGGAGGTTTAAAAATTTATCGCACTCTGCCATCGCATTCTCTCTTGTCTCGCCGCGATGAATGAGCAATGGGTAGGGATGGCATGGGGGAAGAAGGTGCGTCAGACGAGCCGCATTACCTTGAGCACTTTTCGTTTTTACATGCGAAGCATGTTATGCTGGTAGCTGTGTCCCTCTTTTCCTGACTCCCACAGCGTCCCCTTCTCTTTCTCTCCTCTGCTGCGCTCCCCTCTCTCCCTTCTCGCGCAATCCACAGAGCGCATGCACTCCCCCTCCATACTCTGTCTCTCGTCCTACGCTCCCTCCTCTCTCTCCCGAGTCGGCGGCGAAGGCAATAAGACGCTTCCTCATACACACGATCACCTCCCAGCCGTTGATCGTTGGTTATGCGGCGTTCCACGTTTCCGTGAGATAGAGTGAGTGAGCTTCGGTCAGCACGGGACACGTGGCCCGGGGTCACGCTCAATGTCTATGTCGTGTGCGCTGAGGGAGCGACTGTTTAGCGATGCCCTAGTAATTGTCACCGGCAGCGTTCATGGCAGCGTTACTGAGGTAGAGGTTCTGAATGTTGGTGCACCTGCTTAAGGCGACTAAACGAGTTTCTGCGGCTGCCGTTAGAGGAGTACCGACACAAAATTTCGGGGCCGAGATCGGCTACGGGGTCAAATTCTCGTGAACATTCGTATATCACCTGCAAGATTTCAACAGCGAATATAGCTTTGATTTATTGATTGATATGTGTGGTTTAACGTCCCAAAACCACCATATGATTATGAGAGACGCCATAGTGGATGGCTCCGGAAATTTCGACCACCTGGGGTTCTTAAACTGCACCCACACCTGAGCACACGGGCCTACAACATTTCCGCCTTCATCGGAAATGCAGCCGCCGCAGCCGAGATTCGATCCCGCGACCTGCGGGTTAGTAGCCGAGTACCTTAGCCACTAGACCACCGCGGCGGGGCCAGCGAATATAGCTTGAAAAATATTTTAAATTATTTTGAAGTTAGCGTGAGCGAACAACTCCATAGCGCTATAGAAACCCTCGGAGGTGACCCCCAGGTGACCTCCTACTTCCCTCACGCCACCACGCTACGGTCAACAAAACAAGTTATGATGACGTCAAAGCCGCAATTTCTTTTTTGCCACGCTAGTTTTCGAAGTCTATACTTCTCGGCGGCTAGTTGCGAGTGCGTGGCCGTGGCGCACGCTTAGAAAGTTTTGTGTTTGGCGACATTCCAGTCCCGTTTCCTATTCGAAAATAATTCTTGATGCGGACCATGCGGAAGTGCGTCACAGTTATGTGTGCTGACGTGGTCAAGAGCTGCACACGCTAGGTGGCGACAGTTGCACCCAGTTTTTGGAACTCTCTCAAACCGAAACTGAAACTTATTGATAATGAGGGGCCTGCAACTAATTATCTGTCATGTTCTGCAGCAAACAATGTGTCGTGTCATGACTAACAGGCCCCCAGCAACGCATTGCAGCAGAAAAAACGCGAGGGCGAAGCTTTTGTGTCAGTACCCCTTTAAACAAGTATTCGCTGCTTCGCATCTACACACGGTTCCCATTAGCAGGAGATGGCATATTTTTTTTCTTCGAACGTGTGGCTTTTCAGTGCCATCACGCGCGCACACACGGACACGCTCCCTACCGCGGCTTCCCCGTTAACTCCCATGGGCGCCATGCTCAAATCAGCGAACAGGGCGATACTTGTGCCTACGACACAATACTTTTCTAGCACGTAGCATAATTTGTCGAGAGGAAAAAGCTATTTTAGTTTACTTTATGCCTTTTTTGAAAATTACAGGCAGCGTTGCCCCATAACATTTAGCTCACGTGTTTTCAGAAGCCTCGACTACGGATCGAGGCGTTTTCTGACCATGTTCAAAAAGTACTGCAGGGCTTTCATAAGGTTACACCTACCACTCTCATTGCCATTGCTCGAACCGTCATAGTGAAGTCAAGTTGAACACTGTTTGTAAGCCTCCAGGTTTCTGCCACGCTGGTAAATACTGCTAAGATGCAGCTGTTATATGCGTTCCTCGTGAGAAATAGTGGTACACTATTGTTCATAATCTGAGAATGCTTGCGGAATTCATTCTCCCCCATCATTTTAAACGTCATCTATGAAAGTCTCAATACATCGAAATTCCTGCACATCTTCGTCGTTCATTTCCCGTTGTGATTCGCCGAATGGAGCATGTCCTGGGAGAGCTATTCCACCCAGTCTGTGTAACGGGGAGTGATGTCCGCGGCCTAGATGAAATCTTTTGGCGTGACTTGTCTCTGTTGTATTTTCAAACTATGTTGTAACCAGACGTGAAGCAAACAAGGCGAAATTTAAGCGCACGATGTTGCACAGACACGAAGTGAGCTAGGACAAACACAGACGGAACTTTGTGTTTGTATCGTGTTTGGCAGAATAGAATACGAATGTGCGGTAGCTTGCTTCGTTTCGGAAAATAGGGGTGAAATACATACCAGCAATGGCAAAATAATCGAAATAAGGCAGGTGGAGCAGAAGGTGATTTAAAAGAGGAAAAGTGGCAATCTAACTAATTAAACAGGCGAAAAACAGAGATTGAAAAAAGTTGACAAATCGGGCATGGGTAATGATTGTGGACGCCAGACCGGAAGTGTGCACTTACAAGACGTTTCAGTTCGGCCATTTTCGACTAATCTAAATGTGTGCACTGGGGTGCAAGGATGCTACGATGATTGGACGAAATGGCCACCAGGGCACCCAGGCGCGCACCAGTGCAATTCGATGTTGATATTATTCAGCAGTATCGTCAGCATCCCCACGACCAATAAACAAACAGAGGTCTACACACAAGAAAAAAAAAGGCAAGCAAAAGGGCCGGTAATTCGAGACTGTCAGCTGCCTCGTTATCCATGCAGCTGACAGTCTTCTTCAGCCTTTCGTTCACCAAATGAATGAAAGGCTTGACTATCACTTGCCTTCGGTAATAGTTAACGCGATCCTTTAAAAAATATTCCTGGAACGCCACATTTGTAGCAATAAATTACTGTGAGTTTGGACGGCTTTTACAGTGACCATGAAACGACTTTACCTTGGTCGAGGGAAGATAAGGTGCGTTGACACGTACAAAATATTCTATTTCTTCATGCAGGTGTTAAAAGAAACGCGCGTGTTGTAGGCCCCTCATTCTTAGGAGTGAAATGGTAAATGGCGCCGTAGTTCCACGACAGAATTCGCTGTAGAATAGGACTTCAAAATTTTATCATTCCAACCAGCGTTCAGCACATATCTCCCTATATACAGTAAAATGTATCGAGTCCGCAACGTTTTTCGAAAGAACTGCACGGTAAGGGGGTCACGCATGTCTGTGGCGCCTCAAGAGATAGATTGGCCATTATCGCACATCCTCAAAATGGCAAGCCTGTATGAGTCTCGGTATACTTATGCTGCACATTTTCTTTAATAAATGCAATGTCCACCATTTTATTATACTTCTTGCTTCTTACAGTGCTGAAGTATATTTCGTATGCGGTCATGGTCGATGCACTCCCGCAGCAAAATGTTTTCAGCTTCCTCTTGAAGCCTTTTGATATATTCATCAAGTTACCTGGTGGCAATTTCACCTGCTCACATATACCACACTGTGAGATAAACGTCCAATGCCTCCAAGAGTGTTTTAGAGTTTCCATCAACATTCACATTCGCCCCTGCGAGAGACACTAGCGTTCACGTGAACGATGGCTGCGTTACCAAATGAATGAAAGGCATTCCTTCCTTCTTTTGCTTGATTCAAGCCCGGCATTGTAAAAGCAGACAACACTGCCAGAACCGCACCCACGAAGATGCCTGCAGATACAACCCAGCCGTAGTATATTCGACAGCCAGCGCTCATAAATAATGTGTTCCGATAGATGTCCCATGTGAGCCCTTTCTACTCGTCCACGCGGCACGCTCACTCAGGAAGGTATCCCTCCAGTGCGGACTTGAATTTCAGAACGCAACGTACTAAATGCGAAGCATTTCATAGCGACCTTCGGCGACATTGAACGTATCTATCTATCTATCTATCTATCTATCTATCTATCTATCTATCTATCTATCTATCTATCTATCTATCTATCTATCTATCTATCTATCTATCTATCTATCTATCTATCTATCTATCTATCTATCTATCTATCTATCTATCTATCTATCTATCTATCTATCTATCTATCTATCTATCTATCTATCTATCTATCTATCTATCTATCTATCTATCTGTCTGTCTATCTGTCTGTCTATCTGTCTGTCTGTCTATCTATCTATCTATCTATCTATCTATCTATCTATCTATCTATCTATCTATCTATCTATCTATCTATCTATCTATCTATCTATCTATCTATCTATCTATCTATCTATCTATCTATCTGTCTATCTATCTGTCTATCTATCTGTCTGTCTGTCTGTCTGTCTGTCTGTCTGTCTGTCTGTCTGTCTGTCTATCTATCTATCTATCTATCTATCTATCTATCTATCTATCTATCTATCTATCTATCTATCTATCTATCTATCTATCTAGCCGTCTACGACCTTTAGTTCTCCTGGCCGTTTCGATAATGGAATCGATACCAAACTTGGTATGGCATAACATGACTACATGACGAGCATACTTGCTTAGTCATAACAAGATAATCAAGACACGTATGCCACGAATGTCATGATTTACATTTTATGGTCTTGCAGTTCTTGCGGTGGTTTCGTTCACATGACATATTGCTAAACGGGTATCGTATGACATGATTGCAAGGCGACACAGGCGACACACCCTAACTTGAAAATCATGACATGCGTGTCATGTAACAGCATTGATTGATTGATTGATTGATTGATATGTGGCGTTTAACGTCCCAAAACCACCACATGATTATGACAGACGCCGTAGTGGAGGGCTCCGGAAATTTTGACCACCTGGGGTTCATTAGTGTGCACCCAAATCTGAGCACACAGGCCCACAACATTTCCGCCTCCATCGGAAATGCAGCCGCCGCAGCCAGGATTCAATCCCGCGACCTGCGCATCAGCAGCCGAGTACCTTAGCCACTAGACCACCATGGCGGTGCTGTCATGTAACATTACTACATGTCACGCTTACGATGCGCTCTTGGCCATTTTGCTAGTGTCAAATATACCAAATTTGGTATTACAGTACGTGAATGGATGACAAAGGTAGTTGACTGGTGCAAGTGCAAGCATGATAATCACGAGATGCATGTCATGTAAGAACATGACCACATGCCATGCTCATGATGCGCTGACGACCGTTTTGCTAGGTTCACTTATACACAATTTGGTAGTATAGGACGTGAAAGGATGACGAAGTTGGAAACATAATACACACTGGTGCAAACATGATAAACAACAGATGCGTGTCATGTAACAAGAAGACTACAGGCTACGCTCATGATGCGCTCGTGGCTGTTTCGCTAGCTTCACATATACCTAATTCGGCACTACGTGACGCGAACAGACGACATAGGTAAATGACACATCCTAACACGATAATCACAACAGGCGCGTCATGTAACAACGTGACTACATACCACACTCATGATGTGGTCGCGGCTGTTTCATTAGCTTCACATTTGCCAAATGTGGTATTACGTGACGTCAATGAATGACGAAGGTATGTGACTGGTGCAAACATCATAAGTATGAGATGCCTTTCATGTGAGAACATTAGCACATGCCACAGTCAAGGCGCCAATACACTACGACGTGACCCGGTGTGCGGGCGAGCCGGCGTTCGTTTCGTCGCGACACGCCGGCGTTGCCACGCCAGGCGCCGGTCCTGCCATATACTCGCAGGCGCGCGCTGCGTTGCTGTGACGCATGCAGGTTTCAGCGCGTCCGGCGTCCCTGCGTCTCGAAGAGAAGCAGACGCAGTGCTGTCTGGGTAACGCATTGGCGCCAAATGCAGCATGTCGCATTTTGCGCTGGTTGCCGCCGGGCCGCGACGACAGACGCTGGTCGCTCCACACGCGTTTGGCGTCAGACTAGAGTGCTCGCGTTTTGCTAACGTAGCGAAGCTGTGCCCAGCATGCGCGGGCGTCAACGTTACGTTGGAGCATATTGGGCCTTTTATGATGCACTTGAGGCCTTTCGCTAGCTCCACATATACCAAATTTGGTGTTATGTGATATCAATGAATGACAAAGGTACATGACTGGTGCAAACATGATAATCACGAGACGCGTGACATGTAGGAACATGACAACATACCACGCTTATAGCGTGCTCGCGGCCGTTTCGCTAGCTCCACATATACTAAATTTGGCATCACGTGACGTGAATCGATGACGAAGATAAACAGCGCATCAAAGCATGATAATCATGACACGGAAGTCGTGTACGGCATAAGTTACCTCCACCTCGCAACGTTGTGGCCATTTGAAAGTGGCATATCAACCTTCTTCTTCGTGATTCGCATATCGTCGATTCCCACTGGATGTGGGAACTGCCATTTTTTTAGTTCGAGCCAGGGCAAGTTATTTGAACGATTCTGCCTTCAATGTTTCACGTTATATTCGTTTATTGAAGAATAATATATACAGCAGGTGTTACACAGGTGATGGTCGGAAAAGTACAGGTGAAACAGTATTCAAAAAAACGTTACCTGGGGTAGCCATCGTCTAGTAACGTTGACAAAAACTCCCTAGTTTATTTTATATTTCAATAAAAAAGCAGACAAATGGTTTTTCCCGATGTACGTTACTAAGCACAGATAACGGTATCGAGGCGTACAGTTTAGAACTTATGATTAAAGGAAGATGCTATGAGCGTTACGTCACGTTGGCACAGCGTAATTTTGTAGGTAACTCTAGCAGCGTAGAAGTAGTGGTGTTTTTTTTTACAGGAGCCAGGCGTATCACTACGCAGACGTGACAAAACTTTTTACGAGATTTTAAACGAGAATTTATCACGTGGTGCGCTACCCTGCGTGGCCACATTCGCACTCGAGGATGATTTGACGGGTGAGTTGATATCGCACCCTAAAAAGCTAGAGCAGAGCAGACATGTAGGCAGGGACGAAGCAAGAACGCACAAGACATTCGCGAAAGGCTTTCTTTCATATTAGCTCGTACTCACATAGATACCACGTTGCAAGCAAATATACTTGATATCTACACGCTGGGCATACTGATATCAAGTACAAATGTGTGTGGAGCACATGACCGAGAGCATTCAGATACCACGTTGCAAGCAAATATACTTGATATCTACACGCTGGGCATACTGATATCAAGTACAAATGTGTGTGGAGCACATGACCGAGAGCATTCTTGACTGAATGATATGTAGGGTTTAACGTCTCAAACCCACCACATCATTGTGAGACACGCGCGTAGTGGGAGGCTCCGGAGAATTCGACCACCTGGGATTCTTGATTTGAATAATATGCGGGGTTCAACGTCCCGAAACCACCATATGATTATGAGAGACTACGCAGTGGAGTGCTCAGGAAATATAGACCACCTGGGGTTGTTTAACCTGTACCCAAAACTCAGCCCACGGACCTACAACATTTCAGTCTCCATCGGAAATGCAGCCGCCGAAGGCGGGATTCAATCCCGCGACCTGCAGGTCAGCAGCCGAGTACCTTAGCCACTAGACCACCACAGCGGGGCCACCTGGGATTCTTTAACGTGCACCGATGTCTAAGCACACGGGCCTACAGTATTACGCGTTAGCAGCCAGCTATACCTTAGCCACTAGACTACAGCGGTGGGGCGAGCGTTCTTGATTATGGGCGGGACTTTCACAAGACTGGAGGCTGGAGTGCAGCTACATTCACCAAGAAATTGTTTTCACAGCACCCATGCCAATGGTCACCCATCGTTGGCATAAGTAGCATAGGCGCTTTTTAGCACGTTATCTCATTGATCTCACTGTAATGTGCTTATATTAGGTGAGTCACACAGAATTAACAATACTCTATTTTTTGTACCATGACAAGGTTCACTCACTTTATTAACAATGTGCACATATATCAAAAAGTAAGAGTACCTGAGGATTAGAATGAAAATAATTCAAGGATTGTAATCAATATGGGTTGGGGCGAGAGTAGGTGAAATCTGGGCCAGTAGTTACTAAAATGTGACCTGAAATTGTTCAGCAGTGTTGGTTGATACCAAAACAGGGAAACGATTAGCCAACCTAGCATCGAAGGTGCGAATCGACAGGAATGCTAAAGGCACGCTCACACTTTGCCTCAAAAATAGCGAAAGCAACAAATCTCAAAGAAAATCCACTCGCTTAGCTGCTTGCCTAAGTGTCCCAAAAACCACGTCGCGAGCATGGCGCGGAAACATCAATCTGAAGCCAATTTTCGCCCACGCTTTAGAGGATCGCCTTTTTACTTCATGGAGAGCCGTACTTTGGCTGATGATTGATGATTGATTGATTGATTTGTGGGGTTTAACGTCCCAAAACCACCATATGATTATGACAGACGCCATAGTGGAGGGCTCCGGAAATTTCGACCACCTGGGGTTCTTTAACGTGCACCCAAATCTGAGCACACGGGCCTACAACATATCCGCCTCCATCGGAAATGCAGCCGCCGCAGCCGAGATTTGAACCCGCGACCAGCGGGTCGGCAGCCGAGTACCATAGCCACTATACCATCGCGGCGGGGCTACTTTGGCTGAGCTAGCTTATAAACTACGTGATGCTAAAAACTATTGTTGGTTACAAAATGAAAATATTTACAAATACTGCCCCCAGAGCAGTGCGTCACCTGCTATTCATCTGCGCGAGAGAGTCGTGCTACGTGGTATTTATTTATTTATTTATTTATTTATTTATTTGTGAAATACTGCAGGCCAAAAAGGCCCAAGCAGGAGGGGCACAAACACAACCACAAGATCAGTACATGAGTGACACAGCTTGACTAAAATACGTAGGAGAAGAGCGAGTAGAAGAGAAACATCAAAACAAAAAAATCAAGCGATATTGGGAGGGGGGGGGGGGTCAAGATTCACAGAATTCGTTGCAACCACAAGTGATTTTTTGCTGCAAACACACATATATGAGCAATTATAAGTAAAAGTTCGTCGTCCCTACTTGAAACATCAGGATTTACGGAGAGTTATGCTAAATTTTCTGCAGAAATTGCGTAAGAGGTCAACGTTTTTGAACCGAAAACCAGCGGCCCCAACGCATGCCTGGATAAAGAACACTGATTGCCACATCGCGTCCCAGACATGACCAAACGTAAACCGGTAGTCGGCTGTCACGTGCACTACTCTCGAGTGATAATGCTTCCCATGTGCGGCGTTACCCACAGGACGGCTCTATGCTCACCTATTGTAGAGTAATTAGTACTCTGAATCGTTAACCACTCTTTCTAACCCCCCCCCCCCTACTCTCGAGCCCAAGAGACGGCTTTACGCTCTCCCATAGTAGAGTACCTCGTACTCTGAATCGTTAATAACTTTTTCTATACACACTACTCTCGAGCCTGCCAGGGCAGCAATCGAATACGGGACGGCTTTAGGCTCTCCCATAGTCAAGTACTAAATACTCAAAGTCGTTACTCGAAATCGTTAATCACTTTCTCTAAACACACTCAGCAGGTACTCAGACGTGCTTGCTCGACCACGGGACGGCTTTCAGCTCTCCCTTAGTTTCGTACCAAATACTGTAAATCATTAACCCCTTTTTCTAAACACACTCGTTGTAATATTTGTCAACACGGCCTCATCAAGTGTGAGGCCAACAGGACGGCTTTATGCTCTCTCACAATAGAGCACCAAGAACTATAATTGGTTAGCCACTTTTTCTGAACGTTTTTTTTTTTGGTGGAAACGTTTTGGTTGTAGGTGAAGCTTACATTTATTGTTGGGTTGTAAACGTCTATAGACGCGCGTCGGCGATGCTCCACAACGGCCCAATCGCAAACTGCCCATGAAGCACCAAAAGGCTCACCGGCTGCTGATTCGGCCTAAGATTGCTATGGCTAAGAGAGCCCGATTTTGGCTAAGATTGCTATGAAGACTGAAAATAGAAAACGATGCAGCAGCGAGTCGACATACCTCAACGTATCTAGCTTCTTCGCAGCCGGACAGATCCGCCGTGAACACTGCGTGTAGATATGATTGCTTGCACTGTAATATTTGTCAGCTGACTCTGATTGGGCAATGAATTCTTCGCTGCGTGGTAACTTTAACAGGGCACCTGGGTCACGCGCGCAGAAGCCTCAAAAAGGAGCAACTCGACTCTTTGGTGACAGTTTCAAGGCTGGTTTATTGAAGGTGACTAGACGACTAGAAAGGAAAGAGACAGGTTGAATAGAACGAAGGAAAAATCGGAGCCGGTCCCATGAAGGCTACCAGTGGAATGGTGCAGGTTAAGCCCCTTTCTCTCTCGTCGGCTCTGTGTTGGCGGCCCTCTTCCCGAACCGTGAAATTGGGTGGCGAAGATGAGCTCCCCGACGGCGTATGTACGGCGGGAAGACAGGGCGATACCTTTTGAATTCTCAACACTAGGCGTGTCTGCTTATGCAGTTTGTGCTGGCGCGCCCGTCAAAGCACTGGTTTGATAATGTGAAGAATATATCTCTCGCGAGATTTTTCACGCATAACGTGAATTCAGTGCGGAAGTAAATGCTCAGAAGTGTGGCTTCGTGTTGGTCTGTAGAGCCAGCTGGCTTTGCTCGACCAGGCCCAGTGAGCCACAAAGGCCCGTGGAGCCCTGGACTGAGGACCCAACCCACTTGCCCAGAAACTTTTTATGGAATAAAGGAGAAAGTTTCTTCTCTCTCTAAATGCTCAGAAGACGAGCGAAATGAAATGAATCCTCGAAGCGGAGAAGGCGACGGCACGCGTGCGAATGTTTCAAGGTGGGCGTACGTGAATTTCCCGCTGCTTTGGCGTTTCAGTTTTTCTGAATGCGCCATGGCACGCGGGTCTGGGGCAAGAGTACGACGTTGGGCGTCTTGGTAATACATAACTGATGAGGTAGCACGCAAAACCGGTAGGGGACCCTAAAGCTTCGCCTTTAGAAGTTGAACGCGAGAGCGACATCCTGTTCCTAGTGCGTGCTTCAAACAATAGGTGCGCGAAACCTTTTTGAATTCGACACGTACCTACTACGTGGCTTTATTGAAATACGCGCCAGTAGCATGTGTGCCTTTTGTAGAGGGTACCGGCTTTCAACCACGGAGACATTATGATAAGCACATATTCTGACGGCCGTTGGCAATGGGCGCTTGTACAGCGCTATATTACTGCAACATTTCATGTTGCGTTGTGAAGCATATATACAGGACGCGTGTGTTTTGGAAGCATGAAGGTTGCTTTCACTGCATTTCCATGCAGAGGAAGTTCTTTTCCCTGTTTTCACGAACAGAGGCGCGGCCATTTGGTAGAACATCCGCTTGCCACGCAAACGACGCGGGTTAAATTCTCACTTGGACCCCCTAACAATTCTGGTTCGTTCCCCACTGTGCTCCAGAATTTTTCATCATTCATTTATGTTGTTTGCATTGCTCTTGATTTTTTGGTCATGCATAAGATGATAATTTTTCGCTCACAATCAACGACGATTACACCAGCGCCGCCGCCCGAATTTCTGCGAAATGAGGTCCTTAACGCTGTCGCATTCAAAATGTAAGACACAAGACAAGAGAAGGGACAAAGGGGAAGTGCTCCGAATATTCTGTCCTTTGTGACTGCTTCATTAAAATTTACGATCACGAAGTCTTCAGTCTCTCTGCGAATTCCTGTGTGACACAAGAGATTACTTTTTTGAGCCTAACCAAGCCTAAAAGTACAGTTTCATTGTTGGATTGCATCAATTCAACCCATACTGAAGAATGATGTATTATGAGTGATTCTAAGTAATTCAAAAATTTCTATTAATTTATTTTCGTTGTTTTTTTCCTCAGTGTGAAATGGCCACGTTCTCTTGAAAAGAAACAAAACAATCACCCCTTCTCCCTACTCTGGCTAGTCCTTAACTGTTCACTTATATTAACCAGCAGCTTCCTGGCCAATCCCCCATAATGGATAAGGGTAAGAAAAAAGAAACAAGCAAGCAGTCAAGCTGAACCGTTGACCTGTGTGACCGTCCTTGTAAATGTATCTTGTAAAAAGTATTTTACCCTGCAAGCAAATCGTCATTCACGTAACACTATTATTACCTTAGAACAGCGTGTGTACGGATATTATTCACTTCATCGATAAAATAATATTACATCAACAAAGAAATGCTCTTTTAACAGTCACAGAAAAGTGCACTGAACTTCAAAAACACCACCGACTTCTACGCCTTCTCGACTATTTCGAAAAAAATTAAACGTGCAATTTCATACCACCACTTAGCGCTTTCTACATTCATTAAACGTTCTTAATAATTTAGCTATTCATCGAAGTAGTGCAGACGCTCACATAGGTACTTAATTTGAAAATACAAAAACACACAGCCAAATTTATGAATTATAGAAATGACAGCACCGCTTGGAAGGCTAAGAAGTCATTGCGTGATTTAAGAACAAAGGAGAGGAAGAAGTATTTTTTGGTTCATACTTAAAAATTAATGGGACGTGCTGTACTTGTCCCGTTCTAGAAAACTGAATATCGAAGTGGCGCTTTTACGGACTTCATTATTCGTTCAATTAGCTCTATTTAGAGCAACTGCCAGTGTAAGAACAGATAGCATTAAAACTTTATTTGGAATATGCATAAAGTTCATTCAGATACGTCTATGCTGAAGCCCCGTATTTTTGCACGCATAACGTTGACTCTCATATTGTTTTCATGCCGAGTAAAAATATCTTATATATAACAACACAACATGCATTGAATAGCTCATTCAAGTACTCCGCCTCTAAAGCCAGCCCCTGTCTGGTCGCGTCAGCCTCGTTCGCTCGTGGAATAGCGTCATAAATAAGTTAAGCCACCGAGACAGAGACTTTCTTTTTTGACCAGCGCCGCTCTTCCGGCAGAAAGATAACTCAGGATCCACCCGGCGACTTCGCAGGCGCGCGTGTTTGCGCAGCACCAAACAAAAGCGCGTCGCGTGCGACGGCTGCGTCAATCTTGTTAGGTTCGCACCACAGGTACGCCCGGGAAATCTACAGCAGCGGGCCGTGGCAGCACCTGCCACTAGACAGTGTGCGCGAAGATTGCGGCCAAAAGCAATTTGTATTGATTTGCAGGCCTCGGTGTGTGGATGCTAGAAGCTTATAACCATGGCTGTCGGGGAGCAGTGACCGTGCATCTGCTATCCCACCTTTCCCCGGCTTCTTTGCTTTGAGCGAAGCAAATGCTGGAATTAAGACGAAGCTGCTCTAAAGAAGCTTCGAACTCAATTCAGTGCGAAAGAAGGGAATTTTTGCTAGAGTAACTGTAAGTTCTGCGAGTCGATATACGTTCATGATGGTCAAGCCGTACAAAAAATGTGTACTTCAGGAGAGTGAAAGACCAGAAGCTTTGTCCAGGAGACACAAAGTACAGAAGGTACAACACACGGCAGGACCCAGAACAAAGAACCTGTCTGATGTTCTTTGAAGATCTCTATTCTTTGTAGTGTTTCATCGTCATAAGAAACTGTTCTGTATCATTAGATATTCTGTTTTCTATAACTAATCAAGTATAACCAAGTTTCCCCTGCGCTAGTGTGCGTTAGCCAACGTAGTACTAGAGTGGTAGGCCTTACCCTTCATTTTTTCCCTTCCTTTTCTCTCTCTCAACAAGTCCGTTCATGTCAAGTTTGTGTCTTTCAGTAAAGGTGGTGCATTTTCGGACCCCAGCACATTTGTGTTGGCTCGTAACACCGTAAAACAATAGAAAGATGAAAGTTGCTTGAGCCACTTAGGGTAGCTGTCACATCTTGTAGAGATGCATTCCTGTTTCAAGCGTATATGTAATCTCTTGGCTCGAAAACAAGGGACCTTTATAACATTAGCAATGCGCACCTCGCTGGCTCTGTGCATCACTAACAGTACACAGAAGATTCTTAACATAAAGCACAGGTAACTACACAAAGGAAACAAGTAGAAAATTAGGGTATCGTTTTTCTTTGTTAAACACAACAGTAATGAAATTGACAGACAAGAAAGAGAGAGAGAGAGATAAAGATGCAAGGAAAGGCAGGGAGGTTAATCAGACACACATCCGGTTTGCTACACTGCACTGGGGAAGGTATGAAGGAGAGAAAAAAGGTTACAGAGAGTTAAGAAAGGTACACACAATCACGACCACACTTGGGGGAGCACACACAATCTACAGGCGGTCATTCAGGTTTGTTGTCTTCAAGTAATGTAGGAGGGCTTTAGCCGCTTTTTGCGCAGTTCAGGCAGACGCCCAAGGTCCAAGAGTCTTCTGCACAGAGAATGGTCTAGAGTCCAGTTGATTCAAAACCATTCGGAGCTGGCATCGCTGTGTGTTGTGGCAAGCGCAGCTGCACAGGACGTGTTCAATGGTCTCTTCAGCTCCACAGTAGTCGCATGTAGAGGTGTCTGCCATACCGATGAGAAAGGAGTACACCTTTGTGAATGTGACACCCAACCAAAAGCGGCATAACAGTGTCGCATTGGAGCGGTAAAGTTGTGATGGTAGCTGTATCTTGAGCGAAGGATCCAGTTCATATAAGTGACACCTTTGGAAGCAGGTAGACGACCAGAACTTGTGTGTAAAATTTCGAGCCAGAAAGTAAAGTTGTCTTGCTGCATCAGTCCTTGATAGAGGAATTGGGACCACACGTGTTCCTTCATGGGCTGAGCGGGCTGCATCATCGGCTGATTTATTTCCGGTAATACCGATATGTCCAGGCAGCCATTGATATATAATATCATGCCCTCGTGCAACAGCTTGATGGTGAGAATGTCTTATTTGATGTACCAATTGTTCATTATTCTTCTTCCGCATGGTAAACTGCAAACTCTGAAGTGCTGCCTTCGAATCACAGAATATGACCCATTTTTCTGGACGCTCTTGAACGAGATATTGTAAAGCGGTTCTTATAGGAGCAAGCTTTAATGCCGTCGACGTAGTCGTATGCGACAACCTAAACTTGATCGTCATTGCTGCAGCCGTAATTACAGCGGCAGCTGATGAGCTGCTGGACGAGACTGACCCATGAGTGTATATCTGCGTTCGGTCCAAGTACAACTCATATAATAATAGCAGTGTTGCTTGCTTCAATGCTACTCTGGAGTGATTGGTTTCCTTTTGATACCCGGAATTTCTAGACGTACCTGCGGCTGGTCGAGGCGCCACAAGGGACGTGCAATTCTCGTATCTGTCGTATATCCTGATGGACTGCTGTTTAGGTGTTTGGTTATCACATCTGAAAACGTAGCACGTGGTCTTTCGGAGTGTAGAAGGGCCAAGTGGTGTTCGGAGAGATGGCTGGCATGTCGAATATGCGCTCTGAGGCAATCTACAACATGCCCTGACCGGATGGCCACAACATGCCCTGACCGAATGGTCCTTGGCAAGCACGATTATGACATAGGCAGGAGCGCATCGGGGCAGTCCTAGGCAGATATGCAGTGCCTGACGCTGCAAATTCTCCAAAGAATGAGTATTGGATTTGCAAGTGTTCGTCAGTACCGGCAAGCTGTACCGAAATATACCCAGAAATAGTGCCCTCTACAATTGTAGCATGGAGGCCACAGAAGTTCTCCATGCTTTCCCGCACATGAATTTCATTATATGCACAATGGATAGCAGTCTCTTTTTCAAGTACGCAATTGCGGGCTCCACGAAAGACTTCTGTCAATAATTACACCCAGGAAACGATGCGTCCGTGCATATTTGACACTCTGCCCATTGATGTAAACAGGGTATGGTGTCATTGGTTTGCGTGTAAACGTAATCAACGCGCACTTCACAGTTGATATAGTCGGGCCTTGTTTCTGAAGGTACGCTGTTGTGCAGCTGTTGCCCGCTGTATTCGTGCACGCACTTGAGGGCGAGTAACTGCAGCACTCCAGAGTCAAATATCATCGGCGTATATGGATAGGCATACCGACTGTGGCTGAACTTTTGTCAGGCCAATGAGGGCAACATTGAATAAGGTGGGGCTTAAAACACCTCGCTGAGGTACTCCGCAGTATGTGTAATGTTCAGTAGTTTCACCCTCATCTGTTTGCACAAAAAGACTCCTGCCAGTTATATTGTCTTTTACCTATTGAAACATTCGTCCACCAATGCCCATTGCTGCGAGAGAAGTGAGGATGGCATCGTGAGCTACATTATCATATGCACCCTTCACGTCAAAAAAGAGTGCCACTGACATACGCTTGCGACATTTTTCTTGCTGAACAAATGTCGATAAGTCAAGGACACAGTCGATGGAGGAGCGGCCCCGACGAAAGCCTGCCATGCAAGAAGGGTATTTGGTGTATCGTTCCAAGTACCACTCGAGCCGAAACAGAACCATTCTTTCCATCACTTTTCCTAGGCAGCTTGCGAGGGCAATAGGGCGATACGCTGTAAAATCCAATGGTGATTTTCGCGATTTCAGAAGTGTTACTATTCCACTTATTTTCCACTCTCGGGAAACACGGCAGCTCAGCCAGGTGTTATTGAAGCATGTTAAAAGTTCTCTTCTGGCTTTTTATCTATGTCCCAGCGCACTATAAAGAATATCATCAGGACCTGGCGATGACATGCGCTTAGAAGCGACTAACGCACCTTCCAGTTCTTCCATGGTGAACGGAAGGTCCATTTCTGGTAATCGCGTCTCAGGAACGATCACGGCGTCGATGCTCTCGTTCATAATATTCCCGGAAACTCTCGTGCAAAATTTTTCAACCACCTCGAGTTTTGTTTTTCTATGATTCAGGGCCAAAGCTTTAAGAGGGTGCCGTTGTTGCGGAGAGGAGCGAAGGCCACGGACTGTTCTCCAGATATATGACAGCGGTTAATGAGGGTCTAGAAATTCACAGAATGCTTTCCAGCGTTCGCTCTCCAGCTTCTTAATACGTCGTTGAATCTTTTTCTCGAGCCGCCTTGCTTCCCTCAGGTCGTAAATTGATTTTGTGCGTCTGTATTGTCGTTCAGCACGCCTTCGTATAGCTTTTAATTTTTCCATTTCAATGACGAACTGTGTTATTTTAGACGAGAATGATCATTTACACTTGGACGCTTCCGCGATGGTATTTTCCAGGCTGCAGGCAAGGCCTTCTTGGCAAGCATATTCAACACGCGATGTAAACATCGACCAGTCAGTGCCAATTACAACACTGGAAGAGAAAGTTCTTTTGAGTCCATCGATCTTCACGTAGGTGGGTATGTGATCACTTTCGTGAGTCTCAATGTCGCAAAACTTTGTGAGAGAAGCACCGTGACACCAACGTCAGGTCAAGGCAACTGACATACGTGAGACCCCGCAAATATGTTGGGGCGCTATCGCTCATGATGGAAAGGTCGTAGTTGGAAGCGAATGTAACAATATTCCTGCCCCTGGAATTCATCCTAGTGCTCCCCCAAAGCATGTAATGGGCGTTCAAGTCACTGGTGATGATACAAGGCCCATTGGTCCTTATTATGATGACTTTTATTCTGTCACCGTCAAATCGCGCTGACGGAGATATATATCCACCAATAAGTGTGAACAAAACAACATTCTTCTTCATACGAAGACACACATACGGATTGTCGTGATTTGAACTTACTGAGTGTGAAACATAAGTCAAGTCCGTGCGGATGTAAACAATTACTTTGCTTTGTTCTACGCAAGCGGCTGAACAAAAAGCTTCATAAACGGACAGTCTATAGGGCGTTGATACGTTTGGTTCACATATGACAAGTATAGAGAGTTGATCGGCCCGAACAAATTGGCGAAAGTCCGAAATGCCTCTGGCATTCCATTGAAAAATTGACGCACTTTTAACTTAGGTGAAACTAAAGTTAAACTTAAGTTAACTGGTGAAAGAGCGGCGAGAGTTAGAGGAATTTGAGGAGATGTTGACAGAGATATAAATAGGCAATGATGCTGAGGAAAGTATAGAGAACGTTATTAGAAGTATTTGTAAAATAAGTGTACGAAAGATGACTTCCCGCTGGCAGGGATTGAACCTGCAGCCTCTTAATAACGCGTCTGATGCTAAGAAACACAATGCACCACAGGCGTTCTGATGTGCCTTCATTTTTTCCTTCATTGACAGTTTCCGCCGCAAATCCTTCTTACTAACGTTGACGGGAAACAAACCCCTGTTAAGAATTTCCCTACCATTTTATAATGCTTAAATATTTCAAAGAAATTTCCCGGGCTGTTTGACTCTCTGAAGGTTGGTGATCAGCGGAGATAAATGACCAAAACTCTGTTTTTAAAAGTAAATAGGGAATACTTAAACGCACACATTTATTGTATAATAACGCAGTACAGAAGCATGTTAGGTTCAGAAAACTTTCGAAGGTGTGTGTGTTGGTTGGGGGGGGGGGGGTAGTTCTCACATCGGATGACCTGCCAAACAAAAGTGGGAAGATAATTTGCGCATTGGAGTCGTCTTATGTAATTGCATCAGATATCATATGAGCTTTCATCATATACCTCAGAGGAGACGATAAGTTTTTTCTCATCTACCACTGTCACGCTTCTGTTACTTCTTACGGACTGGTGAAAGAGCGATGATAATGAGAGAAACTTGAGGAGATGTTGACAGAGATATTAACGCGCGTGAACAAGAGATAAAAGCTGCAGCCGCAGCTCTTGCACCTCAGATTAGATAATTTGATTTTTTCCCTCGGGTAGTGACCACATTTGATGTCTCGGGAGGCCTGCTTCGAAATATCAGAGGAAAGTGAAAGCCAGAAAGAAAAAAAAACTTTTTTCTTTAGCATTACTGTGGGCATGCGCAAAGGTGCACGATTCTTATTACTTAGAGCAGCTGCAAAAAAGATTTTCTGCCCAGTAAGCAGATTAAGCTAAATGGTGTTATATAGAAAATAATGACGATATCTCGAAGTTTAGGTAAACTACGAAAGCTCTCAGGGTTCTGTCCGTGAATTATCAAATCATCAAGAGCGGCCAGTGCATGCGTCTCAAAACTTTCCCCTGCCTATAAATTACCTATAAATGTCATATACTACGCTGCTCCTAAGCTAGTTTATGACACGTTCTAAAAAAAATAAAAATAACGAGGCTCATTATGAAAAAGGCCTGCGTTTAAGGGCAACACCTGAGCATTTCGAAACCTAGCACAGTGCTATATTACCACTAGCCATTGGCGTGATCGAATCCCGGCTCCAGCGGCTGCATTTCGATAAAGGCGGAAATGTTGCAGGCCCGTGTGCTCAGATTTCGGTGCACGTTAAAGAACCCTAGGTGATCGAAATTTCCGGAGCCCTCCACTACGGCGTTTCCAATAATCATATGGTGGTTTTGGGACGCTAAAGCCCACATATCCTCATCATCTCTAGCCATTGAGATGTTCTCAATGCAACGCAGCTCTTGCGGTAAAACTATTCGTTATGATTGAACATAAAGTGCATGACTTGGAACTTCATAATTAATACAAGTCTTGGTATTGAATAGACAACTATATATCAGTTTACATGCCGCAATATCCATAATGAAGAATATATATGATGACTTCCGATATTCAAGTACTTAAGTGAAAGCTTACTACCTAAACCACATTGTTTTTTTTTTTGTTAGCACTAGCTTGCTCAACAGAACACTTGGTTTACTTATCTGTTGAAATAGTAGCTATGGAAAATGAGAGAATACTTTTTGTCAATACATTTTAATTAAACCACCTAAGTAACCTTTCTAACAATAGGGCTCACCTTTGAGTGTTTCGCAGGCAAACCTTATAGAGCTCATCACGCGGCATAATAAAATTTAAAGCAAAATCTTAATCTTAATAGAATCTCTTGTGTGTGTGTGTGTGTGTGTGTGTGTGTGTGTGTGTGTGTGTGTGCGTGCGTGTGTGTGTGTATGTGCGCGTGTGTGTGCGTGTGTGTGTGCGTGTGTGCATGTGTGTGCTTGTGTGTGTGTGTGTGCGTGTGTGTTTGCTTGTGTGTGTGTGTGCGCGTGTGTGTGTGCTTGTGTGTGTGCGTGTGTGCGTATGTGTTTGTGTGTGTGTGTTTGTGTGTGTGGGGCGGGGGTCCACTTGTTCACCAATGAGCCTTTCTGGTTGCCCTCTGTAACTGGGAGCGCAGTTCGTAGGCAGATTTATTACGCAGACACGTCAGCATACGTTTATATATTGCCGCGTGCATTACTTTTAACCCGAAAGTGTTTTATTCTGGAGCCCACCAAGACATCAGTGACGTACTTCCGTCAAGGAAATAAAGTCTAAAAAAACAAGGATCAGATAACAAAGAAAAAAAAACACCTTCAACGGAAATCGAATTCTCGACCTCTCAGTCGGCGACAAGACACGCCGGGCACGCTATCCACTGCGCCATGACCGCAGTCTTTGCAGGCTTCAGAAACACGCCTTTTATATCTGCCACTGCCCTGTCACAGTACTAACGTGTTATGATGCATCATGACCGTCAAATACACAGTTCCTTCAACGCGTCGTTTCTACGCATCCGTCCTATTCGAAGTGTTTGTTAATAGTAGAAGTGCAATTTTTTGTCAACACCTTAAGCACTGCCCGGTGGCGACCTTACCAAAAGTGTTGGCATGGCTCATAGCATTCGTTCATATTAGAATGACTCTGCATTGCATAGAGAAACGTGTATGCTTCAATTGAATGTTACTTCATCCATAGAGTGTCTTCAAATTAATTGCAGGGAAGTATGACGCTGTGATCATTCAGCAAACATGAAAATGATGGGTAGTGCACGAATTCGTCTAGTCTTTGTACTTGCGGGCCTCGAATCACACTAGTGATTTCGTTTATTGCTGTGTTTCGCTTTTGTTTCGAAGGAAAGAACGCACAACTTTGAACTTTGTAACCCGACTTCAAAAGGCAAGCCTAAAGCGCTGAAGCAGTGAAGTGTAATTTGCTGAACATTTCCTAAATTTGATTTTGTGACAAAACAGCTCTAAGCCACCTGAGCACAAGCGGAGCCACAAGTACGAATATTAGGAAAATTAACGCACTACACATCTGCGTCTCTCATAATCATATGGTGGTTTTGGGACGTTAAACCCCACAAATCAAATCACGCACTACACATCATTCCCATGCTCGGTGAAGCGCCGTGCATTGCAGCTCACGTAAACATTAGGGACTGTAAGCTGACCGATTTTGCGCTCCATTCCCCGTTGCGCTCAAACGCTCAACGTTATGGGAGCGCAACGCACGTTTTCAATGAGGGTGGCGATTGGGGATTGTTGGTACGGTGGCATGATGATATAAGGTAACCAAAGGATGTGGACAAGAGAAGGCACATTCAAGAAAATACAGTGTTTAACGCTGTGTTTCCTTGAATGTGCGTTTTCTTGTCCATGTTCTTTGTCTGCGCTACCATATATATTAGCACGTTTTCAGTTTTAACTAAGCGTCGTTCGGCCAAAGCTATATCACGACGCCACTGGTGCATGAAAGTTGTTTTAAAAGAAATTAAACATAGTTCTTATCTCGTAACAAGATAGAAAATTCTGCTTTAAAAGATTGTGAATTCATTCACTGTTAGACGCATTAACATTTTTAAAAACTTTTTTGTCACCTACACTTGGAGGTGGACTGCTAACGAAGCCTTCAGGGCAGCCCAAACCCATTTCAAAGGCCGGTTGCGTGACGATCCGCGAAAATTGTTTAATGAAGCCTCGTTAATTGGCGCCAAGCCGAGAAATCAGCGCACGGCCTTGTTTTCGGTGGGTAGCATAATCGCACTGATAGCAGCAGTTCCCGTGGATCTGGGTGCACTACAGACCTACCATGGTGACGTGAACAATGAACAAGAGCTTCTCGTCCGCGAAATGAGCCTTGCTTGGCTTCAAAGTACGGCCGGAGGTCTTCATTGCTTCATTTACAGCCCGAGGGCAACGTAGGTATTCGTCGAAGTTCAAGCCGAACACAACGAGGTCACCCAAGTTCACGAGACAGCTCTACCGCTGCATGGTTTCCATCAACTGGCTCACAATGCGCTGGTATATTGCATATGCCGAGCAAAGAACCAAGAGCTCGATCAAAAGACCTTGCACTCGAGAACGCCGGCCGTTATTACAAAGTCTGTTTGTTATTAAGACACGGTCTCTTTTGCGGAGAGAGGCGAGAGGTAATGATTCTTTAAGAGGAAATGAAAATGAAAGCGAGCCCCGTGAATGTCTGCACCAAAGTGCGGTACCTCAGCAGCACTCCAAGAAGGAAGGAATAAGGAGGGATTAAAAGAGAAAGAAGCAAAGCTTGGGAGATGGCTAGAGAAATCCGCAAACGGGGCCCCAATAAGCGAGTGGTTGTCGAAGAGAGGACATCACGGACGTAACAACAGCCAGTCACGAAGTTGGCCGAGCATCTCTTGTAGACATCGCTTTGCCAATTGCCGCTCTTGGAGTACATCGACGAAAATTTCTCCATCATGTAGTGCATGCGGTCAACTTAGGGCGCCGTATATATCCACCCATGCTACACTATTTACGTCCCCGATTTTGTCCATGGGACGACGATAAGCGCAGGAACGCTTCCACCCTTTTCTTCACAAGTGCCATGTGAGACGTTCGCGGAGTCTTATAAGGCTGGATGATGTCGCGTAGAATTTAATCCGCTTATTTCTTCATAAACCCGCCTTGTTAGGCTACGGTTTTGGGCTGCTTACCCGAAAGTGCTGGGCATGTGATTGAATACCAGCCGTGGCGGCCGCATTTAGAAAGGGTCGTATAGCTTGAGGCTCGTGGTTTCTGAATTCAATGAACTTTATAGAATACCGGATGGTCAAAATTTTCGGAGCCCTCTCCTACGGCATCGTTTGTAGTCATATCGAGCTTTTGGGGTGAAATTCCTGGTGGTAATATTATTACTATCATTATTATTATTTTGAATCATTTTAATGCTGCACCATTTATCGTATGACTATTTATCTAGCTTCTTTCATGCCAGGTATAAACTGTTTGAAAATTGCTCAATTATATCTCAACATTCTGCTGTTTATGTAGTTTTCCTTCCACTAATTTGATTCTTGTATTCTATTGTGTTGAAGTGTAGTGTAAAAGAATTACATGCCTTCGTTCCATGATCACTTTACGTGACTACCTCTTTATTATGTATGTCATCTCTCGTTTGCCGATATGCCGGGCCTAGTCTTCCAAGCCACCATCTGGCTTCGACAGGCCTGTTATCTGTGTTGTACTCAAGATTACGGTAAAATTATTATTATTATTATTATTATTATTATTATTATTATTAACACCATTAGTGTTACAAAGCTGGTTTCACACGACATCGGTGTCGGCGTCGATTAAATGAGCAAAAAATCACTAGATAGGCCATGACAAAAACATCAAAAAACATAACAAATAATCAAAACAGGGGTACCATTCACGTTCGCCTCCAAGAGTTGAACTCGATAGCGATATCCTGTCCTCAGTGCGTACCTCAACCACTCACTACATACACTTTTATTGCATTGTCACGTGGTCCTAACGTATGCACGAAAGCCACAGTAAGCGTACCGAAGAGAAAGTCTTTATTTGGCTGAACTTGTGGCAGGAAAACTGAAGGTCAGAATACAGCATAACGCACTGGCACTGATAGCGGCGAACATAACGTCAGCCGTCGATAATATGTCAAGCGGTGACGTGCGTCGGCATTTATGCGTGTGACGTCGAATATTCCAGCGTTATCTCTAGCGCTCACTTAAGTTCCAGAAGAGCCTAGAATATTAGCATTATGCGCGTAATAGCCTCGGAAGGTTTTGGGATTATCTCGATGGTTCACGGTGAACAGGTGCACTTGCGCACGGCAGCACTTGGAGGTGTAATGGGTGATAAGAAAAATCGTTAAAGAAGTGTGGCAACAGAAGATTAGCCGAAACGTTTAAATTGTTATTACTACAAATAAACTCATAATGTTTAAATTGACTTCTTTCAGCGAAGCTTTTACATATGGCTGCATTCTGTTTAATGGGTAGCATGCTCTAAAATATGCACAATTCTTCAAATGAAAGTCTTTCAAAATCGCTCTGATCCCACTACGTGGTCCTAATGCAATACGCGCAGTAACGCGTATGCCATTTTTAATGGGTGACCGACTTTCAGCCACGAAGTTTTTATTACAATCACGTGTTCTCACGCTAAATGGTAATGTACGCTTGGTATCAAGCACTATTACTGCGATGTTACACGTCCTATTGGCTAAGGTACTGGACTGCTGACCCGCAGATCGCGGGATCGAGTCCTGGCTGCGTCGGCTCCTTTTTCGAAGGAGGCGAAAATGCTGTACGCCCGTGGGCGCTCAGATTTGGGTGCACAATAAAGAACGTTAGGTGGTAAAAATTTCCGGAGTCCTCTATCACGGCTCTCTCATAAATAAATGACGGCTTTGGGGCGTTGAACCCCACATATCAATCAATCGAATGACGTTGTATTGTAAAGCCTGTATACAGGACACGTGTAAAGCATGAACGTTGTAAAGCATGAACGTTAATTTCACTGCATTTTTAAGCAGATGAAGTTAATGTAACTGCATTGTGAAGCTGTGTGGCAGAACACCTGTTTGCCACGAGAAGGGCCCAATTTCGATACTCACTCGGAACAGGAAATATTTTCTTTTATTTGCATCATTCTCGATTTTTCGGTTCCACACAAGATGACAACCGAAACGAACTGTTTCACGACTAATGATATTTAGGGGTTTAATGTCCTGAAAGCACCATAGATTATGGGGACGCTGCCGTGGAGGGCTCAAGAATTTCGACCACCTCGGGTTGTTTAACGTGCACCCAAATCTTAGCCTACAGTATTTTTGCCTCCGTCGAAAATGCAGCCGCCGCTGCCGGGATTCAATCCCGCGACCTGCAGGCAGCAGCCGAGTCCCTTAGCCACTTGACCACCACGGCGGGGCTACTCTTCACTGCTCTCACGGTAGAAGACCCTATGGAGGCCCAACGTTGGTGAAGCGTCCACTGTGGTGTCAGTATTGCTCATCATATGTACTCCGATGCTACAGGCATGTCATCAGATTGGCGTAGTTTGTACTTAAACGTCATTCACTGAAGTTTGTCTACGTAGCACTCTGTTGCAAGGCTACCATTCTCACATGCACAAGCTCACATTTTAGCTTACCGTTTTTGGGGTTGGTAGGGCCCATGTTGCCTTGGCATGGATACGCAAGGTTAAACAACTGGTTATATAAAGTGTATCTGACTGTCTGTGCATTTGACATCTGTGCATATATTGTTACGGTGATTTCACAACGTCTCGCTCAACAAAAAATTACAACACTTTCTTGTCTCCACATACTTGCCATGACATTAATTACCACTGCACATAAAAAATACCATTTTTTTTCAGAGGGAGCAATATTTTGATGAAACTGGCCGTTCAAACTGAGTGCGTCTGTTTTTTTGTTTTTTTTTTCAGGGCACAACTTCATTCAACGAAGTGGCCGAGCCTTAGCTGCTGCGATACTACTTGCTTCACCATCACAACATATATGATAATGTAACTATTACGGTTTCACGTTTCAAAACCAGGATGTCATTATGTAGAACTCCACAGTGAAGGGCTACACAATCGTAATTTTCGCTTTGCGTTCGAATCGAAGGTCGGCGATGTTCGCCTACTGGCACCAGGGCTCACTAATTATTCACATCCCGACATCATCGTTTATCGCTGCATTTATATTACGAATTACCACAAAGGGGTACACCAGTGCTATGTGTACCCTTGTAAGGGTGCACATAGCGTTGACGAGCACCTGTTTTTAAAACAGTTTACGAATACTGTACAGGGCCCGGCGGTGCTAACACATTTCAATTCATATTTGACGGCACGTGCCAGTTCTATGGAGAGGTGGCTGACACCTTCACGTAGTCTGGGCATGTCAGTGAAATCCAGCTATCACCCACATCCCCAACTCCACGAGAGAGGCGGCCCTGCTCAGCTGTCAGGACACGAAGACCCAAAAGGCTCTTGTTCAATGAACACGGGCGGCGTTGCTTGCCAATGGCGCTCCGGAATAGGGATGCCACCTAGTGCTATGAAGAAAGGAGTTCAATTAGACCCCGACCTCATCAGTTCTCTGTAACCATTCGTTGGTTAATAAATGTTTGATCACCACCATACCAGCCTGGAGAGAATGGTGATAGTCCAGATGTGGTCAGATCTATGATAACTGAACTGTTAGAAATAATCCACTGTATGAAGCCTACATATTACGAAGCAGCTACGCTGCAATCGGGCTAGGGCTGTCGGCCTCTTCCCCGACACGAGCGACTTTCTCTGCTTCAATGACATCCACATACTTCTAGCAACACAGTTCCTAAATGTTCGCGTAACGTGTATTTGGAAAGATGTGTTCAGAAACAGAGCTTTTCTTGTAGGTGTCCTTCGTGCCTTGCAGGGGCCGCTCAGCCTTTTTAAATATGTCATATTAGAGCCATGGCTCTCATCTTACGGCGAAGCTCTCTTAGTCCACATAGTGCTGTCTTCTTATTCATCGTCGTAACAGTAGTAGTAGTAGTAGTAGTAGTAGTAGTAGTAGTAGTAGTAGTAGTAGTAGTAGTAGTAGTAGTAGTAGTAGTAGTAGTAGTATAGAGGAACATTTTTTTTTCAAATTGAACCAATACTAGAGCCAAAACTAGCTCATATAAGGTTGCATTGGTACATACATACTTTCGACATTTCTCTAGAACAGCAATGGTAAATTACTGCATAATACTATCAATACAATAATATGTACAGTTATAAAGGATAGTTGAGAGTATGGATGTGCCAATACAGATTTATTTGAGCTAGTTTCGGTTCTGGATTTGGCCCATTTCAAAAAGAACCACCCTGTAGTAGTAGTAGTTATAGTAGTTATACTAGTAGTAGTAGCAGCAGTAGTAGTAGCTGTTGTTGTTGTTGTCGAGGAACTTTCTCTTGTCACGTGGCCTCAGGCAGGCCAAGTGAACTGATTGGCGATATGCTGGCTCGCAACAGAGACAACGAGTTGCACCTCACCAAGCGCAACGAGAGAGACGTTCCCTACAAAGGCGAGGAAGTGCGAAGCGTAGTCAGAATTGTAATGCATCGCATTAGGTGACAAAGTTTATATGTAGGAAGCGTCGGTATAGATAGTTTGCACGCGACGTCACGGGCCGTATAACCATCACGGGCACTATCATGTGATGGGCAGTACAACGTCGAGGCGACGCGCCTGTTTACATGCTTCAGTGTGATAACGACGTCGCTGGGACCTCATTGGGTTTCTGTGCGTGAAATAACAAAGGAACCAGCATTGAATGCACTGATAACACTAAGGTGACATCACGAACTTGGCTGCCCAGTATGTTAGTGCAACAACGTTGCACTTTGCGCGACGTCAGTGCAATGCATCTCCGCAGCGTCTCTGAGACGTATATCATCATGCGTCACCAAAATCGATACCACGGCGCAATTATTTGAAGAGCTTCCACACTGACTCTCCGAATGGGAAATTCGGAATGCGCGGCAAACTTTTCGGGGCACTGCTTTATCTGACATCAAAGGAAGAAAATTGATTGCGCGGAGTCACCCACGAGCTTGAAGTGTCGAGAACCGCTTGGGTGGTAAATAAGTGTTCCTTCATATCCCAAGTGAATATCGCAAAGGAGTTGCTCAAAAAAAAAAAAAAAGTGCGAGCTCAAAAAATGCGCTTGAATGGACCGTTTCAGTCATAGTCACAGCTGGAGGTCGAATACACAGCCGGAACTGGGGGTTCTCTTGAGCCTAAAGTAACATAGCAAACAGAGTTGCGCAGCGCTTTCAGGAACAGGACCGTAAACGAACCTGGAAACAGCATAGCACTAGGTTCGACTTTCACTAAGCCCAAATAAGCAACAAAACTCCACTTCGAACGAGTGAGAAAGCGGTTTGAAAAAAATCATTCGGAACTTGCGGGCGGAAGGGGGGGGGGGATTTGCAATAGGGTATTCAAAGAACTAGAGGAAATGCGGCGCCCAAGTAAGCAAAATGAGGTATTCGAGTGTAAATGAATTTCAAGCCCAGAAAAATAGGTGCAAATGTGGTAGAGTGACGGACGTGTTCGATGCTGCGCTGCTCGAAAAAAAAATGAAGGAAGAAAGATATACTGATGCCTTCAGGGCATGGGGAGGCTCATTGGACGTAAAAGAAAAAACGTAGAGTGCTATTTGTTAGAAGCTTTCATTCGTGCTGCGACTCTGTTCAGCGTGAAATAAAAGCTGGTTTTGGGTTTTGGGAATGAAAATAAATAAAACGCGTGGAGTGCCCGGAATACTGAAATTGTTTCAAAGAGAACGTACAATAGAAATAGAAATAGAAATAGAAGTGACGGTGAACCTCTCGAGAAAGAGTCGGAGCGCGCATGAATAGAGCAGAGTGTGTTGAAGCCGCTTTCACGCTTCGAAAGCACAAAGGAAAAAAAGCAAAAGAAAGCAAGGCGCAGAAATGCCAATTATATAAAGGCAGTGACGGCAGCCAACCACTGAGTCTAACCGGAGGCAGAAGGACGTTTTTTGCCTTCAGAGCGTTTCTTCCTTTCGTGGTGAGGAATAAGTGCTCAAGCAAAAAAAAAAAGAAAAAAAAAGATGACGAACAAGTCGGAAACTGCACCGATGAGTTGAGCTTTCGTTTACTCTTTCTTTGAAACTTTTCTTTAACGTCTCTCGCTTGGGGCAGAGGCAGAACGAAGAAACAAAGCACCATGCCGGAAAAATTGGCGTGGTTTTCTGTTTGCTATGTGTTATAATTCTGGCCGATTAAACATTGCACAATATCTGACAGCGCTCTTAGAGGAAAAGGGCCAATTATTAATTTTTATTGTCGCTGCGTTCTTGTTTTCATACTAAACCAATTACTGTGTGTCTCTGAGAAAAACTACGTGAAACAGAAGGCCAGCTCCCTTTAATAAAGGCATTTGCTAAAGTGGATATCGCGCAATTACTGATCATGCACTTAGAAGATACCCCATTTCAAACAGCGTCATCATAAAAAAAAATTTGTGTTCCTTTCATACAAAAGTTGGTCGGGTGAGAGGAACTTTCTCCGCCCAGAAATATTTTACTTTGAGAGATTACAATAATAATAATAAACGATGGGGTTTAGCGTATAAACACCACCATATTAATATGAGACACGCTGTAGTGGAGGGTTCCCGAAATCTCGACTTAATGGGGTTCTGCACCGTGCACCTAAATCTAAGCGCATGGGCCCAAGCATTTTCGCCTGCACCAAGAATGCGATTCAGCCCCGCGACCTGCGGGTCAGTAGCCAAGTGCCCTAGCCTCTAGACCATCATGGCGGGTCGAAAGATTACGTTAAATCGAAATTTCATTTCAGAGTTCCTAATTTTTTAAATTGTACATGTCGCTTTCGCACTATCACTCTTCCACAAGACTGGGAATTTGGACTAATTGGTGATCACTGATCACCAACTTTAGCACGGTCCCATTTTGCACTGTCCTTGAATATATGTGTAATCAGTGATCAGACATATTGTCAAGAACAGCCCGGAATTTTGAAAGTAAAAACTGACAAGCCGCACATTTATGCACGTAAGACGCACGAAAGCTACGTTTCTCTTTTGTTTCTTCTTAGGCAATGTATTGAGACTTCCTTGCGCCCCTCCGAAAGCTTCCTGCCCTTAGCGTGGTCACGCATAGCCTCCAGGATGGGAAGCAGGGCAAACCAGCGTTGGCTCCGTGATCGGCCCACCGTTCACCGAGCGACGATGTCATGTGACGGTGTCATCGTGTGAAGCCACGTTATGTGACGTCACCTCAGAAAAATTTACCATTCTGGGAGGCCGTTATATTGTTGTCAAGCGATAGTTTTTCGCACCAATAGTATCACTGATAGGATGAGGCGGAGCACATTAAGCAAGCATTCTAAAATTATGGTTGATACACTATCCCTCAAGGGCAAGGTATATAACAGGTGCATCCCGCCGGTACACACTATACGGAGCAAAAATTTGGAGGTTTACAAATAGGCTTTGGTATAAATTGAGGATGACGTAGCGAGCGATACAAAAAAAAAAAATAATAGGTGTGCCCTTGAGAAACAAGACGGCAGCAGAGTGGGTCAGGGAAGAAGTGGGGATTAATGGCAGTATACTTGAAATCATGAAGATAAAATCAACATGGGCTGCGCACGCAGAGAGCGTAAGCAAGATAACCGCTGCTCAAAGAGCAACTAACGGAATCCCAAGAGAAGGCAAACACGTGAGGGGAGACAGAAAGTAGATGGGCAGATAAGATGATGTAGTTTGCAAGTATAACGTGGCAGCAGAAAGCACATGTACAGGGCTGATAGGCAGAACACGGGAGAAGCCTTTCTCCCGCAGTGGGCGTAATTACGCTGATGATGATGAGTGTTCAGTCCAGCTACGCGGAATGCTGACATTACTGACGGTCAATTTGGTGTTTGAAGAGACAACTAAGGCTTTTGCTTTAGTAATTATCGCTGCACTCTTGCGTACCAACCCACGATGTGATTAAGAGGCGATTCGTATAGTGGAGCATTACAGATTAACATTGATTATATGGTGTTGTTTATTGTGCGCATATGTGTAAGTTTAGAGGCATTCTTTAAATTTAGGCCTCATCTAAAGGACGCTGCTGGGACTAGGAATTGGCCTCGTGCACCTATAGATAAGGGCACCTAGATATTCTAGATGCAAGTATACTATGGCGAGTGAAGTTTTAAACGTTTCCATTAGGAATAGCGAAAATAGGAGAGAAATATTAGACGCGCACAATTTTAATACCTATAGGGAGAGCTGCGTTAGCCAAGATTCACATCTCTTTTGAATTGGGAGCTGATATTTCTTGACAACTCATAATATGTTACCACTTGCACATGTAACGGCTCTCTATGACATGCGTTACGTATCCGGACCGGTGATCATTGTTGCACGTGAGGAGCTGCAGGCATTTTTTTTTACAGATGTCCTTTTTTCGAATGAGCTTTCAGTTGATTATCCCTGCCCGTCTCGCGTTTTTCAATTCTATTTGTTCACGTTACGAATTCCATGCCGTTCTTGACAAAATATCGCTTCTGTCGTATAGGCTGACCTAATAGTCTGAAATGTCACAATTTTCAACCATATAAAGAGTCCATGCCTGATGTGAAAAGAGATATAAGGTGGGTTATTCTAGGTCTGGTTGATCTGTATTGCCGGCTTCCTAAGCGATGTGTCTCCTCCTAGGGCACTTTGAACTTCCTTACGGTTCACCGGGCCGGTAAGAGCGCTTGTAACTGCTGTACCTGTGGGAACCCGGAAGCGGCAGTTCTTTGCCCTCACGAAGGTAACCCGAGGTCGCTCAACCATTTCACCCAGGCAGCGGCAATAATCCATCGGGAACATAAACGGAGCGAGTGGTACGTAAATTTCACGCGAAGCAGCGCGCTACCGAGCTCATGGTCCCTGTACAACTTTCGTCGTTAGAAGAGTCGGCGGCGATCCGCCCCTCTGGTCGAGCAGTTACCGTACTGGACTGCAGATCCAAAGGTTGCGGGATCGAAACCTGCCCCTGGCGGCCACATTTCAGATGAAGGTGAGAAATGCCTAAGGCCCGTGTAGTCAGATTCAGTGAAAGTTAAAAAGCCCCACGTGGTGGAGTTTTCTCGAGCCCTCTACTACAGCGTCCCTGATAATCATATAGTGGCTTGGAGAGCAAAGATTTCTATTAGAAATGGATGGCATTCCAGTCGCACTGGAAGTCAAACCCCCCATATTCTGCGGTGACAGTGGATGTTCTACCATTCCACCACTGCTGCGGTAGCTTAGGGGAACCAGCATTCTTGGGTATTATTCTGGTTACGGTTCCGTGAGTGCGTATATCTTCGATATTGAAGTAGTTCATCGTGAATTCTGCGCAGTAGATAACTGGATAATGAAAACAAGGAGTGAGCCGGTGAAAGTCAACCATGTGCCATTGTGAGCGGAAATCGAAAAGCATGCATCCATCTCTTATCACTTGTCTCGTGGCTTATGAGGCATTTCATCGCAAGTGGTAAGCTGGTATATTATTTTCTTACCTCAACGGTCGGTCCTTGAAAGACCCCTTACCGCGCTGCGTTTAAAGACGAGGGGGTCAATGCCTCATCGTCTTCGTTACCTTTCGCAGAGGCGATTCCTTAATCTCGCCTCTTATTTCTCGGAAACACGTCAACATTGTTATCACTGAGCGCTGGAGCTCATAACGTTTCCGCGATGCTTGGCAACAGGTTATGATCGCTGCTTGCGCAGTCCTAAACACACAAAATGAACTGAAATCAGTTAATCTCACGCGATATTTATGCGAGACTAGAAAGAAAGGATGGGCGGCTGCCTAGCATAGCAGTGCAAGAGAGGAACGTCTGGCATCTCGCGTATATGGAAAATTCGAGAGCATGAGCACTATAGACGTCACGAGAATCACTATTTGCGTTACGAAGTGCGCGAGGAAGACAATATTTTCCTGGAGAGAATAGGGGGCTCGTTTTTTTCTCTCTCTTTTTATATTTTAGAGGCTGGTGAGTGGCTCTTTCAATTATTCTTGTATAGCGAGTTTTCTCGGTGCGAGTAACGACTGGGTGAAGGTATAGACGCAGAGGAAACAGGAACACACCACACCCTTGTGTCCTGTGTGTCTATCTATGTCAGTCGTTCTCCCCGCTTGGGAAATTCCAGGTGCACCAACGAACCCTCTTGAACAAACTTATTCCTAGCAACTTACATTTACTAAGTGAAGCGAATGTGTGGACAAGCTTTCTAGGTGACACCCTAGATCTGTCAAACTATTCGGAAGTGGTAATCTAAATATTAGCAACGGGGCATCTGTTTTTCACCAAATATTTTAGCTGGAATGTTTTGCTTACAAATCCGCCGCGGTGGATGAGGGGTCATAGTTAGTCTGCTGCTAGCTGCAAGGTCACGGGTTCGATTCTGGCAAAGGTAATCACATTTCGGTGAAGGCGGAATGGTAAGGCTCGGGTATTACGTGATGTCAGTGCAGGTTAAAGAACACCAGATTGCCGAAATTTCCACTCCGCTACTGTGTCCCTCAAACTCATGTCACGGTTTTGTAACCTAATGATCCAAATACTATTATTAGTGGCACGTTTGCTTAATTGCACTTATGAAAAATAAGTACGTAAATGTGTTGAAATGAGAATACGACTATTCGCCTGGTAGCCTCACCGCAGTACGTAAGCCATTGGCTGTCTATTGGTTAGAATACTTTCTGCTCTTATCTAGGGCTTTCGTGGTGTAACTTTTTATGTATTCTTCGCACAGTGGGGGAAAAGCGTGACGAGAAAGCTCTGTTTTGTACTTTTATTTATTGTGCATGAGACGTCACCGCAAAGTGAGTCTGTTGTCTTGCCTTGAAACCATGACAAGACCAGCATTTTTAGCTTCAGCCGTGGGACTCCCGCATCGAAGATGTGCCTGACAGGAACCCCCTGTCGCATCGCGCCCGAGTTATTTAGCTATTTATTTTGACGCACACCCGTTACGCCTACTCACATTTCTAGACGTCAATGTCGAGGGCTCGGTGTCGCGAGATTATCTAGACGAAGAGAGCATCTGCAAGCGTTTCAGAGACGTCGGGAAAATAGGACCAACATTATTCAAACGGTAAGAAAAAGACAACAAAATATTATAAAAAGAAAACAACACAGAATGTTTATTCAGTTCCACCGTTATAACTGTTCTGCCTTCCTGAGAGGAAAGTGTCTGTGTAAAGAACGGGAAAACACGAAATTGTGTAAAAACAAGTAAAAACATCATCTAGTCGACAACGGGGGACTGAAAAAGAACCCAAAAATGTGCTAAAACTCAACAGACTTCGCCATTTTTGAGTTTTGACAGATGTCTTCAATTCGTGAAAAGAAAAGAACTAAGTGAGAATGCGAGCAGCAGCGCTTAGTTCTGAACTGTACAACCACTCCTTCACGGTTCGCGAACCATTTTCAGTCCAACTACGGTCGTCAGGGCAAATTAGAACCGTCAGTGCACTTTCGCAGTGGCGAGATCAAGCTCGGCGTTTGTACGTTGGGACGACAAATAATTTTGCCCGTTGCGCGTCAACTACGCTTGGATGCTATTTGAACGGTGAAGCAGTTGGACAATCAACGCTTAACGTAGTCCTTATAATACCATGAAATGCAACATGGTTTGTCAGGCTCATCCGAAAAATATATCACCATTAAGTTTTCAGGAAAGTCTAAACAGCAATGCCTAGTCGTCACTTTCGAGCTGAAGTTAGGCGTAATACATTTTAGCCGCGTCTGTAGACGAAGTAAAACGCCCCGTGCTGCGGCTGAATGGGTGAACTGCATTGAGACATTCTCTCCTTTCGCAGCACGCCACCCATTCACATGCAGCTGCCAGAAACTACTTTGGTATGCCACGGGCGCGAAGATGCCTGCGAGTGCGTCTAGAATTGACAAGCAGAGCTCGTGAGTGCTTGAATATTAAAACGCCGTAGGGAGCCCACGATGCCTCGGACGCACTTTCTGGGCAAGGCGAAAATGTTGTGTCCGTTACTTTGTGCGTCACTGCGAACGCACAGGAAGAAGCGAGAGAAACAGCCTACGGGCATGCACTCCAGGAGGAAAAACACGTACGCCAACGCCGCCAGAAGCACGACCGCCTTTGCGTGAGGCTTAAAAACTTTCACAGGGCTGGCGTACGAATCTTGTCTGTTGTGATTCAGGACAGCTGGAGCACTGCCTGAGCAAATCTACATTGAAAACGCGAATCATACTGGGTGACGTGTTTTCAGAAAGGCACGCATATGCATTACACAAAGAAAGAGGAACGAAAAAAAAGTCACAACGAACGCGCACGCCTGCTTGAAGCTACAACACCTCGCTGTCAACGACTCATCGACATGACAGAAGAAAATGCACGAGCAGAGATAGAAAACTCAAGAAACAAATAAATATTGCCTTGAAATCGCAATGAGTGTTTGTCACGACATTTCTACAAAAGTGCGTCACTCTTTCGGCATGGGCATTACCTCGAATTTCCCTTGGGTTTGTATGCGAATTTCCTTTGCTATAAAGGATGTGTTCCAATTCTTAGACAGCACGTAGACAGTCTGCGCAGACTCCTTTGAAAACAGCTCCGAGCCCATGCTGTCAGAAAATTAAAACACGTCTTGACGGTTTTTACGCGGCGAAGTGCCATCTCGCATCGAGAAAAAAAAGCCAAAATAACATTTGTATTTTCTGGCTCATTTCGTGTTCAAATCTAAAATAAACGTTATTCACATTGAGCTTCTGGAGAAGCGTCTGCTTGTGTGCAGACGACCATTCCGGTGAGATCCGATCTATCTGAGCAATTCGCTGAGCCGCCATCATGTGCAGACAGCAAAGTAGCCTGCATCGTATTTGTCTACGATGCGGTCTTCTCGGAGCTGTCTACTTTGCCGGCTATGTGAAAACTGCAAAGAGACTTGAGATGGCAGCCGTCCATTTAGCTGTCTATTTGGCCATCTACGGTGAGTATTGGAACACGCCTAAAGTGAAGAAGAGAGAACAGTGTAGAGTGCGCGAACGTCACGTCTTCGAGCAGGAGAACATAGAATGAAGTCAAAATGTTTATCAAACAACTGCCTAAAACGAGTTGCAGGCAAAGACGTTCTTCTCCTCAGTCCTCGCTTCTCGAGCAAAAACTTTCTGTATCCACCATCATTTCGCAATATCTCCAGGATACGGCCACATCTAACCGAGCCATGATGCCACTTGATGGGCCGTCACGTGATGGGCTGTCACGTTATATCACGCCACGCGTCGGAACAGCTACGTACTGATGACGTCAGAATGACGTTCTAAACTTACGTGACCCTTTGACGTCTTGATAACATCATGTTGATGTCTTCACGTGACGATGTCTTTTTTTTAGGGGGGGGGGATCTCACATGTTGACACTGGCACCGACAATCACTTTTGTGCGTTTGACTAGGCATCAAGGAATACGCCTTCATACATGAGTGCATGACTACGCACGCCTGATATGAAGAAAGCAAGAGGATGAGCCTCGGGGGAAAGGAAAGCTGTTGTGCAATACCAATCAATGGTGGAGGGACGGGATACTCTAATTAGCGTTAGTAGCTAAAGAGAAAGCAGAGCGTGTAATCGTGAGTAAGAGCAGACACTGTTGGTTTGTTAGATTCGCACAATGGTGACAACACATCGTAAATGCCGTTGCAGCAACCTTTGTCGCATCTTGTCAACATTGCGTAAAGATTAATTTAGGTTCGTTTACACCACTCCTGATTATTAAATATGTAAAACACCTTACGTACCGTGCCTTTCGAGAAGACAAGCCACCGTGAATTGAAGGCTTGCACTAATCTATCGAAGGCCGTTCTTGTAGCAGCCGCAGTAAACTTTTTTTTAAAAACAGAGAGCTCACGTCGATACACGAACAACTGCTTCATACAATGCTTAACAAATGCGCGTCCAGCAAAACATAGAGAATACGTAAGGCAATGAAAGAACACCAAGTCAGGCTCAAAATAACGTAGCCTGATTAGCCCTACCTAACTAGGGCGTTCTATACAGGCAAGAGAATCCCCATTAGCAGCGGCTACCAAAATCAGACAAAAGAGCGCCACCTCTGCTTTTTCACGTTCTGTGTGCCTGTACATTGTTCTTATTGCGCTTCGTCATAAACCCTGCGCTAAGATGGTACAAATCACCACAACTGTGTATTGTCCATTGCATGATAAGCATTAAGTTTGCAGCGAGATATATATAGGCGGCACACTGGAAACAATTACGTGACTTTGATTGTTATTACAGACCACATCATTGACCACAGCTAGAAATTTCGCACTAACAAAACCTGTTCGTGCATCACGGGCCCCACGTTTGCCTATGCCTAATATGGTAAGCTACGGAAGCAAAAAGTAATCGTATATTTTTGAGTAAGTGGTGATAAGTACGTAAATTTGAATAGGGACGCAGAAAAAGGTTTTAGTAGCCGAGAGGCTTACACTGGAGATGCTGTTTTGCACTTGATCAGCCGGGAGGTGTCGCACGTGCTTTTGGTGAATAGCATCAGGCGCACACGACAGCTGTTTTGCGTTATTGCGGCTTCTAATAACAGTTTTAGCTATCAGCTACAGTTGGGCGCTTATGATTATCCATAAAGGGCTCGAGACGGACAGGAGATAAAACACCGTGAAATAGCAAGAACAAACAGCGGAATATTTTCTACTTCCGTGAAACGCACTTAACGACTAAGAGTGAAAGAATGAGATAAATTGACGTTTGACTGAAAATTGAAATTATTAATTGAGTTATCAGCCTAGCATTATCTAAACGGCGTGTTGGACATGCGAAAATCTCACCTTAATGTCCGGAGGATTGACGACGCCGCGCCTCTTGAAGAAGCTGCGAAGCGATCCCGACATGGCTGTCATGAGGACGTCGTTGAAAGTGCTCCGCGTGATTTGCTTGATGCGGTACACCTGCGACAGTAATATCAGCAGTTATAGCTGAATAAAGTTACGACCCGCCACCGATGCGAGGACTCGTGACCAGTGCTGCAACGTTGACACTATTGGGGAAAGGCTTTATTACGTGCTGGTTTTAAATGACGTTAGCGCCAAACAATGGAGTCCTCAAGATTTCCTTCTCTTTTATTTAAGTCAGTATTTTTATGATATCTCGTTTTCACTTCTTGGTCCTTTTTAAGTTAAACAGTAGATAAAATCCATTTCTAACATACAACAATTTTTTGATTCACCATCAACATCAGCATACGTTATGTCCACTGCATCAGTTAAGCCTCTCCCACTGATATTCACTGTATCTTTAGTGCACTGGCTGATACCGTTTCATGGCTGCACATGTTCTTTTCGGTCTCTTCACACAACCATTTGCCGTAATTATTTTCAGATAGGATGACAGAACAGCTGAGACAACAAACAAAGGTAGCTAACGTCGTAGCAGAAAACTAACGACTTTGGGCAGGTTGCATCTTGAAATGAATAAAAGACCAGTAGCAATTAAGAAGAAAACTTTACACTTAATGGCACGTTTTTCTTGTTAGACACAGTATTATTGACATCTAACAGACACTCATACCATTGAAAGTATAATGCATGGTATTAGAAGTATTTGTAATGCATATCAGAAGAAAAGTCAACGAGAAGATGACATGCCATGGGCAGGGTTCGAGCACGCAGCCTTCGAATAAGGCGTCCGATATTCTACCAACTGAGCTACCACGGCGGCTTTCTCTCCGTCCACTATATGGGGCATGTACGTGCATTAAACGTCGGACCATTAGTCAGCGCCCCCAGTAGCCATGACAGTGTGTGTGGCACACTCTTTTTCTGCCTGTTTGACGCCACGTAGGACGTGACCTTATCACGATCTGGAAGGTAACCAATATTCTCACAATAACCAATAATGCAGGTGGTACTATGTCACCAAGGACGTATTTGGTTTGGTTAGTGCCACTTTACGTCCCTGTTTCTTTCTGTCCATTTTTAGGCGCGCTTGCTTTCTCTTGGTGTCCATTCCGACACTCTATTGTACCATCACTTATCTGTCCTGATGATTTTATGTGCTGCGGTTCGTTGTTCTTTACCTGGACATCCAACTATCAATTTGCAATCGTCGTCAGCGGCAATATTTTTCGACAAAAAGAAATTACCCATGGGTTATCGACATGTAAAAAAACACAGCATATCCACGGGGTCAATGATGATGAGTGGCGAAGCTCCGGACAGAATCATTGGTAAAACGAAAGTCTTCTGTGTAATTCACCCGGTGGATCATCATTTGAAGACATGAGAAACGCTGTGTGTGTATGCCGTGCCACTTGGGCCTCCCGCTCTCGTACGGCAGGATCTTGGCGGCGGCGTCGCGCCATATGTGATATCATTCCCAATACAACATTTCGCATCTTTCACGATAAACTACAAGTACAACCATCTAGTTTTGTAACATCTCGCATCTTTTGATCAACTACAAGTACCGCCATCTAGTCTTAACATCTCGCATCTTTTCAACTACAAGTACCGCCATCTAGTGAACACTGTAAGAACTAAACTAGAGGTGGCTACCTACTACAACTACATACTTCAAAGGATGCACAGACCCACGCCTTAAGGAGCTTCGTCCCTAAAAAAGAAGCGCGGGAGCAGGAACTTTGGTTCCAGTTTACGTACCCGTATCTACAGAGTTCAGCGCCTGGTTTCACTTAGAAATACTTATAGGGGCCATGGCCTATAGCAGTTCTTGGTATCGGTTGGTCGGCGTACGTTCCGGGATAGCCAGCAAAACAGCTTCTTCACTTTGCTATTCTACTTCGGCCCTTTCGTCTTGTTTTTTTTTTTTTGCAACCGTCGCGATTGTAAAGAAAGCCGTCTAAACAACGCACCTGAAAACGCGAAAAAAAAAAAAAGGGCGGGCAATGAAGGAGTACTTTTCGCGAACTACAAAGCCAAGCGTAGACGTCGCCCGGATACTGACGAGACCGGAAGAACCACTAACACAATTTTTAGAGCATGCAAACGCGCGCTATGATGTAGTTGTCAAATTCAGACCGACCAATATATGCACTACAGAGAACATCATTTGCAGTTTTTCGTAGCACCTTGTCGTAAGTTGTCTACATGAATGATGGCAGGTCAGCATCGCAACCAAAGCCACACAAAGCGTCAGTGTTATGAATCCCACAGATATCGGCTGAGGATGGTTTTTTGTGCTAGTAACAAGCTAGGCAGACTATGTTCACTGGTCGACAACAAGCTTGATAACGTCGGGACACGCGGTTGCTCCATTAACCATAATGTTAGGTTCGTGTCATGCAGAGCCAACGTCGTCTTTTGCATCCCTCTGTCATGTGCTCGTGTTTACGCCAGCCAGACAAGCGAATATAAATCCACGCAATTGGAGAGCGTCAGTCTTCTTTGCAGGAGAGACCCTCAACGAACTAGCCCTCCAGTGCGTTGAGTGGTGGTGCGAAGCGCATTTCTCTATGACGGAGATCTTGTTTAGACACCACGATCGCACGACACGAGAACTTGCTGAGACTTTCACACACGCGGGCTTCCATGTGTATTAGTAATCTTTTTTTGGCCTTACCAGAAGAGAACTTGATACTACTCGAGGAAAAGCGGCAGCCTGTTGGGGGTGGCGGGTGGTGGAAGAGGTGTGTCCTTGTTTTGGTTTTTGCCTTTTGCTTTGACCATGATTTGCAGATTATCATCCTCCTCGTGATATCGTGGAATGGCGGAAACCTCCAAAAGAGACAGAGACTGCGCAGACCTCCATAAACTTGAGAAATCAAGGCACACAGAAAGACAAAATTTACTATTCATATTATACTTAGAGTATCGCACAGGTCCGGTATTTTCTCCCCCAGACCTTTTAGCAAATGCAGTGCATTTAGCAAAATGCACTGCAGTAAATGAAACGCAGTGCATTTGCTGTTCAGCCCGTCTGCGCAAATACTTTACTCTTGGAATAAGTAGGATGTATAGTCATATTAACTTGGTGCACCAGTATTTCGTCATTGCATCTAAAAATTTAGTTAAGTTTATGCGAGCTTAATTGTTATTTCAGTATTTACTGTGAAGTAAAAGTCATCATCATTATAATCAGCTTCACCACGCCCACTGCTAGGCAAATGCCTCTCTCACGATCCGCCAGTCGACCCGGCCTTGTGCTTTCTACTGCCAAGTTATACCTGCGAACATTTAAATCTCATCACCCGCCTACTTCTCTGTCTCCCCTTCGTGCATTTGCCCTCTCTGGTAATACAGTCAGTTACCAATAATAACCAGTGGTTATCCTGCCTACGTTCTACGTGCCCGGCCTATGTTCATTTCTTGTTCTTGACTTCAATTATGATATCTTTAACTCCAGTTTGTTGCCTGACCCACTGTGCTCTCTTCTTGTGACGCAAGGTTACACCTATCATTTTTCTTTCCGTCGCTCCCTGCGTCATCCTTAATTTAAGCTGAACCCTCTTTGTAAGCCTCCACGTATTGTTAATTTTATTTTTGCAATATCGAGCTCTGCACTCGGAATCACAGAACTTGTACATAAACTCGGGGCTGTTCAGAGGGCCCACGACACGGTGATGAGGCTCGGTCTACCCGTCTCGACGTGGGAGCAGCCCGCTGCTCTACCTCCTTGAAGACCTCGATAAACCTATTGATTTCCTCAAGATCTCAACAAAGTTTTGTGTCTGTCTACGTTGAATTTGCATCTTAATAGCAATATTTGTATGGGTAAATACATTGTTACTTCTCTATTAAGCATCTCAACACCTATTATTGCGTGTTTATAAGTAGTACACTGTTACTTTTCCAGATATATATAATTGTGCTGTAAAATCAGGTGATATTATGCCTATCATTAACTATGCTTTTTTAATCGGAAACATTTTATTGACTGTTTGTACTTAAATATTTGTGTTTCGTATTTTTATTACTGTCCTCTGTAATGTACGTTGGCCCTCAAGGTATCATAAATCAATAAAAAATAATTTAGAGCTTCTTAGAGTACAATTACTATAAATACGACTTAAGGTTTCAACTTGCGACCTGAGGAAAACTTGAGCCACTATATAGAAGCTTTTTTTTTGGGGGGGGGGGGGGGGGGCTGGTTGATGCTTGTTAAATGCAATTTATGAGGCGCGAGCAAGATCAAGACAAAAATTGGGGGATCCTTAAGCTTCGCCTTTAAGAGTTGAACGCGATAGCGAAATCTGGCCTCTAGTGCACCTTTGAAATGCTAAGTGCATACTTATCCATATGTTTTGTTACATACGAACACACGCACACAGACACGCACACAGTAGTTTGTACCAGCGCACGCTATTATCGCCGAATGGGCTCGTTTTCGTCGTGACACCTGTCGATCAAAATGACTTATAGGGGCCCTGAAACACTTCTTCAAGTAACCATGCAATGAATTCACTAAAAAAGCTTATTGCCTCACCAGTTCAACACCGCAAAAATATTAAGAATCCGTACAGTGCAAGTGGGGTTACAAAGGTTTGCCGCATACTGCAATTGCATTATCGCTACTCTCGTCCCGACGAAAGCGCTGGAAGCTAAACAGGGAGGGGGGAAATGGGCAAAGAAGCTACATCACCCGCACCTCGTGACTTTGAGCACTTTTTTTTTCTTCGAATGCGTGGCTTTCTCATCGTGATTGCGCGCGCATAGATAAATGGATGTATCCGGCTGTGCCCTTTATATCGGGCGTCATGCCACCTAGCCATAAGGTACTACCACTGTGTGTTTAAGGATTGAGTTTCACTCACGCCTTGATTGTATCCACCAATCAGTTAGCCTCCTCCTGGTTATTTCTACCCGTTCAAAGTCTATTTTGCTTTCACTCTCCGTAAACCCCAATGCTTTGAAAAACTCGGCACCATTATCTTCGACAATAGGGTGGAGCCCTTTACAGAACAATATCAAATGTTTCAGCCGTTTCCTCCTCCTCTCCACACGCACTACGTACGCGTGGACAAGTAGCGGCCTCCCGCGGCTATCTCGGTAACTTGAGTTTTTGGTCACAGACGCGCAGACGATTTTTCACTCACAACCAACGGGGCCGACGCCTGCGGCGGGTTTTCTGCGACACGAGCTCTTTAACGCTATCGCTTTATAAAGTGACATAGAAGAACGCCTGTGCGTTCGTTCGTGTCACTACTCGTGGTTGGGTGCACTCTTCCTTCCGTTGATCCAACATGCCCTCTCGAAGGCGAGATTTACGCTCGCTATCCGAGAAACATTTCTACAGCGTTTGTGGGTCGCTTTACCACTCGCTTGCCTGACCTGCGACAGGCGTATGTTTCCAGCCGTCCAGGCGATGACCCTCTGGCGGCCTGGCGGCTTGGAGCCCCTTTTGAGGTAGTTGAAGTCGCGCTTAGTAAGCAGGAGCCACGAGATGAGGAACGTGAGGGGACCGACGACCAGCGCCCGGCACACGTTCAGCGGAAAGCTGGAACCTCCGAAGCGAGGCTTCAGCTTCAGACTCGGACCCGGGTCGCAGAGGTGGTTGCAGAACAGCATCATCAACGACACACCGTCGCTGATCACCTGCGAGTTCGTGAGAGGAAAAAAGGTCCCACGTGCCTTCATGCATGCCCTTGGTCTGAATATGGCTATGTTCTTTCGGAATATATATATATATATATATATATATATATATATATATATATATATATATATATATATATATATATATATATATATATGATATTAGTGCGGTCGTAAGCTACACAGGCTTGAATTGCCTAAAGCATTGTTTTCTGGAGGCATCCCATGTGGTCACCATGTGTGGAAGGATGACTGCGAAACAGAAACGGTATTTCAGAACAGGTAGAAATTAGTAGCCACTTCTGTGCTCACTGTGCCCGCTTCTGCCTCACAGTTTTACCCTTTTCCAAGTTCAAGTGTTCTTTTTCTTGTTTGAGTATGTGCCAACTTTTAACGGGAGATCAGTATTGAGATATTGCGCATAAAATCCTGACCGCAGATCTTCAGAAATTACCCGTGTATGAGATACGAAAAATGTTTTCGTTCCAGTGGTAGTGTTTACTGAGAACGTGTATGAGTTAACCCCACTAATTTCGTCCCGTTTCTCTCTCTTCTCTCGGCTCTTACATTATTTCCTGACCCAGCCCGTGCGGGACAAAATTCTGCGAGTGTGGCTCGCTGCCAGAGAACAGCTTAAGACGCCTTCATTATGCATTTCCTAAGCACGTTAATAGGGACAGGGCAGCCTTTTTCTCTAGCTTCTGAGGTTTTATATGTGCCTGATGTACTGATCCAGTGAGGAGACCATGGTATGCGCGCGTTGCTGCATGCTTAGCTAGGAAACACTGCGCGAATAGACAATGACGAAAGAAAGTGGGCCCAGGGTTGGTCATCTGGCCTTCCTCCCCTTTGCCTCTTGTGAAAGATTCCTGAAACTAACACTGTTTCGTACTGGCTTTTGGATCTCAGGCATTGCACACTTTCTGAAACTGCCATGGTCTTACACTGAATCCGTGGTGCGTTGAAGAACACCAGGTGGCTGAAATTGCCGGAGCCCTCGACTACGGCGTCTCTCATAATCATACGGTGGTTTTGGGACGTAAAACCCCACATATCAATCAATTGAATTCGTGGTGGGCCCACTTTCAGCCTCGCTACGATTCCGTGCAATAAAGTCGTCCTGTTCAATCAAAGCGTCATCAATCGCGATAACATCATCAATCGCGACATGATAGTTGAGGTCATGTCACTTTCGATACGTCGACCGTACAAACACATTCACCTTAGCATGGCACGGCTTTTCACCCAGCTTTAACTTACTTCGTGTCAGGTGCAGAGCTTTCAATAGGCTGGGCGGTCGTGTGCTGTCGACAGGTGTAGTATGCTGTCATGGTAGCTCGGCGTAACGCTCTATGTGCAGCATAATGAGCGTGCGCTCGCCATGGGGAGAAGTCATTTTCACGTTGCTCTATGAGTGCCTTGATGATGATAGGAAAGTGCACTTTCGCGTCAAAAAGTCTTCTCCCGGCTGTTCGTCCCTACATGAGCAACAACAAAAAAATGAACTGGTGTGCTTGGCGTAACGCGGCCAAAGCCACGTATAAAAATGGAAAATAGAAGAGAAGAAAAGTTCAAAATACGGAGAGAAATAAAGGAAAGAGTAGAAGGAAAAATAGAAAAAAGCAGGAATCGATGTAGAAAGAGGAAAAATAAACATACAGAATGAAAGAAAGAAAGGATCAAAGAAAAATAAAATCGAAGGCAAACAAAAAAGATGCCGCTTCCTTCAGTCTTAACACCCTCATAGTGCGCTGCTGCCTCAATTGTTTTTTCGTCATTCGAGTTCACGCCGGTGGCGAGGTCTCGTGAAGCTTCGTAAGGGCCCAACAAACTTAGAACACTTCTTGACTCGTGAAACATTCAAGACCTTCGCCTTATTAGAACGAAAAAAAAAAACACGCTTCAGCCGCGCAGAATGTGTACCTTGACCTCTTCCCTAACACGCGTCAGCAGCGCATAATGTACCTCTCCACTAAGAGTCTAGATTACTGAAATAATGCAGCGAAAAGAATGCAGGTAGAAAAAGAAGGGCCATAAAGGGAAATAAATGGAGAAGTGGTAATATATAGGACAGTGCTCCTATGGGACGCCGCGGGTGCCTGCATTATAGAGATAACATGTCGCATCCGCGGTAGCTATAGGAGAGAGGGCTTATATGCCGTCTGCTTTTTGGACCGCGTGTTGGCGCTCTTAAATCCCTAAGCCCCCCTCCACCTTCCTATGTTTACTACGACTAGCGTGTCGAGACCAGGCTTTCCTGGTGAAGACGGCACCTGCACTTCGGTGGTAATGAAACGTAGGGGTCATTCCTTGCCGGAAGTAGGGCTTCAAAGCGTAAACAAACAAACAAAAAAAAAACGCTAGCTTGTCGGCGCTTTTCGACCTCTTCGTGCTACTCAGTAACATCGAAAATGACGCTGTTCTCCACAAAAAAAAGTCATGGCGACGTGAAATAGAAGCCGTACATGCCAGTGACGAACATAAGAGTAAAAAGCTACGGCCGCCTTACTGAGCTGGAGGAACACGGCAATAATCTTTCAAAGAACGTTACCGTATACAAGGTGTCACCTGCTCACATAAAAATGAAATAAATTGGTACTGCTGTACTTTCTGCTACTATGTCACTAGGTGTGAATCCACGCTGGCGTTATGCTGAAGCTCCAAGGTCCAGATTCTGAAACAATCGTACGCTGGAATTTTTCATAGTAGAAAAATTTTGCCAATCCTGATGTTTGACCTATATTTGCGAAGCATGCATAGGCTGGCCAACGGCAGTGAGTACCGAAAATTAGAAGGAAAATTAGGCGAACTTTGTTCCACATTCTCGTTATGTTTTTGAATTATTTTTGCATTGTGACGGCTAAGAAATTCAAATAAATACGCAATACAAATGCCTATGAAGCCTTAAAAAATACTCGTTTGCATCTATGTATGACCATGAAGGCATCGTTTCCTCCGCCATCTTGTTGGTTTTGTAGGGAGGTGGGCCCGCATGAAGGCCAGTATGAAAAAATGGGTCACTCTACAGGACAAACTATTTACGCTACTATTTCATTCAGTGGAATGTGCAAGCACTCTAATAAATCTGCACAGGAACTGAAAATTTTCATTCATGTAAAAGCCTACGAAAGCAGTGCGCCTTCGATACTTCATAAAGGCTACATCACCATCATCATGTTGTTGTTGTTTCCCTATAAACTCTGGTGCTACCCGTTGTGGGGGATAGGCCGAGCATTGAGTGGTTTTGTAAAATAATATGAAGTTTTAGATTAATTTAGGGTATGTAAGAAAAAATTACCAATTACAGAGAAAATTATAGTGCTTGATTTAAAACTAAAACATAGATCTAATAAAAACAGAAAAAAACTTTGAATAGGGGCTAATAAAACAAAGCAATGCCTTTATTTATTATGCGTATATAATGGTATAGACACGTTAAAATAATAATTAGTAGTTAGTCAACAGATTTATTTTTATTGGTATAGTTCCTAACAGCCATGCAAACGTTCGCACTCGAGAACCCCAAATTAGAGGCCCCAAAACGGAAAATAACAGGCTCGATATTTCCATTTCAATATCGCGTAAAGGTATTTCTAAAAGGCTTTTTTCTTACTGCAGTATACTACATGCAGGTCACAAAGCAATGATCAAGTGTTACCAATTCACCACAGAGTGCGCGCAGTGGCAAAGTTGCCAGAGCGGACCCGCGTTTATAGAAATTTACATTCGGTACCCGGCAGCGCGACCTCGTGATAGCTACTCCTAGTTTACGGCTTTGACAGAAGGCTCTCTGCCAAGCAAATAATAAATGCGAATATTTCGCGGAGTTTGTCAGTGCTGTGTCTCCAGAGATTCACATAAACATCTTCTTTCTTTACTTCCTCCTCCTATTCAACCTCATGTCCTTAGTCATCTTATTTTTATCTTCATCACCATTCTGTCGTGAATCGGTCAAGTGTACTTACTGAACACTATACTTTATACACATTGTGCAAGAGAAGCGGGGCATCACAGGTACTAATATGAAAATTAATTAGCGTTGTGTGTTACCGCATAGAGTACTAATCGTAGATCGGCAAAGTCACTCACGAGTCGGCCCAATCGAACTCACTCAGACACAGATCGATCCGCGGGTCTGAGCGAGTCCGGGTGAGTTATGTTTCGGTCAGTTTGAGTCTGAGTGATTCCGGCGCAGAAAATGTTTCGTGAGCGTGAGACCGAGTGAGCCCTAACCTTAATATGTAGTCCATGAGGAGTGAGCTCCGTGAGCTGCACAGTATTTGCTGAACTATGGTGCTGATATTACGAAATGAGGTTATATGTCAGCAAACTACGTAACGCAAGAAACGGCAAAGCCTTCAGAAGGGGCTACTTTTTTAAGGCAGTACAACTACAGAAGATGGTTACGAGAGCAATGTGCGTTGCCTTCATAGGTGTACGGATTTGCGTACGCTATTCCTTCTTAGTTCGTTTACTGAGATGTAGTTCTCAATAAACAATGCACGCAAGGATGCAAGATAATTGAATTATGTTGTTATTCAATGCGGCTGAACTGTTCTTCAGCCTGCCGAGTAGCACCGCATAGCAGTGAAGTGGGCTAACCACTGCTCCACTATTACATGACACCACTGTTTCATCCAGTGACGTCGATAAGTGGCTGTGCAAGTTTCGCGCTCTGTCTGTTAGCTTACACACAGCAGATTTCACTGCAGTGACTTTCACTCGTGATGAATGTTGCGTTGTCGGTGATGTTGCGTGTTTCAAGTACTGCACACATTGACAGTCGATGTTTCCGCATTGAGAAGAAAATGAAAGATTCAGGAAAAAATACAAAGAAATCACGCTATATTAAAGGCTTAGCTCAACAGTTTATCCTACAGCAGGCACATCATTGAAGAAGAGACAGGTGGAGGTGCAGGACCTGTTTCAGAGAAAGGCGTTCCCTAACTCTGTGGTGGGTTCCCTCACTCGAGGCGAGGGAGTCATTCCAGTCGTCAACTCACCACCGCCTTCAGGCAGAAGTGATTAACTCGGCCGAAACGGTCTTGGCAAGTTGATGGCCAACATTTTTTAAAACACCGGCACGCTCAAATGCAACGACCTCCTTGTGGCAATAATAAAGTTGTTTTTATCTATCTATCTTGAAGTCTGTAATGACTAGCCACTACGCACCGTAACTCTATTAGGACAACTACGTACTTTGCAATAACCAGGCGAACTGGAGCCACATGGTATATGTGAATGCCCGCAAGCGTTCATGAGGGGTGAATTCCCAGACGGCAAAGCGTGGAAAGCCGCGTTTATCAGCTCCGATCCACAAAATACGTAGGCACGCTCAATATGGCCCGCGGAAGGAGCTACCCAGCGGATCAAGGCCGACATCAAGCGTTGATCTCCCTTTCTCAGAAAGGAAGAGGGGGATCTTTCTGCCAAATATATATATTTTTTTACTGCACGATAAGACTGACTTCTTTTTTATCATGGTTCACAAAACGTATAAACTGCACAATGTAACGACTTTATTGACAAGGAACATGAAAAAGCGTTTGTTTTTGTGTCTGGCCAGTGTCATTGTTAGTTCGAGCAGTTTATACGTCTTGTGAAAATTCTCGGTTCCGATCAACCACAAGTAATTCTAGTCAGCATAGATAACGTCAGTGTGTAGTCTATAGTAATTGAATGATTCTGCAGAGCACCCCTTACCTGGTGCACTCTGGCGATGAGCACGGTCTCACGGCCCCTATCGTAGTTTGGCAACACGTGGACGTCCCACAGCGGCCGGTTGACGTTCATGCCGCGCGACATGAGCGCCATCAAGTAGTGACGCAGCTGGGCACTGTCCTTGACGGCGCGATTGTCCTCCAGGACGTGGTTCTCGATGCGGAACGAGTCGTCCTCGACCCACGTGAATCCGCCCACGACGGGGATCACCTTTCGCGTGAACCTGCGACGAGTTCGGGGAAATCGTGAGAAGATGCACCGAAGAGTTCTACGGAGAATGTAGAACACTCTCTGTTCTATCATGTTTTGACGAGCACTAATTAGCACCCTTCGCTATCACTCAGATCAGCCTCTTGTTCATATCAGCTCAGTGCCGGTGCGAGTAGTCCAAAATACCAGATAAAAATAAAGCTTACATAAAACAAATGGAACGGGTAATATAAGGGTCATATAAGGTGCAGTGCATATAAGGTTAAACTCGGAGTGGTTTATATGTACAAATTAGTCTCATTAGTAAATAATTCTCAGAGAGTCGTCCTAAACGCACGTTAATCCACCCACAACGGGGATTATCTTGCGCGTGAACCTGAGATGAGTTTGGGGAGAATATTGAGAAAGTGCGTCGAGGAATATGATTGAGACAGTAGAACACTCTCTGTTCTACCTTACTTTGACGAGCATCAAGTAACACCCTTGACTATTGTTCATATCAGCCTGTGTAACACCAATGTGAGTTGTGCGAAATTTCCGGTAAATAAAAATGAACCACAAATCGAAATGAAAAGAAGGGGTTAACCTAATGGTTGTATAAGATACAATGGATATTCAGGTATGTCTCATGTTGAAATCTGAGTCGTGTGATTAAAAGAAACTAGTGTAACTAACGATTACTTCTCACGGAGGCTGCGGAACAAACTTTACTGAAACGAGAGTGCGCATGGGAGAGCCACCCTGCATGAGTTATGAATTGGGACCCAGGGAGCTGCACCTTTGTTACAGATCGGTGGCAGTAAGTTCCTTCGCCAAAAGTCCAGGAGAGGTGCTCAAGTAGCGCTAACTTGCATATATAATTACATCTCGAAAACCTATTAGTTGGGGCTCGTTGCGCTATTTGACCGATCAGGTATCATCCACGTGCTTCTTTCTACGTGGCTTTGAGAGAGAGAGAGAGAGAGAGAGAGAGAGAGAGAGAGAGAGAAACGTGACTGCCGGAAACGTATACGTTAAAAGGACGAAAGCGGCAGCAGTGTCACTCCCAGACTAGTGAGCCAGGCATTATTTAAATCTCTGGTTATTATTTTCATGGAATTGGATTAGGTTACATGACGCGATTCCGGCACTTTTTGTCTCTTTATCTTATAAAGCACAACGAAGGCATAGCCCGCCTTCAAACAAGTCAACTTACAACGATGCCGGAAAAGTACACAGCAGACATTTAGCGACCAAAATAAAGGCGAAAATATGCAAGGTGAAAAAGGAAAGTCGTCCTTTGGCGTAGCCACCGAAAAAAGGGCGACAGGAGAAGTCAGCCAATGAACGGCCATTTCTAGAGGAGCCCAGCAATGGTGCGTGCAATTCATGTCACGGTGTCATGCTTATTTATAATAATATTTTTCGCTACACGCATACTCGGTGTGTGATGAAGTTTCAGTTGAAAGTTCAGTGTTCGTCCACGTCGTTCATTTCCTTTAGCTACATGCCCGTATGATGAAGTCATGCTATTTTTGTTTTATCAATTTTACGTCCCACCTCACTTCGGCGTATTATGATGAGGTTCATGAAAGGCGTTCTCAAGCAGAGCCGACTTATTGTAGTTGCAGCTGTTTCATGACCACTGTATGTAAATATTGGCAGATCCCACGCACAGTGGAAATCGATAATATGCAAAGCACGAATGAGAAATGTTGATATGTCACTTTAAAATTATCGCAATGTTACGAGGTAAAAGTGAATTATGCCGCACATCACTTCCGTATCATAGTTATCATGTTGGGATACGTTGTTTACCTTCGTCATCTATTCACGTCACGTGCTTTCAAATTTAGTATATGTGGAGCTAGCGAAACGGCCGCGAGCACTCAATGAGCGTGGTATGTTGTCAAGATCTTACATGACACGCGTGTGAAGTTATCATGTTTGCACCAGTCATATAATTCGTCATCCATCGACGTCACGTAACACCAAATTTGGTATATGTGAAGCTAGCAAAACGGCTGCGAGCGTATCATGAAGAGCCCAATATACTCCAATGTAGCGTTGACGCGCGCGCACGCTGGGCACAGCGACGCAACGTTCACAAAACGCGAGCACTCTATAGTCTGACGCCAGGCGCGACCAGCGTTCGTCAGCGTGGCCCGACAGTAAGTGGCGCGAAATGCGACATGCTGCATTTCGCGCCAATGTGCTCCCCTTTTTCGCGACGGAGGAGCGCTGGGCGCGCTGAAACGCGAATGCGTCAAAGCAACGCGGCGCGCGCCTGCGAGTATATTGCCCGACCGGCGCCTGGCGTGGCAACGCCGGCGTGACGCGACGAAAGTAACGCCAGCGAGCACGCGCACCGCATCACGTCGAAATGTATTGGCGTCTTGACTTTGGCATGTAGTCATGTTCTCACATGACACGCATTTCATGATTATCTTGCTTGCACCTGTTACATACCTTCGTCATCCATTGGCGTCATGTAATACCGAATTTGGCATATGAGAAGCTAGCGAAACGGCCGCGAGCGCATCATCAGTGTGGTATGTAGTCATGTTGTTACATGACACGCATGTCACGATTATCATGTTTGGATGTGTCATTTACCTATGTCGTTCGTTCACGTCGCGTGATACTGAGTTTGGTACATGTGAAGCTAGCGAAACGGCCACGAGCGCATCATGAGCGTAGCATGTAGTCATGTTGTTACATGACACGCATCTCTTGTTTATCATGTTAGCACCAGTATCATACCTTCGTCGTCCATTTATGTCCCGTAATACCAAATTCGGTGTAAGTGAAGCTAGAGAAACGGCCACCAGTGCATCATTAGCATGGCATGTAATCATATTGTTACATGACACGGATTTCATGAGTATCATGTTTGCACTAGTTACATACCTTCGTCATCCATTCACCTACTGTAATGCCAGATTTGGTATATATTGTCACGCACCCAGAGCCGTAGAGACAAGATGGGAACAGCGGGGCCGAAAGACACGAGCGTGTATCTTCAAACGAGGCGCTTACCACACTACTTCTTCGTTCTCTTCGCCCTTTTTGGCTCGCTAGGGCTTGCTGGCTCACAACCCTAGGTGGCAATATGACGCTAGCGAAACGGCTGCGAGCACATCATGAGCGTGGCATGTAGTTATGTTTTTACATGAAACGCATGTCATTATTTTCATGTTAGGGTCTGTAGCTTGTGTTCTCCATGCAATCATGCCATGTCGTACCAGTTTTGCAACATGCCATGTGAACGAAACCACCGCAAGGGCTTTAGGACCATGGCATGTAAATCATGACATTCATGACATCAATGTCATAGTTTTCATGTTGAAACTAGTCAAATATGTTCATACAGTCATGTTATACCATACCAGGTGTGGTATCGATACCATTACCGAAACGTCCAGGAGATTTAAAAGTCGTAGGCGTCTAGATAGATAGATAGATAGGATAGATAGATAGATAGATAGATAGATAGATAGATAGATAGATAGATAGATAGATAGATAGATAGATAGATAGATACGCTAAAATTCACCGAAGTTCGCTAAAAATGCTTCACATTAAAAAAAAGTAAATGAGAGTGGGCGCCACTGTTTCTTCGTCAAGCGGAGTGGAGATCAATGGCACGAATTTTTACAGGTTTAAATTACCGCATTTAAATGGTGTAGCTGGTAAGTTGTTCTTTTGCTCATGTGGACAGTATTCGTTAAGAACCTTGGCTAATTGAAGTTTTACAGCGTTTATCAATAGTCATCCTGGGCAGTTCATTTTTTAATATATTCTCAACAAGAAGCCGGAATAAACGCCACCGTGGTCATGACTTCGATCCGAATTTCAGGGCTTAAAACAGAACTGTTTCACGAACGGTTTCTTTCCACCTGCTGCCGCTGCATTATGGACTTAGTTCCACTCTCATCGCTTAAAAGGAGGAACATCAGCGCCAAATACTGCCAACCATGCTACACGAAAGGGGTTTGAGCTCACTTAGCTAAGCTGTAAGCGAGGTAATTTGCCCGATTATGCAGATGTCACGCTTCGCAAACTCGGCAGAAAGTTGTGCTTAGAATAACGCCAGCAGCAGCGCATACGGAACAGCGGATGAGCCGCTTCTGTTTTGATAACCCTGTTCGGAATATTATGCAAATAAGGAAGTGAAGGAAGATTCTTGCAGACGCCTCACAGCGAAGCTGACTTGGTATTCTGAAAAACTGAAAAAAGGTGAGACCGAGTCTGATGTATTGCAGAGGAGTGCCCAACAGCCTTTATTTACTACAAACTCGGATCAATACTTGCTTAGTTGAGAAAACGAGTAGTATTTATACTGGTGTAATAAAACGCATTCTTCTTAAAAGGCCCCTAAACTGCTCCGAATTCAGAGACGAAAAGGTGGTTTCTTTCTCCTTCTTGATCCTTCTTGCACGCGTTGGCTGCACGTCGCCACTTATTTCCTCATAAAGCACGTGTACAACGCCAGCAATAAGCGTTAAGCCTATCGGCATTTCTGCTCCTCGGCTCACACGCCGTTATGTCCCTTTGCGCAGTCAGAAGCAGAGAAATGAATAAAATAAAATCAGTTGATCGCGCGCCATAGTCATGCGAGAAAAGTAAGAGTACGTGGGCGACTATATGTTGGAAGCTGGGTAGGAGACCATTACCAATCGATGTTCCTCGTGAATGTGAACCAATCGGGAGCACGAAACCGAAGTCCCGTGATTCGCCATCCTGGCATCGCAAAGCGTGGCAAAAATACGAGAAATATCAGAGGAGGTCAATGCGCTCGTTTTTGGCGTTTTTCAAGGTTGCTTCGGGGTCACTTTTATGGCAAAAAACAAAATCACAGCATATCCATGGAACCTGAGTGCAACGAAGCGTCCGTCCGTGCGTCTGTCCATCTGTCCGCCTGTCCGTCCGTCCGTCTGTCCATCCGTCCGTCCATCCGTCAACGCGCTTGTTTTTGGCGTTTTTCAAGGTTGCTTAGGGGTCATTTTATGGACACTTCGTAGCGAAAAAACAAAATCACAGCATATCCATGGAATTTGAGTGCAACGAAGCGTCCGTCCGTCTGTCTGTCTGTCTGTCTGTCTGTCTGTCTGTCTGTCTGTCTGTCTGTCTGTCTGTCTGTCTGTCTGTCTGTCTGTCTGTCTGTCTGTCTGTCTGTCTGTCTGTCTGTCTGTCTGTCTGTCTGTCTGGTGACGGGCGCGAGCAACCACCGCTGTCCGCGTCCAGAGCTCCGCTTCATCCATGCCCCACCAGCGATTTGACACGCACGGCGACGATCCAGGAGACCGAGAGAGGCACTCGTTCTCCGCGCACTTGGGGCACAGCCTGCGCAGCAGCCAATCGCAGAGCAGTGGTACAACACCGTCTAGTATATCCTCACTCAACTGCAGTTTGTATGTAGTTATATGAGACAGCGCGACTGTTCGGGAGGTACTGTCTCTTACACCTTACGCGGGACAAAGATCATCGCTCGACCGAAGTTTTTAGAAAGTTTTGGTCCTCAAAAATATCGGTGCAGCGACGAATTTAATAAGCTTCAACGCATGAAATAAAACTTGCGCAAAACAGGGTGGGTCGAAGATTATTGGGACAGGAATACTTCCTGCAGTGAACACAAGAGAGGCTCATGATTATGATGATGATGATCATGATGATGAAACAACTACTACTTAACACGACTGTTCTTGCTAGTTTCATAAATTGGGGAGCAGACTGTTTTGTGCACCCAAAAATTTAAAAGACCCATAGATTGGTTGAGAATTACTGAAGGCCTTTTGTACTTCGCTCAGTGCGCGAAGTACAAATGAACTTAGTTGAGTGAAACGTACACTTCCCGCCGCGGTGTTCTAGTGAGTAGGGTACTCGGCTGCTGACCCTGAGGTCGCGGGATCAAATCCCGGCTGTGGCGGCTGCATTTCCGATGGAGGCGGAATTGTTGCAGGCCCGTGTGCTCAGATTTGGGTGCACGTCAAAGAACCCCAGTTGGTCGAAATTTTCGGAACCTTCCACTACGGCGTCTCTCATAATCATATGGTGGTTTTGGGACGTTAAACCCACATAACAATCAATCAATCAATTAAAACGTATACTTGTAGTGCGAGGCTCATACGCTTTCAGTTGACGTTCTTTGTAACATGGACCCATGAGGCCTCCCAGAAATTTGAAAGAACGTGGAAAAGTAACCCTTGTTACACCGTTTCGTCAACCATTCGAGTGTTTGAAACCACGATGGCGTGTTAGGAGAAGGTACTGCTTCCGGCGATCTATTGCTGGTCATTTGAGGACTTCATGCGCGACTACAATGTTTGTTATTGCCGTGAACGTTGATAATTACCGACGCCATTGTCAGCAGGGTACGCTTTTGTCTTCCATGGAGCCAAACATAGCGCTAACTGCTTTCCCAATCAGGGAACGAGCTTCCGGCGGCGAGCTTTCACCAAGATCGTTATAATGGGGATTCTGCGCGAGAACGTACCGCGCAGATCAATGACGATTGCACCGGAAACAAAGGGAAAGGTACGCCGAAGTGTCCACGCTGTGAGTGCTCCACGAAAAACGAAAATTCAGGTGCCCTCACCCTATCGGGAAAATGGAGACAAGCGAAGCTTCGTGTCTACGTGTCTCGCGCAAACACGTTTCTCTTTCCTTTCTTCCTGCTTTCTATCATTATATTAACTAATTTATTTATTTATTCACGGTATCTACACCGTCTGTATGGGGCGATAGTGTAGGGGGCCGAAAGGAACATTTAAAATACATATGCAAAAAAGTAATTTAATTTAGAACAATACAGCAAAAAAAGAAAAACAGAAAGAATGTAGAATGACGATAAGCTATGAACACTGCCATGTATATAAAATAAGTACAGCTACATTAGAAAGCATCTAAGGGTCACACGTAATTAGCATCGACATGTGGGCATTGACATAATTAGCATTCACGTGTGCCTTTCTTTTTCTTTTTCGATTTCTTAAGCTTTTTTTCCACCTATCGTATCGGTTATTTCTCCATCCCAACTATTTCCTTCCTGCATACCGAGAAGTGCACATTCATCCTGGTATTTATTGTTTGCCAACAATCCAGTTGGTGCAAGCGACGACAACGGTCATGCGTTCTTATGCAGGCAAGAACGAAAGGAGTCATCATGACAGGACGTCCATTCGATAACATATCGAATTAGCTCACCAGATGTGGCTCTTATAAACAAGACCAGGATTTGGGGACATGTGCACGCAGCGCCATTTCTTGTCGGTGACCGTGGTTGATAATATGTGGGGTTTAACGTAGCATAACCACCATATGATTACCAGAGACGCCATAGTGAAGAGCTCCGAACAGTACACCGCGTGGGGTTCGTTAACGTGCCCCAAATTTCAGCATATGGGCCTACAGCATTTTCACCTCCATAAAAAATACAGCAGCCACAGATGAAATTCGATCCCGGGACCAGCGGCTCAGCAGGTGAGCACCTCGGCGACTAGACCACAGTGACAGCGGTGCGTGCCAAAATCAAATGCGAAAGAGGCGAAAAATATTGGCCGCGTATCTGTGTGCTGACCTGCAAAGGACGTTGAATGATGATAATATTCTTTCTGGAGAGAGTTATACGCGAAACAAACGGGGAGTGTTGCGTGAGATATGGCACCATCTGGCAGTAAAGGGAAGAAATAAGAGTTTGTTTAGAACAAAGAGGTACTCGTAGATGGCAGCACCATGTCATAATAGATATACTGTAACCCTAGTATTAAGGAAGCGTAGGAAACGCCCGCATTTTCATTCATAACGTCGCATTGTCAGCGCAGCGTAATAAACACTGCGGTCGTTAGAAGTGTCGCAGTTTGGGCTAGTTGGTATGACATTACGATAATTATAGCTCGAGAACATAACGACGACAAAGAGTCTTTCTTGGTGTCCTTCTTTTCTCTGTCGTCGTCCTGTTCCCGCGCTATAACTATCGTAAAGGTCTTTAGAGTGTCGTATATGAGTAATTTCTAAATAAAGAAACCCACTTCTAAATATTTACGCTTCAAATATGCGTAATATTTCCTTTTCAATTGACAATGTTCACTAGTATGAACGTAGCTATTAGATCAAGATTGGTGGGATTTAATCTCGGGCTTAAACTTTCGTAGTGTGGCTGAATCATTGGCCAGGCACCAATAGACAGACAAACAGACCCGAAATTTTGCGTTGTATCCCAAGGATCATTATAGTCATAAAAATTCATATTTGATGAAAAAAAGCTAGTTACCTGAAAGCGACTCCTGATTAAAGCAGCAGAGACCCATTGGAAGGTTCTGGTAAGAGTACACTGTCCTACTACAAACCGTGCGGCTTTCCAGGTTTATTATTTGGCGGTGTTAGATTCTTTTTGGAAGCTAAACGTTCTGCAGTCCGATAGCATGATTTTACTAGATTGCTTTAGTGTGTCTGTGCCGCATATCATCCGGATTGTTTTTGATAACTATTTTTCCCCTTCAGATATAACTTTTTTCGCCTACTCCCAATTGAGGTATGGCAGGACGCCATTGCTTCCACCGGGACATGGTGCCACGTACAAATATTCCCAAATACAGCGATTGAGCTGAAAATATTTATTGAAAAGGTTAGTCTGCCGAAAAAAATCATTGTTCATATAATTTCATTCTCGTGATTGCAACAACTGAGCTTTTCATTCTTTATGACTGCGAAGGAGATTCTCAAGATGTAATAAAATCCATGCGTATCCGCGTAAAGGATGCTGGCGACGAATTGAAGATAGGCTTAAAGGCCCATAATCTCTTATTTGAAGCCACCGACCAGTACGAAAGACAGAAAAAAAAATGGACGGACCCACACATGGACAAACGGACAGAGGAAAAGACAGGTTTCAAGGTCCACAATGGCTATGCTGAAGTCACCGAATGGTACGAAAGACGAAAAGAAAGATGGGCAGATGCACGCATGGATGAACGAACGGAAAAATGAACGGACGGATGCGCGCACTGACAGACGGACGCATGGATGCAAGGACGGCTGGACGGATGGCAAGATGGACGGATGGTCTACTGATAAAATATTTGTGCGCTCTGCAGACGGTTTTGCGCACAGATGTTTTGTACCTGTGCTTCGACTCTGCACGACGATTGATGATTGATACGCGAGGTTTAACGTCCCAAAACCACCATAGGATTATGAGAGACGCCGTAGTGGAGGGCTCCGGAAATTTAGACCACCTGGGGTTCTTTAACGTGCACCCAAATCTGAGTACACGGGCCTACACCATTTCCACCTCCATCGGAAATGCAGCCGCCACAGCCGGGATTTGATCCCGCGATCTGCGGGTGAGCAGCCGAGTACCTTAGCCACTAGACCACCGCGGCGGGGCGACTGTGCACGACGAACGGATGGATTGAAACCGAATGGACTTGGCGTGGTCTCATAGAAAGTAGCTAGTGGCAAGATATCCGCGCGCTCAATCATGCGCTCAACAAACTGTCGATGGGACATGAAGGAAGAAGGGACCAAAAGAAACTGCAGGCGACAGTAAGTGATCTCCACATCCTTCATCTACGAGATTTTGTCATCCAAATAATAAAACTGCTTATGGCTTTCTACCTCATTCATCAGGAGCAACAACGGTAAACTCACTTCGGCAATAGAAAGCCCGTTATTTATCGCATATCCATTAGCCTATTTCGGTTCATTGCTTCAATAGAGGACGACATGTTTCGGGGAAAAAAAATGGAAGCCAAGACCATCGCATTCAATCTTTCTACATTGTTCTGGACTCACTCAATCAAGGCTTCCTGTGTCATTCATCAATGATCCGTAGTAAGTGTCAGGGCACTAATGTTGCGTTGTTGACCTTTAGTAAAAGAGGCAATACTTCAAGCACTCATTCTGGAGAAGTGAAAAACTAAAGACAGGACCACTATTGCAAATAAATTTCGTTATATCTCTCAAGCCTATAATTCTTTTCTTTGCAGAATAGTTTGAGTCACGCAAAGTAATCCTTATGAAAAAAATAGAGGGCTCTACAGTTAACATTTGTACATGGCCTGCTTAAAAAAACTTTGGAAGTTGGTTTTACCTCATTAGCTAGCATCAATAAAATGTTTTTGTTGGCATAAAGGTGATAATAGTAAATTAGACACATTCTCAGAACGCTGTCGTAAATGTTTTGCATTTAGATCCGGGATTAAGCAACTAGTATAAGCCTCGAGGCAAAGAACACTTATAGTAGTAGAATTCAGTAAATAAATTTTGTTTACTGCACTCGGAAGAAACCTTTCAACATTAAGCTTGTTCAATTGTGTGAGGATTTCAACATACGGTACCTAAAGATCACCTTACTTAATAATAATATAGCATGTTCAATTAGAAGGAACATATAAAAATGCCTAAAAAGACCCCTCGTATGAAACACCGGTATGGCGACATACAAGCCGCAATGGATGTAGCGACAGTCAGCGACTGACATTTATTTCCCGACAGCCATGATGGAGTGCCGGCCAAAGTGGTCAGAGAACTGACCAGACTGAGTGAGAAAAGAAAGAAAAAAAGAAAGAACGCCTTAAGTTTCAGAGCTCGGCGAGAGGAATCCATTCGCGTGGTTCCGAGAAGCGCGAGATGAGCGATGGTGATGGTGTCGCAGAAAGCCCTGGGTTCGTATATTTTCATGTTCCTCGACAGTGCCTTACTCTGGTATTTTCGCATAATAATAAAAAAATATGAATAATACGACTCGAGCTGAGGCTGAACGAGTGGAGATTAGACTGCGCGGGCTCTAGCTTCGACGCCCAGCTAGGTTTTTCTTTTTTGTAGTGTTCTTTTTTGTAGTGTTCTTTTTTTTCAGATTTTCTTTTTTGTAGTGTTCCGGGTCAGAGTGATGGCGTTAAAGGAGAGCGCGCACCTAAGGGACAGCATTAGCGTCCACGAACAGCGTCGGTTCTGGGCTCACGCGGTTGGTTCTTCCGCTAACCAAGAGTGCTTGGGATGTAGAGCTCCTGATTTCCCGTGGGCTACTCCGAGTTAGCTTGACAAGCAAGTAATAATGAATAACAAACGAAGCGTGGAGTACCTGTCTGGTTAATATTGACGGAGTTGAGTTCCCTGAGAAAACACCGAAAGGCATCCTCACTTCTTATGTTGCTGCGCGAATTATGAATATGCAGCTACTGCTTACGTCAGAACAATGTTTTTGCATTGTGGAAAACACAAAGAAACCACACGTTTCCTTGCTCAGCTACAGGCAACAAAAATCTCATTATACTGTCATTGCAAAGAGGATGAATATGACACATAGATTGAAAAAAAAAAACGTGCTCGATATTCCACCAAAAAACTGATGAAGGACATCTGATCTTCGTAATTTATTTGTTTTTTTCTTTATTTATTCGTTCGTTATTAGTACAATATTAACAATGACTGAAATTCTTCAAAGAAACACAGCTAAAGGGAAACATTGCCTGACTCGGCCATGCACTCATACAGCAGGAGCAGCAGGAAGACGTTTACGAATATAAAAGCGTGCATGTGTAATGAAGTACTGAAGGCTATTATTCAAGAAACACTGTATACAGTAAATTCCTCTAATGGCAATTGAAGAAGAATTGTGCTGGCATCAAAACTTGAATTAGATTAGAAGATGCAGCTGCCACTCCCGACAAATTATATCGCCACAATACTTGATGAAAATATGATTGTAATAATTAAAAACTACCTTGTTCGAAAGAAGCTTTGGAGCGTCATCCTATGAGAACGTTAACGATCGTGTTCGGAACATCCGGAAATGACCATCTCCACCGATAATATCGTCAGCTATAGCGTTGTGAATACCCAATATTGTCGAGCAGACATTTGCTGCTCTCTACTACATAAAAAAACGGTTACTCAAAACGAGGGAACACTGCCTGTTATTCCCCACGCTGGTTCGAAAGTTCCAATTTTATTGTTACTCAAAATACGTAATAGAACATGTATGCCACGTCTGGTACTTGCTTTCCTTTACCTTCTAAAGGTTCATGGAAAATAATCTAGCCACAAATTAAAAGACAGACATCAATTTCGATCGATTGCAGTGAAAAAGTAGAGGCACTGACGTGGTGCAGGTGATGCAAGTTGAGTTTGCCGCCGAGCACAACCTTAAGGAAATATACCGAGAGAAAGATTCAGAACGATAAACTGAATAAGTGATACTTACGTTACTTTTATAGGTCGGCAAACTTACTGATGAGTCGGATCACTCACACTCAGACTAGAATCGGGTCTTGAGTCTGAGCGAGTCCGGGTGAGTGTGAGTGAGTCCGACAGAGAAACTTTTTAGCGAGTGTGAGTCCCATTGAGCCCGGTTGCGGAAAATTTGAGGAGTTTGAGCCGGATTGATTCTTAAGGGCGGCGTAAATATCGTAAGTGAGCTTGAGTAAGACTTTTTTTCGACCTCTCGTGCTGTATACTCCGCTTTAGCATCACTAACGTTCTTACGTCGGCTCACGTTGGTGCTTTAACTATGTGAGTTGCAGAGTGGGGTGGAGTGGCTTGACCCTTTCCCTATTTTCTTTCCGAGGAAGGTCTTGCTATAAACATTTAGTGTGAGTCATTACTTTCTAGACAACTATCCTCAACGGATTGCAACCACTGATAAATTGTACCTAAGATACCAAATATGCGAGCGATATGTGTTAAAAAGCACTGACACCTTGGGCAAAACAACTAATAGTATTCTGATGGACTCGCGAGTCGACTCACTCAGCAAAAATGCCAAAAGAACGCGCATGGCATTGGAAACGCATGTGAGACATTTGCGGTGGTTATCGAAGAAACATTTTAACAGTGTAGTGACGTGAGCGTGATTATCGGGCTATGTTTTTGCCAACTGAACACGTGCCTCCTACAGGCGTGTTTGTGGGCGTTTGTCCCCTTTAGGACAGGTTCCTTTGTTCCATCTACAGCGCGAAAATTTTCATTCTCCAAGGCAGGAAGGGTGCACATGCAGTACTCTCGTGCTGCATGTTTCTCTTCTATCAAATATTGCAGAGAAATATAAGAACCGGTGTTTACCAGGGGCACTCGCGTCATGGCTCTCAATGGATAGGTCGTGAGCGTGGTGAAATTGAATGCAACACATCGTAATCACATTATGATGTCGCTTTTACTTCTCCGTGCGCGTGCGCATAGTCTGAGTGATATAGTTGATAGTTTCACTGCTTTTCCTATAAAGAGTCTCTCTTTCTCTGATATAGTTTAACTGGGCCACTCAGCGTGAGCGCTGCTCCTCGACACAAGCGAACGTGGTGGACGTACCTGATCTTTGTCGCGGGCACCCGTCAATTAAACTGATTGACGCGTGAGACAGTAAGTTGATTGATTTGTGGGGTTTAACGTCCCAAAACCACCATATGATTATGAGAGACGCCGTAGTGGAGGGCTCCGGAAATTTCGACC